>NC_140483.1:128685590-129343090 GCF_964271855.1 Acomys minous
TACCCTAAGCTGGATTTTGCTTTTATTTCAACACGGACTGGGTATAGTAGCAACAGTCCTTCATGCTGCTGCGAGGAGTCTCCTTGGTTCACATTTAACTGGCTGACAGATTTTTTTTTTTTAGCTTCCTATTAATTTCAAGAACTCCCCCCAACTCATAAAGTATGAAATGACTAAATCTGATATTTTTCTAATTGAAGGTTAGGAAGCATGACAAATGCATACTTCACCACGTTAAACTTCAGGATACAGGCTGTGCATTTTTGACAAATGGCTGGCAGCATGCATTCAAAGGTGAACATCAGGTTCTGCACCAAGCTGAGTCCTTCTTCAAACATGGTTGGATGCCATGTTTTAGAAGGCCCAGATGGCCAAATCCCAACATTTATTGCATTATGGTGGCAATATCATGAATCAAATCGAGAGAAAAGATTCTGGGGCCAAAGTGGTTATTGCGCAGTGATAAAAAGCAAGCTATCTAAGCAACGCACAGGGATTTATAAAAAGGTAAGTCTGGCTGAATTTAACGCTGACCTTCAACAAAATCATTTACTTTTTATCAAGGACAGGTGGGTTTATAGGAGAAAAGACTAGCTATATATAATATTTATGACTAAGCTAAAGGATCAAAATGCAAGCATAATATTTGGAAATAATTTGCTTTTGGCTCAGGGTAGCAATGCGCAGTTCAGGTCCATAAAGTAAGCGGATGGGAAATAATAGTATAAATTGTCACATTTCTCAGCTTAGAAAACATGGTCCAATAATGATGCATTTCTTTTTCATGAATTGGAGGTCTAGCCTCACACTATGGTTATTGAACAAAACAAAGTGAAGTAATTATTCTTTGAAAAAATGTGTTTCCTAAGATTAATTTCTTTTTTAATCCAATAAATGCAATTTGTGCTAAAGATAATGTATTTAAGGTTTTTAAAAATAGGATTTATTAGTTTTGTATCTCCATTTTCATTGGAAAAGGTTAATTAATAGATGATTCAATGTTCAAGTAACATATATCTTCTAGATTGATGATTCAGATGGAATTAGAGGACAAATATGGAAAGAGATTTCTAGACACTGCACTAATTTCACAGTTCATAATATCTTTCCACATGCGAGTGCAATTTTCTCTATGGAACTATAGAAAACATTGTTTCTCTATGATTTTAAGGTTAGAAAACGGTGATGCTGCGTTTTAACAACCTGACCAAAATCACCAGTGTTTAAGCTAGAGTGATCATGGTCTACAGACTCTCTTGTCTGTCTCTTTTACCCAGTGCAGATTTGAATCAACAAGTCAAGTTAAATAAACAAACCAAAACATGTTTGAGAGATCCTCTCACACCCACACCCCTTGGGTTCTGCATTGTCTCAGTGGAGACACAAAATACGTAACTAAGTAAAATCCTTCTAACGTCAAGATCAGCACTAGCCAGTTAGAGAAGTGAGCACTGTAAAGCAATCTTCTTTAAAAACTACCTAGGGTCTTGTGGTGCTTTGAATAAGAATGGCCCCATAGGCGCCTGTATTTTAATGCTTAATCAGGGAGTGGAATTGCTTGAATTACAAGGATTAAGAGGAGTGATCTTGTTGGAGGAGGTGTGGTTTTATTGAAGGAAGTGTCTCACCAGGGCCGGTATCCCTCCCTCCCTCTCCTTCTCTTTCCCTCCCTCTCCCTCCCTCTCCCTCTCCTCCTCCCTCCCTCTATACCTGTTGACCAGGATGTAAAGGTACCTCTTCAGCCCTTAACTCTCAACATCATGTCTTCCTGAGCGCCACCACGCTCCCGCCATGATAATAATGGATTAACCTCTGAAACTTCAAGCAAGCTCGAAATGCTTTCTTTTATAAGTGTTTTCTTGGTCACCTGCCTCTTTGCAGCAATAGACCAGTGACGAAGACAGGCTCTAAGTAATAAATAATTCTTGAGTAACCTGTGTTTAAAGCTGAGAATACCAATAACTTTGAGTAACAAAAAAACAGTGTAAATTCACCTTTTTGTGTTTTTTTATCACAAAGCGTATAGTGCAAGACTAATTAAAACCTCAGAAATATTAAGAACCACCAAGGTTAGAGATTCTCTTCTGATGACACCAGAAGATAGGAAAGGTTGAAGAAAACATGATAAAAGGGAGGATATATACTTTTATAAGATATGAGCTTAATTTCTATCCTTCTCTTCTGCCAAATGATAAAAGTAAATGAGAGGAAAGAAAAGATACTTAGAAGTATTTGGTATGCAGGTTCCCCAATTAAACATAGTAGTAATCATTTAATCATGTTTTCCCCAGTATCGAAAGCATCTTATTTCATTAGCATTAATTTCATTTTGAAGGGCAATGCTATTTAAAGATGGTTTTAATTGGTCATCATTCATACTTTAATATAGATTCTCAGTGTAATTGATTTAGAATTAAAAGTATAATTACAGAGAAATCTAGTGGTGTGCTTTATAATCATGGAGCATGCTGCACTAATTTCTTTGAACCTATTTGACCTTTTCTGATGAGCTTTTGTGTGGTTTTATCACATTAACTTCATAGATTTCAAAAACTAGGCAAAAATTATGCAAACTTGATATGCATCCTAAATAAAATTTCAGAGTAAGTTCATAAGAGATGATGTATAACTATCCGTAGGAATTTCACAAAGAAGCCATCATGCTAATGGTAATAACATGTCAGGATTTTTTTTCCCTGTGATTGGTTTAGCAGAAGAAGAATACAAAGAAACAATTTTCTGCTACTAGTTCTTAACTTGGCAGAAATTTAGACAATATTCTTACCATTTAAATAGTAAAGAATGTACTTTCAACAGCAGGTAAGTGACTTAATTACTGTTAAGTCACCCTAACTCAGTGCAACTTATTAATAGCTGGATGCCAGTCAGCAGAGAGATTTCTGATGGGTTGCCTCAGGGTCTTATTTCCTTAGCTGTCCTTCTCAGCATTTTGCCAATTAAATTTCTTAAATAAATGGTAAATTCCCTCAAATTTGTAGTTGACACTAATTACCTTATTAGTGAATCTGCTGAATCCAATTGTACTCAAAAAAGCTGTGCATGGGATGGAATCTACCTGCTCTATAGATTGGGAAGTGTCAGGTCTGGGGCATGGATGAACACAATGTGGAATCTGCTGGGAACTAAACTTGCTAGGAACCTCACGGCACAAATCTATACCATTGTCAAAAGAACAAACTTGCTCAAGGCTGAATTATGAGAGAAGCAAAACACTAGAACTGGGAGGACAGTAGAGTTTTCCTGGTGCAGGGACCAAGTGAAGGTTTTGGTCAGTTCTGGCTGTTACTACATCTTAGAGAGAAGTACTGTCTGTTTTGAACACATGAAACATGTGAACATTTCGTCTTTATGAAGCTTGTGATAGACTAAGTCTTTGGATGGAACTCAATCAACTATTAAATATACATCATAGTGTGTTACTTGCAAGTGGGGCTTAAGGAACCTGTTTGGGTCTTTATCTTTGAATGACATTTTTATACTGATGTATATATAAGTATACATATATATATCTTGTACTGATATGTGAAAAAAGATTTTTTTCTCCTTTTTACATTGTATGCTTTTCAATTTTTATCCATTTTTCAGTTTTTATTGATTAAATTTGTTATTTTATACCAAAATTAGAGAAACTATTTTTACTACGTAATGTCTCTTTTAAGAATTATTTTTGAAATAATATTAAAATGGTTGCAATTCATGAAAAATTTACTGGTATTGATATTCAGCTTTAATTCTTTCATACTTTGCCTTTCCACATATTATTTTGAGTCAAATCACTCTTTCCTTAAGTATGATTTTAAGAAATGGCAACAGTATAAGATGCTCTCATATAAATTATATCTCTTAAGGGAAAAACACACCCATTAGTCATTTTCAGTTATTGTCCATCTAGGCAAATGCATTTTAATTCATGTTTGCAAAACATTGTGTTGAAAACCTAATAAGTTCCTGGCAATATTTTGGGTGCTGGAGATGCATCAGTGAACAGAAACCACAAAGGTGCTTTCCCATGGGGAGCAGATGTTCCAGCCAGTAGGAGTTTCTAAAGGCTGTGGGAAATACCAGAAACAAGTGAAGTGAACAGGCAAATGATGAATTATGTTAGAAAGGAGCAAAACTATTCAATGGAACAGTGTGGAGTAAGGTTGACATTCTACATAGTCTGTGATGGGGACGGTCGTATTGAGAAGTAATAACTGAACAAAGACTTAAGGAAGCAGGCTGTTGGGACTGGAGAGATGGCTCAGAGGTTAAGAACACTGGATGCTCCTCCAAAGGTCCTGAGTTCAATTCCCAGCAACCACATGGTGGCTTAGAACCATCTATAATGAGATCTGGTGCTCTCTTCTGGTGTGCAGTTGTACATGCAGACACAACATTGTACACATAATAAATAAATAAATTAAAAGAAAAAAAATGAAGTGGGATCCAGACACCCATTAGGATAATGAGAAAGAGACAACTAGAGCTTGTAAGGCCATTCGGCAGGAGTGTTCCCAGGAGAGAGATGACAGAGAAGCAGGCCTGGCTTGGAACACAGTGCAGAAGGAGAAGGTCACAAAGGGAAGAAAGGACTCTTCAGGCTATCAGGGACCAGTGGGCAGTAGCAGGGCTTGCCTCTGCTTGATTGTGGAATAGCAGCCATGCAGAGTGTGGATGAAAGGACAGTGAGCCGGGCGTGGTGGCGCACGCCTTTAATTCCAGCACTCGGGAGGCAGAGGCAGGTGGATCGCTGTAAGTTCGAGGCCAGCCTGGTCTACAAAGCGAGTCCAGGACAGCCAAGGCTACACAGAGAAACCCTGTCTCGGAAAAAAAAAAAAAAAAAAAAAAAAAGAAAGGACAGTGAAAGTCCGGCCTGTGAATACAATGAATCAGACTGGTGGCATTTTGTAAACACGCTATGGAGAGGTAAAGGTGGAGATTCAATTCAGGTCTCTTCTACTTATTTCCTAGCACACAGGAAGCACTGAACAACAGCCATTTCATGCTTATTTATGCATGTGTTTTGCCTTTTATAAGGAAAAAGTCTTACAGAGGCGATCACAGAGAAATACTAACTCATACTATGGAAGGGACCTTGAAAAGGGATCTATTTCACATTGCCTCAGTAGTGTCATCCTAGTAAAAGGTTCACACACTCCCAGCGAAAGCTTCATATTTTCTTAAAACCTTCACTCCAAGCTTTACGAATGTCTTTCACAAAGATCTCCCAAATGTCGGATTCTGTAATGTATAATCTATTCCCATTTTTAAAAACATGGGTATAGAAAGAAAAGCCAGTAGAAAACAACAAAAATTTCAGATTTCTAATCATTTGTGGTTCTAATCAGTAGCCTACAGCACACCCCTTGCCAAATCACACTTTTTGTATAGACTCTGCAACAGTCTATACCTCCCTATAAATACCTCCCTTTGAGCTCCTGGGAAGACATAATTAGAACTACTGTGGAGCAGTAGTCTCTTCTCTGTAGGAATGGGGAGAGAATCCACTCCCTTCATGGGATCTGACCTTGGCAGGATGCTGCATGCTGCCTCTAGACGTGAAATCTTTAGGAAGCAGCAAGTCACTAATTCTGAACTCACCTAAAGCGTTTAATCCTGGTTTAGAGTCACTTGCCTCTACAGCAGTGAGTGACCTTTAAAGAGAAATGCCTAACCATTATTTAAAAGAAGCTTAACAGAGTGCTCGAGCACCATCTTTTGAAAAAGTATAGTTCAGGTGTTAAAGTACAGTAATCCATTTAAATATTTGACTTAGATAAAATTTAGTAAAAATTTATTAAAAATGAAAAAAGTCAACAACTCAACTTCCTAATATAAAATATTGCATATCTATATATGTATAAAAGATAAGATACATACGCTCATATAAATACTCTCCGAAATGCCTCTTATATTGGGGCCACTCATCCTAAAGTGCTATGAAAAAATCACCCTTTATAAAGCTTCACATGTCATCTTATCTCTAATGTCAGAGAATAATGGCCCAATTTTCAGCTTTGACTGTGGCTTCTTCCTTCATGATCTGGGATGCATATGACACGGGCAGTCATTACAGAGCCTCCAGTGGGTCTGGGCTGCATCTACAAAATGTTTTAGGAACAGGAAGAAAGGGAGGGGCAGGATACCTAAGGAGAGAAAGATTAGGAAAGTCGTCTAGGAGAAGATAGTGGCATGAAATTTATGTAAAAGAAACAGATGGATGAAGGTATTTTTAGGCAGAGAGCAATATTTATAGAGATCTGGAAATAGACAGAATTGCAAGATAGATTATCTCTCACTGCTCCACCATTGTAAGAACACAGAAGGTGAGCTCAAGAAGAAGGGAGGGGTGTGCAGAGAGCCTGGAACTTCTGGGAAGAGAGTAGACTAACAATGCAGACTTCGACCCCTATTCATTGGGCTATGGAACCAATGAGTAATCCTTGGTGTTCAGGAGATGACACTGGAAGGTATTCTGACCAGTGACATGGTGGGTCAAGTAGGAGCTTCAGAAGTAGGTGTTAGTATTCCAGGTAAGCAGCTGAGGACAGGACGATACAGAGGAACCTCTCAGTTACAACATATAATGTAAAGAATGTTTGCCAAAATTGGGAATAATATTCTACAACTGGGCCAAGATACTAATTCCAAACTCTTTCAATTTGTACTTTTTTTTTTTGCTTTGTTTCCTATGATGGTAAAGTCTAGCTTATGATATGTGTATTTCTGTATAGAAGGCATTTTCTTTGTCCCAGAGCATACTAGCCTTGTATTTCTATACATTGTTGGTTGAATTCTTTCTTTTATTTCTGGGAAGTTTATTTTCAGGGCCCCTTCATTATGCTTCAATAAGACCAGCTGTGATATTATTTGCTTTATGTGAATTTCTGAGTTTCTACATAATATTTTCTTTTTAAAAAGCTGTTTAAAGAAATTTTGCTCATTTACAGACTCAATGCTCTCCCCATCCAAATACGAACACATTTTTTTTACAGACCTTGAAAGAACAATTTTAACCTTCTTATGGAAAAAAAAACTAGACCTGCTAAAATAATCCTATACCATAATAGAATTTCTGGAGATATCTTCATCTCTGACTTAAAGCTGTTTGATTAATCAAATTGGGTCAAAGACCCAGAAATAAACCCACACACATATGGACACCTGGTTTTTGGCAAAGAAGCCAAAACCATACAATGGAAAAACACAGCCTTTTCAAAAAATGGTGCTGGTCTAACTGGACATATACATGTAGAAAAATGCAACTAGATCCATATTTACCACCCTATACAAAACTCAGTCTAAGTGGGTCAAAGACCTCAACATAAAACAAGATATGCTAAGCCTATTAGAAAATAAAAGTGGGGAAGAGCGTTGAGCTTATTGGCACAGGAGACAATTTCCTGAACAGAATACCAAAGCTCAGTTCCTAAGATCAATAATTAATAAATGGGACCTTTTGAAATTTAAAAGAATCTGTTAGGCAAAGTACACTGTCAATAGAACAAAATGGCATTTTACAGATTGGGAAAAGATCTTTACCAATCCTATATCCAACAGAGGGTTAATATTCAAATATATAAAGACCTCAAAAAATTAAACACCAGCAAACAAAATAATCCAATTAAAAAATTGAGTTCAGAGCTGAACAGAGAATTCTCAACAAAGAAATATCAAATGTCCAAAAAGCACTTAAAGAAATGGTCAATGTCCTTAGTAATCAGGGGCATGCAACTCAAAAGACTCTGAGATTCCATCTTACACCTGTCAGAATGTTGAGGATCAAAAACTCAAGTGACAGCACACCCTGGCAAAAATGTGGAGAAAGGGCACCATCCATAGATGGTGGGAGTGCAAACCTGTACAAAAACATTGGAAATCACTCTTGCATTTTCTCAGAAAACTGGGAATAGCTCTACCTTAAGACCTAGATACACCATCCTGGGCATACACCAAAAAGATCTTCCACCATACAACAAGGATATTTGCTCGACTATGTTCATAGCAGTTTTATTTGCAATAGACAGAAAGTGGAAACAACCTAGATGTCCTTCAACCAAAGAATGGATAAAGAAACTGTGGTATCAGGCAAAGTCTGGGCAGAGTTCTGAGAGTCATATGGAAGAGTAGGGAAATAGAAGGACCCAGAGGGGACAGGAGATCCACAGCAGATAATCAAAGTTAACAAACCTGGACCTAGAAGACCCTGCACAAACTGACGCACCAACCAAGCACAATGCATTCTGAGAACCTAGACCCCCTATTCAGATGTAGCTGATGTACAGTTTATTCTTCAAGTGGATCCCTGGTACCCATGATTAGATTAGTTCCCATTGGGAAGTAGCCTTGCAGGGCCATAGCGAAAGAGGATATAGGCCATCCTAGATCTGATAGGCTGGTGTCAAATGGTAGAAGAAGAGGCATCCCTCCCCCTGCCACCGCCCCCCCCATCAGAGAACTTGGTGAATTCATGAAATTTGTAGGCAAATGGATTAAACTAGAAAAGATCATCCTGAGTGACATAACCCAGACCCAGAAAGACACACTTATAAGCAGATTGTAGCCATTTAGTACAGGATAAAATACTACAATGCACAGGCACAAAGAAGATAAGTAACAAGGAGGATCCAATGGAGGATGCTTAAGTCTCACTCTGAAGGGGACATAGAATAGACAGAGGCAGTGGTTGAAGAGAGGGAAGAAGGTAAGAAAGGGTACACAGAGAGAAATAATGGTGGAAGATAGTAGAGACAGGACAGAAGGCCTACAGAGAAAAGAGAAACTGTAGGAGGAGGCATCTCTGTGACAAACTGGAGACCTAAGTCAGAATAGGCCTCTGGGCAGATATGAGAGGTACTCTAGCTGAGATGCCTAGAAGCAGGGGCCATAGAGACTGAAGAGACTATATTCTAACTAGACAAGACTCCTAGTGGAGATAGGAGAACACCAACACACCCACGAAAGCTTTAATGAAAACACCCTGCCTACAAGACATGAAGGGATGCAGATAGAGCAGAGACTGGGAGAATGTCCAACCAATGCCTGGCCCAGTCCGAGACCCATGCCATGGAAGGGACCCCTGACACTATTAATGATACTCTGCTATGCTTGCAGACAGGAGCCAATCAGTTTTCCTCTGAAAGGCTCCTCCCAGCAGTGCTTTGAAACAGATGTTGAAACTCATAGTCAAACATTGGAGGAAGGATATGAAGTCTAGTGAAAAAGTGAGAGAAAGGATGAAGGAACAAGGGCTCTACAAGAAAACCAACAGAGCCAACTAACCAGGGCCCAGATGAGCCTGTGGAGTCTGAAGCACTAAGTACCAGGCATGGCCTCGACCTAAGTCTTTTACAAAAATGTAGCAGCCAATGGGCAGCTCAGGCTTCACATTGGTCCACTAGTAAGGGGGGCAGGGGCTGTCTATGACATGGACTCTCCTGTCTGCTTTTTGATCACTCCTCCCTGATTGAACTGCCTTGCCAGGCCACAAAAGAAGACTAAATCAGTCCCAATGTGACTTGATGAGCTGGGGTCTGAGATGAGGGAGAGAGGATGAGACTTGGGGGAGAGAAAAGAGGGGGCTATGGCCAGGATGTAAAGAGATTAAATAAATTAATTAATAATAAAAAATGAGGGCTTCATGTAGGACTTCCATCTTCTCACATAAAAAGCAAAGGAAACAAACTAGAAGGCAGTCTCAACAGGGCCTCAAGGGAATCCAGTGAGATTCCTGGGGCTACAAACGAGTGGGTCTCTGATTCCCGTGCCTTATCTTGTGCTCTTTTCCTTTGGTTTGTCTTCTCCGACTCCAATGTGATAGTGTTGTTTTATCTTGTTATGTTTTATTTTGTTATATTTTTTAAAATAAAATGAAGTGGCAAGCAATAAAAGAAGAGTCCTTATGTCAACCTCTGACCACCACATTCACACACACACATATAAGTTTGTATTTTTGTTATTTTCTGGCTCTTGAGGGGTGTGTTATCACAAAATATGGCATACCTTCATTTAAACTATATATATGTGTGTGTGTGTGTGTGTGTGTGTGTGTGTATGTGTGTTTATCTAAATGCACCACATATATATGTATATTATATATTTTATTTATATATATATATGTATATTTTAAGTAAGATTATAAAATAGTTTCCCTATTGCATTTCAACCATTCTTTATCTTCCTTCCATTCTTTCCCTGTATATTATGCTGCCTTCTTCCTCCACAGTTAGGGTCCCCCATTTCCTTTTCCCCTTTATAATAGCTGTGTTCTACTAAATGAAAACTCTTTCTCCTCCACCCCCTTGCAGCATGGCAGCTTTCTACTGTCTTGGCTTCTGTGTTTACTTCAGGCTATAGATTCAAATGTAAAAGTTTGGAAGTAGGATTCACAAATAAGAGAAATCATGTGGTGCTTGTCTCTTTGGTCTGGGTTGCATCTCCTGATAGATGCTTCAACTAGCTCCATCCACTGACATGCACATTTCATAATTTAATTTTCTCTTGGAGCAGACTATGGTTCCATTATGCACATGCACCACATTTTCATTATATATTCATTATTTGAAGGAGATCTACGTTGTTTCTGTGTTGTACCTATTGTGGCTAAAGCAGTAATGGCAACAGGAAAGAAAATATTTCTGTGACAGGTCCTCCCTGAAAATGAGCTCTCATGATATTGGAAGATGCTATGAAAGCTGCCAAGGATGGAAAGCAATCAATAGTCCGCCAAAATTTAAAACCTTCAAACCTCAACCGGTCTGGAAAGATATCTACAATGGTGAACCAATGGCTGTCTGATTAGACATTCATCCCATTCAAAAGGAAGAAATGTATGCCTGGTATTATAAATGTAGCCAACTACTCATGGCTGGAGGTCATAGACCCTAGAGGAGAACCTGCTATTGACACTTTCATAAGCCAGTATAAATTTTAAACTATATTCTAAATGCTTATCTTTATACCCACAGATAATGGTAGCCCCACCCTTTTTATAAAAGCTTCTTTTATAGCAGATGGAGACTATCATAGAAATCCACAGCTGGCCAACATGCAGAGAATAAGTGACTGTGGGATGCCCAGTCTCAGCTGGCACATTTAAATGTAACCATTAGCCTAAGGCTCAGGGAACTTAGTGAAAGAGAGACAGAAGATTGTAAGAATCAGAGACTACAATGCATGCTGGGAGATAATATCTTCTAATTAAGACAAGGAAGCTATGTGTGTGTGGGGAGCAGGAGGGGGGTTGGTCCCTGCTAGCATCTTGGCACAAAGGGGAATGAACCACAAGGAGGTAAGGATGAAAACATGGTTCAGCACATCTTATGGTGGGTAAACTTCTAGAGCAGTCGTTCTCAACTCTCCTAATGCTGCGGCCCTTTAATACAGATCCACATGTTGTGGTGACCCCCAACAGTGAAATTATTTTGTTTCTACTTAATAACTGCAATCTTCTTCCTGTTATGAATCATAATGTAAATATCTGAAATGCAGAGTATCTGATATGTGACCCCAGTGAAAGGGTCAATAGACCCCAAAAAGGTTGTGACCCACATGTTGAGAACCAGTGTCCTTAAGCATCTGATATGGCAGTTTATTGCCAGCATATTTAAACAATAAAATTTTGGGGGAAAGTTTTCTTGTGTAATATAATCTATGATGCTCACAGAGGCCTAATTACATTGAAATTTAACTCAAATTACATGTTGTTTCTTTCAAGAAGACAGGTTCCGGAGATGGGCTATTATATTAGCTTACAGTCTCAGGAAAGGTTCTGGCTTGGTCTGTCATACAGATAGTGGAGAAGTTGTTTGGTCTATTAGCCACCTCTGTCCTGGTTGTAGGGACCTGGGGGAGCCCCTGGCTATACAGGTCATATAAGAGTCATTTTGATTACTAGCTACCTCCAGCCATAGTTGTGGGAGTTTGATATAGCCTGGCCTAACAGATAACACAGATCATCAGGATATTAACCACTTCCAATTCCCAGATTTCTGGATGGAGAAACAGATTTTAGGTCCTTTCTTTTGAGAAGACAATCATGCATGCTTAATAGTCCTAGTTTCCCTGGAGACGTGTGGTACAAGGATCTTTGTACTCCCAACAACTCTCTCCAGTGAAATCTCAATGATATGGCCAGCTAAAAGAGATGTGAAAAATGACATCACAAGCCAATATACCAATGCAGATGACAGATATTTCACAAGGCCTTACATGCTACAGGCAACCAATAGCTGCTGAGAGTAGGAATCAGTTTCTTTCAGGGATGAGCCCCCTAACAGATTATCCAATCTCAAGTGGTCATCCTTAAACATATATACATAAAAGCAATACTAAATGGCATAAGGCTTAAGTAGGTTTTATATGCATATACACTTATATGTGTAACAGTAATTATAGAAGAAAAGATCATGGAGTTGATAAGGACTAGGGTGACTCAACAAGCATTGAATGGAGGTGAGGAAAGCATTTCCATCAATGCTGCAAGCACAGTACTCCTCTATGAAACTCTCTCAAAAACCAACCCAAATAAAAAATAGTGTATCTTCATTTTTTAATGGAGTATAAACATTTAGGTTTTGGGAGATTAAGCAATGCTTTAGAGATACGTGGTATTTTGCTTAGCTATAACTGTATGGGGATGTCATGACATCACAAAAAGTCCTCTTCCCACCTAGCCTGGTCATTGGAATTATGTCTGCCAAATTTGAGAGCCTCCAAACCCATAGCAGCTCATGAGAACATCCTATTACTAATAATATATGATGTAATGTAATTATCAGACCCTAAAAACCAAATCAGGAGATAAGGAAGACAGAGGGTTCTGGGGAATTTTGAATGATTGGCAGTGACATTTAACAAATGGGAATAAAAAGAGGGTGGGGTGCATTGTGAAGTGAGCTGAAATAGAAGTGCAGCACCAAAGATTCAGTTAGCTCAACCAGTCCCAGCTCAGGGGAGACTCCCTGAGATCAGAGAGCCAGACGTCATCAGAATTGTATTAGAGGAAATAGCTAAGTGGCAAATTGGCTGAGGAGGATTTTCTGAATGAGGAATACAGGCCTGTTGGAATACCAACAAAAGAAGGTGGAGTGGACTAAAATTAAGGGAGGGCAGGCAAAAGCAAATAAGGAGAACAGAGAGCTGAATATCAGCAAGATAAGTCAACCAGGCCAGAGAAGCTACCACTGAGTTCCCAGACAATGAGAGCAAAAGTGAGTGTTAAGTGCCAACATCCCTTTGCTCTGACTCTCCTTTAACTGCACAAAGCACTGATTCTTTAGTGTGGGGTGGGAGATGTCTTGGGAAGTTTCTGTCTTAGACTCAGCCTGCCTAGCTGGCTGCACTGAAAAGTAGATGATTGACCTGAGGCTGGGTGAGTAGGAGCTGAGCACCCTGGTGGACACTGTGTATGCAGGCTGCCTGGCCTGAAGGAGGCTGTGGCTTCTCGTGCCTCTATTTCTATTCTAGGTACTGTTGGTGCTCTAGGTCAACAGACACACACTGCTATGTATGGCCAGGTCCATGTGAGGTCTCATACTTGTGCTGTAAGCACTTTACTCACCGAGTCATCTCCCCATTGGGCTGACATTTTCTAACACTCCATTCGGAGCTTTGTCACATCAAAGCTAAAGTCTAAGACAGAGTGGAAGCTCTCAGGACCACTTGAAGCCTCGACTCAGAATGAGGAAGCATCGCAGTGTGTTTCTGTTGTCTACAATAAGTAAAGAAAACCGACAATATTCAAGAACCGGGTAACTGATTCCATCTTTTGAGGAGGGCAATTCAAGGTCCTGTTACGGGGGTGTAGAAATGAGGGAGATGTTTGTAATCAAAGTTTCACAAAAGATGAGCAGGGGAGCAAGTATGCATAGAAATATTGCTAACTATAGGAAGAAAGAAGTGGAAATGGCTGGTAGAGATGAGAGCCGCTACTGCACAGGTAGGGAGGGGTGGCGTGCCTGGGTCTGCAGAGAGAACTGGAGCTTCATGTAAATGAGGACCATGAAGATAGTTGAAGGATCTTTCTTTGATCACAATTTTAGAATTTAACATTTCTCAAGTACGACACATTCCTTTTTCTCGATCGGGTAAAAAACAAAACCAAAGCCAACAGCAACAGCGCACTCCTAGCACGATGTTAAAATGCTTTGAAATCTTGGAACAATGAGAAATCCACAGGAAAGAGACGAAGAGTCATGCCACCCGACTCTTGGTAGCGCACCATCAAGGGCACGTCATTGTACTCAGCCTCATCTTCCTCCACTCTACCAGCTCTCAAAGCCTTTACTTTGGGACAGTTTTCACGAGTCATTGCAACACATTCTCTTGGGTTATATCTCCAAATAGGAGCTTCAGATCACCCACACTTTTTTTCCCCATCATCTTTGGAATGTCGCCCATTTCACTTTACTGTCAGAATCAACTGCACAAAGGAGATTATTAGTTATATACGAAAGAAACACCGTTACCACTTCAAAGACTTCTTCCAAGAAAATCATTGAACTTCACACTTGAAGCTGAGGACACCTCTAAGATATGCAAATGTTTTGTTGTAGATGGCAAGGATGAGGCACCTGTTACCCCCCTGCATTCTATCAAAGGGAGGCATTGTCTGCATAATTTATTCCTTGGTTTCTCAAGATCTGGAGTGTCAGGAAACATAACGGAAATTGGTGAAGCAGTTAACACACACAGCGCCTTCCTCCACCTGTGCCGGAATCAGTAACAGAAGCAACTGCTCAGTTGTCTCTCCCTTGTAAATGTGGCGCAGTGAGGCACATAAGAGACTGTGCTTGTTCCCAGAGTATCGCTTATCCAGACAAAGTCAAGCTGTCGTCTCAGCAGTGGAACATTTTGCTTGTGTGAAATGTGTGCAGCTGTCAGGGGGAAACTCGATCAGTACTGCAAACCGAGAAACTGGCTAGAAGTGTCTGTCAGGATGCTCAGCTTCTACCTACCCAGCTTCTGGGCAACTGTCTACTCTTTTCCTTGCTGCCAGCCAGGCTGACTGAGGCTGAGAAATGGAGGCACTGATGCTGAATACCCCCTGTTTCTCTGTGATGACTCTGGAAAGCTTCCCGGCTTGTGCATCTGCCTTGGCTTCGTAGCTTGTACTTCAGAGAATGAAGCTTTCAAGAGAGACACTGAAAACAACCATGTCTATTCACAGAGGGAGAGTGACATTTCTTCTTTCTTTGAGGGACAAGTGCCTACCTCGTTACTTTCTGCCCCTGACAGTGTAGCTGCTGGTGAATGTGTGGAGACAGGAAGTGCTTACTTGGCATACAAGTCCTGTGACTAGTGTCATTGTCCAGCTGGTGTGTCTAAAGGATGCTACTTAGGACAGTGGGGAGGGAGGGCGGAGAAGGCAGATGGGACTGTGAATGCAGCAGAGCTAGGATCCTTTTTGGGCTCCTATCTCCCCTGTTCAACCTGTGGTACCTATATTTTCTTTTTCTTTTTCTTTTTAAACTTTGTGTTTGTTTGTTTCTATAGTAGAAAATGCCAATGAGCTTTATTTGGCTACAGCTGAGGAAATTGAAATATAATATATTTTAATTTTCCTTAGAGAAAGAACAGACACCTCTCGTGGTGTGTCAGTCATCTGACTTAAGGATTAAAATGCATCTGATATTCAAATAAATAAAACTTTCAGGTTCTCAAGATTTAAGAAAGAATTCTGATAGGGTATAGGAATTCTAGGTGTGTGACCTACTGTGATGTAGTTAATAGGACTTTCTGAATATTCTTTGAGATTTGCTCTGCTAACACACACTTGTGGAAGAAGTTATCAAGGTCCATTTGTAAAGAGAAAGAGTCACTTGGGATCAAAACTGTCACCTCTGGGGCTTTGAAACCCAAATCATTAGAAGTCTATGCCTGCTTGAAATGAAATTGCGCACAAGCAGTGTCCACTAGCAGATTCTTCAAACCACAAGAAAGGGAGCAGTATGAGGTGACTTCAGACGATGAATGGAAAGAGGACGAAGTGATTTTGTTCTGTTCAGAGGAGCTAAAGGGCACTTGGACAGAATGCACAAGAGCAGGCTCCTTAGAAGGGATGCCACAACAACCTGTGGGGCGCTTTACAATAGGAACATACCTGGAGATGCAACTATTTGTACACGGCTTGTCTTGTCACCCACCCCCCCTCATTGAGGGAGTAATGCTAGGTTTAAAGAAATAGGTCATTTCCTTCCACCCTGGAATATTATAAGAGGGATGTCTGGCCACTCCTACACTCTTGTTATTCTTTTGCCAGATGATGGGTGATGTCTCTTCTAGCCTTCTTAATGCTCCTGGAGTTTCTTTGCTCTCCCATCTCTCTCACATTGTGGTAGAGTCCCTTTTGGGAGCTACACACACACACACTCACACACACACACACACACACACACACACCAAACCAAACAAACAAACAAAAAACAAAAACAAAACAAAAAAACACCCAGTCACCAGCTACAGCCTGTAACTGGATGACAACTGAGAGCCAAAGCAACTGTCTTCCTTTCTTGCTAACAATGTGTGGCATTATTTTATTTAAAATGAAAAGCGGACTAAACCAAGTGAGCAGGAGCCACTTGGAATCCCTATCAAGTTGTCTAAATGACTTCGAAGACAAGTTTATAGAAATAAATGAATCATACTTTCTTTCAAAACGTATTTCCCTGTCACCATTAGGGAAGGAAATATAACAGCACATAAAAATTATGACAGGATGTACAAACTACAGAAGGACTATGTACAGTTGCAGTTCTTATTTTACTCAAAAGGTTTATATAACATGAAGAAGAATTAAAAATATCTTAAATCCTTTGATGTTAGTTTTAAAATTAGCCTAAAGAAAAGGATTTTTAACAATTTTCATTGTAACAGTGGAAAAAGTCGTCTCTTAACAGAGACATGGACAATAGATGAAGATATTGGAATGTTGATTCTTTATTTAACAAAATGTCACAGATGGTCTCTCTCTTTCTCTGTCTCTGTCTCTGCCTCTGTCTCTTTCTCCTCCTTTTTGTCTTTCTCCCCATGCTAAGCCCCCTTTCCCTCTCTCTCCTCCCCTTCCTGTATACAGAAGAAAGCAGACAGACTTCTTGATGCCTCCCCTTGTGTGTGTCCTTTTACTAATTGGGTACTTTCTAGTATAGAATTTTTTACATTTGGTAAATTTAAAGTTAATTTTGTATACACGATATTTTCTTTGAGGAAATATATACACATATTGCTTTATTATTTGCTATATTTTCAAAGTTTATTCTGATTTTGGAATAAGACAAGCACTTAATGAATACTTTATGAGAACATGCACAAATAGATGAGTCTGACAAGAAAACTGGGTATTTACATGTATTCATTACACGTAATATTCTAGATTACTTTGAAACATAGGTGTTAGCATCTCTATTTTGCAGATGAAGAAAGTGAAGCTTATAGAGACCGCCTAGGCCATACCTGTATAGTGTTCAGGCTCAGGCTCAGTGTTGCTGTCCATTATCCCATAATGGAGACAGACACATGCCTATGCACTAGCTGGATGGCCTGCCTGAGAACTGTAAGGATTTTATAATGCACTGGATGAGAAACTGAATATCTGTCACTGAATTCTGGAGCTTGTTTGACCATCTGTCAGGGTCATGAAAAAGAGAAGACCAGAAATGACTTGGATTAAAAAAAAAAAACTTCTAATGTCGTCTCTCAACTTTAAAGCTTTAATTAATTGTCTAGACACAGGCTGAAGTGGCAGAATAATAAGCTTCTTCCCCTCTCTTGGTATTTTCCTTGTTTTCTTCTCCTTTAAAGCAGATGGTTTTTATGGTGCTGACTGACTCAGGAAAAAGACACTCAGAACAGCAATCAGAAATCCTCCTCCCATCAGATTCTCTGTTCTAAAATGCCAATGCTTTCACAGGAACTTGGGGACTTACAGCTTAGACAAAACAGGTGAGAGGAAGATCAAAGGAGTAAGCAGGGTTTTCTGAACAAACGTCAGGAAGTACTGGTGCTTTTGAGAAAAATGTTGCTGAACTTGACTTCAGTGAATGAAGCATGGCAGAGGAGGTGACAAGCAAGGGACCCTTAATGGTTTATGGAAGCCACATGGAGCAGTATACAATGCACATCTATTTTCGGATAAAACCCTGGGGAGAGAGAAAAACTCAGCATGACATTGTCTAGTGGGAGTATCCAGGACACACAGCCAGAAAGAGTATCAGGGAATGCCAGAACAGAAGGGACACTCCTTGCTTGAATTGTCCCTTCAAGCAGACTCTCCAAACTTAGAGGCCACCCAAGAAAGGGAACAATCAATGTAAAGATGAGAATAATGGCTCCACAATTTTTTTTTCTGAAACCTGAACTCTAATCAAGCCACAATTTGAAATTTTCTTTTTAATCTCTTGTCATCTTGCTTATTTTACACTGTTTCTCCTTAATGAAATCTAAACACACATTGCTTTAATGAGGATAGTTTTAGGTAATATTTTGAACAGTCCAACTCTACCCTTTATAAGTTTACCTCACTTATTTTGAGAAATTCTCTCCATACATTCCTATCAATTATTTTAGTCTTAACTATCAGCAAAACAAAAGGAAAGAAACAAATAAAGTAAAAACCCACAAGAAATACTTTCCTATATACATTTGAGTCTAACATCAATGGCACTCTTCTGCCTCCTTTGAGAATGTAAAGTGGCAGGCATCATTTTTCCAATCCCATTCTTTACCTGTGGCTTGGACAGCTATTCTCGTAACAAATGGGCTCCTTGCAAAGCAGATAATATAGAGCAAGAGACATAAGAAGGGAAATGGCCGTGAAAGATAAAGCACAAATATGAGAGGCAGGCAGGGACAGTTCACTCCAAATGAGGAACTGGTGCTTCAGCAAGGAGAGGCAGAAGGAGGGTTTGGCAGGAGGGCTGTGGATTTGTCTGTAGTTCTGAACAAAAGCTGAGAAGGAGGCTCAGCAAAGGCAGAGTGTTCGACTTCCTGAGCAGGCAGCCGGCCCAGCATCAACAGCATCACTGTGCTCATTGATGAGCATGGAGCAGCCTGAGAAGCAGGGGCATTGCCAGGAAGCTGCACTTGGTCCTGAGGGACCTGTAACTGCAGGATGTCAGCTAGAAGACTTCATCAAACCAGGTGCTGTTCTTGGAAGGAAACTGGAGTGGTACACCACCATGGCTTTCACAGTTACCACTGTTTACTTTTAAGGAATAATTCTTACATTTTTATGGATATTGATTTAGAGTGGTCTCATAATTTCTTGAAAGGAAAACTTTCAAAAGGGTTTAGGAAGAGGAATATAAATAAGAGTTGCTTTCCCTAAATTATCTGCCAAGCATCTGAGAATACTTTATTTATCCAAAGGCTTGAAAGCCATCTCGTCAGAACAAGTCACTCTGCCCTATCCCATGATATAAGGATTCTTGAGTGTTCCTATATGCAGGTTGGAGGTGCCTGTATAAATTCTGTTAATGTAAGCCTCTTAGGGCAAATATCTAAATGGCACAAATATCATAATAATACCTGGGGTAAAACAAAATAAAATTCAACATTTGATTAAAAAGACTGTATAGAAAAGGAGGTTGCTGAACTCTCCTTGTGAAATGGATGGTGAGAGTCGTTATGATTCTTTTAAAGTGATTTTTATTGACCAATTTTCTTCCAAGATGAGAGGAGTAAGCAAGTGAGTTGGAAGTAAAGAATTGTAGCTTATTAAATCCAATTTATTTACCTGTGGGAATTAGAAAGTTAATGGAAACGAATAAAAAAGGGAGGTTGTTTTACAAGCTGGTGACAGGAAATGAGGACAGAATATTTTTAATATTATTTCTTTCTAAGCAAATTGCATAATAAAAACTAGAAGTTCGCACCTGAGTTTCAGTCTGTAAATCCAATTTGTTCCCCTAGCTCTGATGAGTTTATGTTCTATGTTCTCCAGGCAGAGACAACACTAACAGTCCTCCTGCCTATTGCTCTGTTGTAGGTCTCCTTGAGCAGAGCAACATAAGCCATGTTCATAACTTGCCAACACCATCTCCTAATGTATGAGAAGAGGTCCTGGCGGTAGAATGGAACCTTCCACCCTGCCTGAATTGGCTCACTTAGGCCACCATATCACACCATGGCTCACACATTATCTTCCCTCAACTCTGGAGGCTGAAATCCAGGACTGAAGTACAAACAGAATGGTTTTGTTGAGGGATTTTTCTGCTTCCAGGTCACGCTTCTTCTGGTTTCTCTATCAGCATGCTGTCTACAGTTGTCTGTCTTAGGTTTCATAGAAGAACTTAAGTCATACTAGACTAAGGCCATCCAGAGTTCTCATTTAACTTTCTCCTTATAGAGTTTCCACCTGTAAACACAGTTGTAACTATGACTTCTTGATGTATGTGTATGGGTTCATATGAGTGTATATGTGTTCGTGTGTGTGTGTGTGTGTGTGTGTGTGTACGTCTAAGAGCCTCAGCTGCTATTTCTTAAGTACCACATACTTCTTTTTTAGTCTGAGCCCTTCACTGGCCTGAGGCTCATCACATAGGTTAGACTGTCCAGCCAGCAAACCTCAGGGATCTGCCTGTCTGAGCCTCTCTAGCACTGTGATTCCAAGTGTGAGTCAGTACACATGTGCCAACTGTGCTGTGAATCAGTACTGAATGTGGCAAAACACTGATCTCTATCGAGAACTGAATTTTAATTGAGATAATAGATTCTAGTGAAAAACTGTCACTTCTGGCCTTTTTGTGTCATGTCCCTGATGGGGACTTGAGAGGTTATATCTGTGGAGAATTTACAGAAGAGATTGGGTCCTCATGTACATGGCAATTTGAAAACTAGTAAAACACCTTTCAGACCTGAGCTGTTACAGGTAATGGTACTTCTGGAACACCCAGGAATGAGAAAGAGCCCAAAGCCAGCCGATCAATTTAGTGTCACCCTATCTCACAGTAAAATTAAAAGACGGCCAAAGATGTCATTCAGTTATAGAGTTGGCTACCATTAAGGGCATGCTATATTAAAGCCCACATCAAAGGCACAGTTTACAGCAGGAAAAAAAAGTGAAAAGCAGCCCAGAAAGAATATTATCTTGTCGAGTTCCCATTCACATCTAAATTCTGTGACTATTGGTACACGTGTAGACTACACAAATTGAGGCCCATGCCACAAGAGGGAGCCCATGTCTGACACTCCCAGATGGCCAGGAACCAGAGGTTAGATAGCCCAGGGATCTAGGATA
This sequence comes from Acomys minous, assembly GCF_964271855.1. NCBI lineage: Eukaryota > Metazoa > Chordata > Mammalia > Rodentia > Muridae > Acomys > Acomys minous. The sequence continues at coordinate 128,706,829 of NC_140483.1, forward strand.
GAACCAAACATGACTTGGAAAAAAAGTGAAGTAATTCCTAATGTTATTCTGCTATACTCATAGACTGGAGCCTAGCCCAATGATCATCAGAGTAAATGATGGGAGCTGATGCAGAGCCCACACCCGAACACTATGTGGAACCGGGAGAACCCTGCAAAAGACAAGGGAGAAGAATTGGAAGAGCCAGAGGAGTAGAAGACACCACAAGAACATGGTTCACAGAATCAACTAAGCAGGACTCATGGGGACTCACAGAGATTAAAGTGGCAATTAGGCAGCCTATATGGGTCTGATCTAGGTCCTCCACATATATGCTATGGTTGTGTAGCTTGCTGTTCTTGTGGTACTCTTATCAGTGACATTGGGGAGTGTCTCCTAATCTTTTGCCTGCTCTTGGGACCCTTTTTCTCATATTGTGTTGCCTCACCAATCCTTTTTTACAAGGGTTTGTGCTTAGTCTTATTATAACTCATTATGGTATGTTTCATTGATATCCGTGGGAGGCCTGCTGTTTTTTGAAGAGAAACATAGGAGGGGTAAATCTGGAGGTAGAGGGGAAGGAGAGGGGATTCTGGGAGGAGTGGAAGGAGTAGAAATTGTCATTAGGAGGTAATGTATGAGAGAAGACTATATATATATATATATATATATATATATATTGTGTGTGTGTGTGTGTGTGTATGTGTGTGTGTGTGTGTACTAAATAATTATGGTCTTGACTCTGATATGACAGCTGTGGTCCTTTAAAGTCAGATTTACTATTATTACTATTTTCAGAGGGAGAAATTTTCTTCCTGTTCTTGTTCTTGTTCTTGTTGTTCTTCTTTTTCTTCTTCTTCTTCTTCTTCTTCTTCTTCTTCTTCTTCTTCTTCTTCTTCTTCTTCTTCTTTTTCTTGTTCTCTAACAATCATCTACTTTGTAAAAGTCTTCTCTATCAATACTTCCCTGAGCCTATAGGCAATCTTTAATCAACCCCCCCTTTATTTCTCTCTACACAATTCTATGAGTACTATAATGTTTGTTCTTATCTCACATTAATAAAAATTTTATGTATTAATAAAATCCTGTGATGGGTCAAAGGTCACACAGCAGGAGATTTGTGGGGCCAATACTAAAACACCAGATGGTCTGGTTCGAGAAGTGAAACGGGGAGTCTTATGTTCCCTTCACATAATCTCTAGCCTCACTCCAAAAGTCTCCAGATGAAATGTAAAAGGATATAAAATCAGTCAGGAGCTGGGCCCTGGGTTGGCACTGTGCATATTAGCTAGGAGTTTCAATTGTTACTTTTGAACCTCACTTGGCTATGAGTAAAAAGCAGAGCATGTAACACGGTGACTAAGAGAATAGAGGACTTCCACAATGAAAAAGCAATGCTATTTTCTTCAGTGGTGTAGTCATAGATAAATAAAATAATTCAGATAAGAAATGCCAAGCTTCCAGATTGAGGAGAGGAGATAAATCCATCAAGAAAGCTCTCCCCTTCTCTGAAATTATTCTAATTTTAAGTGTATATAAATAAGCTCATGTTTAGTTGCCACAATTTCAAAAAGCTGGGAGAGATTGTAGTGTGTGTGTGCTCACTAAAAACATTTGCTTGTAATTACAGCTTTCTTTAAAGTCCCAATTACTATAATTTGAGGCTAAATTAATTATAATTTGATGACAATTGTCAAGAAAATTTATTCAATTAAATATAAATTTATTAATCTAAAACAATTTAGTGAAGAAACAGTGTACTGTTTTTTGTTTACTTTAGTAAAGAGACATTGAAGTGTTTACACCCATACATACGTGAAGAAACAGTCAAAACACATATTTTATTGAATTTTTTGGCTCACAGTATTGGAAAAGAGGCTGTTTCAGAGTTCTTCATAGAATGTTCAATCACTAAGGTCCTTCTGTTCCTTCTCTGCATGAGATATGATGTGAGAATTTAATATCCATGTGCGCCTCATAATATGGGAGTAGGAGTTGTTTCTGATATAGACTCTATAGCCTACTTATTGATCACTTCCCTCTGCCAGGGTAGTCTTGAGAGACCACAGAGGAAGAGGATGTAGGCAGTCCAGATGAAACCTGATAGACTGGGGTCAGGTGATAGGGGAGGAGGGCTCCCTACTTCTGAGGTTTAGGGGAGGGAAGAAGGGAAAGAGGGAAGCCAGGAGGAGACAAGGCAGGAGGCTACAATTGGGATGTAAATTGAATAAATTAAAAATAAACAAAGTTTAAAGAAGAAATATCCTCCTCCCTGGTTTCTAAGTAGTCTATTGTTTAGTCTCTCTTTCTCTGACTGTCTGCTTCCCTGAAAATCTGACAGATGTCTTCTGTGGTGCTCAGCCTGAATACTGAGCTGTCTAAAGAGCTCTCTCCTCAGTCCTGTACTGACTGATCCTCATGGTTTCAGAACTTGTCAGTTGAATGAGGATCTCCAAATGTGTCTTTAGCAAAGCTCTGCATGCTTCCCTTCATTTCTCTCTGGTTCTGATGTGAGTCATCATCCTTTCTCACCGGGCACCGCTGCCCTCTAGTCTTGTGTTCGTTAAGTTAGCACTTGGCATGGAATAATAAAATACCTGTGTTCAAGGAATATTCATCAGATGCAGGCCATCCATATCAACTGACTAGAATCTACACCGTGATGTAATGAACTACAACTAAATAAAAACAACTTTTTTTTTTTTTTTTTTTTTTTTTTTACAATTGTATGTGCCTTGGTTAATGGAAAAAAAGTTACATAGTTAATCAACTGTTTTGGATAGAGTTTTGATAAATTATTCAACAGTGGTATATCACAGTGATGAAATTAATATACTTGAAATGACAAGGTTCTAAAATATTCATTTTAGTAATACAGATCTTTTTAATAAATGAGTTACATTGATGAATTTTATTAACATTAAAAGAATCTGATCAGTTACCTGATGCTAGCTGTAGGGTTAGCATGAGGTACCTGAGCATTGAGCACTAGGTAGATAGTGTCAAAGATCATAGCTTCCTCAAAAATTATGATGCCATAAGCTAAATTTGCAAATTATTATTTACTACTTACTAGCTACAGTTTACGGGAATGCAAATAGGCATGTACAGCCTATTAGATGAGGTAATAGATAATGAATATCTGGGATTCAAGGCAGAAATTATAACTGCTGCAGCAAAGACTCACACAAAACAGTGAAGGAATGAAAAGGGGAAAATGATTCCACCACTGTGGACCACATACAGCACTTCGTCTAGGGTAGACACTTTGTAAATATTGACTGTTTTGAGAGTCTTAATTTCTTTGAATCTTTATATATACTGGCATCAGAAAGAAAGATAAATAGTGTCTCAGAGGTAGCTCAGCTTGCCTGGCTGCTGCTGGACTCACACTCTGTTTATTCCCTGTCATTTCCATACCCAATCTCAAGCTGTACTATAGAGCAATAGTAATTAAAACAGCATGGTACTGGCACAGCAATAGGCTAGTTGATCAATGGAATCGAATCGAAGACCCAGAAATGAATCCATGCACATATAGTCACCTGATTTTTGGCAAAGAAGCCAAATCCATTCAATGGAAAAAAGACAGCATCTTCAACAAATGGTGCTGGTCTAACTGGATATCTACATGTGGAAAATGCAATTAGACCGACATTTGTGACCATGCACAAACCTCAAGTCCAGGTGGATTAAATACCTCTCATAAAACCAGAGACACTAAATCGGTTAGAAGAAAAAGTGGGAGAAGAGCCTGGAACACATTGGCACAGGAGACAACTTCCTGAACAGAACACCAACAGCCTAGGCCTTAAGGTCAACAACTAATAAATGGAACCTCATGAGGCTGAGAAGCTTCTGTAAGGCAGGAGACACTGTCAAGAGAACAAAGTGATAACCTACAGACTGGGAAAAGATCTTCACCAACCCTACATCTGACAAAGGTCTAATATCCAAAATATATAAAGCACTCAAGAAATTAAACACCGCCAAACCAAATAACCCAATTGAGAAATCGGGCTCAGAACTAAACAGAGAATTCTCAACAGAGGAATATCAAATGGCTAAGAAACACTTAAATAAATGCTCAATGTCTTTAGTCATCAAAGAAATGCAAATTAAAATGACTCTGAGATTCCATCTTACACCCATCAGAATGGCTTAGATCAAAAATTCAAGTGATACCACATATTAGCAAGGATGTGGAGAAAGAAATATTCCTTCATTGCTGGTGGGAATTCAAACTTGTACAACCACTTTGGAAATCTATCTGGTGCTATCTCAGAAACCTGGGAATAGGGCTTCCTCAAGACCTAGCCATTCCATTCCTTTGAATATACCCAGAAGAAGCTCCAGCACACAACAGGGACATATTCTCAACCATGTTCATAGTGGCCTTATTCATAATAGCCAGAACATGGAACCAGCCTAAGTGTCCCTCAGTACAAGATAGGATAAAGAAACTGTGGTACATTTACACTATGCTGTACTACTCAGATATTAAAAACAAGGAATTCCTGAAATTTGTAGATAAATGGATTGAACTAGAAATGATCATAATGAGTGAGTTAACCCAGAAGTAGAAAGACTCAAATGGTATATACTCACTTATAACTGGACACTAGCCCACGGTGCATGTCCCATGAAAGTCTTCACCTACTAGGAAAGTGAGATATATGTGAGCTCATCCTATTGGGACTGTAGGTGAGAGAAGTATGGGAGAATGGGGAAATAGAAGATCCAGAAGGTCCTAGAAACCTACAAGAAGAACATTATGACAGGCAGATCTGGCCCCAGGGGTTCTGCTCAAACTATGACACCAGCCAAGGACTATATGTGCAGTAAATATCTGCCTAGCAGCTACCCAGATCTAGCCAATGGACAGGACATTCTCCACAGTTGAGTGGAGAGTGGGGACTGACTTTCACATGAACTCTGTTGCTCCATATTTGACCATGTCTCCTGGATGGGGAGGCCTGGCAGCACTCAGGGGAAGGATAGCAGGCTTCCAAGAAGAGACTTGATACCTTTGAGCATGTACAAAGGGATGAGGTCCCCCTCAGTCACAGTCATAGGGGAGGGGAGTAGGGGGAAAGTGGGAGGGAGGGAGGAATGGGAAGATACAAGGGATGGGATAACAATTGAGATGCAATATGAATGAATTAATTAAAAAAAAAAACCAAAACAGAGACAACAAAATGTTAATATCTGTTAATCACAAAATAAATCTAATACCTTTATACCTTAAAAAAAAAAAAAAAGAAAGAAGAAAAAGGAAATGTGAAAGGAAGTGAAATCAGTCAGTAGCCACACTCTGGGTTGGCACTGTGCATATTAGCTTCCTGTGGCAGCTGTTCACTTATCACCATAGCTTAGTTGGCTTGAAATGACAGCAGTTTGTTCATCTACCCTTCCCCCAGCCAATATCTGAAACCCAAGAGTATGCTTCTTTCACTGTTGTGTGTTAAAACAACTTTTCTTTCTTTTAATTTCTTGCTTTGGACATTCTATAGCTTCTGGCTACATCCCTTTAGTATTCAAGGTTACTTTTTATTTTCCCTTGGCTCCAATATTGGCTTAGCTGCCATGTGTTTCTATTCCACACTAGTGGGTAGCACTTAGGGGCACTTAGGTAATGCAGGATAAGCTCCTATCTCAATAGCCTTTAAGGAGACCATCAAAGCTGGTGGATCTGGACCCAGGGGGCCCTGCACAAACTACTGTACCTACCAAGGACAATGCATGCAGTAAACCTAGACCCCTATTCAGATCTAGCCAATGGACAGGTCATTATCCACAGTTGTGTGGAGAGCAGGGACTGACTCTGACATGAACTCTGGTGCCCCCTATTTGACCACTTCCCCTTGGTGGGAAGGCCTGCTGGCACTTAAAGGAAGGGTAAACAGGCTATCTGGATGAGACCTGATAGGCTGTGGTCATATGGTGGGGGAGGAGGTCCTCTTCTGCCACATGTCTAGGGTAGGAGAATAGGGTGAAAGAGGGAGGGAGGGAGGGGGCAATGGGAAGATACAAGTAAGGGGATAACAATTTAGATGTAATCTGAATAAATTATTTAAATAAAACAATTTTTAAAAAGATCTTTAATTTAGTCACAAGTAAAACAAGATCTCCCAAAGTATAAAACACAAACAGTTTCAGGATTTGGCTGTGCAAACCTTTAAGGACAGTTATCACACACACACACATACACACACACACACACACACACACACACACACACACGGATATATACATATATATACATACATATATATGCAACCCAGCTACAAAATTAAATTTTCTTTTTAAATTTTTAGAGCCACGGAGTCTTCAACTAAACTCCCAAGACAGTGAATTTTTCAATCTGTGTTCTGCTCCAAGCTATTAACTACATTATACACTTGGATATAAATTTCTGTATCTTCAACAATTTAGCTCATCTGATTTCTTGTAAAAGTAGATTGGTGTCCTTGCCACCTCTCAAGGTGGGTATAACTATGAAGTGAATTATACTCCACAGAGAAAACCTGCCTAGCATGGAAAGACAATTTATTAATGCTACTTCCTTTTTATTCCCCTGTGGGATTCCCCCCAAAATCTTCTTTTCCTTTGTAGTCTTCCTTACAGAATAATTGCTACAAAAGAGAAGAAAATATGTTCTTTGTATGTGGTTACTTTACATAAATAAAGGTAATATACAGCATAGTAGGAAAAACAGTACTGACTAAATCCCTTTTCTTCTAATTTAAAAACAGACTCAAAATACCAAGATCGATTTGTGTTTTCTAGAAAGCATAGTTGGTCTGACTGTAGTCTACACATGTTCCAGAAGGACCTGATGAGCTAGAAACGGCAAGTTTCCACCTGATCCCAAGGGAATTTCCTGCCAGCATGGTCCTGGGAGTATGGGGTATGTTGGATGATGCAAGAAAGAGTAAATAGATATTGGTACAGAGATCCTTCTCTTCTTAATGCATGTTATAATCTTAGAACCCATGACCTTCAGTGACCAGCACAAACTGTCTACAGTACCTGTCTGAAAGACCCTTGCTCTAGGTCCTTATAATGTGACTGCTCCACAAGGTTATAAAGAAGGAAAATTAACCTGCTTTTGCTAATTTTAGTTGCTTGCATAAATTGGGCTATCATAAATTTTATATGATTTTTTTGTAATTTTTCTTTTTTAAAATTTATTGTAATTCATTCACATTAGATCCCAATTGTTATCCCCTCACTCTTATCTTCCTCTTCCTTACCTTCCTCCATCTTCTGTCCTATTCCTCTACCCTAGACCTCCCCACCCCCACACTCTGGCCAAAGCCTTTTGGGTCTCATCAGGATAGCCTGCATCCCCTTCTTCTGTGTACCTGCAAGGCTGTCCTATCAAGGGGCCGTGGTCAAATCACTAGAGTGCTTGTCAAAGGTTCAGCAGTGGTCCTTCCTTCCCCCACAACATGAAACATTAGCTGTCCATTTATGTTTTTATTTATGTTATAGAAGAAAAATATATATGCTTTACCTGAATAGGAAAGACATAAGAAAAAATATTAACTTTGATTTGCCATAATTATTCAATTATTTTGGTGAATACCCATTAGTATTGATGATATGAACCTGTTGAGATCATGAAAAAGACCTTAATTCAGTGGTACTTGGTGGTTCACAGGGCATCTAAAATTTAATAAAACTGACCAAAGATAGAAATCTTGCTATAGATAGAAAAAAAAACCACCTCTCACTTTCACTTTTACATCACTTTGCAGTTTACAAACCTCTTTTGCATATATTAATGAGAACGAAAATCCTCTGAGGTGTAGGTTACATATCCATGATTAAACAGAAACTCAGAAGCATTAACATGAAAAAAATAATCAACTTCTGTGCTTCCAGACAAATGCTATGCCCAGCCGACTCCACTTCTCAGCTCTTCGGGTCGGTCTGAGCAGAAGCTGTGTGTCGTAGCTGGAGCGTCACAGCAGAGTCTAGACTCAGTTGCAGAATATCCTGGCGAGGACCAGGTACCCGAGCTGCAGTCCCCTCTCCTGCTAATGGTCCCTATCCAGAGCTTCTGTAATTGGTCACGGATGTCCTGGCAAGGACATGTGATCTGTTCTGTGAAGTTTTAGCATTTAAAGATTCTCACTGCCTTCCCCTGAAAATCAGTCTCTCCTTTCTTCCACAAGGGGGATTTCCAGGTGTCGCCACTAGCTTGTGTGACTGATACTAAAAACTCATCTGTAAAAATAATATCATTGAGTCTCCACATGTTAACATAAGTGGTAACAAATCATCAGTTACCAAGGTGCATTTAACTTGGCTACAGGCTAGCACATGGTCACTCTGAAGAAAGCAATTCATCATTTCATTGGAAAAGAAAAAAAAGGTCTTTTGTTTGTTGGTTGCTTTGGTTTTTTGTTATATAACACTCTTATGAAATCTAGGAGTGTAGATTAGTGTTTCTTAATCCACCTCTAGGACATTCCTAAGTACAGCAATCTAAGACATCCAGATCCAAGCCACATTAAAGAGTTTATTCCAGTTGTGAAGTCCAGTTGCATTGCTTCACATGTGAAAGGCTTCGTACAAAGGGATGGATGAACTTGCATCTTCTAGCTACAGTTCGAAATAGCAACTCAGTGTGTGGTGGTGTGACTGGGCACATTTACAGTGCCTGTGCAGTGCCATTTTATTCCTTTGTCTTTTGCTAAAGACTTCATTTAGGGATTCATGTGGTTTTAGAGGCCCAAGTCCACCACAGCTTCTGCAATAGGACATATGATTTACAGAGAGTGGCCAGCACATGGTTTACAAAGAGTGGTTAGCACATCCCAACCCAGTGTCTTGTGGTTAGTATGCTGACCAGCCCAACAGTCAAACTGAGAACCAGGGAGTCTTAAGAAAGTACTCTACCACCTACTTTGTAGTCATGACTGTCACACTTGGGAAAATTGCAGCCGTTTTTGATGTTTCTTTTGGTTTTGTTTGTCTGTCTCCTGCTACCTGGAAAACTATAACAATAGAAATACCATGGTCATAGAGATTAGGAAAAGTATATTGAGGCAGGTACAGAACTCGATAATATCATTATCTCAAGAATTCAAATATGTCTGAAGGGTAAGCCACACATGTTAATAGATTAGGTTAGCAGCATTGAGTTGTTAATATTTCTTATATAATAAGTTTATATGTAACAAATTATCTCACAGAATCATTGCAGTTTTTACTCTCTTATTAAAAAAATGAAGAACCTAGAAAGAAAATAATAAAAGTATTAGCTATGTAGTTTCCTGGCACAACTTCACATCAGAATTTACATTTCCATTCTTTCAAGAGAATCCACATATCAAGCTCCTTCCTAATGTTAAGAGGCATGTGGGTGGGGTTTCTGTAGTGAAAACATGTTTCTGATTTAAGGCACAAACCCTTAGTTTTCAGTAATCAAGTCTGAAACCATTGTCAGGCACACTTGAAAGACAACTGGAGGTTTTTGTGCGGGTATGAATGTTTTTAAAGGTTGTACAGTACTTTCTCACACTCTCACCTTACCAAGGGATGTAGGATGAGAGCTCGCCTGCCCTCATCCTCCTGACTAATCTCCCAGGGGGACTGAAACATTTCAAATCAGTGAGAATGAAGAAAACATAATTTAAAAGCAACAAGCGCCTGCAAGAAGAGATGCACACGCGGTAAGCTCTTACTCACTCTGCATAAGTAGCAGAAAAGACTCAATACTTGGGCACTTAGATGAGGATTTCACTGGTCTTCGCTTCTTGTTTTGTGTATGTAATATATAACATTGTTAGTCGTTTATCAATATATGAATATCAATATAATTGCAGTACTTAGTTTTAAGCAAGAGACAGAAACTCAGGTTTTATGAGTAAATATCGATATACCTGAAGAAAGGAGATGCATGTGAGTGCCTGTGAGGGGCCTCACACAGGAGTTAAGCTGGAGATGTTGCTTGGAAACCATGAAGAATGAAAGAAGCTACATAGCAACACTAACAACACAAGACAAAACAGGAACCAGACCACATCATAGACTATACCATCGTTGCTGGGCTTAAAAGGGGATGGGTACCATTTCTATTTCAAGGCTGCAGCTGACTATTCTAAATCACCCAGAAAACAATTCCTTTGACCACACACTTGCCAGTGGCCTCTAGCTTGTTTAGGGGACAACTGCCTCTGAAATTGACTTCTAAAGAGGACCATCTGCAGTACTAGAGTAGGCCACTTCCCAAAGGAAACTGTGGCCATTAAGAAGGGACTGGTTCTCACCAGCAATAACTACTCAGAGTCATACAGAAGTGACTGGAGATACAGGAACCTGACTCTGTTTCCTGCCTGTTTAAATGGCAAAGGAGGTCAACTGAGTTAAAATGTTAACTATTATAGTTATAGTAAAACAAACACATTTCTCATCAAGAGAGCAGAATGTCTCTCATGGGTGGAGACTTAACTCTCCAATTAGACACCTCAATGTCCTGGCCAAAGAACCAACCCTGGAAAGGTTGGCTCACCTTAAGCCACTCTACAGGTTTTGGCAAAACCAATTTGTCATTTAAGTATGTTGTATTTTCCCTTCCAAAATCCCTGTCCCTAGCACAGTAGGTTACTGAGCTATGGCCATGCTATTTGTAAGTCTGCCACTTCTCTGAATTATTCTGAAAAACCTAACTTCTCTGTTTCTTCCTTTTTTGTAAGTATAATTTCCTTAACACCTTGTGTTGTGTTTTGTTTGTTTATTTTTCTTTTTTTTGTGATTTTAATTTTTTAATTTTAATTTTTTATTAATTTATTCTTTTTAAAATTTTTTTATTAATTTATTCTTGTTACATCTCAATGGTTATTCCATCCCTTGTATCCTCCCATTCTTCCCTTCCTCCCATTTTCCCCTTATTCCCCTCCCCTATGACTGTTCCTGAGGGGGATTACCTCCCCCTGTATATGTTCATAAGGTATCAAGTCTCTTCTTGGTAACCTGCTGTCCTTCCTCTGAGTGCCACCAGGTCTCCCTCTCCAGGGTATGGGGTGTCTTTATTCTTTTCTGAAAGCCTCCACCCCCCTGCCATGTGCTTGCATGTCTCCCATGTGTCTGATGTGTGTCAGCTTAGATGACATGGCTTTTTTCCTTCTCTCATTCATTATCTTTTGGGCAGTACCTGAGTTTTAAAGCTTGGATTTCCCCCTCCCCGCTTTAAAATAAAACCAAAAAAACTCATCCTTGAGCCTCTATTTAAGCCTATTCTTAACTCCTTTTACAGATGAGATCAAGAATATCAAGAGAGAGGCCAGGTTTCCTTGTATCAATAGTATGACAGCTGGTTTCTGTGTCACGTCAGAAGGTTTAAACTAATGTACATCTCAGGGATAAAGCCCCAACATTCTTCCAAGCATGAGTGAGTATAGGCATTTTTTTTTCAAAGGCAATGTCTATGGTGAGATGCTATTCACACAGCAGGACCATACCTGAGATACCAAACCTGGTTCACTTAAAAGAGGAGGGGCATCAGTAAGCCCTGAGAAAGAAAGGAAGGATGGTGTTTTTATAATTGTCATGCTTTATCTCTCACCACCAACAGTAATTTTTGCTGTTATTAATAGTGGAGACTTCAATACCAGTGTTAACTTTCCTAATTTGGATTATCTAAGGCTAATTCAAAAAACACACTCAATACATACATGAAAATTTGTTGTACACAAAAGCATTGCTTCCATCATAGTTTAGTAACAGAAAGCTGTAGAAAGAAGGAAGAAAGGACAATCCACTTGTTTTTCCAGAGACAATGACTCAGTAGTCACTGCTTCCCTTAAAGTGCATAACACACAGAATGAGATGCAGTCATACTTTCCTTCAGTTGAGCTATTTGTAAATAGAATGCACTAATGCAATATCTGAATACCCTACAGGTTTCTGACAGTCCCATCTGTCCCACTACAGTGCTCACCATATCAAGACCCCATGAGTAGATGCAAAGGCAATATCATTCTAATAACTGAACCAAAGAAGGGAAAGGTAAATGAACTCCAAGCCACAGTAGTCATTGGGTAACTTTGCAATCAGTATCCTTTCTGTTGCTTTTATTCTCTCTTATAACTACAATTATGTATTCCAGAATGATTACAGGCCAAGCACAAAGTCACTTAATTAAATACACTTCCCTCAAATAGAACAATGAAAGGTGTTTAGAAAATTCACCATTTTGATTGTCTTGGAAGCAGTCTCTGAGGCAATGTTAGGAGGGCATGAGGAATGGTTAGTGTCTGTGAGGGCATTGGATGACAAAGGCTTCAAACTGAAAGTCAGGTCTTATAAAATCTAGATTAATTGAATTAACTTTGGAGATCAGTAGTAAGTAGAGCAGAAGTAGGATGGTCTGTGCAGTAAGGGGCATGAAACACTGTCTCATTTCTTTCCCCTAACTCCTTTGGCCTAATGACTATTTAATTTGCTCTGAACAACTGGCAAGCTACAAGGGGGCTTCAGTCTTGTAGATAGGGAACTTAACCAAGAATCCCTAACACTATTAAAGAGGAACAAAAGAAAATAAAGTAATATTTTCAAGTGTATTAAGATTGAAACATTTTGAGCTGGAGAGATGGCTCAGTCAGTAAAAATACTTATCAGGCAAACATAAGTATCTAAGTTTGGATCCCAAGCACCCAAATGAAAATCCATGTGGAGAGGCACACTTGTGTAGCACAGTACTGGGGCTAGGACTGAGACAGGAAGATCCTCATAACTTACTAGCCAGTCAGCCTAGATGAATCTATAAGCTCCAGGTTCAATGAAAGATCCTGTCTCCAAAAATTACAGTAGATGGTGACTGAGGAAGACACCTGGCATTAAGCTTTGTTTTCTACAGGCACAGAGACACATGTGTACATAAGCCCACAGGCACACATGTGTACACACAAATATGCATACATACACATATCTCTCACACACATATGCACAGAAGAATAAAAAAGTTTGGAATGTTTTATTCCAATGAAAGTCAAACTTCATTGTGCATGAAAATTTCCACAGTCTCCTTAACATCCAGATTCTGACTCAGTCTTTGAGGCAGGCCTTGGAATTCTGTGTTTCTAACATGCTTCCTGGTGCTGCCAGAGCTGACCTCACTCATGGCATGTGCACAGAGGACTCCAAATCTTACCACAGACAGTTGTACATCCACAGCTATTGCTGTCCTTCTCATAGCAGATACGAAAGAAAACGAGCATACATGTCTATCAATACATGTTTATCAACATGAACGGCTAAGAAAAAGGTGGCACAGATACACAATGGAATTTTACTGAGCTCCAGAGAAAAGTGAATGACAATTGTAGGAAAGTGGGTAGGAATGGAGATTATATTAAGTGAAGTAAGTAGGTTTTAAAAAAGACAAATACTGCTTGTTTTCTTGCACATGACAATCCTGGATTTTAACTTTTATGGATATATCCATATACACGTATGTGCTTTGTAAATATAAGTCACAAAACTAGAAATTGGTCTGTTAGGGAAGAAGAGGGAGTAGAGGAGGAAATGTATTTAAGCGAATTCATGGGAAAGAAAAGAGACAAAGAGACCAATGGGTAGGAGGGCATTGGGATGGGAGAGGGGAGCGAGTGGCAAGAATCAAGCAGAACAGTGCATCATGAAAATATTATGATGGAGCACATTTCCTTAAATGCTAATTAAAAAATAATAAAAGAAAATTTAAAAAATAATAAGCCACATCAACAAATTAATTTAAAAATTGATGACATTTGTATCTGTGTGAGGTATGTATGAGTGTAGGTGCATGTCTGTGCATGCAGGTGCACATGAACATATGTGTGTGTTCCCATGGAGGACCTGGGATGATATTTAGGTGCCTTTTTTCATCATTCTCCACTTATATTTGAGATAAAGTCTCTCAATTGGATCCAGAGCTTGAAAATACTGTTAGCAGCTAGTCTTCATTTCTGAGTTCTGGAAAAACAGTCCGAGCTCATGACATCTCAGCATCTAGGTATCCGATCTCCAGTCCTCCCTCCTATGTTGCAAGTGCTTTAACTACCCAGTCATCTCTCCAGCCTGCCACAATATTTTAGAAGTATTTCAGGGCCCGTGAAATTGCTCATCCTTATCATATATTTCCTATCTAAGGATGCTGCCTATCAATCATGCCAGATGGATAGGGAATGGTACATTCCTTTGGACTTTATATGTTTATATTCCAGGGGGCTTTGTCTGAGGAGGGGTGATGGAAATAACTCTATTTAGATAAAGACACTTGCACCAAGGTATTGCTGAGTCTGATCACCAGAACTTGGGAGAGACAGAGAACTGACTCCTGAATGTTGCTTCTGACCTCTAGTTGTCCACCCATGCATTGTAACATGCGTACTTCCAACACAAAGATAGGAAACACACACACACACACACACACACACACACACACACACACACCACCACCACCACCACCACCACCACCACCACCACCACCACCACCAAACCATCACCAAGAACAACAACAATAAGTAAAATAAAGTATCTCACCTAGAGATTACAAAAGTCACTAAAATCCAGAGTAGATCCTGGGTTAAAAGCATGTTTTGAGGTGCCATCAGCACAGGACCATCTTCATTATAAGGTGAGTTAGAGATGAGCAAAGGGTAAGAACTGAATACTAGGCAACATTGACATTTGCAGCCGCTCTTTTCATCTGAACTTCCTAACAGCACCTAGAAACCACTCCAGATGGACAGGGGATGCTGCATTCTCAGATCCCTTGGGGCCTTGGCTGTTCTGGAGAACTTTGCCTGAGAAAGGCTGACAGAGAGAAAGGCCTCATCATCGTATTCTGGCAGGGACTGGCTGTGATGTCAGAGCAATGTTAGGAGCCCAGAGCTTCATGAAGAAATGGATCAAGAATAAAAGAGGAGTGAGCCATATGAAAAGCAAAGAGGCTAAAGAAATGGAGACAGATTTCATGATGGTCCTTTCCTCCTGCATAGCCATGACAAGACACATGTTGGAGGTGAGCAGGAAAGGAGAGTTGATTTGAGCGAGGTCAGGAGTAGAATAAGATATTTAGGCAGTGAGTATCAGCATCCTGTAAAAAGTAAAGAAGTGGGCTCTGTGTGTATTTTAAACAGAAAGTTTTGAAATGGAGTTTTGAAAGTTTTGAAAGTTTTAGATGGAGCTTTTAAAAATGAATGTTAATCAAAGTGGTCCAGTAAAGACTACTATCCAGTAACTCATAATTGAGATGATGTAATCTTTAAAGTTTTAACCAGGAGACAGGTAACCCACTAGGAGTTTCCATTTCATAAAGAGAATGGTCTTAGAGAAGAAATAAAGGAATGTTGGCCTTTGAGTGTTTTGAACTGTGTAGGGGAGGCTAAGAAACAATACCATGACTTGTAGAAAGCACCATGAGTGAGCTGGTGGCTTCTCGTTCCCATGCAGGAATTACCATGGGTTGTGAGATGGAAAGCCTAGAGAAGAGCCTGTTCCAAGAGCTCAATGACCAAAAGTTCAAGAATTTCAACTAACTGAATACCACGTGCTTCTATGGTGAGTCCTATGCTATTCTTGTGGAAATCTGAAAATGCAAGCTTACAAAGATACTTTGTGTAAATAAATCGCTTTACTCTAATGCAGGCAGAATTAGGTGGGGTTGGGCCATAAGAATTAGAAGGTTCTAGTTCCCTGGGGAGACCAGTGGATTGATCCAGTGAGCCCACAGTTCACACTTGCATTCTTTCAGCAGCTCAGGATGGATTTCTTACTCATTTCTTAGGCGAGCGATGTAGACATGGAAAGCACACATAGAGTTTTGATAATATGGATTCTCAGAGTTTTTTTTAGTGTTTAATTTTACATTATGGCACGTCCACATTCAGAATTTGGTTATGAACCTAAATATTACCTCCAACCACCTTTGTCAAGATTCCTTTTCATTGTTATTCAAAAATAGTTTTGCACCTGTATGTGAAGTCTTTGTCTGTTCGATCACTTTTAATCATTTCATCAATATCTTTGGTGTTAAGACTACCATATGTATCATTCCTTCTATAACATTGTACAGTGTTCTCCCATATAACCATCTATACTGATATGAACTGTAGTATAGCTGAGTTCTTTACTCTTTTAGAGAGGGGAAAAATAAATTCTAGTTTAATTCTAATGTAGATACCGCTTCATTGTGCAGACTTATAGATTATAGAACTAATTATGTGCTTTGTAGAGCTCTTTTCTGAAGCTGCTTTAATCATCTTCAACTCATCTTCATTACATCTTTGTGAGGTATGACCACAAAATCAATTAGTTTTCTTTAATAAGGAGAAGAGGAAGAAAGTGGTTTGCTCAAGGTCACTTTCTAAATAAGCACTGGAACCAGGTGGCAGAAAGAGCAGATGTCATGATTCCTGCTTCTGTGGTCAACCCAGGAAGTCCTATTGCCTTCCAAACCATAACATGATCTTAGAAATGGCTTTATTTCAGCTTAGCAGACAGAAACCCCCTCACCTCCTGAGTTTCTCAGCTAGCCGGTGAGGATACAAACAAAGTGTGTGAACAAACTTCTTCTCATCTGACCAGAACACAGCATACTAAGACTGACTGGACTACAAGAGATAGAAAGCTGGCGGTTTACTTCCATTTGGTAGGATGGGCCATGATAGGGCACCTGAATTTTATGTTTATAATCCTTTTTCTTTTATAATGACATTAAAAGCAGAGGTGTTTTGTACCTATCCATCCCAATCTACTAAAAACCAAACACGGAACATCCCCTCCCTAAAGAAAACAGAGACTTTCATAAATACAGAGACCTAAGTATTTCTTATGGATATCACACTTTTTGATAAACATCATGAGTTTCATAAAATAATCTTAACAGAAAAGTGGTAAAAGCCAGAGCTGGTCTCTGCATCCAAGGCTGACTCACTGCGACTTTCCTCGGTACTGAATGAAGATGAATCTCTACAGAATAGACCTTTGTTCCTCAGGGGATGGGCAGTACAGACCCGAATACATCTCTTTTGGAAGCCAGCTTGGTAAGACATAGAAATAAAGTGAAATAAGTCTCTTTCAGGTTGCCTCTGGGTTGTGTTACTAATTAGCTTTGTGTTCTTAGGATAGCCAAGCCAGAGACAAAGAAGTTCTGTAGAGATACAATTGATTACTGGCTGAAGTGGACATGTGGAGAGTGCAAAAAGATGACTTTTCATATGGAGGCGGGCACCGAGGAAATGCTCTTCCACCGGGTTGGACCTCTTTCTCACTCTTGTTCCTCTCTCCTCCTTATCACTGCTCTATTTTAAAGGCCTTGAATAGCCACTACACTTCAGATATATACTGCCCTGTAAATATGCAGAACATTTTGACACTTAGAAAAATATGTCCAGAGCAAAGTAGGACGAATGAGAATTCCAGTGTAGCCTGCAGACATAAGGGAGGGGAACTAGTAGGCAATACTTCATTTGCTAAAGCTACAGTAGTAGTTTTCCAGCCAACTGATGCACAGGGAGATGAAATTATTAACCAAACCAACAAATGCACATGCTAGAGACCAAATAAATTATTTCTACAGTATTTTAAAACCCATGTTTCATCATTGATGTATCACCAAGTGCAAGGGAAGCTATAAATTCTGTACTTATTTAAAAGACTCAATATCTTCACGGTATGATATTTATTTAAAAGTGGGCCATAATATATGAATGGAAATGACTCATTTATTTGTGAAATAAAAAATAGTGATCAATGTCAATAATGAACAGCTACTGCCTCAGTTTCCCAATGATAAACAATTAACTCCTGCAAAGACGTAATCCAAATGACCATTTCCAAGTGACAGGAAGACGTCTTCCCTGAATCCTTATTAGAAAACTGAATTTTTGCTCAAGGACAGGGTGCTGTCCTTGTAGTTAACAGAGGGCTAAGAAAGCATCTTCACTCATGGGAAAACTAATATGGCCATAAGTTTTCCACAAAGCCAAAACTGTAGAGCTGGACATTCACAGTGTGCCTCCAGTGTTTGAGAGTAACTGCAAAACTAAGCATAAATGCTTAGGATATTTCATCTCTCAGCTATCCTTACTGATGCAAATGACTAAAACTCCAAGAGAAACAGAGATACATAGTAAACATAGAGGTCTGATTAGTTGCACCTATTGCTTTCCCTAGTGTGGTTTTTGTTATGTGGATATGTACAGATTTTCCTCATATGCCTCACTTACTGTTCACAGAGTGACATTATGGGTAATTTAACACCATTCTCCATGGCAAGGTCACCAAAGATGGAACAAAAGCTGTTTGGAGTATTTTTGCTCAAAGGGTCACAAATACTAGATTAGGATTCTTTTTTCTATGTTGTCACCAAGGCAAATTTTACAGGATGCTATAAATTCCACATGAGTTGAGCAAGCATGATGTGTGCTCAGTAGCACGTAAGGCTCAGAGAGTAAAGTGATGATGAAAACAAAGCTTTCCTTTATGTATGTTCTGGAATTGATAACATGCAGGGTAAGCTACATAGTTTTATTCTTTCTATTTTTTCTGATTTATGGTTATAGGAGAAATTAATAGAAATGACAGAGTTAACTTTGACTATGGAAGATTACGAAGAAGGAGATTTAATTATTAGTGAGAGTCCTGGCTTCCTGTTATTAAGATTGGCAGTAGGCACACAGCAGGATATAATTTGCTTTTTGTATAATACTATGTAAAATGGATCCAAATGGATGTAATTAAGTGTAGAATATTGACTATCCAATCCACTCAAGTGAATATTATTGAATAAATGTAACCTTGTATTATTACAATTTCTAATAGATTCTGACATTTTGGAGTAGTTTCATTGTGTGCTTATGAAATATTTACAGACTTGTCCCAATAAGCTGATAAATAATAGCAAATTTCAAGTATGTTTTGGTAGCTACTTTGAAAGAAAAATATTCCATATAGAATCTGATGTCTAAATTATATTAAAGCTAAAATTGTTTAGATAGTCTTTGTTTCCATTATAACAGTATAACCAAACTAAAGACCATTATAAACAGGCAGAACAAACATAGCCTCATCTATTGGAAATTGATCTTTTTAAAGTTTGGGTGTAGAAAACACAGAAGAACTATTTAATTTAGAGGGATTCATTTCACACAAATGGATTTTTAGTAAAAATCTTCAGTTATTTCCCAACATGTGGATTTACTGGTCACTTCCTTTTTCATGTCTTGTTTATTGGTTTCTTTATCTTCCCAGAACAGTCTTAGCTGGAGGCAACCACAGAATCGCAGAGCAGCACCAGCAGCAGCACAGACTTCTCTTTAAAATAAGGAGAAAGTGATGGGGGTGGAGGCTGCAAGAGAGCTGCTATGAAGAAGGAGAATCCTGCTTAGTGTGGGGACAAGGGGACCATTGGGCCTAGATACAGAGAAATCATGAAAACATTCATTCAAATTCACAAATTAGCAGGCTAAAATAACTCAGGCTTTAGAACCATATCACTATAAAATATGGCGACCATCAACCCCTTCATCTAGAAATCGAGAGTCATCCTTACCTCTCACCTTGCTTCTCCATGTATATACAGTTCTATTTAGTTTCATATGGATGTACTGCGTCCTCTCCTGTCCCTTCATCCTATCTCCACTACTGGCATTTCTGGTTAATCATAATGTCTTTACTGCCCTATCATAGCCTTCTAAATCATTCCATATTTTAAAATTTCACTTCTTTCTATTTTCCACCTTGGAGTGAATGTAATTACTTAAAATGCACTCACTTTCCTATGTAAAATATTTCAGTGGCAGCCCGTATGACAGACTAGTGACACTTCTAATGAATTTTCATAAACTATTTAAGAATTTCATACCTGTGTTCAATATATTTTTTTTATTATATTCATCACCTAGTCTTTTCCCTAACTCTTCCTAGATCTTCTCCCTTCTTCACCCCTTTATCAACTTCATGTTATCTTAAAAAAAATAACACACAGAGTTCAGGTTGTACTGTCCATATACTGAGGGGTAAGGGTTTACCCACTAGAATATGGTAGGCCCACTCATGCCACACCCTTAAGGAAAACTGATTTTCCTTCCTGTAGCAACTATCAACTAGGGGTAGGTTCTCATAGCTCTTAGCTCCCTCCGTACTGGAATGGTGCTTGGCTTAGTTTTGTGCAGCAAGGTGCTTCTGTTAATTTCATGAGTGCATCAGGATTACCATTACAGAAAACACTGTTCTGCCAGGGTCCTCCCTGACCTTTTACAATGAATGAGTCCCATTTATGCCTGAGTACCTCACAGACACTTAATCTTTGCACGTGATGACCGTCCACTGCACAAACAAATGTCTCAAATAAAGTCTGAGACCTGCACTAAAATATAGGCATAGAAATAAGAATTAAGAGAACAGTTTGATACTATATAAATTTAGTCAAATAGTTATAGATTCATCCTTGGGGACTATGAGCTTCCTTGCCACAGGTTTTTACCCAGATATTTAGTACCAGACATATTCCTGCATGTGGAATAGGTCTTAAGTACAATCAACAAACATCTTGTTACCCCCATAACATTTCTGCCACAACTAGACCTATAGACATACCTTGCTGTGCACATCATTATGGTAGGTCTCATGGTTCATAGCTGGATAAGAGGGCTGATGATTTGTATTCCCCTGCAGCTTGCATAGAACCTGCTGGTACTATGAGACCTAACAAGCATGAACCTTACTTCCCGGTCAGTAACAACTTGATTTCCTCATGACCTGAGACCAAAGTGTCTTCAGCAACAGGATCTTAACCATCAGTTTCTGGTGGGCAACTATTGTATAGCAGTTTCCCCTAAAATTAAATAAAGCCTTCCATCTTGCAGGGAAACAACATAAAAGAAAATGAAAGAAAGGATGTTTTAGGAGAGATTATTTAGAGGAAGTGAATCAAGTGGATTCTAAGTGGGTATGAAACACTCCATCCCACAGGGAAGTTCTGTTACGACAAGAAGCAGACAATTCAAATAGCTCCAGCAAGTCCCTAAAAGTGACTAGTTTAACTAGGTCTCTCTCTCCTCAAAAGTACATAAACAGTTAAGACTACTGAGATCCACTCTCAGACAACCCAACCAAGCAATCTTTAAGAAGCAGATAGCAGGCAAACTGCCAGGAGGAGGCTTAGACCAACTGAGGCACCTGGAAAGGACACTCTCCACCATATTGAGCTGCCTGCATAATGTGCATTGTCTCCAGGTTCCCACATGTTGTGAGCTGTCACCCATGAGAACTATTTTCATGTATCTATCTAGATTTAAGTACTTTCTTCTCCTGTAAGGAACCTCTCAGCCATATTCCTGTAAGTAACCTGATAAAACTCATCCATTCACTGAAATAGATATAAGTGCAAACATTACTTTGGTCTGTCATAGACTCACTTTCTAAAGTGGACAGGTGTGTGTGTGTGTGTGTGTGTGTGTGTGTGTGTGTGTGTGTGTGTGCACATGCATGCAGGACACGCCATGTCTCCCTAGGAAAAGTCTGTCACACAGTATCAATCAAGAGCAATGGAAATACACTATATTATTTGGTAGTTTCTGGGTCACCCCTGACTGGGCTTTTTATTTAGCAATCTGCTTCTAAAAGGAGCATTAATTCCTACTTGGGATAACTTTTATTACACTTTTACACACACACACACACATTTGTATGCACACACACATGCACACACACACACACACACACACACACACACACACACACACACACACATTTCCATGTGGCCTTTTCAAACATTGTTAGTTATCACTCTCTCTATCTCCTCTGCCCCACTCTTCCTTCCCTCTCCTGACTTCTTCATTTCCTTAGTATGTCTTGTGTTCTGCTAGCATCCTCCTGTTCAGTTATGTACATACAAAATATGTCTGAACAAGGCTTGCTCCTGAAGTAGAGGCTCACCCTGCCACACCCTTAAAGAATCTGCAAACATCTGCCTTGTCATCAGAGTTTTAAGCACAGTAGCCCATTATAGGGGTACCAATCAGCTCTTTCTACTCCAAACACTAGCATGTTATTTTCTTGGGCTGTATCTAAAGTATGGGATGTGTATATTCTTTGCTTGACCATGTACTTTTATCCTTCTCCCATTTGCATCATCCCTGTGCATAGAATTAATCCTGGCATCTCATTTCCCTGTAACCGAAACTTCCCATTACTTTTCTGTTTGACAACTCTTGTTTTCTGTTTCTTTTGTCTTTTCTCACTCTTGTTTGGTATCATAAACTTCCTTTGTGTCATTGTGTGTGTTTGTGTATTTGTATGTGTGAAAAGTTTCAGGAGATCTGTATTTTAAAATGTTTTTAATTATACCTTCACTGGACTGATAATTTGGCTTGATGTATATTTTAAATGAGAAATAATTTTCCTATTAATTTTTAATTTGGGGACTTTGAAACATTATCTTTTATATGACAATATTAAATGTGAAATAATTCGGAAGTTTTGAATGACAACACTGACTTGATATAATAGGTATCAGGCATATACTTCCCAAGTTGCCAGTCAGAATATTTGAGCCTCTTCCTCTTTGTGGTCCAAGTTTATACGTTGAAATCACAAACCTCATGTTGATAATGGTTTAGGGGGTGGGATCTGTGGGAAGTCTTCATGATCAGGCTTAGTTAAACCTGGGTCCTGGAGTTCCCAACCACCATGGCTACGAGAAATAAGTGTCTTCTGTATATAAGTCTCCCAGTTCATGATATTTTACTATAGGAGCCTGAATAAAGTAAGATGCAATCCTCCCATACCCTTTTGGACAATTTTTGTCAATAAGAATTAAGAGAATGATTACTTGAGATTAATGCAAATTGCACTGAGACTTGACAATTATTCCTCCTCTGATTCCTTGGGTGTTTCTCCTTAGCAATTCAGACCATAAAGAGGTGCTTTAAAAAAGGATGTGGAACCCCTTCATCATGCATATATGAATATAAAGAGTGAATAACAGTTCAATCATGAATTAGAAGAAAATACTTGGGAGTATTATTTTTAAAAAAAGAAAAGAAAAACAAACAAACAAACAAACAAACAAACAAAACAACAACAAAAAACCCCAGCAAAACTGTACCAGAGTGGTAGGGAGCTTGCTGTGAGATTGTGTCTCCTACAAATGTCAGACAGCCTGCACACATAAAATCTCACCAGCATGGACAGTTGCCCGAACATTAGCTTAAGAAGGAGGATAGCAAGTAGACATGACAATAGGGAAGGGGGACAGCTCATGAGGTCTCAACTTTAGACAAAGAACTACAGGCAAGAAAGGGCAGGTCTGGGTGGGGGTTTGTGAATGAAGTGTTCCGAACAGCAGTTCGCACTCTGTGGTTCATGACTCCTTTGGAGACTGAACAGCCCTTTCACAGGGGTCACTTATCAGATATCCCACATATCAGATATGTAAAATATGATTCATAACAGTAGCAAAATTATAGTTATGAAGTAGCAATGAAATAATTTTACGGTTGGGGGTGTCACCACAACACGAGGAAGGTTGAGAACCAGTAGTTAGAGGGAAAAAGGAAGGGGAAATGATGTGATCAAATTCTCAAAAATATTTTACAAAATTTGTTTCCCTTGGAGAGAAAATATACTGTAAATGTATTGCTTTTTACTTGGAAAATGCTATGTTTTCTTATTTTTTCCAGGTACTGGTGGGAAATTAAATTCATATGCTAATGGAAGTATGTTTAAATTTTAAATGTTCATGTAAGATTCATGCAAACGATTAGAGTTTTCCTATTGGAAATATTCTAGAAGTGTAAATTTATCTTTTTATATAAAGAAAACCTTTTTTTGGCCAATAGAAAATTACTAGATGTTATTTTTTTATAACAACTTCAGTAGTGTTTACACTGTGTTTAAAAACATGTCAGGAATGAATGTGTCACCAGCATTGACAATGACTTCCATTTTCACCTCTTCCAGGAAATAATGAGGCAGATAAGCAAAGCAAAGACAGATGTCTGACCACAGGCTAAGATTTTACATACACCAGGCATGGGCCCTTATGTGGTGATACTCAGAAATGTAGACCTCAGTGTCTGTGCTCAGCATGCTGCATGCAATCGGTTATGCAAAACATCTCTGTATTTCATTTTCTTTAACCCTGAGAGAAGATCAACTGAAACACATCTTCCACAGTGTGGCTATGGGGTATTTATTCCCTTTGAAAATGAGATTGAAATTTGATTGCTGTTGTGGTGGTAATGGTGAAGTGTTGGGAACTTTCCGGAAGGGAGTTTTCCCTCTCAGGAACTCTATTAATTCCTGTGAGGAGAGCCTGTCATGAACATTCTTTTCACATTACTGCCACACTGTCCTCTGCCAGAGCCTACCGGCTGAGCACAGCCATAATGTCCACTGGCAGGAGAACACTGCAAAGCCCAGTGTCAGGGCCCCATCAGACTTGACCCAGTGAAATTTTGTGTTCTCCAAGTGGATGCCCCAAACAGATAAGTTCTATAGGAGATAAAAGCCAAAATGAGGTCATTGAGAGGCAGGAAATGGAAGGACCCAGAAGATAACTGAGAATGCACGTTCCTGTAGCCTGACCCATAGTCTAGCAGTTTTGTAAGGTCATCATGCAGAGTCATGAAGAAGCCTCCCAAGACTGACTGTTGTGCTTCATATGAAGCTGTCTGGGTGGTGTAGAATCGGAGATTGACTCCCTTGCCTCTCCAAGTCCCCCCGGCCTTTACTGTGACTCACGCTTACTGTTCTGCTATGGCACCTTCCACTTCATGCAGCATTGAGGATGTAGCTTTGCTTTATAAGGACCATTAGCTAAGATCTGGGGCTCATCACATACTTATGACACCCCTAAGGCTTCTCCTAGGTTACCTGGCTTATGATAAACTCCCTACATTTCAATACATGTTGTAACTGTAATCTGATCACTCCCAGAATTCTGTCTCCATAACTGGCTGCTCCCCTGACCTCTGGGTCATACCATACCACCCTACTTTTCATGGGTGTCACCATACAGAAGGCTCATAGGCATCTCCAACTCGCCTCAAATGAATCTGCAAGCTAAACCAAACAGCTCTTGCCTTGCTCATTATTCTTAGTATCTAGTGCCACTATAAACAAATTGTCTAACTTGAGAATGTGAAGATGAGCTTTATACATGCCTCTCTCTTACTCCCACTCAGCTTATCCCTTCTCTCAGCAAACCTTGAAAATTATGCCTCTCTGTACGCTTTATAAACTCCATCTCACCCCCACTGCCACAGTTCTTCCTAGGCACCCTCTGCACCTCTACATTCCCAATTCAAAGTGTCCCTTTGGAAGAACAATCTCAATTTATTTTGTTGTTGATTTGTCAGAGGTAGTTTTTTTTTTTAGTAGAATTACTCTGACCATTACCTACTAATCCCACATAAATAAGTATCCCTCAAGTCTGTGTAGTGTGCCTTCTATATCTTATCCCATATTTTAATCCCCAGGTTCGTTTCTTGATCCCAGATTATTTAGGGGATTAAATTTCAGACTTACTGGATTTTTATTTCCCTGTACATCTTTTTTCAATTGCATGCCTGGTCTTTCCACTTTCCCATATTCTCTGTCCCACACAGTCTTACCTCTCCACCTTAGCTTGTTTAAGGATGCCTTACCTTTAGACATCTCTCCTCAGGAGGCCAACTTGCTCTCCATTTCTCCACTCAGATCAACGGTTCTTGCTATAGCAGCCACGGCATCTGTGGTGTTTGTCCTCCACACTACCAAAAGCGCTCAGTCAGGCTTGCTGCTAAAACTCCTTTCCATCTGGGGATCAGATCCCTGCCTACCCTGCTTACAATCTGCCATCCTCAGAAACTGGCACAATGACTGGTTTAAAGTGATCACAATTTATAAACACCTTTATGGATAGATTCACTTCTGATTTCTTTGTGTGTGTCAAGCCCCAGAATAGCCATCATCTTTCTCCCAGAATTTTGGATAAATGCTGTGTGCAGGCTTGCCTCCACAGACTGTTCTTAGCAGATATTGCTTATAGAATTGCAAGAGATAATGTCAGGTTGACTTTTGATGTTTGAGCTCTGAGGTCTATTTCATTGACTAATTCTGAGAAACGACAAAATGTACATAATACAATTATTATTCTGTCTTTAAAAATTGGGCTCCTTTCTATTATTTATTCTGAAGTTGGTGAAATACACTGTCAAAGCCCAGTCTTTAAGAACTGATTTCATAGTAAGTGAGTTAGTTAAACATTCATTAAAGTTGCTTGCCAGGGAGTAAATATTTTTTCACTCATTTATACCACTGTGAGCTGACATTTATGCTTCTTCCTACAGACCTCTGTCTTAGATATTTTTTTGAGTGATGGTCTACATGGGCTATAACTTTAAAACATACCTGTACAATTTATTTTTATTCATGTTTATACTTGTATGTCTCTCTTAGTGTATATCAGGTGTGTGTTTTGGGAAACCAGAAGAGCCCATGGAGTTAAGAGTTCCAGGCAGTTGTGGGTTCTGTACAAATGTAACAAAAATATATTTTATCAAATATACATTTATACATTTTGTTTCATTTTATGTACATTTTATATTATGTAAATAATATATAACTTATATTTATATAAAATCTAAACACACAGTTTATAAAAATACATTTAGTAAAATGTATATAGAAAGATAACTCTTTAATTAAAATACTTTTAGCAGCAAATATTAAATGACTTGTCTAAAGTTGGTTGGGTCCATAAAAAAGCGTAACAGGTTCTTACTGAAATAGAACTCTTTGTATTCTTAATATCTTCATTGTGCCTGGCATGTTATCAATAAGATTGAACCATGTCTCTTAGAAATTCACATTCCCAGTATTATTTAAAGCTTTACTCTGGGTTGGGGATGGTGGTTAGAAGAGTAAAGCTGGTCCATGAACCTGCAAGTAAGAACTAGGCAGTGCATTTGTCAGCACATACGTCCATCAGATGGTGAATGTCTTAGTCAGTGTTCTATCACTGTGAAGATACATCATCATGAGCAAGGGAACTCTGACATGAGAAAACATTTAATTGGGACTTTGCTTCCAGTGTTAGGGGTGTAGTCCTTTATCAGCATGGTAGGAAGCATGGTAGCATATAGGTAGAGTACTAAAAAAGTAGCTGAGTACCATATCTTGATTTGTAGGCAGAAAAAAAAAGGAGACTCTGAGCTTGGCATTGGTATTTAAAACATGAAAGCCTACCCCAAGTAATACACATTTCCCAACAAGGTCATATCTCCTGACCTGCTTAATCGTTTCAAATAGCGCCACTTTCAAGTGATTAAGCATTCAAATATATGAGCCTATGGGGACCACCTCTATTTAAACCATCACAATGAAAAAGAGACACCTTTAGGCAACTGTTATTACAAATTTAATATTATGTATGTCATAGCCAAAGTTTTTAGTACATATTTCAATATAATTAATACATTTATTGTCTACAAACTATCAGCTGTCTTTTGAAAGCAGTCATATAGAATAATATTTTCATACAAGGGAGTGATTAGATTAACTAACTAGGCAATACTTATAAACATTGTTTAATGAGGAAAAACCAATGAAAATGGAACCTTTAGATGATCTAAGTTATAAACTTAGAATAATGATGGAAACAGTAGTTGAAAATGGGAGTCTCTCCCCAAATGCCACCTTAGGAAAAAAAAAAGGTCTTCTAGATTTTCGAGGATTTATCTTTTCATATATATTAGGTTACTTAAAATTTTTTGATCTAATGTGAAATGTAATTTGTCTCTGTGTGTGGGATATGCACATGCATGCGCTTGAGAGTGTGGGTGTGTTCTGCTGTGTATGGGGAGGTCAGAGGCCAACTTTGGGCGTCTTCTACTGCTGCTCTCTTATTTGTTTGAGACAGAATCTCTCACTGAACCTGAGTCTTACTGTTTGGGTAGGCTGGATGGAGAATCTGCCTGCTACCATTCCTCTGTACTGGAGTTACAAATACCTGGAACCACATTTAACTTTTATGTACATACTAACATGTCCAAATCATGATTTGTATGGTAAACAGTTTACCTACAGAACTTCTCACCAGCCCCTGTGAATTTTAATTTTAAGAGGGGGTTGTTAGAAGTTGTGCTTATTTAGGATTGTATAGACAATGTCATTATTTCTTTATTACTTTGACAGATGTTCTCGTTTCTGTCAGCAAAACCGAGTCACCCCCATTTCTGCTATTACCTTTGACTATTGCTATCCCACTCCTAAAGCTTTGATTTTATTTAAGTCTCCATCTCTCTCTCTCTCTCTCTCTCTCTCTCTCTCTCTCTCTCTCTCTCTCTCCCTCTCTCTCTCTCTCTCTCTCTCTCTCCTACCACCCTCAATAGCATTTTTCTCTTCTAAAAACTTCAAACAGGGACAAATGGAAGGTATAGTATAAAATATGAATATGCAATATCTTGAAAGAATTGGAAACTCAGATTTTCTTTAAACTGTCCTCCTCTACCCTGCTCTGAGCCCACTAAGGACTGAGTTTGGTGAGTTCATTATTAAATAGTTATCCAAATCCATTCTTACCTTCATTTGCTTCCCCTGCCCAGCTGCCTCTTAATTAGTATTATAATCAGACTATCAAGAGATTGCCAAGAGTCCAGCCAGATGAGAGATAATCTAACCCAGCAAAGCTAAAGACCTTTATTACAAGGAATTTTTACTGTATAATTTCCCTTTGGGTTATACCTTAGTCTACGTAATGATAAAATGCAACAAAGTTCAAATTTTCTGAAGATAATGTAGATATAGTGGGCCTGTCTACATACAGAACAAATATCTATGCCTGCATAACAATTAATTATGCAAGCATCTTCATCAGCCACCAATTATTACTCATTTGTGTTTGCCTGACACTCTGCTAACTGATGAGTATGACAGAGAATAAAAGCCTTTAAATTATATATATTTTTTCCTGCTGTAGTGCTGGGATCCCTCCAGTGACTATTGTTAGGTGAATATGAGAGAGCTCCACCCCATCCATATACTAATTCTGAGATAAATACAATTCAAAATCAAACAAACAAAAATTCATAAAGCTATTTCCAGAATTAATACTTACAATCACAATGTAGGCATTACTGGTTACAACTGTAATAAGAAACAAATATCCATAGCTCCTCTTACAACTTTTATTATATTTGTATCTGAGTCATATAATCTTTAAAAATCTTCAAAATCTTAAATTTGAATTTCTAAGAAATTTGTGGGAAGTATATGAGTTGCATACAAAGAAATAGATTCTTACTCTTTGGGTAGTTAAAAATGTCATTTTGAAGTGTTCCTGTCTCCTGATAGTCCTAAAAATATCAATATAGCTATGTTCTTTAGTTAGAATGTTCAGCCTGCTGTGCACATATCAGTGTTCTCAATGGGAAGAAATGGATGTAGAATTTAGATATTTTGAGAGTTTTTAATTTATAAAGGCAACTATAATAAGGGCAGTGAAGAGATCTAGGAGAGTATGAATGCTTTAGTGAGAAATATAGTCTTGGCCATTTTAATACTTGATCCTCCATTGGTGGTGCTCTTTGTGAGGTTTAAGGGGTACAGCCTTGCTAGAGGACAAACGTCACTGGCAGTGGGCTATGAGGTTAAAACACCTCACCTGCTTTCCACATTGTTTTCTCTACCTCTTAATGTGTGTGGTTCAAGATGTGAGCCCTCGGTTTCTGCCTTCAACCTCTATACCTGCTACCTGTTGTCATGTGATCTCCATTATTAGGAATTCTAACCCACTTAAACCAGAAGTCAACGTAAACCTTTTTTCTATGAATTTCATTGGTAATGGTGTTTTATCACAGTAACAGAAAAGTAACTAATACAAAGGGTTATTAATGATTGTACAGAGAGTCAGTTGGCACCAACAAAGGAACCAAAGAAAGTGAGGGTCTGGAGAAGATGAGTCATCCAGAGCAATAATACAATGTCAGCAGCCCATCACCTAACTTTACTGCCCAGCCTTCCTTCCACAACTTATTGCTTCTTTTTATTTGCAAAAAAAAAAAAAAAACAAAAAAAAAAAAAACAAAAAACAAAAACAAAAACAAAAACAAAAACAAAAAACAAAAAACAAAAAAACTGGAAACCAAAGGATATGGGAGTACTTATGGGACTCTGGACACTTATGGGAAAGAAAAGTACAAAATCAAATGACAGAGAGCTAGCAAATTATTCTAAGAAATTGTGCATCACCATGACAACTGCGTTAGAATAAGAGGTCTAAACAGGCGCAGAGACAGAAGTAGTTCTCATCCACTTACAAATATTTGCTGTGTTGGTGAGCTATTTGTAGGTGGATACTGAACAATAAGAGTGAATAACAAATCATCACACACCAGGGCCTCCTGAAGCATTTTTATATGAAGAGCAATTGTATGGTCTCTTCAGTCTGTTGCCTTCTACACAGCACATGAGGATGCAGAATACGGTCATAAGGACATGCCCTGGCCATGAACTTTGTGTTATTAAGGTGCATAACTGAAATATCACTCCTCCTTTTCTAGCAGGATTGGAGGTAAGGCTGTATTCCTACAGCCAACATTACTTGGTACCCTTTTGGCCCAGTTCAGGTTCTTGTGAGAATTGGTTGCAGCTTTGTTAGACCCTGGCAGGTAGCCAGGTGCTTCTCCTGGTTTGGACATCCTGAGGGGATTCATTGTTGCCTCAGATAACCCTCACTTATGTAGGGTACCATTTTGTTACACACTACTCCTCTTTCTATCACATCAAATTTGTAACACTGTTTAGTAGTACAATATTATTTAATGTATGAAGGGTCAATAAATCTACTGATGATTTAAATGCCTGTAACTCAATGACGTTGGTAAAGATATTACCTTGTTTTGGTGCTAAAATGACTTAAATATGTAAGGGCAGGATAAGAAAACTTCAAAAGATTTTCCTCTCAAATACTTCTTTTGTCATTTTGCTTATTTATAAATCATCAGAAAAATGGTTTTAAAACTATACCAGAAAGAAAGAATGAAAGAAAAGAAAACTTCAAAGGTGATTTTGCTGTGCTTAATAATGTACCAGTTTCAATGGACCATGTTCATCTGTGTGGAATCCCATTTCTGAAGAGTCATGTGGCCTTGACTATCAGTTTAAGGCCAACCTAGGAACCAATGTGAGGTCTAGGTCAACCAGGGTTACCTAACTAGACCTTGTCTTAAAAAATATAAACACACAAATAAAATAAAAATGTAAACATATTAACTTCAGGTAGTGTTGAGAAAGTTATTTGATCCAAACCAATTTTCGCAGAAAACAAATGCCCTTTGTAAGTCACTAATAAATTTTTCTGTCTATACACTGCTATCATATGAACCAACTTAAAAAATGGTAACAAAGGTTTCTAAATGTGTTTCATAGTAGAGGATGTAAAAGAAGTAGGGAAGGCCATATCTACTGAATTCATATTATTATTTGATTTCTATTTAATAACCAGGTTTAAAAAGCTGCCTGTTTTTTTCTGTTGGGAGAGGACCAAAAGGAAAGCTAGTCAAGGAAAGAAATTAACATGTGTTTTCTTCAGAAAGCCAGTAAGGTGTGCATTCATTGGGATATATTTAATTTGGCATATGCATGCTAACACACACACACACACACACACACACACACACACACACACACATACTGGTATTAACTCATCATTTCTTGAAAAAGCAAAACAATGTGCATTATGTTGTCTGAGAAAGTGACAACTAACCAGGAACTAGGAAATAAATCATAATATCAAGGCTGTCCTTTGGGACTCTAGCAGCTAGGATTCAGTGCCAACATTACCAACTTCAACTAGCTGGCTACTCAGTGCATGTGAGAATATGTACCAACAAGAGCAAACCATTGCATTATCTTGTCCTGCCTCTGTGATCAAATACCTGCGGGAAACAATGTGAGGGAAGAGTGATTTACTTCAGCTTGTGGTCTTGAGGACATAGTGTACTGTGGTGGGAAGGAAAGCAATAAGAGCAGACCATTTGGTGGTGGCTAGTATGTGCAGCTGAAATGCTGCCTACTCATATCTCTGTGGACCAGGAAATTGAGCTAGACAAGAGGTAGGGCTCTCATGTCCTCCAATTCCAAAGTGACAAACAAAATAGTGTCTCAGGCTAACAGTGCCATCAGGTAGGGAGCAACCAACTGCTCAAGAACAAACAGGAGCTTATGGAGATATTTCCCACTTAATTCTGTATCCTATCAAAATGTTCTCTTTAAGAGATGTAAAAGTCTGACTGAGGTTTCAGCTAGGACTCTTTGATGCTGTGTTACAAAAGCCATAAAAAGTTATTGGGTACAGGAGACTGTACCACCAGCCGCCTTCCTGTACATTGGGCAGGAAGCTGTAGGAGACTGCTCTCCAGAGCAGTCATCCATGGCACGGAGCTGCATTGGAGACCCACACCCCTGTGAGGAACCTCAATAACCTCACTGGTTTCTAAGCTGGCCTTGGATGGGTATGCATGTGTGCCCCCATGTCCTCACTCGGAACTCCTCATGCAGTTTCAGACTCCTCCTGCCAATAAAGTCAATTAGTTCAGTAAAAGCCTCATCTATGGCTGCCAATCATTTCCATGAGACAGCAAAAAAACGCAATCTGAATTATTAAAAATTGATTTTACATAAGCATACATAAATAAGATGGAATAGACAGTAATTCCTTGGTAGACATTCAAGGAACTCAATTGCTTTATGCACACAAAATAAGTTGAATCTAAATTTTCCCATCTATTATATTTATTGTCTTATACAATAACCTCTTCTGAGCTTATATCTTACTCCAGCACTGTAGCACAGAAGCTGCTGAGCCATATTTTACCCTAGAAACAGTGATCAGATGAGTTTGTTTGTTTGTTTGCTTTTGAGACAGGCTTTCTCTGTGTAGCCTTGGCTGTCCTGAACTCACTTTGTAGACCACGCTGGCCTCAAACTCACAGTGATCCACCTGCTTCTGCCTCCCAAGTGCTGGGATTACAGGCGTGCGCCACCAGTGCCCGGCCTGATGCGGAGTTTTGAGGCAGATGTGGTTTACACTTCTGAATATGCTGTTGGTACTGCTTGGAACCCTGGTTGCCCTTACAGTCATCTACCAGGACCCTACAAAGAGCAAACTTAATGCAGAGTTACTGGATTACTGAGCACATTGTGAGTCTGTGATCAGATACTTCAGTGTCAGTTTCGTAACTGCGGTTCACAGGGAAGTGTCGGTCTCCATTAGGCAGGGCTCAGTTCTCTCAGTTATCAAGAGTTGGGCTCTTGATAAGTTAGATAGCTATCAAGACTGTGTGCTGTATATTGTTCATGAACAAAAATCAACCCACTATCATTTACTCTGCAGAGGGTTCTTTTAGCACAATGAGATGACCTTATTTATAAGCCTCTTTTCGAGTCTTGGTGGCTTGCAAATTACTTCCTGGGCGTCTAGTTAAAGGGCAGATTTGTATGCTCTGACTATGAAATGGAACCCCGTGCCTTTAGCTGTTTTCCAACAAGTATAATTTTATTTTTAACAGTAGATTATAAGTGTACATGGTTGAAAATAATATTCTTTATTTCATTTTTAAATTTAGTGTAATTTATTCAGATTACATCCCGATTGTTATCCCCTCACTTGTATCTTCCCATTCCCACCTTCCTTCCCTCTTCCACCCTCTTCCCCTCTCCTAGACCTCTGACAGAAGGGGACCTCCTCCCCCACCATATGACCACAGCCTATCAGGTCTCATCTAAATATTCCTTATTTCTAAGAAACTCTTAGTAACATCAATGCTGCTGGCATCAGTCCACTTTTGGAGAACATCAGTCTGGAAAAATGAGTAGGAATGTTTTCTTTGTCCATATTTGTTGCTACCACAAACCTGAGGATTAGAAGTAATTGAAATATGTGAGTACCAAGAGGAGCTGAAATGGAACTGGCCTGTTGCTTTTTCAACAAAGAAAAAAGGATATCTAGCAACAAAAGTTCACATTAGTTCTCCTATAGCAGGAGTCCAGATTTGAGCAACAGAGGTGAGATTTACACGGACATGAAGTTGATTCCACCTCTGGGGTATGCAGAGGTTTTCTTCTGAATTCCAGAGCCTGTCTCTTCTATACATGTAAAAGAGAGACAGGAATAACATCTGTAAGCATCTGTTAAGCTGCTACAGAGAAAAGAAATATCTGTCCTATGCATAATGTACAATTCCACCTTCAGTATTCAATTTTGCTCATGTATATGTGGTGCCTGCTTATCAGAACACTAAGTTACGACCAGGGAGAAGACGAAAATTAGTATATGCTTCAGATTCTCCCTTTGAAAAACTCACAAACATGTTGAAAAATTATATATTTATATCAAAATGTTATAATAAGAAACAGGAAACCTACAAGAAGAACATCGTGGATTGAGGCCCAGGGGGTTCTGCTCAAACTATTGCACTAACCAAGGACAATACAATAGTAAACATTGAACCCTTGCTCTGATCTACCCAGTGGCCAGGACATTCTCCACAGTTACGTGGAAAGTGGGCACTGACTTTGATATGAGCTCTGGTGCTCCATATTTGACCACCTCCCCTTGGTGGGGAGGCCTGATGGCACTCAGAGAAAGAATAAGCAGGCTACCAAGGTGAGACTCGATAGTCTATGACTGTATAGTGGGGGAGGAGGTCCCCCCTCGGTCATAGACCTAGGGGAGGGGAATAGGGTGAAAGTGGGCGGGAGGGAGGAACAGGAGGATACAAGTGATGGGATAACAATTGAGTTGTAATCTGAATAAATTAATAAAATTAAAATTAAAAATAGAAACAGGTATGATTGGGTAGGAGGAGAGTTCTAATATGTTATAGATGGTTAGATGACTGTTATCTTATTAATCAACTATTTCAATACAGCAAATACAAAGAATCACATATTCTCAATATAAAGAAATCATGTATCTCAGGTGACATATATACCCACTATGCTGATTTGATCATCACAAATTGTTTTATGGACTGAAATACCACACTATATTGTATAAATATGTACAAACTACTATATTTCCATTAAGATATGTATAAATAAACACAACGCTTACAAGTAGGGCAAAGTACACTCAGATAAGAAATCAGAATTGATGACCTCCAATTCGGATGGGTGCTAGAAGTTCAGGACTTCCACTGCCATCCCACACTATCTCCCTTCCCCGTTCTCTAAGACGGTTAATGATAGATTCTGTTTTTCCCAGTGTCCAAAGGGCTTTTCATCACTTTCAGCTGTGTCTCTCTGTATGCTGTTTGTTAAAAATCAAATCTTCAGAAAAACCTCCTCAACACTTGCCCTTCGGCAAGTCAACTCACATGGTGACTCCCGGCGCTCGGCTCTCCCTTTCTTCTTTCTCCACCCTGCCCACAGCCTACCTTTGCTTATCTCATTTAGCCCACTGAAAAGTGCTTCGGGGCTTTTGAAATTTCTTCTCTATCCTTTTATAAGATCAATTTATCCCCCCTCCCCAGAAAGACCTTTCACCAGGGAATTACAAACACACTCTAGTAATGTCTAGACTTCTTTTACAGAAGAGAAATTCTAAAGCTTCTTTGACACACATGCATGCAAAACCAGGGTCTCGTTCATTCTCACCAGAACGCTTCAGTTCAGGCTATATTATCCTTTACTCAGTCTGAACCAAGATTCCTTTCCTTCAGGTGGTGAAGAATTTCATTTCTTATGCACCCATTAACATGAATTTCATTTTGCCAAATCTCCTGGTACATTTTCTGACATTATCCCACAGGCACTCAGGCATCATATGACCTGGTGATTACCTGACCTTTTTTAGGAAGTCTTCTTCTCTGGGCCTCCTCACCAAGATGCCTGCGCTTTCCTTGAAAAAATATCACTGGAAGCTGCTTACTAGTAGAACCTCCAGATTTTGTAGCTCCCAGGGATGAAGCTTCAGTTGCTTTCGTCTTCACTTGGTTCACATATTTCAAATCAACTCAAAACCAGACTTGGCAGTCCAGGCCTAGAATTCTAGTTACTTGGGAGTGTGTTATTTGGCCTTTTGTTGCTATGGCCAGAATACCTGTGAGAACGATGTTACAGTAAATTAAGAATTTCAGCTCAGTTTCAGAAACTCCGCTGTTGTGAGCTCGTGGCGAAGTGGGACATCATGGCAATGGGACCATGTGGAGGGTGGACAGGAAGCAGGACATCGTGGCCATGGGGGCAAGAGGAGGGTGGACAGGAAGCAGAGAGAAGTGATGGAAAGTCTCCTAGGACAGAATTAAGTCCCCACATTAAATGTGCTCCCAGTGACTTACTTCCTAAGGCTCCTCCTGCCTCCTTTGTTTCTAGAACCTTCCAAGATATCATCACTAGATGAGGGTGAACCTTTGTATATTAGTCTTTGGTAGATATCTTATGTCCAAACCAGAGAACCCTCCCAAATCATGACACAAATGACTGCCTCTACCCTTATAAAAAGTTTTTTCATAATGGCTATAGGCAGAAGGGGTTATTAGGAAAAATACCCTGTTCCTCTCCCTTACAGAAACCTGATCATTACATTTTCCTATATGCTGCTGCTCCCTTTCACGCCTTTGATTTCCATGCTTTAGTATAAGACAGGTATATTTTGCTCCAGAGCCTGCTTCTAGTGCTGTCTTATTTGTATTACTTTAATGAATCTTTACAATGAATTAATGACAGTTTCCAGGATTCAAAGCATCCCTGGAAGACAGAAAGCAAAATCTTGGGAGTCATTTTAGGCTCTTTTACTAGTGGTTCTAATGGGCTGAGGATTGCTGTTGGTAGAATATGAGATACAATGGGGAGAATATTGCCAACTCCTTGCTGGGTTTCACTACTTTTGTTTTCCGTGTAAGGAATTCCAATGTAAAAGCATGTTAGTGAGCTGTTGGTGAGGGGAGAACAGAAACTTCTTGCTCCCACAGGCTCCTGTGCACCTGCATCACTGTGCTCCCATCCCTATGTCCTTATGCCTCATTTCTTCCACAACTTGCTCATGCAAATGGATGTTACTATAGACGCTGAGGCTCAGCAGTGGTCTTTGAAGATTCAAGTCAATAAATGTGCTGAATCGATCTTTGGGGTAAACACTGAACTTCATATAAGAGTGGAAAAGAGTTTTTTGTTTTGTTTTGTTTTTACTGCAAACTATAAAGAAAATCTTCAACTTTAAGCAATAATAAGTGAACAGGTATATTAAAGTCATAAAGAAATCAGATTAGGTAGTTTACATATATTTTCAGATTATCAATTCACCACTGATAATTACTGCCACTGGATAGTATGAACATAAGACTACTTTAGATTTCAGAGTTTTCTAATGAAGTATTTGAGATAAAATTTATATCATTAATATAATTTCCTTTTGTTTATAGTATATGTGCAAATATATATTCATGCATGGGGAAACTTCTAACTTCAAATGGAAAACACTCTCCTAGAGACCATAGAAATGCACAAGTACAAGGCCAGGTGTAATGTAGGGAATTTTCCATTTGGATTGCTACCTCTTTTATATTTTAGGGGTTTGAAACTATGAGAAGCATGAAATTTCAGGACCAACATTTTTCAGAGATATGCATTTTAAAATTTGGCAAATTTTCTGTAAATTTTATTTTGTAAAGGCATGAAGAAAAGTTTATTTGACTGTCACCTTCAGACTGGTGAGTTAAGTGCATCAAGACAGTTACAATGGAGCTGATATTATGTCTGACATATGCTCTGTGTGTGTGTGTGTGTGTGTGTGTGTGTGTGTGTGTGTGTGTGTTATAGAGTACTGCATAGCTGCAAATTTTGGAAGTGATAGTATACAAAAAAGGGAAAATGTCTCTTCCTTGAAATTTATCATAAAAGTCTTACATAGAATATCTTAAGGATTGATATATTTCAGCTTTGGAAGTGAGTCTTATAAATAAATTAAACACTATTAAGCTGGAAAATTTTCTTCCTCAGACAATGGTTCTCAACCTGTTTCAGGAACCACATTATGAAAGCCAGCCATGTGTGTTTTCTTATGGCCTGCTCTAATTGTCCTGAGCCTGCATCTGTACGATTAGAGATCTTTACCCCATGGTTCCACTCTGAACCTCGTGAACTGGTGGTTGTTTGTGTGTTCTGTGTAGACAGCAGGTGTTTTCTCTTGCCCCCACCCCACATCATGGTGTGGTTTCTGTTAGCATTCTATCATTGATAATCAGTGCTATAAGATGATGATGTGAAAATATAAGGAAATATCTTTCTATATCTTTTCAGGATGTTGCTGGGAAAACTTGCTATAACCTTGGTGAGGGCAGGGGCACTTATAACCACCGGAAAGCCATACTTCCTTATTCTGGAACCCAAGAGGTCCAGAGTAATAAGTGGGCTTCTTTGGTCTCATATGAAGACCCATTTCCTGATTCATACATGGATCCCCACACTGTGCCATTCCATGGTGGAAAAGGCAAGGGGGAACTCTCCAAGACTCACAAGGTAATCATTTCTCTATGCCATATTTCTGAGGTTAAGATTAACACACACTAACCTGGCAAGTATCCTGACCACATCCCTTCCCTAAGGAGTTCCCAGATATAAATCTTGCACGTAGCTATGCAGGTGGGGAAGAAGACTCCTCCACATGAACCACAGAGCTCTGCTTTGCAGTGTTCTCTCCAAACTTGCCTTTTCAGACTCCTTTGATGTTCCTCACATCACAGTTTGTGAGAACATCAGGACAGAAGGTACAACAAGAGAAGTCCTAACAGAAATAACTGAGGTTTCTTGTTCTTTGTTTTTGTTTTTAAGACATCATCTTAGGTAACATGTTACGTATATAATGCAGGGAACAGATTTTGGGGAAGTGGTTACTTCCCTTTTCTGCCTTGGTGTTGTATGTGATCTTTGGCTTATTTATTTGTATCATTTCAATATAATCTGGATCCCCTAGCAATGCTCGTAACCCTTCACTGCACAGGTGCTCATTCTCCTGTTTGTGCTAGCTCTCATATCTGCTTTACCTTCGTTGAGAGCCACATGGAATACTAGGTAAATTAGAATTCCTGATTCTCAGAATTTTCTCTTGTATGGCTTGATTTCTCCACCTTTTCCTTCTCTTTTCTGAGTTGGCACTTCTACTTATGTTAGCATGTCAAGTTTTCCTCCATCCCTTTCTTCCACTCTGCCCTTTTCCACCTTCCTTCATTTTATGTCTTTTCCTTTCTCTCCCTGTTTAACAGAATGTTGTAATGCAAGTTATAGCAGCCCTTCTATTCTGGTTGGGTTTATCACAAGTAAGTAGCTCCATTTATGAACACCCCCCTTCCTCTCTCTTTTTATAAATGCAACTGCAAAGACCTCCATCCCCCATCTCTTTTCTCCCTTCTTCTTTAGCATAAATATATACTTGTAAGGCCTTGTGCTCACACAGCTCTGTCTCGTTCCTCTAAGATCTTCCTGGTAAATCCCCACTAGGAGCTGCCTCCTTCTGCCTCTGGATTTAATATTGTCCAAAAGGCTGAGACATGATTCAGTCTCTGACAGGCACAGCCACTATTTTGTTGAGCTACATTTCTGCATGTAATTATATTTCTAGTTCCTTGGTTTCAAATGTATTACATTCATAGTCTATAAATTAACCCTGTATTGCTTCTTTGTATTCAGAGAAGGAACCTACGTCATAAATGCTAAGCATTCTATTGTTTGTATTAGTTACACTTGTCCAGATAGAGAATAGAGAGAGAAATAGAGAAACAAGGAAGTAACCCTGAACGCTCCTCATGAAGTGCCTCTTCTGAGAAGACTCAGGCCATCTCTAGGCACAGATTCCAGCAGTGATAAGTCCTAGGGTTTTGTCGTGGGCAGAAGGATCAGCACCTAACTAAAGACTGAAGTGGGACCTGCCTTCTTTTCATTCTCTTTCCTTTCCCCTTAAAGACAACTGTAGAGACAGCTGATGACTGCAAAAGCCAGGCCAGATGACCAGAAGATGTTTTTTTTTTCTGATTTTTCCATTGCAAGAAATATGAGCCATAAGTGAGAAGACAGCACAACAGGAAGGCCTCATCCAAGAACCAAAAGTTACTGAGAGTAATTTTTGTAAAAATCAGACAGTGCTCATTATGTTTTGGTGGCGTATGGGATTTCCCATGAAGCTGCATAGAAAATAAGAGGGAGTAGGAAGTGTATATTCTCAGTGTGTGTGTGTGTGTGTGTGTGTGTGTGTGTGTGTGCGCGCGCACGTGTGCACATGCTGTAGTATGTTTACACACAATATGTATGTATATGTATATGTGTGTGTGTGTGTGTGCGCATGTGTATATATATGTATAGAAGTAAAAAGTAAGGCTGTGAGAGTCTGGGTAAATGTCTGAGTCCACAGTTCAGAGGCCTAGAGAAAGGAGAAATTAGAACTCCCTCCCTCACTTGTACTCTCTGTCTCCCAGCCTCCCTCTATTCAAAACATGGGGCACCGTGAGATTGAAGGTTTCGAAGTTAGGAGTACCAGCTGCATTTCCAGAGGACCAGAGTTCCATTACTAGTGTGTGCGTGTACGCGCGCGCGCGCGCACACACACACACACACACACACACACACACACGGACACACCAGATAACTCACAACTACCTGTAATTACAGTTACAGGGGGTCCTACACTATCTCTCATCCACATGAGTACTGACACTTATGAGGAAAATAAAGAGATGTACATATATACACATCAATAAAAATAAATGCTTTAAAATAAAGGACCTATGTTTGTAAAAGTCATCTTGATTTAACTCCACTTTCCTCTGTTGCTGCTGCCCTCTCTGACTATGACACTAGACATCTGCTAATTATTTCAGAAGAAGAAAGAGATGGTCCTTTGCCAGAGCATTTTTCAGAATGGCAACAAAAGTTTGGGCCATATCTTTATTATGTGTTCTCTCCTACTTTAAGATGCACAATATTTAGAGGAACATTTTATGTAGCTTTTAATTAAAGACTTTTGTCAATAAGCTCTTTGAACTTTACTACCCAACTGTTTTTCTGAATTCAAGCTTAAAATATCTCGTTAGAACTGAAAGGAACAAACAGTCTAAAGTTTGATCAAGACCTGTGGATGGTATCTGATACTTTCATTTTATATCCTAGTCAGCATGGTCGCTGAGGAACTAATAATAGGTCTTTCCATTTAAAAATAGTTTAATGCTAGCTGATCGTAACAATCACAAATAAATGTTATATAAAGAACATTGGTAAAGACAATGAAGTATTACAGCAGTACAAGGTTTTATTCTGACTCATTTCATAATATGCATTTGAGAAACATTGCCAGTCACCAGGTCTAAGAGTCAGGAAACCCACTGCATTTCAGATGTGCAAAAGGGCCCAGAAATAAACCCACACACATATGGACTCCTGATTTTTGACAAAGAAGCCAAGACCATAAAATGGAAAAAAGATAAAATCTTCAACAAACGGTGCTGGTCTAACTGGATGTCTACTTGTAGAAAAATGCAAATAGACTTTTATTTCTCATCTGTATAAAACTAAAGTCCAAGTGGTTTAAAGATCTCAACATAAAACCAGACACACTAAATCTGTTAGAAGAAAAAGTAGGGAAGAACATTGAACTCATTGGCACAAAAGACAACTTCATGAACAGAACTCCAATAGCTCAGACTCTAAGATCAGCATTTACTAAATGGGACCTCATGAAACTAGAAAGCTTCTGTAAAGCAAAGGACACTGTCAATAGAACAAAACAACAGCCTACAAACTGAGAAAAGATCTTCACCAACCCTACATCTGACTGAAGATTAATATCCAAAATATATAAAGAACTCAAGAAATTAAACACCACCAAAACAAATAATGCAATTAAAAAATGGGGTACAGAACTAAAGAAAGAATTTTCAACAGAGGAATATCAAATGGCTGAGAAACACTTAAAGAAATGCTCAACATCCCTATTCAGGGAAATGCAAATCAAAATGATTTGGAGATTCCATCGTGCATCTGTCAAAATGAGTAAGATGAAAAACTCAAGTGACAGACAGACTGACAAGGCTGTAGGGAAAGGGGAACACTCCTCTATTGCTGGTAGGAGTACAAACTAGTACAACCACTTTGGAAACCAATCTGACACTTTATCAGAAAATTGGGAATAATTCCACAAGACCCAGCCATACCACTCCTGGGCATATGCCCAAAAGATGCTCCACCACACAACAAGAACATTTGCTCAACTATGTTCATAGCAGCCTTATTCATAATAGCCATAATCTGAAAACAAACCTAGATGTCCCTCAACTGAATGATGGATAAAGAAACTGGTACATAGGGTATCAAGTCTCTTCTTGGTAACCTGCTGTCCTTCCTCTGAGTGCCACCAGGTCTCCCCCTCCAGGGGACATGGTCAAAGGTGAGGCACCAGAGTATGTGAGAAAGTCATATCCCACTCTCCACTGTACTGTGGAAAGTGTTCTGTCCATTGGCTAGATCTGGGTAGGAGTTTAAGGTTTACCGCCTGTACTGTCCTTGGCTGGTGCCTTAGTTTGAGCGGGACCCCTGAGCCCAATATACAGGGGGAGGTAATCCCCTTCAGGAACAGTCATAGGGGAGGGGAATAAGGGGAAAATGGGAGGGAGGGAAGAATGGGAGGATACAAGGGATGGGATAACCATTGAGATGTAACAAGAATAAATTAATAAAGGAGAAAAAAATATGTAAAAAAATGTAAAAAAAAAAAAGAAAGAAACTGGTACATTTACACAATGGAATACTACTCAACTATTGAAAACAAAGAAATCTTGAAATTTGCAGGCAAATGGATAAAGCTAGAAAAGATCATCATGAATGAGGTAACCCGGGCCCAGAAAGACATGCATGGTATATACTCACTCATGAGTGGATATTAGCCAAATAATATAGGGCAATCACATTACAATACAGAGACTAATGCACTAACCAAGGACCATGTATGATGTGGGCCTAGACACCCTGCTCAGGTGTAGTAGATATACAGCAAGTCTCCTTGTGGGTCCTACAATATGGGGACTAGAGACTACTTCTGACATGGACTCTGCCCCCACTCCATGCCAGGTCACAGAGGAAGAAGATATAGGTAGTACAAATGAGACTTGGTAAGTTGATGTCAGATGTTAGGAGAGGAGTGCTCCCCTTTCTGAGGACTGGATGAGGGAGGGAGAGGATATGAGCTAGGGAGGGTAGGATCAGGAGGTGACAAGGGTTGTAAAGTGAACAAATTAAAAAAAAAACCAGAAATTTAAATTTCCCCTTCTGATGAGGGGAAATATATATGCTAAAAATGGTTTAGTATGTAGAGGAAAAGATATATATATATATATATATATATATATATATATATATATATATATATATATATATATAACAAAAGGAGAGGTCATAAGTGACTGTAGATAGATGTTTCTTTGAATAAAGAGGGCTCTTCTCTATAGGGAGCAAATTGAAAGCTTGAGAATGTGAACAACTAGAATAAGGCTGTCCTTCCAGAAATGTGATTATTCAAAGAGGGATCCAGGGCAGGAGCTGAAGAAATAATTCTTTCCTTCTAATGCTCAAGGTTAGGTGTGAGGCAAATATCTGGCAGTAAGATAGATATAGTAGTAAAATGCAGTTTCTAAAGGACAAAGGTGATCAATGGAATCCACTCTGATAAGTGCCTTCAGAAAGAAAGGGGGCAGGCTGAGGGAACCAGCCTCACACTCCACTTTAAAATTATGAGCCATATCTGGAATCTGGCATGCTAGGGATCTTGGAGTTTTCTGGGGGCAAAGAGTGTATTAAGGATTTGAGGAAAGAGAGAAAGACGCAGGTGCAGCCTGGATGACTTGTGGTTTTCTGGATGAATACCCATCACCCTTTCAATAAGACAAGCTCCGCGATGTGCAGAATATGCTTGAAGAGTCTAGAAATACATTTTCAGAGTCAGATAAGCCTCTAAGAAGCAAATGTCCTTCAATGATCACATGGTTATAAAGGATTATTTTCAGAGGGAGTACTAGTTAGAGTAAATCCTACTGTAACTACCTTCTTTATGGCTTACATCTCTACTTATTGCATCATTTTTATTCACTTACGAGAAAGTGCTCCACCCTACAATATTCTTATGTTCAGCTAGCTCTTGCTCAGACAACTGTCTCATCTAATTGCATAAAAATTATTAATATATACCATTCAAAAATCCAAGATGAGTTACATTGTTGGGTCTAAGTTTATA
The DNA here is from genome assembly GCF_964271855.1 of Acomys minous. NCBI lineage: Eukaryota > Metazoa > Chordata > Mammalia > Rodentia > Muridae > Acomys > Acomys minous. The sequence goes on from NC_140483.1 coordinate 128,751,068, forward strand.
AATAAGCCTCATAAATACAAATGCCCAATGAAAATGAATGTATTTTAAATATGTTGTTTAATATTTCTCTAGTCTAAAACAGCTTACATTGTTGCAAAACTGTTGCACCCTACAGAGTGGACACTTAGAATACTTGTGCTGAGGATAACTAACCTATATTGAGCCATTTGTTGCTGAGGATAACTAACTTATATTCAAACATTTGTTACTCATGTCCCCATAATAAATATAAAACATTGATTTACTTATCTCTGTATCTTTGTAGAGTAACCATGAGGTCTTACTATGCATCAGCATTTTCCTTGATTATTTTCCTAGGAAAGTTGGCTTTTATCACCATGAGCCTGTATCCATGGCTTCAGCCAACCACAGATTGAAAACCTCTGAAATAAAGTTTGGTTCATATTGAAAATGCATATTTACCTTCTATTATTATTCCTTAAGCAACATAGTTTATCAGATATTGACATAGTGTTTACATTATACAAGACACCTTAAGTAATCTAGAGATGATTTAAAAAATACTGGACAGTGTATGTAAGTAATATATAAATGTTATTCATTTCATATAAGGGGCTTTAGCATCCATGAATTTTTTGTATCTGGGAGTGGAATGCACTGAGATTAATGCCTTAAATGATAAAAACCCATTCTATCCTCCATTTAATCCTTCCATCATTCAAACAAGGAGGAGAATTTTGGATATAAAACCATATGACAAAGGGGGGGGTCCTTGTGTTCAATGCCATAGTTATACCTCCTGGCACAAAGAAAGCTTATATTCAATAACTAAAACTCTCAGACAAGAAATCAAAACCCTGAGATGGTAAAAAGAAATTGCTTATTTTTGGGATTGTATTGTCCATGAGATAAGCAGGTAAGGTCGTGATAAGGACAGATCTGTGTATATGTATATCAACTTGTGCATCAGATCACCAAGATTGCTAGGCTTACAGTTTATTTTTGTGTCTTCTTTGTTTTGACAAACAATAATACAAAATGTAACCATGATTAAAAATGTGCACTATATGAAGACATTAAGAACACAGCATACTCATAAATTCTAGATAAATGAAATGAAGAGGGAAGAAAACTACTTAATATGTGGGAAGGAGGAACAGAGCTGGCTACAAGAATTCCTTAAAATGATTTATCATTGCACAATAAGAAGTAACATTATATACCTCAACAAATGAGCCATTTAGATTCAAAATAGGAAACCTGGTAGATAATGGTATAATTCATCAAGAAACATCCTAATTTCAAATACAGGTGATGATAAAAATGGACAAATTTTGCTATGCAAACCGAGGGTTAGCTCAGCAGGAAAACATTAGCAAAACAATAATGTATTTTTGTTGTGCATCAACATGTACAAGCACTTAGTTCAGCTTTGAGATAATGGCATTTTAACATCTGACTAACATAAACTCCCACTTTCAGTCTCATTCTCCTCTCAGGCTTTTGAATTGTGCAAACTGCAGTGTCCCCAATTGTTGTGGTCCACAACTGTAGAAGGCACAAATTCCTTGTACTCATAGATAAGCACTCGGGAAAACCAAGAATGTTAAACACACAGTGGTATCTCAAGAGAGGAAATAAAATACCGGCAGAAATCTGAGGGTGGATGTTGTTAGCGGACTGGTGACTTTTGCAATCTTTAGAGCCAGCCCTCGCCCAAACTTCTCAGAACTTTTATCCCAGGTGCTGCCTCCCTAGACCTTTATAGAAGACATCCCTAGCAGAGTTGCCACCTGTATTTTATAGCACCCTGATATCTATGCTGTCTAGATCAGAGACCACAGTACATCCTTCAGCTATAGAACCCATTTTGATAGTCACATGTACTTTGTAAAGAAGTTTCTATGTACCCATGCTTAAGTTTTTCTTTACACTTAAAATAGGAATGATTGTTGCCTGGAAACATTTTCCCAGATTGTACTGTTTAAATATGCTTGCCATAAACTACCAGAACTACCAGCATCAGACTCCTAAAGTTTGACTTACTAAGTCAAACTGAATCAAATTTTCATTCTGCCCTCTTTGTGGTTCATTTTGCTGCTAGCTGATGTCTGTGCGGGCTTCTGCATATAGTGACATAAGTCACTATGGAAGGAAGTACAACTAGTATTTAAGATGCTCCACCAACTGTTCTTCTATGGTGTGTGTGTGTGTGTGTGTGTGTGTGTGTGTGTGTGTGTGTGTGTGCACGCATGCGCATACACGCACACATTGGGAGGTCAGAGGTTGTGCTGACTAATTTTATTTCAACTATGTTAACTTGATACAAGCTAGAGTCATTTGGGAAAAGGGATTCTCACTTGAGAAAACGCCTCTACCAGACCAGACTGTGGTTAAGCCTGTGGGGAATTTTCTTGATTGAGGGCTGAGGGGAGAGAACACAACTATTGCTGAGAAGGGGGTCCTGGATGTTATAAGAAAGCAGGCTGCTGGGCATGGTGATGCACACCTGTAATCCCAGCACTCAGGAGGCAGAGGCTGGTGGATCTCTGTGAGTTTGAAGACAGCCTACTCTACAAAATGAATCCGGGACAGCCAAAGCCACCTAGAGAAACCCTGTCCCATAAAAAGCCAAAACAAAGAAAACAACACAAAAACAAACAAGAAAAAAAGAAAGAAAGAAAGAATGAATGAATGAATGAATGAAAGGAGGAAAGAAAAAGAAAGCAGGCCAAGCAAGCCATGGGGGAACAAACAAATAAGCTGTACTCCTACACAAGAGAAAGTATAACTGGAGGTCCAAGGCCAAGAAACAGAACACTCCTGGGACTGGTGAATGAGGCATCTAGACATGGCTATAGAAGATTCAGATACTAGTCCTGTGAAGGAAGAACATCTAAACCCAAGAGGGTTGCAGCATCTAGATCACTTGAAGATTTCAATGATCAGTTAAAATGTTCTGGTTTAAAAAAAAATGTGCTCATAGATGCCAAGAGGTGGCAGATGACGCTGGGATGAACATCGTAAGAATATTTTCCCAAAGTACCTGACTTCTGAATGACACCATTAATCTTCCAGGGGTTTCCTTAGTTCAGAACTCTGTGACGTGGTGGGGGACTTGGTACCCAGAAGTAGGGTAGTCAATGTCTAATAGTCTAAAGGCAATCATGCCTTATGCCCTTAAAGCATCCTAGCCTGTGCTCACACAATGTGATTGTCCAGCCAAAAACTTCTTTGTATTTATTGATTTAGATTCGATCTCCCTACTCATGGGGTTTCTCCAGTGTAGACTGACACAAGAGTTTACTAAAGAAACAAACAAGTCTTTCCTTGATTCCCATCATTTCTCTGTGGAAATCACTGAACGTTGAGCAGCTTTAAATGGCACATCTGCTATGTCCTACTGAGAGAACTGCAGGTGGATCTCTGGAGGAGACTTTCCTGAGGATTGTGGTACAGGGAGAAATTCTCTGTGGCACATTCCTTACAGTCTGGAACTAATGAACAGAGAGCTATCACAAGGGCTAGCACTCTAAAAAACAAAACATAATTTGAAGAGATTGCATCAACAACTATTATAACCAAGCCAGGCATGGGTCATGAGACTTTAATCCCAGCACTTGGGTAACAGGCAGATGTCAGTGAATTGGAGGCCAGGTGGTACATATAGTGAGTTACAGGCCAGCTCAGGCTGGACAGTGAGACCTTTCTAAAAATAAGAACAATGATTAAATGAGTTAAATTAAAAACAACTTCCCCATCTTGCCCCCCCAAACACATACTTTTACATACTATCTATATTTATTTATCTATATATATCCCATGAGGGAGATGCTTAATGATGATAAATGAAAGGAAAATTTTAAATATTTCCCTTTTTATTATCTGTGTATTAGAATTTGCCTGAATGCATGTCTGTGCAGTATATGTATTCAGTGCTCACAGAGGCCTGAAGAGGGTGTTAAATCTGCTGGACCCAGAGTTGCATATGGTTGGGAGCTGGCATATGAGTTCTGGGACTGGAACCTGAGTCCTCAGGAAGAACAGCTAGTGCTCTTAACCCTTGGGCCATTTCTCCAGCCTCAGGAATAATTTTTTAGTATGTAATCACCACTTTTTGAAACAGTCTAGAGCTGTAATTTCATTTGAAATTAAACTTGGTTATTTGAAAATCTATCAGGCAAACTCTATGCTAAATATTGAGAAAGTAGAAGAAGCTTCTGCTGGCCCCAGGATCACATGCATATGCTCACATACATACATACATACACACACATACATACATAACACATACATACACACACACACATATATAACACATACATACACACACATACATACGTACATATATACACACATATGTACATACATACATACATACACATACATACACTTATAAACATACATATGTGCATTCAGGTAAGCACATAGAATAAAAAGTAAGTCTTAGAGTAAAGGAAAGAAAAGAGAGACATCTTACTCACTGTGAGAACACATGTACCAAAGACTTATGGGATAGAAAAAAAATGGTATTTAGAGCAAACAAAAAAACTTTTTGAACTCAACAATAATGGGAGAACCAAGCCAATTTTTAAAATGGTCAAAAGAGTAGAAAAGATACACAGATGAAAAGTAAACACATGAGAAAGAGATCAACATATCACTAGGAATTGTAAGTTCAAACATGATAGACAGCACACATCAAGTGGAATGCTCTGGACCTAGAAGGTCGACAGCATGCAGGATAATGCTGACAAGCATGAAGAACAAGTGGAAGACTCACTTGTTGTTGACAGCAATGCAAATAGCAGGATACGCTGAAAGGCAATTTGACATTTTCTTGCAGAACTAAACACAACGTTATCATGGATCACATGATCCAGAAACCCTTATGAGTTTCCTTCACATTTACTAAACAACTTGGAAACTTATGTCCATGAAAAACTGTCCAGGGTTGTCTATTGCAGCTTTGTTGTACAACTGTCCAACCCTAAGAACAAGATGCTACTCAGAGTGAAAGAGGAAACAGATTGATATATCCAGACAGTATAATGTTATTCAAGATATCAAGCCATGAGAGGGCATATAAAAGAGACTCAAAAGTGGTTATTAGGTAAGGAAACAAAGGCCAACTGAAAGTCTATGATCTGAAAAAGTTGTGATTTTTGTTAGGGCACTTTGGAAACAGCAAAGCTATAGAGATAGGAGGATTAGTGGTTCCCAGGAGGTGAAGGAGGGGTGGGGATACATAGCCCATAGCTGGATGACTTAGAACAGGAAATCTATTTTGCTTGCTACTGTAATGGCATTATATCCTGGTAAAATATATGGAATGTAGAACACCAACAGTGAACTCTAGTGTAAACTAATTATAATGAAGTCTAATACAAAGTAAACCAATTAGAATGAACTCTAATGAGAAAGAATTCTAATATGAACTACCATCTTTGGGTATAATGCTGTGCAAATGTAGGTTTGCCTTTTGTGACAAATACCCCTCTGTAGTGAAGGGTTCAGGAATGAGGCCGACTGCGCACTGTATGGACAGAGTTCATGCACATTCTGCAGTTTCTATGTAGATTTGTCACAAATTGAAATATTCTCTAAAGTTTATTCACAAAATCATGGGGAAAGTGCTTGCACAGAACTAGTGGGAATCTAATTTGTGGCTCCAACTTTTATGAGAAATATCTACCATTCATAATGTACAACACCCAGGATACCATGACAACTGCTAAGGGAATTGATGGATGCCTGAATGAGACATGACGGATTAACGTGGGCTGAAAGTGTCATGCTTTGAAATAACACAACAAAGTAATGCTAGATAGCAATTTTAAAAAATCATGATCTGTAGTATTGTTGCAGTGGAATATGTTCTACCCTGAACATTTTGTACATGAAGCAATGCTTACAGGAGAAGTCACAAAATTATGTTTATATAACTACATTTTTTCATTTTTCCGTTTTATTCAAAATAAGTTCTTTTTTTATACACCACATTCTGGTTCTAGTTTCCCATACCTCTACTGCTCCCAGTTCCACCCCTCCAGATCCACTCCCTTTATGTGTCTCATTAGAAAAGAACAGGCTTCTAAGAAATAGTGACCAGACATGACAAAATAAAATATAATAAGATGAAAGAAAATTTATCATATTAAAGTTGGACACAGCAACCCAACAGGAGGCAAACAGTCCTAAGAGCTGGCACAGCCATTGAAAGCCAAGATAACAGCCAAAAAAATACAGCTATAAGTTTTATAATGGCATTGTAAACCAATAGCTTAGGTCCTTATAATAATACACTTAGAAATGTGTAATGTATTAATAAATCACACTATTGAATTGATTTTACATTGCACTATTTAGAAATGCCTAGTCTTACTATACTAAAGAATCTAATAACAATATTTATTCCCCAGGACATGTGCTTCCTGACCCACTCTTTATGTACATATGTATGTATGTATGTATGTATGTATGTATGTATACATGTATATATATATAATTTATTCATATTACATCTCAATTGTTATCCCATCCTTTGTATCCTCCCACTCCTCCCTTCCTCTCACTTTCCCCCTACTCCTCTCCTCTATGACTGTGACTGAGGGGGACCTCCTCCCCCTGTATATGTTCATAGGGTATCAAGTCTTTTCTTGGTAGCCTGTTATCCTTCCTCTGAGTGACACCAGGCCTCCCCATCAAGGGGACATGCTGACCACTCTTTGAATATAGTCATCTTCATTATTTGTCATATACTGACCATCCATATATGTTTAGGAGAACTTATCTTCTCTGACATCACTGCCCTCATAGAACTAATAGGTGAACAGTTGGGCAAATCATGGCACAGATAGAACATGGAATACCATTTGCCAATAAAATGAATGAAGTACTGATGCACATATCACCTTGGAGAAATCTTCAAAGAATTGTACTCAATGAAATGAGTTAAAACATTTAAGCCACACACTATGGTATTCCAGTTACCAAACATTCTGGTAATGACAAAATCATGGAGAGCAGACATGGCTTCCGGGAAAACATGACTAGCTGAATGAGACATATTCAGTTATAAAGAGGTAACCAAAGGATCCCCTGCTAATACATATCACTCTTCCTCCCCCTCTGTCTCTCTGTCTCTGTCTCTGTCTCTGTCTCTGTCTCTGTCTCTGTCTCTGTCTCTGTCTCTCTCTCTCTCTCTCTCTCTATATATATATATATATGTATATATATAATTTATAATATATGTGTGTAGCTAAATAATTTATATACATTATATATATTTAGCTATACATATATAAAGTATATGTGTGTGTATATTATATATGTATATATTCTGGTTTTGGAAATTAAAACCATGATTTTGTAAGATGTTACCATTGGGGGAAACTGGTTAAATATTACACTGGACCTCCTTGCTTAATTTCTTGTAACTGAATACAAATAAGATTCTTAAAGTAAAATGCCTTACAAAAACATTGTTTTCAAAAAAGTGTATGTCATATGAAAAATACTCTTATTGTGATGGATAAAGATGATTTAAACCGTGATTAATTTAAGAAGACTATATATAATGAGCTTAGTAAAATACACATTTATATATTTATGCATGTATAGATATAGGTTACATTAATAACTAAGGAAATGAGGCCATGAATTTGAGATTAAGTGAAGGAGGAATGGGTGGAAATCTGGTGGGAGGAGAGGGGAGAAGAATTGATATAACCATATTTTAATTAAAATGATATTAAACAAATAAAGTCCCCCTGCCTAAAGTGTAGCTAATAAAATGTTAGTTTATCTTTGAATGGTAGATGAGAGAAGGCAGATTCCATCTCCCTTTGGTGCAGTTTAGTATATTTCTCATATTAGAAAATATTTATATACTGTACTTATAACCAGTGAGTGACAACAAAACAGACCTGCTTAAGTCATAATCAATAATCCTGCCCAATTCCTAAACTACAGATCTCTCCAGCAGAATGTCAGAGGAGGGGCTTTATTGGACACCTGGTTCTTATATTAAATAAATTATCATTTCCTACTCTTCAGAAATAAGACATAATTAATGGGCTAATTTTACTGCACCTCTTCAAGGCAGTAATATTAATTAAAAAGAAGGTTGTAAATGACCTTCTGAAAAGGACTTATCTCTTAATTTGCCCACAAATGAGCACTTGCAATGACTTCTTAATCGATATCAGGAAGCTGGCTGGAATTAATGCTGGGGTTCTTAGTTTCAGCCACTCCAAAGAGCTCTCAGATTCCCTGCAATCAGACCAGCACTCTATTGTCCTTTAATTTACCTGGCCTTTCAGGCAGAAGTGAATTTAAGGCGTTTATGGGTTTGACCTGACTAACTGACAATTTTCATTACTTTAGTCCTTGACCAAAAAGCTTTGGGAAATGTCAGCCTTTCCAAAGCTATTGTTGAATATGTTAATCATCTCATTAACATCTTTCTTAGGACTCCATCTATAGAAAGTGGAAGAAGACTAGAGAAGGAGCAGGTGAAATCCATTATATTTTTAATTTTAGAAGAAATATGGGTTTCTTTCCCACACTCTCTTCTCTCCAAGACATAACATGATCACCTATCAAGTCTCTAAGAACAGACACATATGAAGTACACTTGCCTCCTATGGGAATATCTGAATCTAACACTATCCTATATTAAAGCCTCTGGCATTCTTGAATTGTCCAATAAAGATACTATCAGGACACATCTGTATAGGTGGTAGGCTGGGGTGGAGGTTAACACATTAGCCCAAGAGCGGCAATGGAGCATGTTGGGTATTTTAAGCTAAAAGGAACTAGGAAACAGAATGTACAAGAGTGCCCTTCTCCTGCACCTGGTCATAGATCCTTACATGAGAGATGTGGAAGCAAGAAAAGAAACACTTATTTTTGAAGACACAGGGGCAGAAGGGTCTGAATGTACTGTCTGTAATGGTTAGCTTAATTGTCTCATTGACACAACCTAGCATCACTCAGGATGAGTCTCAGCTGTAACTGGCCTGTCTGGCAGTTATAAATATGCTCTACACAGATGCTTTACTCCCCTGTTTGGCTATAAGACTACTGTAAGAGTGGATCCCAAGAAATTAAAATTTCTCTAGTAAATTCTCTGCCATGGAGAAGAAATGGCTGAAATGCTGAGGACTTGTGGCTTGTTGGGGCTGTAGCTCCTAATTTTGATAATACAATGAGGCATTATCTACATTATGTTGGCTTTATCTGTGAGGAACTGTCCTAATGAAGTTAATTGATGTGTAAATTTCAAGCCCACTAAAGGTGACATCATTCCCTATGCCTGGGACCTAGGTCTGTATAAGAGTAGATGAAGGTAGCTGAGTGATATCGACTGCATATGCATGCATTCCTCTTTGCTCCTACTGTGGATGTGATGTAACTCAATGTAACTCACCCTGACTTACATTCTATGATAGACTGGGAATTTTAAGTCAAATAGACATTTTTTTCCTTAAGTTGCTTTTTGCCAGGCTATTTCTGACAGCAATACAAATAAACTAGAACATGGTCCTTGCTGAGTATTATTGTTATCTCATACTCCTACAGCCTTTGTCAGTTCTAAGACTACAAACTCCTCATCCAACCCAGACTTAAATATTTCTTCAGACATTCATTTTGTCACAAAAGCTAAACTAAAGGCATGTGTAAACTTGACTCTTGATAACCGTTTAGCGCAGAGGTCCCAGCTAAACTGGGCAGAAGGAAAAGTAGTTTTTCCTTCCCCACAATATTTATCACATTCTCACAACACCTCATTGCAAGTCTGCCCCTGGTTTATTCATTTTATGTTTCAAGAATGATGCTGACTAGTTTCTTGGCCACATTAACAAGCTTTGTATCTGTAACAAATACAAATTTGTATTTGTCAAGAGCTTGCCAACCTATAAAAGTAAAACGTTGCTTTAAACTTCTTTAAGCTGCAGAGCCTGTTTCAGGTTTGAACACTTCTATCTCATTGTTAAGGTAAGGGATTGACCTTGGAAACTGTCAAGTTGAATTCAGTAAAGGTAAGAAGATACCATATGGCCGCGCCGTGAGAAGTAGGCAAGGACCAGTGTGTTCCTGTCAGCACGGCTTCACCTGCAGAACACTAGTTATCTTAGCCAGATATTTCTCCAAGCTGGAGCCTGGCCTGTATCAGCCATCACTGCCATAATGAAAAAAAGTGGGCAGAGCTACAGGAAACTCGAGGTGCCCTGGCAGATTTTGTTCCATGGAAAATTAGTGAGTACAACAAATTGGGTGGCCCCCTTTTCAAAACCTGGCCACTAAGCTGTGGAAGTATGCTTTTCCATACACTCTAAGCCAAAAACGTTCTGAAATCTGGAAATATTAAGAGATGACTTAGGACAGTCCCCCATGCTTGAACTCAAAGGGTTAACATTCTAAATCTTCGGATCATCTCTTGAGATGTAGTCGCCTTGGTGCCAGTCATTGGTGCAAACTTGTGAATATTCATAAATATCTCATATATGAAGTTTTCTTATTACTTATATAAAACATAACACCACTCTCAGGGAGGAGGAAGAGGTCTAACACAGTGACATATCTGTCTGGTTTTGCTTTTTCTTCTTTGCATGTTCTGCTTCTCTTACATGGCAGTTGTTAATAATGGACAAAGTCTCAGCCTTGGAGGAACCAGTCCAGACTGAACAGTGTATTTTCCAGGTGGAATTTGTCTGGCCATGGTAGATAGCTTATCTTCTGTAATATTCTAGTTTATTTTCTATTTTATAAGCAAAATGCTTTCTAGGCAAGACCTTGCCTACTGGAACATGAGCTCCAGAGGCAAACCTGCTTGGGATCCAATAGGCCTTCGTGCCTTGGCCTCTGCCTTCCTACTTGGCTCTAATTTTTTTTGCATTCAGAGGTGGTCTCCTTCTGGTTTAACCTAAGCATCCAATGTCAAGGTGGTTCAAAAGTTCTGTATTTGTTGTGTTAGTAATTAGAGATGTTATAATTAGTGTGGTTATTAAAGTATGTGTTTGTTTAGTGTGCTGTCCTATTCTTTGAATAGTTTCTAAGTCCCTAGGGATCTTTGAGTAATAGTAATGCTTTTTGCTCTTAATAAGGTGCTCCTCACCTTTGACCATGTCCCCTGGACGGAGAGACCTGGTGGCAATCAGAGGAAGGACAGCAGGTTACCAAGAAGAGACTTGATACCCTATGATCATATAGAGGGGGAGGTAATCCCCCTCAGGAACAGTCATAGGGGAGGGGAATAAGGGGAAATTGGGAGGGAGGGAAGAATGGGAGGATACAAGGGATGGGATAACCATTGAGATGTAACAAGAATAAATTAATAAAGGAGGAAAAAAAATAAGGTGCTTCTTTTAATTGTTGTTGAGTTTGTTACTGAAATGAATTTTGGAAGTGGGGTGGAACTACAAAGCTTCATAATAAGACGTCGTTGCTAGAGTAACAAACAACATGACTAGAAAGTTGGACCTGTCAGCCCACACTTCTAGAGAATCCCATGGATGCCAGAAAGTAAATTTAGTTAACTAATCTTCTTTATATAGCAAAGCTGAGGATTAATGCCTAGACTACACAAAGAGTTTTAAAAACTCAGCAATAAATAAAACAATGAAATCAACACATAGGATAATGAAATGAGCAGGTAGTTCTCAAAAGATAAAATATAAATGGTCAATTAAAAAAAACAACAAATGTTTATTCCTCAGAGAAGTGCTAATGAAAATTACACCTAGTTTATATCTTACCCCAATCAGAATGGCAGTCACTAATAAAACACTGCCAAATTTTGGTGAGATTATACATAAATGAGGGTCTTCATATACTGCTGGTGAGAACTTCAACCAGTCCAGCCATAATAGAAGTTTGTAAGGACACATTTCAAGAAAATGAAAGTAGATCTTTCATGTGACTCATTGTACTATTCCTGGGTATGCACTCAATGGACTTCAAGTCAATGTGTTACAGAAACACTTGCCTATTGATATTTATTAGAGCATCATTCACAGTAGCTAGTCCATGGAACCAAGCTAGGTGTTCACCAATAGAATAATGAATTTTTAAAAATGTGAATTTTTCAGCCTTAAATAAGAAAGAAGTAATGCCATCTACAAGCAAATATATGTGGCTGGAGAGATAACCAAATAGGGTAAACTAAGCCAATCCCAGAAAAACAAATACATATTTTATCTCACATTTATGTAGATATGTACAGGAATATTAAAAAATACATTTTAAAAATCTCTTGAATAATCCAATCCTGGGAACATGTTACACATGAAAATGTCTGGCTGGAGAGGACATGGAGACTCCCTCGGTCCCCATCTCTATTTCATTTAATTGTTTCTGAGTTGTATTCTTTTCTTTTATTTTGCTTTTTGTTTTTTTGTTTTCTGGGATAGGGTTTGTCTATGTAGCCTTGACTGTTCTGGACTCACTTTGTGCTGAGCTGTATTCTTTACAAAAGCTAAAACAATCCTGAGCCATGCATTTTCTTAGGTTATGTGAGTCATCCTAGGACAGTGGCTTTCAACCTTCCTAATGCTGTGGGAGCCCCTAATTATAAGATTATTTTTGTTGCTAGTTTATAACTGTAATTTTGCTACTGTATGAATCATAATGTAAAATCTGTGTTTTTCTGATAGCCTTAGGAGAGTCCTGTGAAAGGGTTGTCTAGTCCCTGGAGGGGTCCTGACCCAGAGAACTTGTCATTCAGTGCCTGCCTGTCCTACATATTTTTTTCTTGCCAGTACTTTACAATACATTATCTTGTGTTTGCTTATTTACATGTTACATCTCTTCTTCCAGAGCAAGCGCAAATCTTTTTATCCCCAAGTTATATTAGTAGTATGTACAAGACCACTAATGAGAACAGGAAATAGAAACTGGTCAGATGTGGGTCTCCAATTCCAAGCACAATTCAGGACCTTGACCTTGGCTGTGAGTTGTAAATGTTCTTGATTCTGTCCTGGTCGCTGCTTCTAGTGTCAGAAGTGTTTGCATGTTTTGGATGCTGCTGTGCCTTCTTGCCCCCTTTCTTTTCCTCTTATACATCCCTAATAGCACTTCCTGGAAGCAGAATCTAAGGACAAGCCTGAATCCAAGGTGCATGAGCACCTCCTCTGTGGGCTATCTGCCTTGCCCAGCTCACCCTCTAGGCAGCTATGAGAAAGGCCTTAAGAACCCCGCAGATGGGCAGCCTTCTTTGAGGACCACTCTTGAAACAGCAGCTTGTTTTCTTGAAAGCTCTCATCTGAGAACTTGTAATAAATTCCTTTCTAAAGCCTTTCTCTCTTTGTCCATGAACTTTGTCATCTGACTTCACTAAGCCAAGGACTCAGAAACCGCTGGGGCTTTTAGGGCCCTCGATTTTTCAGAACCAATATCTCTGCCCCCATTTGTGTGCCCAGCTGAGGTGAGCTAGCCCTTCTAAGTATCAAGGACGCCTCCTTCCTCCGTCTTACCAAGCCCAGTGTAGACTAAGTGCTCAGTAAATCTGTTGGACAAAGAAAAGAAAATTCTTAAGAGCATTGGAACTCATTTTTTAAAAAGTTTTAAATGATTTTTCTGTAAAAAGCATGTAGAGAGAGGACGTTTTCCTATAAGCATCAAGCTTCTGGCACATTTACAACATTATTTCTCACCTCCCATGCCTGACAAAGTGTTTTGATGGCTGCTGTCACATTCTGTAAAACACCCAGAGCTACTGGAAGGAAAATACAATATAAATGCAAACTAATAATAAAGGCCTCTGTTTGATCCTTCTAATAAAGCATGTACAATTCTCAACGACCCGGTGGAAAATCAAATAGGGAGCTTGTAAGGGTAAACCACAGATCAAGCTGAAATCACTGTAGTGTGGCTGAAGCAGCAAGACAGCTTTGGATGTATACCTCACATTTCAGCATTAGAAACTTATTTCCGGCTCTTTTCAAACTTCCTTTCTGAAACAATTAGGGAAATATTTGTTGTTTTAATAGTAAGGCTCAAAGCAATTGGATTCTAGTCTTTCAGGCCTCATTTACAATTGCCCAATACTATATAAAGAGCATCTTGGAAAAGTTGAATGAAATTGCTTATTGACATTCCAAAGCAACATCTCTAAAACTCCCAGGGAGAATAACTTGTATCTGCTTGAAGTGGGTAGAGCATTGTGTACCCAACAGGAAAGACTGAAAGACAGCCAAGCCACGGTAGAGCTGACCCTCCTTAGAATCATGTATTTAAAATACTCCATTCATGTAAACTTTAACTTCAATAGTTTCTATAGTTTATTGACAAACCCACACATAAAGCAAGAATCATAATCTAATATTGTGATATATTAGGCAGTTTGATTTTTGTTCCCTTACGATTAATTACTAAACATTCACACTTTGTCTTTAATATTTATCAGGAGACAAAAAATAATTGATCAAGTTGTCTCTTGCCCCCTCCCCCACCTCAGTTTTGAGAACAAAATTCCAAGACAGGTATAATAAGAGAAGACAGGAGAGTGATTATCATTTTGTAAAGGAGTTCCTAGACCCAAATGATGAGTTAAAAAAGCAAAGACTGGGTATATTGTTTTAAATAATAGCAAAAGACAATTATGGATTTGGTAGAAAGGAACTGCTTTGGATAACCATCCAGAGGAATCTTATAAGTAGATTAAACCAGTAAGGGCACAGGCAGCCAAAGCTGGTACTGAATGAAAAGGTACTTCAGGTCCAAAACACAGTCAACCTTTGTAATGCTACAAACCTTTAATATAGTTCCTTATCTTGTGGTGATTCCCAAACATAAAATTTTTTTTCTGCAACTTCATAAGTATAATTTTGCTACTGTTATGAATCATAATTTAAATATCTTTCTTGGGTGACCCTGTGAAAGGGTTGCTCAATTCCCTTCAAAGGGGTCAGGACCCACAGGTTGAGAACCACTGGCCAAATGCACATGCAGGAGGTAAATAAAGCCATCCTTGGGTCTGGGCATCTGGAGGGCTGGGCTTGCTCTGGGTCTCTAAAGGGAAGAGAGCAGCTGCAAGGCCACAGCATGCATTGCTTACCAAATCTGAAGGGGATGTGGCCTGCCTTTAGGGAGAGAGAATACAGCCAGAGGGGCTGTAAATTAACACATATGTCTTAGATTTCAGATTGATTTAATTGGGAGTGATGACACATGCTGGGATTACTGAAATATTTCTCGTGGAAAGTTAAATTCCATTTTCAAAATGAGCATTGACACAAGTGATTTTAGACCAGGAAGCAGTCACAACTCATACTTGCAAGATCTAATCCCACTAAAAATCACTTGAAAAGAGGATAAGTTAAATGGATGTAAATACTGAGAATAAATTTCAAAATATGTCAAAAGTTCATGTTTGAAAAACTTCAAAAATGATTCATCATGGGCCCCACTTTATTGTGTGTAAATTACGAGGTGCTGCACTTCATGAATATTCATCAGGAGCAATCATCCTTTCCTTCTGTCCTCAGGGTTACACGTTCTCTGGAGGGCTGGACCTACTTTCAAGCCCATGAAGAATTCAATATGTAGAAATTATTTTTACTGACTTAACACCATTGGGGAGAATAAGTGGAAAGAGATTACACTAATAAAAAGGGGATTTTCCTTTAATCATTTTCTTATGAAGAACTGCTAAGTAGGCTCGTCATAGGGGGTGGAAGCGACGATGATCCCCAAGGATTGGACAGAAATATGGACAGTGATTTCTCTTCCAAGAAATAAAATCTGAACACCTCCCCTCCCCTCGTAAACACGCTGCATTAGAACACCTAGAGTTGCAAAGGTGCTTAATGGTTCTGAGAGAAAATCCATCACCCTGCTCTGACAATGCTCATCTGCATACTCCAGCTAGGCTCAGCAGGGGATGCGGGCTCAGGGGCCTCCCACATAGAAATATAGGCATTCTCAGGGAACCGCAGTTCCTCCGTAAACTTTATAACCTCATTCCCAACTCCAGCTGTCAGTTTACAGCTTTCCAGATTGACGTCTTAAATCACGAAAATGCCACCCGCATACAGTAACTGGCCTAATCTTTTCTGTAAATTGCTGCCTGTGGTTTTCAAAAAACACAGTAAATTGCTGGCAATTGACAATGGCTTCTCTCTGTGAGGCCAACTTCACTTCTGCAGTTAACAAGTCAGTCTTCAATTATTCATGCACATCACCCAATGTCTAGGCTCTTCTGACATCCATTGATTTCAGACATCAGGCAGCCCGCCTTTTATACTGAACCAAAATCCATATTGTGCTCTCTCATGCTAAATTCTATGCAGGGATAATAACTGCAGTTATTATTATACCTTGCTATCTCAGTTAATGGTGAGCATGGCTTACTATACATCTCATTCTTCTGATGCTGTTCTGAAGCAGGGCAGAGTAATTTCTCAAACATCAGAATAGTCTCAATGCCCTAATAGTTCAAATACTCTTAGAAGTGTCTTCTTTATTAATTCTATAATTACGCAGCAAGAATAAATGATGAATTATTTCTACCAAGCAAAAGCTTCACATGGCCCCTTTAAAACTATGTTGTTAAATTGCTGCACTTTGTTCTAGAAAGACAGCCCAAACAAATTGAATTTTTGTTGCTAGAATAATAGTAGGGAGAGAGTGCTTATTCTGAATGGATTTTCCTGCACTAGTCTTTCTTTCAGCACCCTACTCTACTTCCTTATGGGGCTTCTGTGGGACGAAATAGTGTTTGGATCACTATGGCTCTGAGCTAAACAGTGGATGGAATAGTGAACAGTCTTATGCTTGAGGAGCCCACTTGTCTGAATAAGCTTGGGAAAATGAACTCTGGTGACATCAAGAAGACTCCTAGACAGGTTTCCCCCTTACTTTGCCCCAGTAGATATTGTACGTCACTGACGCATACAGTATGTAACATGAGTCCTCCGTTATTTTGAACTTATTTCTGCACACTCACCCCTCAAGTGCAGTGACCTCCGCTCTGACCCCTGTAACCCATGGAGTTCTCTCTGCAGTCATGCTGACCAAAGGACAGCCTGCAAAGTGAGTATGGGCTGAGGTACATAGTGTGAAGAAGCCATTAGAGGAAAAAAAAAGTAAAGGTAGAAACACAAAGTACTTTTCTGCAGGAAAATATTGGCATTTTTGTGAAGGTCAGAAGGTTACTTGAAATGCTTTTCTTTACAGAGAACGATAAACCTCTAAGCTCATCTTCTCTGAGAAAGTAGCTGCTGATGCTGGTAGAATCCTGGTAAAGATGGCTTAGAGTTTGTTCTCTTTCCATTATCACTGCACCCACTCAATACATCCTCTGGTCACTACTCATTGGACACTTGCCTTTTTGTTATTGACAGCTTAAAAATGGTACTTACTCTCTCTTTTTTTAACTTTATATCGGTGTCAAAGCTGTACAGATTCTGAAGGAATGATAGATGTTAGATTTTTTTCCCACTATGCTAGAGATACAAAGTTAACATTCTCTCTCAGATAAGTAGCTTTGAAGCATCTAAGTGAACAAGAAAGGAAATGATGGGTACACTGAAATATGTTTGTATTTAAGCTATGCTTTTTCAGTAGATTAGTTGAGTTAAATACATCTCCCATATTTTTGATTATCATTAGTTATTTTTCTAACCCTTTGCCAAAATACCATGAACAAGGCAACTTATAAAAAAAAAAAAGAGGGTTTATTTTCCTTATGGTTCCAGAGGAATAACAGTACTTTATGGTGGGGAGTTGTGAACTCACATCTTCAAATTACAAATACAAAGCAGAGAGAAGACTGGAAATGGCGTGACTCTTACAAACCCCACAGCCCACTTCCAGTGATGTACTTACTCCAGTCGTGCCACAGCTGTCCCAAACAGTACACCCAACTGAGAACCAAGTGTTGAAGAGCCCGAAACTGTGAGAGCATCTCATTCAAGCTACCACACAATGTAATAAAAGTATAAGTCAAGGACACTCTACCCTGAGCACTTCAGGACAGTAACACTTGTATATAGCCAGAACATTTGGTACTATGTTTAGGATGATGCAAACCAAGAGAAGAGAAAATGTACACTTCTGTATGACTATTGAAGTGATGATTTGAGTTACTTATTTCAAATTCTAAAATAATGGCTGATATATACATTTTAATAGAAAAAATGAACATGAAGGAAGGAGCTGCTATGAAAGTTCATTCCACACAGTTATTTGCAACCCAGATTCTAATGCACTGTTGACATTTTCAAAGTCATCTTGGGTCCAGCATGATTGTCATTTCTGTAATAGTAAAATAATGGTGGCCAAGATGTTCATTTACTCATCCTCAGAATATGTGAGCATTCTTTTCATGAAAAGGAGATTTGGGGAATGTTGAAATAAGGTTCGCCATGTGGAAGGATTACCCTGGATAACCAGCTGAACTCAGTCTTAAGCCCAGGAGTCCTTTAAAACAGACAATGTTTTCTGGCTACAGCAACTCAGAGAATTCCTTTTGAGAAGCATAGGGCCACCATTTTTTTGTTTGGCTTGAGGATGAAGAGTTCATCACTAAGCATGTGGACACCTTTAAGGTACATGCATTCCTCTCTCCAAACTCTCTAGTCAGAAATGCAGCCCTACGGATCCCTTGATTTTAACCTCCCAAGACCTATGTAAGATATCTGACCTACAAAAATCAAGGTGGCAAATGTGCATTGGTTGACTAAGTTTTGGTCTGCTTCTAATAGTTCTTAAGTAGCTATTGCACTATGTTTCATAATATCTCAGCTGCCAGCCAGAACTCTCTCTCTCTCTCTCTCTCTCTCTCTCTCTCTCTCTCTCTCTCTCTCTCTCTCTCTCTCTCTGTGTGTGTGTGTGTGTGTGTGTGTGTGTGTGTGTGTGTGTGTGTGTGCACATGCGCGGGTGCATGTGTGCATGCCAACACATGCTTGAGGGGAGGGGAGAACTCTGCAACCTCAGATAAAAACCGAGTTGTTCTAGGTTCCCACCCATCAGCAGTACTGGGTACTAAAACACAAGCAGAAACACCTGCCACTGAGGCTAATGAAAGGATGATTAAACGCATGTGCTCATCTAGGAAGTAGAAAAATGCTATCATTTTTATAAACACTTGCCCCTTTTGACATAATTTAAATATTCAGGTACCGTAAATAAGTTGTCAAAAAACTATAAGAGTCAAGCAGGACTACTTTAATGTCTCTACCAATACAAGAGAAGTAATACTTATCTCTGCATACGTTGGTAGGCGTTATCCATCTTTCCTCTTCTCACCTCACTGTATTCTTCTACCTTCAGTGATCACCACCCCACTCTACTACTGTGCAATCCACTTACTTTAGTTAATACACTTGAAAGATAGCATGTGGGATTTGCTTTCTTGGCATTTGCCTTGTTTCATTTAGTATTATGTTTCCCCATGCCATCCATAGAGCCTTGAATAACAGGAGTTCATTCTTGTTAAATACAAGTATTATTCTGCTGTATGTATGCCACATTTTCTTTATTTATTTGCCTGTTTCAGAGCACCTCAGTTGATTCCGTATCTGGGTTAGTTAAAATAGTACTGCAATGAGCACATGAGTTCAAGTGTCTCTTTGATATACCGATTTCATTTATCTGGATATATGTCCAGTGGTGGAACGCTTGTACTGGTTTTGACCTGCACAGACACTGGCAATTACTCTTCAGATAAATGGATGTTGAATTATTCCTGTATTGCTCATATTGCTGTGTCAGGAAACGGGGAAAGGTGAATCAATGATGAGCTCCTCCAAAGGGTAAAGAGACATCAGCTCACTCCTGACTCAGAAGACCTCAGATGATCCTTGTGTCCTTTCGCTATCAACTTCTGACCTCCACACGGGTGTTCTGTCCTGAGTCAGACCAGCTAATTCTGCCAAATCTGAGCAATCTTTTCATTTGGCGACTGTTCTCCATTTTCCTCTCTTATCGGTGCTTAGACAGGATACCAGAGGGCTAAAATCCCTCATGTTTCCTGACCCTTCTCCCTGGGCATGTTCATGTTAAAGCTGACACCCTACATTGTTGTCCCACCTCTAGGCAGACACTGGCTTGTTAGGAGCATTTCAATAATATGGCTTGTCTTTGTGCTAACACTAAGAGCAACAAATCCTATCTTCCTGATCATGTGTCATACTTGATGCTTTACCTTCCTAGTCAGTCATTTCCTGCATTCTTCCTGATACATATCTTTGATACTCCATCATTTTCCTCTTATTACCTTCTCACACTTATCCTTTCCCAACCAGGAGTCCGGAGTTCTTGTAACACTGGGCCCCCAGCAGCTGCTGTAACTAGACAATTAACAAATCAGCTGCCCAGGTACTTCCATAAGGATCTGTGTCCATGACTCTATCCCAATTGACTCTGACATCCCAGGCCAATAATAATTCTTCATGTTATCACAACATCTGATCATATAGATTCTCTGTGCAAAATAATTTATTAGAGATGATACTTACCTATGATTTTTTTTTATCTCATCAGGCTACAGAGGAAAAAATTGATAAAACCATTGAAATGATTTGTGATCTGTCTCTGCAACATACTTGGCAGAGGAGTTGAATGATTGTCAATATGGGCTGTCCTGACAACAAGAGGGTCATTCTACACACTGCAATTAGAAGATGACTGTGTGTGTCAATTTATCTTGTAAGGCTGCCAATAGTATTCACTGCTATTTGACTTAGAGAAGTAAGTAAACGTAGCTAAACCTGTTAATCATTATCTTTTTTTTTTTTTAGCAATGTAACCATAGAATAATGTCATCTGAAACTCACTGTCATGATTGCACTCTTAATTGATGCTTCATAGCAAAGAGACTGTGCTTTCGAAACAAACTAATTAACATCATAAAAACCCAAATCTTAAAGGCAATTACATGTGTCCTGTTTGTTCTACACATTGTTCTTCCAAAACAATCTCATGTTCAATTGACTGCATCAAAAACTGCACCAGAATCCTTAAGTTGCCTTCCAAAAGCAGCAAAGCCTTTGAATACAGGCTGCAAGAGTGAACTCTGCAATACGCAGATGCCTTTGATCAAAATGCTTACGTGGAAATCCAGGAGTTGAGGTCTAGCTCAGCATGTCGGGGGGGGGGGTGGTTATGCAATAAGTTGCTTTTTGCAGTGGAATAACTGTAGACTTTCAAATACCAGCTCATTGAAGGTGGCCAGAGATTTTTTTAAACCATATTTAGAAATATAGCAAAGCAAGTGCCTTCAGTCACTGGAACAGACCTACAGCTGTCTGAGGTGAGGATCTCTTAAAACTGACTTTGTAAACTGCTGGCTACTTCTCGTTTTCATTTTCTAGGTAAGTATAGGGGAGGAGGAGGAGGGAAATACGTGTACGTGTATTAGTTGTGTGTGAGTCACTGTGACCAAAACACTTGATATTAACAACTAAATGGATGAAAGTTTTATTTTGGTTCATGGATTCAGAGGTATTGACCCATTCCGATGGGAAAAGCAACGAGAAGTGGGCTATATGTTGGCGAAGAAGCAGACAGAAGCAGAACAGATTCATAGCTGGAGAAGGGAAAAGGGTATTGTGGTCCCTACCTACAGTCTCAACACATGGCAGGCAGAGGCAGGAGGATCAAAAGTTCAAGGCCAGTTACGTATATATTGAGTTTGAGTCCAGCCTGCTCTACATGAGAACTGTCTCAAAATCAAACAAAGTCCAAAAGCAACAACAATAAAAAAACAAACAAACAAAGAAAAACAGAAACAAACAAACAAAACCAAGCAGACCCACAGCAGAAAAGGTTAAAGGCAACATAAAGCCACGATCATTCTTCAATAATCCATTATTCCAAGCAGGCACCACCTTCCATAGAATCCTCAGACTCTAATACACCCCACAAATTTGAATAAATGCACAGATTAAACCATTATTATAACAAATTCTAGATGACCTAATGGTGTCTGGAAATGCTAATGCAGACACAATCAGGGTGGTGTTTTATTAACCTCTTAGCTGCCTCTTACTCTAATCAGGTTGTTAAAACTTAACTTTCACAAAAAGTCTAAGAAGTGTGGCTTAGGTGATTAGCTGAAGGTGATGTGAAAGAACAGATTTAAGTCTCCTGTTGCAAGGACACTATTTTTTCATGTCCTTCTCTGTTATCGACTTTATTACCCACTTTATTAAGGGATGGCATCTAGATTTGAGACAGGATTTAAGCAATTAGTTACTCAGCAAATCAAAATCATGCCACAATTACTGTGATGTTTAAAAATAATCTTGATGCATACATAAAATTCTTATCTTTCCATACATTTTTCTTTTTTAAATTTTATTTTATTAATTTATTCATATTACATCTCAATGGTTATCCCATCCCTTGTATCCACCCATTCCTCCCTCCCTCCATTTTCCCCTTATGCCCCTGCCCTATGACTGTGACTGAAGTGGACTTCCTCCTCCTTTATATGCTCATAGGGTATCAAGTCTCTTTCTTGGTAGCCTGCTATCCTTCCTCTGAGTGCCACCAAGTCTTCCCATCCAGGGGACGTGGTCAGAGATGGGGCACCAGAGTTTGTGTGAAAGTCAGATCTCCTTCTCACTCAACTGTGGAGAATGTCCTATCCATTGGCTAGATCTGGGTCGGGTTTTGAAGTTTACTGCCTGTATTGTCCTTGGCTCGTGTCATGGTTTGAGCGGGACCCTTGGGCCCAAATCTGCCTGTCATAATGTTCTTCTTGTAGGTTTCTAGGACCCTCTTTGCCGTTCTCCCATGCTTCTCTCATCTAGAGTCCCAATAGGATGTCCTCCTCTCTGTCCCAGTTTCTTAGTAATTTCTTTAAAATATTTATCTCAGTTATATTTTCAGTAGACAGGTAAGAAACAGTAAAATACAAAGAGAAGGGCCTAGGCATTTCTAGAAAGATTTGCAGAATCATGATGGCACATATCTATAAGCAGCAGGGAAAGTGAGTCTGGGGATATTTGCATAGCTCTTTTTCAATGTAGTGTCTCTAGTCATAAAACATGATGGAGAGTGCCAATTGATAGAACAAATAGTATATCCACCTGCCAGTTGGAAAGATTTATTTGAACTTCGACAGAAAAACATGAGATCATAACACAAAACTCTCTAATCTAATATCCTTGATATTACTTAGGATTGCTGCAACCGCATGAAAGTTAGTGGTTTCTGCATGTCCTTGGACTATAACAGAGCACTAAGTTGTCCTTGTAGAATAGCAGTCATAAAATGCTGGCATTTGATGACGTTTATAAAAATACAAGATTTGATTCAACCTCACTGCAGGAAGAATCAAACCCCTGCCCGAACCCATGTGCTTGAGGCTTTGTCTTCAGACATTCCAGGCCCTAGCACCCACACCAAAGGAGGGAAAAACATGATTTAAGTTCTTTGGACTGTAAACCATAGAAAGTGACTGAGAGTTGTTTGACTTGCAATGCCTCTAGTACACATATCAATCTTGAATGTCCTTTTTCAAACCCTACTCAAAGTCAAGGTTAATGGAAGAATCTAGTCTTGTAGGAAACCAAATCTTGACCAAGAAAAAATAATTTACTAAGTAAGGCAGGAAAATCTCCTGATGACAATATGCCTTGATAAGAATGACTTCACTGGTGCTACCAGGCTGCTCATGGGGGCTATGGAGATTCCACAGAAGACTCTCATGAGCAGCCCTGGTAGTAAAATGAGACCCATAAAGTGCTATTATTTCCTTTGAGGATAAAAGGGTTTATATTTGTTTAAGAACTAAAATACCCAAAAGAAAGTATAGGTGGAATAGGGAAAAGAAAAATAAGCGCACATGGGTTTTCCTTCTGTGTGGAAGGCAATGTGGTACAATGGGGCCATCAGGCCTGATGTTCATTCATGGCACAAGTGCCTTGATCCAGGCAGCTTCTCCTCTCAGGGGTTCTTATCTTTAAAATGAAGATGATAAATATCTACTCTGGAGGTAAGGACACAATAGGAAAGGCAAAGCATAGCAACTGTATGAGGCAGGCCATGGTGAGTGAGTTCAATCCTTTCCTGGAGTGTTTTAGAAGGCTTTTAATCAAAGCACATAATTAAGATTAGATAAATGTTCATAAAATTGCCTTCTTTTTATGACTAAATTGATGTTCATACAAAGTAACACACATTCAGAACTCTATGAAAATGTGATACATTTGACATCCTCTAAGATCATTATAATATAGGTTTTATACACACTTCAAGAACACTCATTTAAAATAAATATTAACTTAATATTTCTACCATTAGGGAATAGCGCTTTTTTTTTTAAAGACAACAGCCTAATTCTTTTAGAACGAAAAATTACAGCTTAGGTTCTCATTGTAATTTCAATATTTCTAAAGGTAGAAAGATGTAGAGAGTAAATGAAATCCTCAGTAAATATGTGTGCTACCCTGGGCATAGTCATATCAAGGACCTCAGTGCCTCAGCCTCAGGGAAGGGCAAATATGTCCCTGGGCAAGGCTCCAAGAGATGGAAATGCCTTCCTAAGGCCCATGTGTGTATATTGAGAGGTGTTTTTCCTAACACCAGCTTTTCTGTGTCTGTCTGTCTGTCTCTCATTTCTTCATCCCCTTGCTATTCCTAGTCCGGGTCCCAGAACCCTAGTGATACAAGGATATGGCAGAAAATGAGATAGGTTTTTTACACTTATGTTCTGACTATATTCCTCAGGAAAAAAATTATTTCAAATCTTCTAAGTTCCAAATAAGTGGCATTAAGTTATGAATTGTGCTTCTGTTGATCTTTTTTAAATTGCATAAAAAATAACCACAGAGGCTCTCGAAGATGCTTGAAGTACTTCAAAGGGGAGCAGAAAGAACACACAGAAAACCTGTCTGCAGATTATATCAAGAAGCTGTTTCCATGTTGGGGGGTGAAGGGAGGAAGGGGGGAGAATTTAATTAAGAGCAGTGGAGCTGAGAAGTTACTGTGCACAGCTGAGATCATATCACAAGGGATTGCTCCATAGTCTCTAAACCACTCAGTCCTACATGTTTACCGTGTGTAGCTCTTGCATGCTAATAAATACATGTCCCAAAAGAGTTGGGGGTGAAGATCCCAATGTCTATTAATTTCTCCCTAAACAATCAAGATGATCACAATGACAATAAAGACAGGCATTGTTTACTGAGACCTCAGAATATACCAGGGTCCTTTCTAATCTCTGTATAGTAATATTTCATGTAGTTCTTCCAAGAACTTCATAAGAGGATTGCTTTGCTTTCCCTGGTTTTTCAGGAAAGGGAAGTGCGACTCCAGAAAATGATATTGCACAGACATATTTGGTTATCCATATACAATCATATTAAAAACAATGCATTCATCATTTTCAAGCGCTAGAAGATATGGGGAGAATCAATATGCTTAGGACCATGGTGGCATATACCTGCTGCATGGCTGGGTGGCACAGGAGATCAATGCAAAGGGAACATCTGCAAACTGCCATCAAGGGCCTCATAAGAATTTAACCAGGTCTCTAATCATTTATGAGAATGCGCACTCTTCATTAATAAGAATGGTCAGGCAGTGCTTCAGGATGGCCTCAGTTGCCCCCGTCCTTCGAGGCTGTATAGATTTCCTTTTTGAAAAGACTTGGATCTGTGCCGTCAGTCAGACCTCCAGTCCGGACCCTGCCTTGTCCTGGCAAAGCAGCAGATGGTGGATGCAGATGGGACAATCATACCCTCTGCCATCACACCTTAGTATTGTAAAGCATGAGCACATGGACCACAGCTGGGGCCTGTCTCCATCTATCAGTAGCTTTTGGATAAGGGTGTCAGTGTCACTACTCTTGGCCATATGAATGTTTCTGAATGCTGTTCTTTAGCCTCTTATTATTTGAACCTCTGTCTTTTCAACTTTCTTTCCTTATGGGTCATATTAGGAGGCCTTCTGTACAGTAGAACCCAGGCATCCTGACTATTTGTTATTGGTATTTATTGAGATGTTTTGTGAACCTGAATAGAATTTGGTCATTGTTCCACAGACATTTTAATAGAATATTTGTTTTTTTGTTCTACATGTCATATAAGTTGACTAGATTGTATATACTTTATAATGCTTTTGAATTGTTTCTATTTTATATTAATAAGAACAAAAGGATTGTTAAGTTTTCCATGTTTGTTTCTATGTTCTCAATTTCTCTCTTTGTTTCATGTAATTGAACATTTGGGTTTTGTCATATTTTAGGATTATTGTGTCTGATTGTACAATTCATACTTTTATTGCTATAAATCTCTCTTTTAATCTGTATTATGGCATTTGACTGGAAGTTTACTTTATGATATTAATAGGACTATAAAGATTTTCTTCTATTTGTTTTTCCACACCCTATTTCTTCTCTTTGAATGTACATATTTAAATATAGTTTGCATCAGTAACACGGAGTCCTATCTTTTTAGAAGTCCAATCCTCTAACACCTGACTTTAACTCTCATGCTTAGTCTATTTATTCTCCACATGTATACTTCACACATGGCTGGTTTTCAATCTACCATACCATACTGTTATTTCTGTTTGTACCAAGCAAGGGCTTCTTGCTTCCCTATGTGTTCTCACCGTAGCATTACTTTAGGAGGATCAGGTGAGCACTCAAATGCCATGGTGGAATGAATTACTCTGGACACAGTGTTTGCAGGAAGAGTCTATTCTCCAACTGTTTCTTGGGGATAGAAACACTCCTTGGAGGGGGCAGGGAGAGGCAAGAGCCTCATGGAACTTGTAAGACCAAGAACCTCAGTAAACTTGCAGCATTGACAAGGCCTGTCTCCAAAGTCATAAAACTAGAAACAATTGCTTAGGGGAAAAATTGTATGAAGATAGCTGCCTGTGACTTAGGTAGGGAAATCCAGTGATGCTGACACTGGGCTGAGACTTCTCAGTTGTGTAGCCACTTTTGTCTTGCCTGCCCTCCTATAAGCAATTGCAAAAGTCATTAGTTTTGTCCCAGTTAATTTTGTCAACTTTATTGGATCTGGGGTCAAGTACAAGAAACAACTCTGTAGTTTATAAGGCTATTTTTTAGACGGATTAATTTTGGAGTAAAACCCTCCCTCAGGGTGAGGAATATCTTCCAGCAACAGGCCAATCTGCAGAAAAAGCTGTTGCTTTTTACCTGCCTGCCAGACAGTCTGCCTGCCTCCCTACCTGCCTCCCTGCCTATCTGCCTGTCTATCTGTCTGTCTGCCTGCCTGCCTGCCTGCCTACCTGCCTGCCAGCCAGCCAGCCAGCCTGTCTGCCTCCATGCCTGCCTGCCTGCCTGCCTGCCAGCCAGTCATCTCCTCTATGGCCATCACTACTGCTGCTTTGATTTTGACTTAAGATCCCCCTGGTTTCCCAAATTGGGACTGCTGAGATACCCATTCTTATGGACAGAGCAATTACCATGCTCTCAGCTCTTACAGCATGCAGATGGCCATTGTTCGACTGCCCATGCTGAATTGTGTGAGCTAATATAATAAATTCCTTCTGCAAAATAAATTCAGTCCAGCCATTCTGTTTCTCTGGAAAACCCTGGAAGATAGGTTCATTTAGCTGGTCTTGGATAGAACTGTTTCTTTGGCCTATTGCTGCACCCTCTTTCTTGTTTGAATAATCCTTTCTTTACAACTCTCCAGGGAAATGTGCTCAACAGGGTTGTTGGTCCAGAATGTATGTTTTGGTAAACCTCAAGGTACAGGTCACTTCTGTTAATCTATTAAAGTGGGTAATTACAGGAAATGCTTTATGGACTAGCAGTAGGTGGAGAACTCTCTGTTATGAGTCTGGTACATAAACTATCACACATGGGTGAGGGATTTTTTAGAAAACAGAATCCAACTGGAAGCTTGGCAGGGGTTTTTCTTTTTCAAGGTTCCTTAACTATCAGAATAGGTTCATGTAGGCTCCATTTGAGATTAAACTGTGGCTAGCCAGAAAGGCTATAAACAAGTTAACAGAAAATAATAAGAATGTTCTTTTTGGAGTCACACATCCTTTTAACCAAAAATATGTGTTGACAGCTTAATGGATTTTCAAATGGGTTAAAAGTGAATAACCAAGATGACAAGTGCATCAACCTGTTGGGATCAACACTGTGCTGGCTTCCTGTGTACTCTCCTGCTAATGCTGCTCTTACAACACTGTGCTGGCTTCCTGTGTACTCTCCTGCTAATGCTGCTCTTACAAGGACCTCACACATGAGCAGTGATGCAAGTACCACGAAGCAGGGGCCTATGTGGAAGTCTACCTGCACTCCTGAACATGACTGCCCAGCTCGCATCCCGGTCAGTTCTTCTTCATACATAAGGACTAATGTTCAATAAAAGGTGACCAGAGAAAAGTAAAAACAAAAAAACAAAAACCAAAACCAAAAGCAAACTAAACCAAACCAAACCACACCAAAACAACAAAAGAAATTCATTGACATTCACTTAGAGGTTTGAAAAATCGTTACAAAGGGCAGTTTACAAAAATAATTGTGAGCAGCAATTATCCTCATGCAGAACAAATGTCTACTGTCATGTATTTTACTACTCCAGCGTTGTTTTTGAAACTTACACAGTTGCCATATATGATAAACACAAATGGAACCAAACCAACGTTTGCTACCATCATTACTGGCAATGCTGGCCCTGTCAGGATGTTTTCCCAGGATCATAGGGGAATCAGTGGTTGCCTCACAGCTCACAGTAAGCGCTACAGATGAACCTTGATCTAACTACTTATTATTGGAACTCTGTATTATTTCCACACACTGTTATGCCAGTTCCTGAGGGGAAACTTTCTGTCTTCTAACTTATTTCAAATCAGTTCATAAGGAAGAAAATAAAAGGCAATTTCAAACTCAGTGAACTAGAAATACCCATGAGTTAAAGTGACCATCCAAATCACAAGCCAGCAAGTTTGAGGCTGAATACCGTGTTTAACTTTCTGCTCATTCTGCTCCTTTTATTTATTGGATTTGTATTTTAAAATGACGCACAATCCACATTTATAGACAACAACACCTAGATGCAGAGTCTAGTCAAACTTTATATCCTAGAATTTAGTGGTGATGAGCAATCAGTAGCATGCCACTACCGAAGGAGCTAGAGCTCGTGTCCCGATCTCAGCAACAGAAACGTGTCTGTTTGTCTCCTGTCTCTCAAGTAGGAGAAATGATGACAATCTAATTTTAGTCATTATGGTATAGAAAAAAGAGTCAAACCACTTCTAAGTGTTCTACAACAGATCCCTCAATGATATTCACTCCTTGGCTGAATAGGACATGTTTTGCTCAATATGCACTTTAGTAGAGTCCAAGAGTGATAGATGCTTCTGTGTCTTCAAGGAAGACTTTTAATGTCAAGGTCCCAAGAGAAGTCAAGGACCATATTCTGTGTACAATTTCAGATTGTCGGTAAAGAATAGATAGTTCATATTTATTTAGTAATATAATATCTAAAAATAATAAATTTCCTCATACAATTTTTTGAATTATACTCTTATGTTTCTTCTTTACAGTGAAAACTATACCAGGCAAGAATGTTTTTAAGGAACAGTATTAGAAATGTAACACACTTTGTTTTTATATTGTAATAATCAAAACACATGCTTTCAGGAAACTGATGAAAGTAATAATTGTAACAGTCAGTAATAAGATGTGTATCATATTGAATTAAGAGCAGAGTCAGATAAGAACCTCATAACAGAAAACACCACACCCACGTGCTCAGATGTTAGTAAGTGTGGCTCTTCTGAAATCTATAGATTTTTTTCTTTACAACCCCTTTCCTACTTTAATAATTAATGTTCATACCCCCTTTTACTTTAAAATATATAGGCCTATGGTCACTCATCAGACACAAGAACTCACTAGAAGACAAGTCTCAAGTTCATCATAACAAACAAAACAGAAGCCACAATTTTGAAATTCCTTTATGTCAGCATGCATTCCTCCAAGTTCATCTTCTCATGATAGAATACTATTTTTTTTTTTGTTTGCTTGTTTGAAGCAGAGTTTCTCTGTCTAGCCTTGGCTGTCCTGAACTCACTTTGTAGACCAGGTTGTCCTCATGCTCACACAGACCTGTCTGCCTGTGTCTCCCCAAGTGTTGAGATTATAGGCATGCGCCACTGTGCCCTGCTGGACATTATTTATTAAAGCAAGCCCTCATATAACACACTGACTCTGAAATCACTCTACAGCCAAGTATGACCTTAAAATCATTCCCCTGCCTCACCCTCTCAAATGCTGTGATTACAAATATGGAACCTATACCAATTTAGATTATTTTTAATTGGTACTGTGTCTGAATGTTTTCTATTTCTCCACTCAAATATAATTGTACAAATATATATCATAGTAGTTAATTTAAGACTATATTCTTTTTTAATATATTTTATTAATTTATTCATATTAAATATAAATTATTATTCCATCCCCAAGACTTTCAAAGTGCATTTTAAAGGCATGATAGACTCACCTTAGAGAGGCCCCCTACTTCTAAATAAAAGCAGATGATGAACACATTCCAGGTGACCCAGAGGGCAGTCCACACTGTATACTGGATATGACAGGATTGAGAAAAAGAGAGAAGAAAAGTGAAGATTAAAGTCATATATTTGAAATAAATCAGTAATAGAAATGTCAATAAATATAGGTTCTTTATGAGGAAATAGGGAATATTCAGAAAAATATCTTTTTATCACATATCCTAAGATTTAACATTTGAAAATCCAATGGTTCTTACTATTTTTAATGGATGCTTAGAAATCTAGACTTACAAAATCTTTTCCTGACTTTCAGGTACAAGGTAAATACAACTGCTCATATGATTTCTGTTTTCTATGCATTACCTTTTCAAGGGAACACATTATGCAGTTTCACTGAGTCATTAATCTACTTATTATTTGTCTATATATCTATGTACTATCTATTCCTCAGTCTTCCTATATGCTCACATCCATAAATATAACTAAATATTAAGGTAGACTTGACATATAAATGCTCATTTGAAAAGTGTAAATTGTCTAATTTTAGAAATTTAGTCAAAATAGAACTCCCATATCTCTGAATGATGACTTTGAAAATGGGTTTTGGAGTAGAGCTGTCAAACTCTCATCTGTTGTGTTATCTTACTAAGAGTAAATCACATGCCCCTGTAGTCAAACAGTGAAAGTATAGACACATAAAATGTCTTTGGAATATGGGACATAAATAGCTAATATAATGAGTGAACAAATAGCAGATTTCTATTATAAAAAATACTTTTCATTCACATCCTGCTAGGAAAGGTCAGAAACAGCATCAATAAGAGCACTAGCCAATCTGAATTAATGTAGTCCAGATCAAACTCCTTCATAGAGATGTAGAGTCTGACATAAGTGGAGACAGTACATGAAGTAAGGATCATTGATGAAATACAATAGTTTGCATGTTCATCTTAATGTATTGGGAAAAAAATCTATGAATTGTTGAAGCAGGAATGTGAGTTAAATAATTTCTTTTTTTCAGTAGATTGCAATAATTGTATCTTGTTCCTAAAATACAAATTTTAAATTATTTTGTAATTTTATCCTGTGTTGAATAACAGGTTTTGCATTAAAACATGATCCTATCAAATGTTTACTAAAAGTGTTTATCTGTAAGATCTATTAACTATGTTGTTGGCATTTATGATTTTAAAATATTTCAAAATGATGTCACATAGGTCTGTAAACTGTAAAGGAATATTTTGATGTATCATTTTTTTCCTGAGAATATTTTGCTTTTTTGAAAAGAAAGAGGGTAAAATTATTTAAAGTTCTACAGTCATTGTGAATTTACATTAAAACCTGTCAAAGAAGTCACACGAGCACTGATAGGTTGTGTTGGGTTAGGTATTTTTCAGATATTGTGAATACATTCAAACACACTCTTCTGAACCACGTACTTATTTCTGTGGATTTTGAAGAGATCTTAAATACATCCTCAGTGGGCTATTTTTTACACATCACAAATACAAAAGATACAGATGCTTTGCTAAGTGTAGGGCATGAAATGAAGCATACGTGTATTAGAGCAGACCAGACATGCTGATAACCAAGTCAGGAGGGAAGGTTCTAATGAAGCAAGGCTAAAGACATGCCTGAGAGAATTTTTCTCATTTGATTTTGTTTTCCTGATAACTGAATCAGCCCCTTGCAGATATTAGGCAAGCTTTATACCGCAGGACTACATCCCCAGAGAAGCCATATAATTCGTAATTACTCCAATCCAACTGCAACCCCCTGAAGTATTGAGAATGTCCACAGTACAGCAAAGGTACAATAAGACAAACCTTTTTCAAAGCTCAGCATAAACAGTGCCTGAAGGGAACTCAGGATCTCCTGCAAGCTGTGTTATAGATTCCGTTTCTGACCTTTCACAGAGACTGATGGCAACTGTCTAGGTCTACACATTTCACTGTAACAATGGCTGTGTTCCTAGTGTTGTACTAGGCACTTTCCAAGGGGCATGTCATTCAAGTCACCATATCAATCCCCTGCAGGACAGGTCATCCTCTGATTTCCACTGGAGTGTCAGAGTTGTCATGTTCCAGCTTGTTCCAGAGTCAGCATGCTTCCTTTGGTAGGTGTTACTGCAAACCATGTTAGGAAAGGACTCTGACTGTAAACTGACACTTCATTAAAAATTTCACTTCAATGTGCAGCTGAGTGACCACATGGATCACAGACATGGAGAAGAGAACTCTGGCAAGACAAATCCATGATGGGCATTTACTTAGTTGGAAGTGCTAAGCCATCTCTTTAAGTCTGCCTGTCTGCTCCACCTTTTCTGTAAAGATGATGCATGGGTTTGTGTGATTTAAGTCTGGCCATCCACTCCATCTTGTCTATAAGTACAATGCATGGGCTTGTGTGATTTCCTAAACATTTCCCCATCTTATGAGGACATTTCAGCCTTTGGTAATTGAAATAAACTTTGTAAGTTTTCCAGTATGTATTTCCACCACTGAGAATTAATCTTTAATGTGGATTATTTTTACTAAGGCCATTTGATCATCCTTTTTTCCTCATGTGTATGAATCTACTACATTTGCTCCCAACATGATATGAAGCTGACATGAAATCATCACAGAAGATATAAAATCTCAAAGCCATAGTTGCTATTCATTCTTTAAACACAGAGAATATTATGCCTTAGTAGGGCTGAGTGTCTAGGAAAGGATGCATATAAAAGTGCCCCATCTTTTCAGAGCCTGCCTATCAAAGGAAGAAGGTAGGTTCCAGGGCTCTATAGACAAAGTGTTGTGAAGGTGGAGTGAGAACAGAGAGTCAGAGGCCTGGAGAATATTTGAACGAGGGAAAGAGGTTCAGAATAGTCCATGACTGGGACCTAAGTTCAAATATCCAATGCTCCTGCATGCCTCTCCAGCACCCTTTTCTTAGAACACTCCAACACCCCTTTCTTAGAATGCTGTCTGGTATCTGTGGCACACAATTTCCTTGAACATGCATCCCTCTACAAAGCTTAATGATTAATCACTTTGCTTCTTTGCTCCTGTGCTATGAGCATGATTAATCATGTGTTCACATACAATCTTCTTTATTAGGCAGAATCTTTGAGAACACTGAGAGTAATGGGGCTTCTCTACATATATATTTCTTTTTTTATTTAAGTAATTTATTCATATTACATCCCAATTGTTATCTCCTCACATGTATCTTTCCATTCCCCCTCCCTCCCTCTTTCACCCTATTTCCCTCCTCTAGGTCTGTGACAGAAGGGGACCTCCTCCTCTACCATATGATCATAGCCTTTCAGGTCTCTTCCTGGTACTCTGCTTACCCTTCCTCTCAGTGCCCAGCAGACTCCTCAAAAAAGGGAAGTGGTCAAATAGGGGGCACCAGAGTTCATGGCAGAATAAGTCTCTGATCTCCACATAGCTGTGGAGAATGCACTGTCCATTGGCTAGATGTGGATATGGGGTCTAGGTTTATGGCATGCACTGTCATTAGTTGGTACAATAGTTTGAGCAGACCTTCCTGGGGCACAGGAGACAACTTCCTGACCAGAATTCCAACAGCCCAGGCTCTAAGGTCAACAATTAATAAAAAGGACCTCATGAGGCTAAGAAGCTTCTTTAAGGCAGAAGACACTGTCAATAGAATAAAGCAATAACCTACAGACTGGGAAAAGATCTTCACCAGCCATACATCTGACAAAGGACTAAATCCAAAATATATAAAGAACTCAAGAAATTAAACACCATCAAACTAAATAACCCAATTTAAAAAATGGGGCTCAGAACTAAACAGAGAATTCTCAACAGAGGAATACCGAATGGCTAAGAAACACTTAAAGAAATGCTCGTATACAGGGGGAGGTAATCCCCCTCAGGAACAGACATAGGGGAGGGGAATAAGGGGAAAAGAGGAGGGAGGGAAGAATGGGAGGATACAAGGGATGGGATAACCATTGAGATGTAACAAGAATAAATTAATAAAGGAAAAAAAAAAGAAATGCTCAATGTCTTTAGTCATCAAAGAAATGCAAATCAAAATGACTCTGAGATTCCATCTTATAACCATCAGAATGGCTAAGATCAACGTCTCAGGTGATAGCATATGCTGGTGAGGATGTTGAAAAAGGGAAACACGCCTTCATTGCTGGTGGGAGTGCAAACTTGTACAACTACTTTGGAAATTAATCTGGTGCTTTCTCAGAAAACTGAGAATAATTCTAGCTCAAGAGCCAGCAATACCACTCCTGGGCATATACCCGAAAGACGCTCCACCATACAACAAGGACAGTTGCTCAACTATGTTCATAGCAGCCTTATATATAATAGCCAGAACCTGAAAATAACCTAGATGTCCCTGGGTTGAAAAGTGGACAAGGAAACTGTGGTACATTTACACTATGGAATTCTATTCAGCTCTTAAAAACAAGGAAATCCTGAAATTTGCAGGCAAATTGATGAAACTAGAAATGATCATTTGTAGTGAGATAATCCAGACCCAGAAAGATACATGTGGTCTATACTCACTTATAATTGGGCACTAGCCCAACAGGGATGTCCCCTCAATGTCTTCACTTAGGAGGACATTGGGATAGATACTTGGACTTCCTATTGGCACTCCAGGGAGAATGGGGAAATAAAAGGATCCAGAGTGTCCTAGAAACCTACAAGAAGACCATCAAGGCTGGCAGATCTGTGCATATGTATTTCGTTTCCAGCTCTTACACCCCATCAGTTCACAAGGTTCCCTTCAGAGTCCTGGAATTCCTTCTCTTTTTGGTTTCTTCTTTCTTTCTTTCTTTCTTTCTTTCTTTCTTTCTTTCTTTTTTGTTCCCATCCTCCCTTCTTACTGCCATGATAAAAGAAAGCATTAGATCTATCTGCCAGAATCTTTAAGGATAAACATCTACAAGAGAAATACTTCATATTTTCACTCTTACAGTTGCCTCTTTTAATGTGTTGTGTCACTCAATCTTTTCCATTTTATTTATAGTCTTATCCTAGTGGGGAGGCGTGAAAGAAAGTGACAATTTAATGGGAAATCAAGGCCTCCATGCCAAATCCTTCATTTGTCTTTAGCGTCTGTAATTGATAGGTCAGGAGGGGCTGGTTAGATGGCTAAGTGACATGATTAGGGAGCCCAGCAGGAACCAGGAGAGCCAGTGTGGATTCATAGCACTCCTCTTACTAGCTTCCTGAAGTCCCATCATCAGATATCAAACCTGAAGTTGTCCTGCCTTGCTTCTCAGGCAATCACAGATTATTATTGTCTATGGGAATCCAAATTCCCACATGGTTACGAATTGCTGACGATAATAAATTTTAATTTCTAACTTGGCATAATGTAGAGTCAACTGGGAAGAAAGTTTCAGTAAAGGATTGTTTAAATTAGTCCGCCTGTAGGCATGTCTGTTGGGGCTGTCTCAATTAAGTAAATTGATGTGAAAAGACTCAGTCTAAAAGTGGCTGGGCTCATCCCTAGGTTTGAGCTGAGCCCTAGACTATATAAAAGGAGAAAGTGGGCTGAGCACAGGCATGCATGCCTTAATTGACTGTTCTCTATTCTAGATTATGGATGCTACTACTTCAGGTCCTTACCACCTTGATTTTCCAGCAATGATGGATTGTAACATGGAATTGGGAGCTAAAATAAACTCTGTGTCCCCTAAGTTGCTTAAGTCAAGAAACAGGAAATGAAATTAAGTTGTTTCCTATTTGAGACAAGTGCCTAAAGAATCACAAGGATGAGATGAATGTTCATAAAGGTTCCTTTTATGGTTGCAGAAAGTTACTGTATTATTGCAATCATTTGCTAATTTTCTATTGTTTTATGATACACACGTTTGTTGTTGTGGTTTTGTTTTATTGTGTTGTGTGTGTGTATGCACGTTCTTTGACCCTACAACTAGTGACATGAAATAAATTCTCATATTAAAAAAATGGAAAATTGTGTGTTATAAATCAAGAGGCAAAATATTTTTAGTGGGAGCAGGAGGAGACCTGAATCTCAAAGCTAAAGAGACCTCTATTCTGGACCACCAGAGGAAAGGAAGGGCAAGACTGTGTTACTTATGCTCCACATATAACATGATATGAGACTTAGTTGAAAGTAAATGACAACCATGTTGAATAAATGAAAAATAAAAGAATAAAAGAAGTTAAGAGAGAAAGATGGAAGAAAGCCAGGAAGTTAAGGGGAAGAGGAAGTGAAAGGAAAAGCAGAGGAGGTGGCAGTGATTATGAGATATAAGTTTGGTCAGGATATTAGGGAGATTCTTGATCTTATCCTCCTAGGAGCACACAATAGGTCTACAACTCATTGGGAAGATAAAAACTTGCAGCACACGGGAAACCCCAGATATATGAGAAAGACATAGAAACCCCAGCCAATCAGTGTTTATCAAGATAGGGTACAGTATTAACATTAGAGGATAAAAATTAGCAAAGATCAAAAATGTCTCCAACAGATACTTCAGTCTCATTTTATAGACAACCATGGCTTTGTAACCCTCTGGTGTTGAAGGCCTTGGTAGGATTACAATAGCAAAGAATAAAGTCACTTGAGATTACAAGTATTTAAAGTTTTATTTATGTCTTGATATTATGCAGATACTAAGGTATTTTATACCATATTCTACATCTAACAATTCGCTTTCAAGTAAATTATATCATAGCTTGGATGATATTCTAAAGTAGAACAGGAAATGCATAACTCTACAGCAAAATGTGGGACATCAGGTACTCTTCACTCCTTGTCAAACACAAAACCTGTCTGTGCATTAGTTACCTTTACTACCATGATATGAAGAAAGATACCACACAATTAATCTTGATATTAAAATGAGATTACTGGTATACTTTTGAAAACAAATGATAGTTTCTTTATAAATGCATTGGACTCTATGAAATTGAAAGATGAGATATTTAGGTAATTGTTTTTAATGTGGGAAAGCCACAACATTGCAAAAAAAAATTCCATGGAATATACTATATTTATAGGCCTAGTGGCCATCTTAGAATTTGTAATCCTTACTTATAATTATTTATGTTATTATAGCTCATTACTTCTAATAAATCTCCTATAAAAGTAACCTATATTTCTGTTTTATTTTAAAGAAAAGACAACAAAATACTGTGAATGTCGTCAATTGCATCTAGGCCACAGTATGCTTCTCAGGAAGTACCCTACAACAAAGTAGGATGGCCTTGATTGGCCCACCTTGAAAGATGGACAAGTACTTGATGTGTATCTTCACAAGTAATGCATATTTCCTGCATTAGTGCAGGAGAAAATGAGAATATACTAAACACTATTGTGTTCATTCAGTTATAATATCCTATATTAATTAAAATGATGTGTTACTGTGTTCAGTGATCAAATCTTTGTGCTAAGTAGGTGTGCTTTCTAAGGTTAGTGGTAGCTTCACTGAAGGTTAATGGTACCTGAATACACTGTTGACAATGAAAGTACAATGTACACTGCATTTTGTTATAGCATCACGTGTTTCATCAGGCCTTCTACTCTATCAAAACCCTCTCTTAAATCTAGGAAACTTAGAAATTCATTACACCATAAATGAGACTGTCATTTCAGACTTATGGGCATGGTTTTGCTCTGGGTGAAGTATTCTTTCCACTGTCTGTTCTATAAACTGACATTTATTGCACAATTCAGAATTTCAATGTTAGAGAAGCAATATCATGCCATGTGAAGGGACTCACAAATTATTTCATTCACTTTGTAACAGGAGCTTCATAATGTTTATATGACGAGAGATGATAATAATACTTACCACCATGATATAACGTGGTCTATACTGAATGGTCCCAAACAAACCCAATATGACAACTATTATATGCAGGAAATTTCCAAGAATGGGTGCCCACTGGAAGCCAAGGAAATCAAAGATCTGCCTCTCCAAGGCTGAAACCTGCAACAAAATAGAGAGTTCATTAGTGGCTAATCCAAGCTCCATTACACCCTATTCATCATTAGCTCCCAGTTACAGAAATCTGAATATTCAATTCCAATCATGGTTGTAAACTTTACCCTTTCTTTTTCTTTCTTTCTTTCCTTTTTTCTTTTCTTTCTTTCTTTGTTTTTTTCCTTCTTTCCTTTCTTCCCTCACCTCTATCTCTTATCTTTCTCACCCTCTCTTCTCCCTTCTCTTGCCACTCCTTCCCTCCCTCCCTTCCTCCCTTCCATCCTTTTTTACTTTCTTCCTTTTATGTAGTGCTGGTGACAAAGCAGAAATGGCCATGTATGCAAGACAAGCACTCGAACACTGGGCTAGACCATCAGACTTCATCTCTAGGACTAACTCAGTGACTGCTTAATGCAGCTATACTCAGAAAATCTTGTGAAAAAAACTTTGATATTCTGACATCAAGTATAGACTTTAACCTATCTCACTTCATGACCTAGATACACATACTTCTTAAATAGTTTTTTCATAGAAAAAAATCCAAGCATAGAATATGCTTTATATCAATCATTATTTTCCAACAAATGACTAGCTTATCACAGCATACTTGGAATAACACTAACCTAAGGTTTACAATAAGACAGCTGGTATCCAGTTGGAACAAAACAACACCCTTCCCTTCCTGTATGAATGAAATGTAAGCACTTGTGATTTGGATAGAAAGAAGCCTCCCAAAGTTCATGTACTGAACATGCACCAGTGTCAAAGGTGGGGCCAGTGGTAAGTGACAGCCCTTCAATGCAGCAGTGGACTAATTTCTTGGCGTAATGGATTATTTAGATACTACAAGGGTGAATTCTACCTGGAACAGGTAGAACACTAAGGGTTATTGCTTCAACATATATTTTTTGTCCTTAGCTACCTCACCTCTCTGGTTCTTGGCTACCTTGATGTCAGCAGCTTTACTCTGGCTTATGGTCCCCACAGTGGTGCTCAGCTCATGAGAGTCCTGAGACAATAGAACCACTAGTTCATGGACTAGAGCCTTCAAAACTATGAGCAAACTAAAGCTTTCTGCTTTTATTTAATTTTCCGAGGCATTTTATAATGGTGGCAGAAAATTAATGCATTGCGTCAACTCTACTTGCCTTTTAAAAATCTTCACTCAATTGTCAGTAGTGACAATGACTCAACACTTTCTCAATATGATTCCTAGTTATTTAGTTACTCTAGGCCTGTGAGCTTAATATAAAACTGTTGGAATGAAGTAGTCTTTTGAATCTTTGTGATTTCACTGAAATCACATTAGATAAAATAATTTTTTGAATATCTTAATAAAATTGTGGCCTCGTGACAATTTTTGAGATACTATAGAAATTTATATTTGCATTATATGTAAAATTCAATTTTAAAACAATTCTTCAATGAATCAAACTACATACTTAAACCATTTATGATTGAACAATGGATTTGAGAGAGTCCAGTGACTACTAGCAATGTCATTATCATGCACAAATGGTACTTCTAAGATTCTTTTTTTAATTAAATCAGTCTGTATTTATTTTTATTAATTAAAAATTTTTATGTTTTACATATACATCTATATTATTATACATATATGCAATAAGCTACTTATAGCAAGAAGAACCATGACACAATCAGGAATTATATAAATGTTACATTCTTAATGTTTTGGCTATTTGTATTTGACAGCCTTGAAGAAAACATCTTTCCTATCTGAAATGAAAATTCTGAGTGTAAATCAATCTCCATCACATCTTGTCATTATCAACATAAAACTAAAATTCTAAAACTTGAAAATTTAAAGTCCCACCTACCAAGTTTGGACACTAATATTGCACATTGGGAAGGGTCTTTCTTTAGCTTTACTTTAATAAAATAATAATTCTAATGAAATTATGCAGCAATTATCTATATTGATAGCAGTAGAAACTGAATCTTTAATGTGTAAATGGCACTCTAGGTAGTATTTCACTTATGCAGCACATTTACACTTGAATAAGTGTAATTTCTTTGTACATAAAGAAATGTCCTCTATCCACTAAGTGGCATTTATGCTGCAGAGGAAAGTGATACTCAAAAAGAATCACAGCTACAAGGACATCATTGCCGGTGCATTCTAACTATGAAACGTGTTGTCACCACTTCGCACATGCACAAATGTGCAGAAAGGCCCAAGTACAGAATAACAGAGCAATGGAAGATGCCGGAACATATTTTCAACCTCCTGTTTGTATCTGCTTCTGATTCTAATTAGTTCCCAGGAACCTCTCCCTGAAGGAAGCATCATTTTATTTATTGGCCCATCAGAGATATAAATATGCACTGTTTTTTATGTTCAAATAGGACGAAGAGGCTCAGAATAAAGCAACCCTGAAGAGCAGCCACAGGCAATTCACTCTGAAACAGAAACTCTATTTTAAAGCTGTCATGCATCACAGAAACCTTTAGAGTGAACTTTTAAAACAGAAAATCTCGTTTCTCTGCTGTCAGATAATGTATGGTTACTATTGCCTCTTCTAATATGAGGGGAGAAAACATAACGAAGGCATCTAAATTAATAGTAATCATTAGAAATCGGCTGTCTTTATTCAAGATGCTTCA
Organism: Acomys minous; assembly: GCF_964271855.1. Lineage (NCBI taxonomy): Eukaryota > Metazoa > Chordata > Mammalia > Rodentia > Muridae > Acomys > Acomys minous. Next base: position 128,792,058 of record NC_140483.1, read on the forward strand.
TCTCTATTAGCATTTATTTTATGAAAACTTAAACCATGGACTTGAGATGAGTTGAAATTAAAGGACAAATAAAAGCCACCAAAAGTAGGCAGGAGCTGGTGTGGTAGCGTACACCTGCATTTCTATTCTTTAGGAAGTTGAAGTTGAAGGGTTGTAAGTTTGAGGGAAGCTTGGGCTACATAGTAACATCCTTTCTCAGAATACTGAAATGGACAAACAAAAAGTAGAGGCAGGATTATATCAAGAACAAGATGCAGGACTTCTGTGACAATGGTGCATACTGTGAAATTAAGATTTGCTTGTGTTTAAAATCAGCAACTGTAGCAACAATAGAAAGTATGCTAATAAAATAAAATAAAATAAAATAAAATAAAATAAAATAAAATAAAATAAAATAAAATAACCCAAGCCAGAGACGTGGGACTGGGGAGACCCTCAGGAATTATGGGGGTGACCATAACTGAGACTTCTAGCAAGCAGGGATATGGAGCCTGAAGTGAACACCTCCTGCAGCCTGGCAGAACTTCTAGTGGAGGGAGAGGGACACCAAGAGACCCACAAAACATTTGAACTAAAATTTCTCCTGCTTATAAGATGTGCATGGAAAGAGATGGACCAGAGATTGAGGGAATAGCTAACCAATGACTAGTCCAAATTGAGACCCACCCATTAGGAGAGAACCAACCCTGAAACTATTAATGATACTCTGCTATTCTTGTTGTAGGCTCAAATTCTTAACAAATATATTTTATTATGAAATTATTAACTGAGGGTACCTCACTTATAACCTGACTAACCTAAACAATAGTAAAAGAAGATTAAAGAATACAATAATGAAACCATAAAGATATCAGTACTGAGGAACAATTCTCCTGGCATAGTCAGCAGTATTTCTTCTACTGGGACTTGGAGCAACCGGAACCCGGAACCTCAGCCAGACCTGGAGCCCTGAAGCCTTCCCTTGAGTGGTTCTCTCTAGAAGCATCTCTCAGTGGAGTGATGAACAGCCAAAACTATCCCAAATCTCCAAAGGCCCTGCCTCTTGTTTTTGGGTCACATTTATACCACCTCTTAGCATTTGTTCAAGGATGTTTTTCAGCTGCTTAATAACCAATCTCCCCCAAATGGTGGTTTGACTTCTAAGGGGATAAACATCACCTGCTCTCTCACAAGTCTTTTTCTCATTCCCCACTTGTAATCTAAACACAAAATATGTTTATCTCTCCTTCATCTCCCCTTTCCATTAAATAAAATAAGCTATATACAACAAATATAATTATAAGAAATATGCATTAAGTCACATTAACAAGGACCAGTCCATTTGTACTTAACATTTTTAAATAAATTATTCCACTATCTATTCTATGCTGCTAAATCTTATCCTAATGTCTAAAGTTTTTTAAAAACTAAACATATTAATACTGTGGCTATATAGTCTTCAACCCCATCAGAGACCCCATAAGGAAAAAAAATAACTAATATGAAGGAAGTGCAGGCAAGCAACTTCCAAAAGTATTGACAGGACAGAGAGCTGACTGGACAGTCACAAGTTCTTCTCCACTGTAGGGGGAATTAAGTCTTCAGCCAGGCAGCTCATAGCATCTTACAGACTTCTCTGAAGCAGGAATGCTGAAGGACTGGCCCACCTAATCTCTGCAAGGCTGGGCAGTCAATTTCTCAGTATCAGGCTTGATCATAGTGGACAGTCATTCTGTCATCAGCAGTAGAGATAGCAAGGTTCCTCAGACCAGTGGCTATCTGCCACTACCGGTTTTTGATGCCTGCATAATTAGACTGGAGTTGCTGCCAGGAACGGATGTGTCTCTCTGTCATAAAAGCCCTTTATTATTAAATGGCATTATATGTGGATCTCTGAAGTGTTTGAAGACCATCTATCTATCTATTCTATCTATCACCTATCTATTCCTTTGAAAAACATATACAAAAAACTAAATAAAGCTTAATCAATAATTAATTTAGTATTTAGTAAGATTTATGTGACCAACTACCAATTTCTATTTCCGACCATTCTGAACAAGTTATATCAGTTATTTTTTACCTTTTCAAATAAGTTGTACATGTATAATACATTAAATAAGTGTCAAACAAAATGATCTTAAGTTTCTACCAACATACAATATACAATTTAAATTTCCATTAACATACCATATACAATATAGAAAGCAAAAGTTGTAAAAGGGAAATAAATCTTAAATTTCCATCAATCTACAATACCAATGTGAGATATTTGAATACCATTGTAAATTATTTGAGACTAGTAGATTCAATAATGTACTTTTTATTCTATAAACCTATATCCTCCCTTATATCCTTCCCTTATATCTTTCCCTCTCCCCCCGCCCCTTTTCCCTAACATTAGAGCTTGCAGATAGAAGCATAACTATCTTCTGAGAGGCTTTATCTAGCAGCTGATAGAAACAGATGCAGAGACCCACAGCCAAACTTTAGCTGGAGTTTGGGAGTCTTGTGGAAGAGCTGGGGAAAGGATTGAGGGAGCCAGAGGCATTGAAAACACCACAAGAAGACCTACAGAGTAAACTAACCTGGGTCATGAGAGCTCACAGAGACTGAACCACCAACCAAAGAGCAAATCTGCATTAAGCCTAGACCTCCTAACAGATGTTCAGTTTGGTCTTCATGTCGGTACCCTTTCAGTTGTAGTTGGGGCTATCTCTAACTCTATTGCCTGCCTTTGGATTCCTTTTTCTCTAGCTGGGCTTCCTTGTCTGGCCTCAGTGAGAGAGTACGTGTTTAGTCTTGCTGTGACTTAATGTGCCAGAGCATGTTGGTACCCATGTGGAACATCCCTTTTATGAGGAGAAGGGGAGGGAGAATTGGGAGAAGAGAGTGTGTGCATAGGACTGGGAGAAGAGGAAGGGGGTGCTGCGATCGGTATGTAAAGTGAATATACAATTTAATTAATAAAAAAATTCCTTTTCTTTTTTTCTTTTCTCTCTGAATCTCATAATCTCTAAAAGTAGTTAAGACATAGTAGTGATGATTCACAGTCACTAAATGAAATGAAATAAAACATAAATTCTCTTTTACCTGGGCAAAAGTATGACTATGTTTTAGAAGTGTTACTGTCAGTAGTATAATCTCTTGCTCAGTCTGAATTTACTCAACTCCTGACATCTGGTTGGGTACTTGGTGCTGACAGGGAATGGAATATTTACAAAGTGGAAATTGAACAATGCAGCAAACCACTGTTTCTTTTCATGTTTTGAGAGTCTATTGTTGAATATTTACGTGCACATCATCATGTTCAAACAGCACATTGGAAGCAGTGGTTCTGTCTCAGTAGAGCAAGGGCAGTCAGTCACCACTTTCATAAAGTAAATAAATAAAGTCAACTCAGTCAAGGTGAGAGCAGAAGCAAACGGCATAACAGAAGCAGGGGTCGGGTGGTGAGGAAACTCAGAAAGGTCTACACTGAAAAATCACAGCAGGGAAGGGAGTTTGTGAGGCATGTGAAGGAATGCTTCACCTAGATGGAGCGTGAAAATCATTTTTGGGTGTTTAGTGGGTAGACAATTTTGAAGCAAAGGATGTATTAGCTAGGAGTGCCATGGACTTGGTATACATCAGGAAACATCCCCCATCTCAAGGCACATATTATTTGGATTGTCATCACATATGATAAGATAGATTTTGGAGATTTTTTTTCACATCTATAAAATTATCAGTAACATTTTCACTGATCACTACTCCCTAGTTTTGAGTTTTAATTTTATTATTTTTTTCAGCATGTGGGATCTGGGAACCAAGCCCAGGGTATCTGGTATGGCCATAATATACCTTTACGCACTGAGCTGTATTTCTCATTCTTGTTGCTAGTTTGTTTTACAGCCATATCTCATAGTCCAATGGCCATCAGTGTTTGCATGTAATATATAGTGGGGAGGAAGTAGGATGCTCAGGAAAAAAATGTTCCTTAAAGATGTGTAGTCTTCTTCATTGTTCTTGATCTGGGGCTGGCAGGGGAAATATGTGTCTCTAGTATGCATGGAAGGTTTCTTGGATTTTGAGCCTCTGTATCTCAGTGAAATGGAATGAGTTTTACCCATTCTTACATTTCAATAATCAAAGTTTATGTTTCAAGTAAAAAGTACAGTATCTCATCGAAAGCACATCTGTTGAATGTCTTTGTTGTTCATTTTCTTTTTGTTTTTGATTTTTTTTTCTTTATGAGACAGAGTCATACTGTGTTGTTACAGCTGGCTTGAAACTCAATATGTAGGCCAGTCTGGCACTGAACTCACAGAAATCCCCCCACCTCTGCCTCCTAAGTGCTGAGATTAAAAGTATGTACCATCATGCCTTGCCACAATACTTACTTTGTTTAAATTTTTTAAAGAAAGGAAGAACTCTAATAATTGTATTAAGAAAAATTTTCCAGTTAAAAGATAAATAGATTTTATGATGTAGATAGACAGACTTATGAAGGCTAATGGTAGAGAGCTTAGGTGGGGAATCTGTATATCAGAAAATCATTTAGAAAATTTCTTTTTATGTGTTGTGCCCCAACTCAAGGTATGAACCAGCAGAAGGACAGTTATCTCATCAGATTCCCAATATGGTATTAAGCCAGTGGATTAGAGAAATGACTTAAACTCTGAGAACAGTGGTATTGTGCACATGACATAGTTCAATGCTTAATTCATCAATATTTGTTGATCTGCGGCATTAATAAAGTAAACGAGGAACTCTTACTATATAAGATCTATAAACATATAAACACTCAACTAAGTTACAATAGGGCTAAGAGTAGTTTCATTCCCTGCCCCATCTGTGCCACTCTGAAATCATGTAACTAAATTGTTTAGCAAGGTTAAATTCTGAAATGAGATGTCGGTAGAATCAACAGTAACTGTGGTAATATTTCACAGTTTAATACCCTTTCTCTTCCTCATTCATTCCCATAAGGGCTTTTATTCCACTTTTCATCTTTCAAAGGAGGGAAGCTGTCTTTTAGAAACATCATCTCTGCTAATTAACCAACCATCAGTTTCTTCATCAAAATTAGCTCCCAGGAGGCTAGAATTTGCCTAAATGTGCTAAATCAGAGTGCTGATGCAGCAGAATTCCTTCTGGTGGTTTCACAGTGCTTTTCCTTTCCTTGGCTTTTAAATCTCCTAGACAGACCTCTTTCTCCATCTTCCAAGGCAGACATAGTTTGTTGAGTTTTTGTAGGCATGTCTCTCCTTGCTTCTCAGCCATATGTATCTTCTCCATATGAAGATTCTTACGAACAATTTGTCCTTCCCCTGAAAGGTCATGCCCCTCTCCACTGCAATGTCAACTAAATGTTTATTTCTCCCTGCTATATTAATTTCTCTTTTTTATATTTGGTAGTGAATCATTATAGTCTAGACATTTGTACATAAGCAATTTTTAGGGCCTGACATTCTTGCTTTCTTGGTGGAGGGTACTCTGGGGACAGTATACTCTCTCATAGTGAAGATATGTCCAGGATCATGTTAGACTAGAGCTTTGCCTCACCTTTCCTCAGTTCTAGAAAACCATTGTGGCAAGGGTATGTTCATGCAGATACTGCTGTAATCAATGTCTTTGTTGAAGTAATCAGTCTTTTTTCTAGAGCACCCCTCACTGAACATAGGATTTATTTTCAGAAAAACTAACTTAGTTAATTCCAGAATCTGGATGCAGAAGCACGTGTATCTCAGTGAATTAGAGGACAGACTGTCTATGTAGCAATTACAGGCTAGCAAGGGCTACGTAGTGATACCCTGAGAGTGGGGACTGATTTTCACATGAACTCTGGTGCCCCATATCTGACCACGTCCCCTTGATGGGGAGGCCCGGTGGCACCCAGAGGAAGGATAACAGGCTACCACGAAGAGATTTGATACCCTAGGATCATATACAGCAGGAGGAGGCCCCCCTCAGTCACAGTCCTAGGGGAGGGGAATGGGGTGAAAGTGGGAGGAAGGGAGGAATAGGAGGACACAAGAGATGGGATAACAATTGAGATGTAATATGAATGAATTAATTAAAATGCTAAAATAAAAAAATTAAAGTAGCATCATGATTAAAAATTTATTACATTGTATTAGGGAGATTGATGTGACTAAATAAGGTCTTAAATATACAAAACATTTAGAAAACTATCAAAAGATCAGCTCATTCTTACACTACATGATAGAGCATGTATTATCATGTTTTGGTATCTAGGCAGCTTGCTCTAAAACCCTTGTAGCTACTAAAGTCTGGCTTCCTAGTCAGCATATGAAGAATTACACAATGTTTGCAGCTAATCTGTACACATCCTGTAGTTGATGGCAAATTGCCTCTAAATTAGTTATAACACTCAAGTACTTCACAGCCACTTGTTACAATACTTTGATTAGGCAACAATGACATACTTTCTTTTCCAAATATTTTCCACTTTTAGTTAGTTGAGCCATAGGTACAGAAAACATGGACACAGAGAGCCAACTGAGCATGATATGCCTTATCCTGCACACTAAAGTATTTGGAATGAAAATATTATCAGTAAATTCTTACTTTGTCTTAAGACAAACACTTCATGTCAATAATGAAAACGGTCAATAGGGCTTTGTCTAGTGATATACAGTGATCAAGAGGGACATTTTCCACCACTTAAGGCAACAAGTTTTGCTTTCAGTCTACTAATACCAATCAAATTCAAGAAACTAACTCTAGATAAATCAATTGGCAGAAGTGTAGCATGCTTCCCAGTGAGAGGTTTGCTGGTTAGTTTTTCGAACCTGAGATAAATCGGAATCATCAGGGAAGAGGAAACTTCAGTAGAGGAATTGCCTCTGTCAGATTGGCCTGTGCACATGTCTGGGGGACATTTTCTTTTTAATGATGTGGGAAGGCCAGGCCATCATACACAGTACCACCCTTGGGCAGTTGGTTCTGTTGTATAAGAAGGGCTGAACAACACATGATGGTCAAACCAGTAAGCACCATTTCGCACAGCTTCTGTTTCAGCCTCTGTCTTTAGGTTCTGGCCTTGAGTTTCTTCCATAGTTTCCATGGATATAGAAGTATAAAATATATAGCTAAATAGACCCTTTTTTCCCCTCTGGGGTGCTTTTAGTTGGAATATATTATCACGGCAACAAGTAGCAAACTAGAACAGCCGGCACTGTAAAAATCTCATGATATTACCTGATTTTAGGATGTGGAAATAAACGTATAATAAATATAACATAATTATAGTAATGATGAGTACAATGTGGAAAGATTGAGAAGTAATTCTGTGCCTCAGTTTTTAATTGGGTTATTTGGTTTGTTGGTGCTTAATTTCTTGAGAGCTTTATATATTTTTAATATTATCTCATTGTCAGATGTAGAGTTGGTGAAGATCTTTTCACAATCTATAGGCTGCCATTTTGTTCTATTGACAGTGCCCTTTGCCTTACAGAAGCTTTTCAGTTTCAGAAGTCCATTTATTAATTGTTGATCTTGGAGCCTGAACCTTTAGTTTTCTGTTCAGGAAGTTGCTTCCTGTGCCAGTGAGTTCAAAGCTGATCACCACTTTCTTTTCTAATAGATTTAGTGTATCTGGTTTTATTTTGAGGTCTTTGATCCACTTGGACTTGAGTTTTATGCAGGGTGTTAAATATGGATCTATTTGAATTTTTCTACATGTAGACATCCACTTAGACTAGAAGCATTTGTTGAAAATACTTTCTTTTCTTTTCTTTTTCTTTCTTTCTTTCTTTCTTTCTTTCTTTCTTTCTTTTTCTTTCATTTTATGGGTTTGTCTCCTTTGTCAAAAATCACGTATCCATGGGTGTGTGGGTTTATTTCTGGGTCTTTGATTTGATTCCTTTGATCTACCTGTTTGTGTCTGTACTAGTACTATGCAGTTTTTATTATTGTTGCTCTATAGTACAGCTTGAGATCAGGTACGGAGATATCTTCAGAAGATCTTTTACTATATAGGACTGTCTGAGCTATTCAGGAATTTTTTCTTTTCCATATGAAGTTGAGAGTTATTCTTTTAAAGTATTTAAAGAATTGTATTTGCAATTTTGATGGGGATTGCATTGAATCTGTATATTGCTTCTGGTAAGATGGCCATTTTTACTATGTTAATCCTACTAATCCATGAGCCTGGAACATCTTTCCATCTTCTGATATCTTCTCTAATTTCTTTATTCATGACTTGAAGTTATTGTCATACAGGTCTTTCATTTGCTTGGTTAGAGTTGCACCAAGATACTTTATATTATTTGTGGCTGTTGGGTAGGGTGTTGTTTCAATAATTTTTTTCTAAACTGATTTTTCATTTGTATACAGGAAGGCTACTAATTTTTTTCAGTTAATTTTGTATTCAGCCATTTTGCTGAAGGTGTTTATCAGCTGTAGCAGTTCCTTGGTGTACACTATCATATCACCTGTGAATTGTGATACTGCGACTTTTTCCTTTCCAATTTGTGTTATCTTGATCTCCTTTAGTTGCCTTATTGCCCTAGCTAGGACTTCAAATACTATATTAAAGAGGTATGGAGAGCATGGGCAGCCTTGTATAGTCCCTGACTTCAATGGAATTGCTTTAAGTTTCTTTCCATTTAATTTTATGTTGGCTATAGGCTTGCTGTATATTGCCTTTATTGTATTCAGGTATGTGCCTTATATCCCTGATTTTTCTAAGAATTTTTAACATAAAGAGGTGTTAGATTTTGTGTAATGCTTTTTTGACAGCTAATGAGATGATCATGTGTTTTTTTTCTTTCAGTTTGTTTATATGGTGCATTACATTGATGGATTTTCATACACCGGACCACTCCTGCATGCCTAGGATGAATCCTACTTCGTCGTGGTGGATGATATCTTTAATGTATTCTTAGATTCAGTTTATGAGTATTTTGTTGCGTATTTTTGCATCAATGTTCCTAAGGGAGATTGATCTCTTTCTTTCTTGGGTCTTTGTGTGGTTTAGGTAGGCAAGTGACTGTTGTCTCATAGAATTAGTTTGCCAATGTTTCTTCTGTTTCTATTTTGTGGAATAGTTTGGGGAGTATTGGTATTAGGTATTTTTTGAAAATCTGGTAGAAATGCAAGTCAGAACAACCCTGAGATTCCATCTTACACCCTTCATAATGGCTAAGATAAAAAACTCAAATGAAAGCGCATGCTAGCAAGGAAGTGGGGAAAGAGGAACATTCCTCAATTGCTGGGGGGAGTGCAACTTGTATAACCACTTTGGAAATCAATCTGGCACTTTCTCAGAAAATTAGAAATACCTCTACCTCAAGACTCAGCTATACCCATCCTGGGCATATACTCAAAAGATGCTCTACCATACAACAAGGAAACTTGCTCAACTATATATATATAGCAGTTTTATTGGTAATAAACAGAATCCTTAAGCAATCTAGGTGTCCCTCAACCGAAGAATGGGAAAAGAAACTCTGAAACATTTACACAATGGAATACTACTGAGCTATTAAAAACAAAGAAATAATAAAATTTGCAGGCAAGTTGATGGAACTAGAAAAGGTCATTCTGAATGAGGTAACCCAGACCCAGAAAGACACTCATGGTATGTACTCACTTATAAGCAGATTTTAGCCATGAGATACAGGATAACTACAATCCACAGACCCAAAGAAGCTTAGTAACAAGGAGGACCCAAGGGAGGACGCTTTAGTTTCAATCAGAGGGGGAAATAGAATAGACACCAGAAGTGGTTGAAGAAAAGAAACAAGGTAGGAGAGGGAGCAATGGAGAGAATTGTGGGTAGAAACCATACTTGGGGAGAGCAAGGGCTAGGGAACAAAAGGCTGGTAGAAAGAAAAGAAACCATGGGCAGGGGAATCTTTGTGACAAGCTGGAGACCTACAACAGGGTGGGCCTCTGGGAGGACATGAGGCTGAATCTAGCTAAGACTCCCAGTGACAGATGTCATGGAGATGGAAGAGACCACCCTTTAACTAGACAAGATCCCTAGTAGAGGGAGAGAAAACCCACCCACCAACAAAAATTTTGACCCAAAATTTACCCTGGCTAAAAGATGTGCATATGTACAAGACAGAGTAGAGATTTAGGTAATGCCTGGGCAAACCTGAGAGCCGCTGATGGGAGGGAGCCCATTTCTGATGCTCTAAATGATACTCTGCTATGCCTGCAGATGAGATCCTCTGAGAGGCTCCATCCAGCAGTGGTCTGAAGCAGATGCTGAGACTCACAGTCAAACACTGGGTGAGTCCTGTGGAAAAGCGGGGGGAAGGGAGTTCTAAGATGGTGGCGTCTATCACACACTGTATCTGATCTACTGCATGGAGCCCAGGGACCGGACTGGGAGCAACAGACTGCAAAAACTAGAGAACACTAAGTGAGTGGGGTCCCGCACAGTGCAGACCACAGAGGACCAGAACCCACTCTCCAGACTTTGGAACGGAACCCACCTGTAGACTGCAGCCGGCCTCTATAGCCCAGGTGCAATGGGCGGGACTATGGAACACGGAGCTCCTGGCCTGGGGAGGTCTCTGGGAAACAGATCAATTTGTCCTCTGACTCCCCCACCCACCCCATGCTAGTCCACGGAGAGCCCTGGAGAGCACTAGGAAGACCAGGTGGTGGTGAACATGGTACCCAGTAACAGCATCCGGGCTGGAGCCAGGCAGTCAGGCTCAGTGGACCAAGCTTATCAATTGGGCTGATAGAACATGGACCAGACAGTCCCCATGGACCAGCAGAGTCTTCCATGCTTGTGGGAGAAACTGGTCAGCCATGAGGGATCTGGAAGGGCACCTGAATTGCGGCCACAACTCAGTGAGACTGAACCGCCAAAGGTGCACAATCTAGACTGGTCTGCTATCTAGACTGGTCTGGGCAAGAACCTGACTGCAGGCCACAGCTGTCCCTACCTGGACAATTGGGCAGATAAGGCCTGGCCTGGACAGTCCCCATGGCCCAGCTGGGACTCCGACTCTCTTGGGAGAAGCTGGACAACCCTGAGGGGTCTGGACAGGGTCAGAACTGAGGCCATAACTCAGTGAGACAGAACCACCACAGTCTTGCTATCTGAACAGGTCTGGGTAGGATGCTTGCACAATTGGGTAGTTAAAACCTGGCCTGGCCAGTCTCCATGGCTCAGCAGTGTCTCCCACACGCTTGGGAGAGGTTGGTCTGCCCTGAGACAGAAAATTAAACAGCAGCCCCCAACACAGCCAGTCTGAATCCTCTCAGTAGTGTGAATGGAATCAGGCAGAAGCCTACCTCTGTTGACCTAGTCAGGAGCTTAAGGTATAGAGCAATGTCCTGCAGCAGAAACCAGGTGACCTGCAGGTTTCAGGGAAGAACTCCCTGATCCCCACAGGCAAGGCCACATAAACTATAATCATTCACCAACTATCCATTCTCAAAGACCAGTGAATCAATAAATCAGTTAGAAGAAAAAGTGGGGAAGAGCCTGGAACATATTGGCACAGGAACAACTTCCTGAACAGAACACCAACAGCCCAGGCCTTAATGTCAACAATTAATAAATGGGACCTCATGAGGCTGAGAAGCTTCTGTAAGGCAGGAGACACTGTCAACAGAACAAAGCAACAGCCTACAGACTGGGAAAAGATCTTCACCAATCCTACATCTTATAAAGGATTAATATCCAATATATATAAAGAACTCAAGAAATTAAACACCATTAAACCAAATAACCCAATTGAGAAATCGGGCTCAGAACTAAACAGAGAATTCTCAACATAGGAATATCAAATGGCTGAGAAATACTTAAAGAAATGCTCAACCTCCTTAGTCATCAGGGAAATGCAAATCAAAACAACTCTGAGATTCTATCTTATACCCATCAGAATGGCTAAGATCAAAAATTCAAGTGACACCACATCCTGGAGAGGATGTGGAGAAAGAGGAACACTCCTTTATTGCTGATGGGAATGCAAACTAGTACAGCCACTTTGGAAATTTATCTGGTGCTATCTCAGAAAACTGGGAATAGGACTTCCTCAAGACCCAGCTATTCTACTCCTTGGAATATACTCAGAAGATACTCCAGCAGACAACAAGAGCATTTCCTCAACCAGGTTCATAGCAATCTTATTCATAATAGCCAGAACATGGAAACAGCCTAAGTGTCCTTCAGTAGAAGAATGGATAAAGAAACTGTGGTACATTTACACTATGGAATACTACTCAGCTATTAAAAATGAGGAATTTCCAAAATTTGTGGACAAATGGATTGAACTAGAAATGATCATAATGAGTGAGTTAACCCAGAAGTAGAAAGACTCAAATGGTATATACTCACTTATATCTGCATACTAGCCCAAGGGATATGTTCCCATGAAAGTCTTCACTTATCAGGAAAGTGGGACAGAGGGGAGGACATCCTATTGGGATTCTAGGTGAGAGAAGCATGAGAATGGGGAAATAGAAGGATCCAGAGGGTCCTAGAAACCTACACCCCTCACCCCAACACAGAGACACTAGTACATACATGTACACATTCTTATTTCAGATAAGGATGCTCATAAAAATATTACTTATAATGGAAATATTGGAAATTGTCAAAAAGTTATTGACATATTCATTAATGAAGTATATGTACATATAAAAGCAAGATAATTCAATATGTATTAATATAAGTATATAAGCACAATAAATTATTTATTAAAAAGTCCTGTGCATTTAATGTAAGACTATTTGATAATAAGAAATATATATAACTTTGTTTAGTCAATAAATATTTTAAGGCCTTTATGAGTGTATGTATTTATGTTATGGTTTTATTCCTTTCTATATAAATTGCATGTATGTGCAGAAACACATGATATTAAATCCAGCTTCTAAATTATTTCAAATAAGGAAACTTGATTGTTTAAAAATCATCACTAGTCATCTTTTTCATTCATCAACCATAGGTTTTTTTTTTTAATATTGTGAAAAACAGCCTAGCACACTCTTTTAATTTCAGCACTCCAAATGCAGAGGCAGGCAAGTCTTTGAGTTTGAGTACAGCACGGTCTACAGAGCAAGTTCCAGAAGAGTCTGGGATATACAGGGAAACCCTGTCTCTAAAATGAGAGAGAGAGAGAGAGAGAGAGAGAGAGAGAGAGAGAGAGAGAGAGAGGAGACAGAGACAGAGACAGAGACATAGACACAGACACAGACACAGACACAGAGACACAGAGACACAGAGACATATACAGAATTTTTTTGTTTCAAGGAAAGGTTTATTAGATATACCTCACATATACTGATACAAAAAATAAGCAGTTTTAAAGTTTTATTATTTCATCCATATCTTGTTTTTTTTTGTAATTTATTTTGTTATGTAACTAGCTTACAGAATGATTTCTTAACATACAATTGGCCAAAAATTGTATTTTGTAAAACACTCATGAAGAGTGTTGAAAGTTACCGGTTATAGGAATCTGGAGAGTAGCTATGCTTGTTAAGACTTTGGGATTTTCACTGCAGGTGTTGAGAAAATATTAAAGGATGCAAATCTTGGACAGTGAAGTTTCATAGCAGCATTATGCTATAGAAAATATGTTCTATAACTGGAGGAAGGAGTTGGAGGGAGACTTAACTAAGGAAGATAACACTATTGTAGATGTCAAGTGAAAGAGGTTGGAGCCTAATTAAAATGTGGACAATATAGAAATATTGAGGAAGAAAAAATATTCAGGAATCTATAGTTGAATTGTCTGTTAGAAGTGAAGGGTAAGTCAGGTCAGATCAACTTACATCTTTTTTCCTTTTTATATACATTTATATTATTACACATATGTATACAATAAACTACCTACAGCAAGAAGAACTGCAAAACAATCAGGAATTATGTCTTCAATATAGTACTCGAAGTTCTAGCCAGAGCAATAAGACAACAAAAGGAGATCAAGGGTATCCAAATGGGAAAGGAGGAAGTCAAAGTATCCCTATTTGCAGATGATATGATAGTGTACATAAGTGACCCTCAAAATCCACCAGAGAACTCCTACAGCTGATAAACACCTTCAGCAAATTGGCTGGATACAAAATTAACTCAAAAAAGTCTGTAGCCTTCCTATACACAAATGACAAGCTTGAAGAGGAAGAAATTAGGAAAGCCACACCCTTCACATTAGCCACAAGCGATATAAAATATTTAGGATTTACTCTAACCAGGCAAGTGAAGAACTTGTTTGAAAAAAATTTCAAAACTCTGAAGAAAGAGATTGAAGATGACATGAGAAGATGGAATGATCTTCCTTGCTCATGGATCGGGAGAATTAACATAGTAAAAATGGCCATCCTGCCAAAAGCAATCTACAGATTCAATGCAATCCCTATCAAAATACCTACACAATTTTTTAAAGACATAGAAAGTTCAATTCTGAACTTCATTTGGAAAAACAAAAAACCCAGAATAGCTAAAGCAATCTTGTACAATAAAAGGTGCTCCGGAGGAATCTCCTTACCTGATTTCAAACTGTACTATAGAGCAATAGTAATTAAAACAGCATGGTACTGGCACAGCAACAGGCTGGTTGATCAGTGGAATCGAATCAAAGACCCAGATATGAATCCACACACATATGGTCACTTGATTTTTGACAAAAAAGCCAAATCCATTCAATGGAAAAAGGATAGCGTCTTCAACAAATGGTGCTGGTCTAATTGGATGTCTATGTATAAAAAAATGCAACTGGACCCATATTTTTCGCCTTGCAGGGATTATGTAAATGTTACATTTATAGTGTTTTGGCTATTTGTATTTGGCAGCCTGGAAGAAAATATCTTTTCTATTTTGGTGCATCTCAAATTTTGAATCTAAGTCAATATCATATCTTGCCATTATCAGCTTAAAACATCACTCTAGACTGAAAAACATATTAGTCCCTAAACAACTAAGCTTAATTGTAAAACTAAACTATCTGGTCTTCAGCCCCATCAGAGACTTTAGAAGGACTAAAATTAATTACCTGAGTATGCAGGGAGTGCAGGTTAGCAGCTTCCCAAATGAGAGGTTAGCTTCCTGAACAGTCACTGAAAACTCTCTATAACATTGGAACATTATCTTCAGCCTTCTGGCCCAATATATCTGACAGACATATTTGTGAGGCAGGAAGTATTGAGGGCTTGCTTACCCTGTCTTGGCAGAGTCGGCTGCTGACTCTGTCTGGATCCAAACGTGCCCATTTTTAGGCAGAATTCTGTCTGTGGCAGAAACAAGGACCTTTTGCACGGTGGCTTGTTTGCCAGATTTGAAGCCATATCCATAAGGAGGTTCTTTGATGCTCATTATCCTCTTTGAGGTAGGCTTGGTGTTGCCAGGACTTAACCTGTCTCATTGTCAATGAATCTTTAAAATAATAGAAATGCCTTTAAATGTCATATTCTGTATGTCTCTGAGGTCTTCAAAGACCTTATCTAACTATTTTACCTCATTTTTCTATAGAATCATATCTATCTGTTACACCTAGAATTATATTCTTGTGATAAAAAATAGACTAGTAATTGATATGACCATGATTTGATATATTTCTAATCTAATATGCAGTATTATACCCATACAACTCAATTACAATACAAAGTTTACTTTCTTAAAAGTGCTATTGCAGGCTGTTTACCACAAGTAAGCTGTATAAGTTCATTGTTAGTTGATCAACTTATATATTTATTCTGACCAAAGCAAGCTAACAGGGTAGATTCCACTAAATTACAGAAAGTGCAAGGAAAATTATAATTTTGAAGATAATGTGCTTGCATTTCATATGGGTGAACCTACACAGCATCAGATCCACTCTCCAACTGAACTGGCCTTATCCTTTGATTAAGTCAAATGCAAGTCAAATGTTGATGATCAACCTGTGGGTTCTACACTTTGATGGCATCTGACAACCAGCAGCTTTGAACTTTCCCTTTAACCTCAATACTTTGTAATGTAAACCCTCTCCTCCCTATCTGCTATCAAGCCACTGAAAAGTTTAGTGATGTGCAATGTGAGTTAAGCATAATGTAATTAGAGGGATTTCAACAACAGGCCAGAGTTGGGCAGTAAATATTGTGAAAGGAAATTTGAAGCTTATTAACCATAACTCTTGGGTTATTCATAATCAGAAATTCTTTTACTCCCCAATCTTCTGCTACCTATACAGTTGACTTAAATATTTACAGGAGGCTTCTAGCTATGAGATCGGATTATGGGGAACAGTGTTCTTACAATTAAGTTAGCTTTAACATTATTCCATTTTATAAATAGTTTGGTGGATGGTTTTAAAACATTTTTCTAAGAACAGTGAAGTCATGTGTACAGGCATAAAACAAACCATGATGCTAAAAACTAAGGTGTGAAGTCTCTCACTCCAGGCCTTCTACTGAGTCACACATGGCCTGGGTAAGAAGTTCTTAAAAATTGGAGTATAGAAGATTAATTTCTTGATGTTTATCCAAAGAAGTCATTTGGTCTCTAAAGATGGTCATTTACAGCATTTAATTCAGCTTCCATGAACTGTGATATGGCTGCAAAATTTCCCACATTCTAAATCCTGCAACTTGAACTCTAACATCCAAACAGACGTTGACTTTAAGAAATGCAGCTATTGTGCACGAAAACCTCAAGTCAGAAATGAGGGAACTATTTCAGCCAAAGCCCAATGTGGCAGTTTGTTATAGAACAGTGATTGAAGATTGAATTTACACTCTCCAGTGGATCCATAATGGACTTGAGAGCACTAAGGTTGAGCCCCTAGGCTGGCTGACCTATACAATCCTACGAACAGCTGGCAGGACATGCCAACCACGGCATTTAAGAATCCCACGATGACGCCTCATAAATGGCAAACCAGCATGAGCAGATGGAAGAGAGGGTTATGTGCCAAAGATTTCTTTAAAAGTGCTTTCTTGCTTTTATTTGTAGGTGAGACCACTTACAAGAATTCTTTAAACATTCTCTTTATTTTGTATGGTTTCTGACGAGCTATACACTGTTTTAGAATGAAATTACATTTCCTTTTTAAATATACTATAGACAAATGCAAACTTTGGTGATTTCAAAATGCTTCTTACACATTGAAGTGATTCTAATTTTAAAATATAATGTATGATAAACATTAAAGCCATGAACAATTGATGATGTTAAAGTGGGCTGAGACTAGCAATAGGTTTTTTTTTTCTTCTATTTTTGTGTCTTTATTTCTCCTTTGAGGATCCTGTCTCAATATCTTCCTTTTGCTTCTAGCAGTTGCAGTAAACCACTGCCACAGAAATACACACTATGTCTCTGTAGAATCGGTGAAAGCTTCACATAGCATTTGGGGTGTTTCCTGTAACCTTACATTCTACTTTTTTCTTTACATTTATTGTTAATTGATAGTGATAACCAATCTTGATGCTATGGTCCTCATCCATTTGACCTCAGTGTCTTTTTTCTCTAAGCCTTAAGGGACATACTGAATCCAACTCTTCACAGTCTGAGGATATCTTGGGGTCACTAAATTGTTTCTTAAACAGCCAGCAAAGCTTGACCAAACTCTTATCTCTCCAATTTCTGGATTATAGATATAGAGAAGGTAAATAGAAGGAAGCTATTATATATTCTATCTTCTAGATTCTCTCTTAATGATAGGAGGTGAAGAGTAAATAACACTAATTAAATTTATTGTTTGAGAAGGACACACATATGTTTTTAAAAAATCAAACCCACTCTTCCCTCCCTGAATACTTACACTAACTACCACCTGTTTATTTCCCTTAAAAAAAAAAAAAAAGAACCAACACTGAGTTGATCAATCTAGTATTTGTAGCATGTAGGACCATCCACTGAATCAAGGGCAACATCCATGGGCTGTATACTAGGAGAAACCAACTCTTACCCATAGTTTTATAGCAATTGGTGGCATACATGGGCCCCACCCTATTCATACATAGAATTGTAAGATTTTTTATTTAGTGCTAGGTCTGTTCATATATCCATATTCCTTACAAGTACTTGTGTACAACATCCCTGTCATGTCCTGAAAAGACTGTCTTGCATCAGTCTTTTGCAACCTGTAGCCCATACAGTCTTTCCAGCCTGTCTCCTGACATGATGCCTAAGCCTTAAGAAGAAAAGGTGTGGTATGGATTTCCCATTTAGAGTTGAGCGCAGCATCATGTTTTATACTCTGCACTCTGACTAGTGATGAGTCTCTGTATTAATTGTCATCTACTACAAAAAGAGGCTTCTCTAATGAGGACTAAATGCTACACTTACCTATGTTTATAAAGATAAGCATTTAATGAGCAGCTTTTTACCATGTCCATGTCCATTAAGCAAAATAAGAGTTGCTCTCCCCATGCCCCGTGCCAGCACATTACCTACCCAGCCATGGACTCTTGGTCAAATTAATAGTATCAGGTGCAAGTTCCATCATGTGCAGTAAGTAGGTCCTAAAACTCTAGTCAGAAAGGGATTGGTTACTCCATAATATTCATGACACTGTTGAACAAAGGGGCATTTCCTTCCAGGTTAGTTGTTATTGCAGCTCTCAGAGTTCACAGCTGGGTAACGCTATTGATTATCTTTCACTTTCTAAATTACATGTGTGGGTATAAAAGAGAGTTAAATAGTTACTCATTACAGAAGAATAAAGCATTAGGTTCTTGTTTTGCTTTGTTTTGTTTTGTTTTTAACCTGGATGCAGCTATGCCCTTCATAGGGGTAGACACTGTCCACAACCTGAGTTTACACCTCAGTCACAATTAATCTTTAGCTACCTTTATGTATATATATTCTGCTTAGTGACTTCAGAAGCTTCAAAAATACCCTATTTGTTATTTCTCTTCCTTCTTGACTATGCCAAACCCATGTACTGAATTTTATTTTTAATTACTGCATTTTGTTTTATTTTATGTTGGTTTTTTTAGAGACAGGGTTTCTCTGTGTAGTCATGGCTGTCAGGGACTCACTTTGTAGACCAGGCTGGCCTTGAACTCACCGAGATCCGCCTGTCTCTGCCATCCAAGTGCTGGGATTAAAGGTGTGGCCAATTATTGCATTTTAATTTATGTTAATTCTTAGTTCGTTAAAAAATATTTCTTATTTTCTTCTTTCTCTCCCCAATTCTGCCTGTTTTTTCTTTGATCTTATGCTCATTTCACATGTAATACCTTATATCATTTTAGGTTTCAATCAGCTGTTTATTTTCCCTCCTGCCTTATACATATGGCAGCATTTTTATTTGTACATTCAGAACAGCTGGCTTTGAATTTTGTTCCTTGGTACTTTATCTTTGAATTTTCTATCCACGTTTATCATACTTTCATACATATATGTATTGTGAAATTTTTGAGTTGAGGGACTAACATACTCATCTAATAAAACAGAGCCCAGTATGAACCTGGAGGACGTTAATCTAAGTGAAATGAACAAGAGTGAAAAAAATACACTGCACAATCATCCTTAGATGTTAGAGCTAAAAAATAAAATAAAATACAAGGAACAGAGAGTAGATGATAAGGAAGAAGACAGAAGAGTGGAGATCAGAATGTCAAAGGATGCTGTTGTGTAGCGGGAGGCTGGAGATCTCACACACAGCACGCTGATGAGAGTTAATGATACCTTTCAGGAGTTTAGTGAGTTACTGCAAAGTTAAATAACTTTGGAGTTCATTTTCCTTGTTCTTGTTGTTTTATTTATACTTTGCTTCTAAACACTCATGCGTGTTTGCCAGATGCCTGGAAATACTAATACCCAACACCATTTAAAATTTTTATTAATTTATTCAGATTGCAACTCAATTGTTATCCCATCACTTGTATCCTCCCATTCCTCCCTCCCTCCCACTTTCACCCTATTCCCGTCCCCTAGGTCTATGACCAAGGGGAACCTCCTCCCCCACTATATGGTCATAGGCTGTCAAGTCTCATGTTGGTAGCCTGCTTATTCTTTCCCAAGACCATCTTTTAAGTAGACAAGGGGGCTGGAGAGATGCCTCAGTGGTTAAGAGCATTAACTGTTCTTCCAGACATCCTGAGTTCAATTCCCAGAAACCACATGGTGGCTCATAACCATCTACAACGTGATCTGATGCTCTCTTCTGGCCTGCAGGTATACGTGCAGACAGAGCACTGTGTACATAATAATAAATAAATAGATCTTTAAAAACAAAGCAAAACAAAAAAAGCAGACATGTGACATAAGCTAACTTACAAATCCATACAAAATATTTGTGAGTATTCAACAACCCTTTACACGTTCCTCTATCAGTATGGTTGGAAGCAGACAGCTGGTCTTCCGAGTGTTCCTTTGGAACTTGCATTTTCTTCCCCATTCTTTCAGTTTTAAAAAGAGTTTCAAAAATAGGGCCACTTAGTTCCTTGTTAGATCCTTTACACAAATGTTCAAAGTTCAAAATCCACCACTCTTAGAGTGCAGGAATATTTCTGGGATAATTCTATGATACCTTCAAAGAAATGCATCATTCCAAGATGCTTTTAACAAACAAAATATCAATTATTTAGCATCTGTGTGATACAACTACCAAGAAACATTTCTGTTTTCAAGGAAGCCAGTTTTTTTTTCCTGTTGAGGTTTATGGGGAGATGAACATAAACCAACTTGGAGCTGAATTGGACAATTACATCTATTTAGCTCTCTGTCAAGTGATAATGTTGCTTCATAATAAGCATTTGCAGTGGGCAAATGGAAACAAGACACCTTCTGTGATTGCAGTGATTGAACTATGACTATTCATTAATAAGTTATAGTATTAGAATATTGTAGAGAAAAGTATGCTAAATAGAAAAAGCTCATTTTCACCATGTAAACACCAGAGAACACAACAGCTTAACGCATAAGGCACATGGTCTTAAAAGCCTAGCGCCGAGACAGTCAGGTGTGTTTAATGACAGTTTCTGTTTCAGGGAGGCAAGAACAGTATGCATGGTATATGACTCTGCATTGAATATCTGTTCAATGATACTTTTTCATCCAACAGAAAAGATAATTTTGAGAAAGCTGTGATGAAAATACTTGGTGGGGAATCTTGTTTGAAATCATGACAGCATGACAGTTTTTGTAAATAGAACAGGCACTAAGATGAGCTTCATTAAACCCAGGCATGGTTGACAACTAATGTGGAAGAGGAAACTCTGGAGTTAAGAAATGTAGATGAATAATGTGATTATTTTACTAATATACTTGTAAAATAACGTGGAAGTAGTAAAGTAAGGCTTCTATGTAGCCAGACTTCCTTCTTTCTTGAATGGTTGAATTCTATATAATTTTTGCGTGGAAGGGGACTTAGTCCTTCATTTTACTTTTTCTCCATGGCCACTCCTACCACCGCCTTCTGTTTTCCCCTAACACATATTGATTCATCAGCATGCTTGCAAGTGCATAGCACTACCAGGAAGGAGCCCAGCAATTTCCTCCTTTTACTTCTAGCACCTTCTTCACTACAAAGCCACCTTCTACTGGCATTATTGCCACTCTTTAGCGCACAGCACACGAGGGGGATGCGGAGGCTTTAAAGGAAAGGTGCCTTTTTATCACAGCAGTCTTCTCAGGGCCAGAACTTTTCCAGCAGTTCTTTTGTGGAACTTAAGACCTGGTTGGATATGGAAAGTGTGTGTACTTGTCAACAGCATTCACTGAGATTTCAACATATCAAAGCAGACAAAAGCGAAGCCAGGGAACTGGCAGCAAGCTTAAAAATAGTTCCTTTCCTTTATCTTTGTTTCACATAGCAGCGGCGTTTACCTTCATACATCCCTTAATTAGACCTAGATTCCCCTTTCCCTGTGAATTGTGACACTGTAACAATGGTGCACCAACTGCTCATCAAAGCTGCTCTTCATTCATCTTTATGGTTGAACTGAGCTTGTATTATGCCACAGTCTACATATGAATAAATTATTAATCCCCCCATCAAAAGATTATAGTAAGCCTGGTAAAATTAACTAGCTAATCTTTCTAAAGAATTTGTTGTGTTAGAGTACTATTTTTCTTTTAGTAACTACCATGTGATTAAGATACTTCTTTTGTTTTGTTTTGTTTTGTTTTGTTTTGTTTTGTTTTGTTTTGAGACAGGGTCTCTCTGTGTACCCTTGGCTGTCCTGGACTCAGTTTGTAGACCAGGCTGACCTCGAACTCACAGCGATCCATCTGCCTCTGCTAGAATTAAAGGTGTGTGCCACCACACCCGGCCAAATAGTTCTTTTTGAGAGAGAGAGAGAGAGAGAGAGAGAGTTGTGTGTGTGTGTGTGTGTGTGTGTGTGTGTGTGTGTGTGTGTCTCCATGCATCACTCATTTGCAGGCCTCCTTGAAGTACAGAAGAAATATTCAAATCACCTACAGCTTAATTATAGGTTGGGAGTTATCCTGTGTGGGTTTTGGGAACTGAATTCAGGTCTTCTGAAAGATCTATGTGCTCTGAACCCCTGAGCTATCTCTTTAGCCTTATAAGTAAATCTTAAGGTGAAATGGAAACCATAATTATAGAGTTAAACATGGAAAGTATTACAACTGATAATATAGATATATAGCTCATAATCAGGTTAATAATATGTACCCAATAATTATATATACATATATATTATAGCGTATTTATGACATATGGAATTCAATAATTATATCTTGAGTAAGAGAATCCTCATCTGAAACAAGGAACTAAATGAAAATATTTTCTTACTTCACATGCAGTAAGCATTGCCAAGAAAGGTGGTTACAAATACCACTTTCTTCAAGGGAGATAACATAATATGTGCATCTCAGAGATTTATTGCTCAATCCAGGAGTGCACAGACTATGTGTAAGGCCAGATACAATTTCAGTGGGAATATCTATGTCTGCATTTTAAGAAGACACATGATTTGCATATAATTTATTCAAGACTTTTGCTCAAGCTTAAAGAGTAATGGTCTTGTTTTTACTGTGATGTAACCACTAGGCTGTGAATGGAACTCAAATTACAAACACATTTTCCAGTATTCTCAAAATAACTTCCCAAACATAATAAGTTTTGCCCCTTATTCAACTCTGATTGTTTAATGCTGAATACAAAGTTTTTAGGTTAGGAGCACATCCAAGCAATCAAGTAATAAGCCTCATTCTTATAGTTTTCAGCACATTTTCTTGTCTTCTTTTCATAATTAATGACTAAGACACAGAAAACATTTTTTTTTTTTTACAATTCTCTGGCATGAGGACTTGAGTTCATGTAAAAGCCAGATGTAGTCATGAACAACTCTAACTCTAGCACTGGGGGTAGAAGTGTGGAAACTGGAAAATCATGTGCTAGCCAGTCTCACCCAAATGGGAAGACCCAGACTCAGTAACAGACCATGTCTCAAAAAGATAAGACAGAGAAGTGATTGATGAAGGGATTGATTAGCCTTTGACTGCCACATGCATGCTTTCACAGGCAAACACACACACACACACACACACACACACACACACACACACACACACGAGTAGATACAGAAACTAGATGCATAGTTTCAACAGTAACTACCTGATGGAGGTACAGGACTTCCCCTGAAGTAAATAAAGAATTTCAGTTCTCTAATCTATCTCAAGGACTGTTTAAGGACAGAGGGTCACACAATAGTTTATGTCAAACTGAGGAGCCAGACAAATATTTGAGCCACATAAATCTTGCAGTGCCTCAAAAAGAGAAACAGTAGTTTCTGAGATCAACATGGGATGCTGGAGCAGTAAGAAACTCAAGGTTCAACAGCACTTCTGCAACACCACACTCGGGATTCATAAGCAAAGTAAGAGCTTTCTACTGTTGTCTTTGCGCCAATGAGACATGTGCACTCCTTTCCTCACACCTCCTATGTAAGGTATCTGTTCTAAGAATTTATAAAATCCCTGTGGTGTGC
The DNA here is from genome assembly GCF_964271855.1 of Acomys minous. NCBI lineage: Eukaryota > Metazoa > Chordata > Mammalia > Rodentia > Muridae > Acomys > Acomys minous. The sequence goes on from NC_140483.1 coordinate 128,815,899, forward strand.
ATAACTCTCATTTGACTTATTTTTCTTAAACATATAAATCATAAAGCCTTTCAACATGTATAAAACATCAATGCTCATTTTTGTCTGAGCAGGGCTTAATAAACAAGTCATTTCCTTTGAGAACCTATACAATTAATGGCATCCCTACTATGCACTTCTGAATAAATACTTCTCAATGTGTATCTCAATACTCATAGAGAATGCCACACATTCTAAGTTCATATCATACAATGACAGTGTATTTCTAGGAACCAGTGCTAGAGAGTTTAGAAAACGGTAACACTTAAAATATCAGTGAGCAAAAGTAAAAGAAAGAATATTAATTTCTTGAAAATGGTTAAAGCTTTGTAAAGGTGATAGGTCAGACTTCCTTGTGATAAAACCAATTGGGACTGATGATAAAGAAGAAAAATATAATAATCAATGCTTTAGTTCCAAATAGGATATTGAATTAAAAATCTTTGAATGCTGTCTATATTTGTTAAGGGAAAAGAGAGCTGGCATATAATTAAAATTGTGACCACCTTACAAAAGTATGGTTTAACCTCAAGGCAGAAAGAGAACTTCTTTCTAATACAACTACATGACTGAACATTCTAGCAAACATGATTAATGTGGACCTCCAACTTATAAGGTGCTAAATATTATAAACTAGCATGTATTCAATGCTAGTTCATACTTCTTCCTTACTTACAATAATATCAAACATTTATTCTGTTTTGTTGCGTTTTGTGTTTTTTTGAGACAGGGTTTCCTCTGTGTAGCCCTGGTTGTCCTGGACTCACTTTTTAATTTGCCTGCCTCTGCCTCCCTGCATGCTAGTATTGAAGGCCACCACACCTGACTTCAAACATTTATTCTATTACTCAACACAGATATAAGACCTTCCCAGTGCCCAAAGATCTTCTAGGATCCAATGGTACAAGGTGTCAGTTCTTGGATAAAGTAGGCCTAGCATGCATGAGGCCTTCGATTCAATCACCATCACTGAAAAAGAAACAATAAAATAAAAGAAAAAAGAAAAAAAAGAAAGGCTACACTAACTACTTTCAGTAGTTGTCTTTCAGAGTTTCTATTCCTGTGAAGAGCCCTCATGGCCTCAGCAACTCTTTTTTTTTTAATTTTTCCTCCTTTATTAATTTATTCTTATTACATCTCAATGGTTATCCCATCCCTTGTATCCTCCCATTCTTCCCTCCCTCCCAATTTCCCCTTATTCCCCTCCCCTATGACTGTTCCTGAGGGGGATCTCCTCCCCCTCTATATGCTCATAGGGTATCAAGTCTCTTCTTGGTAACCTGCTGTCCTTCCTCTGATTGCCACCAGGTTTCCCTGTCCAGGGGACATGGTCAAAGGTGAGGCACCAGAGTATGCAACTCTTATGAAGGAAAGCATTTAATTGGAGGCTGGCTTAGAGTTCAACAGGTTAGCCCACTGTTATCATGATGGGACTAATGGCAGCATGCAGAACAGATGTGGTGTTGGAGAGGTAGCTGAGAGTTCTATATAAGGATCCTCAGGCAGCAGGGAGAGTGGCTGACTTGATCATTTCAAACCTCAAAGCCACACTCCAACCCAGGTGATACACTTCCTCCAACAATGCCATAACTTCTAATAGTGCCACCCCCTATGTGCCTATAGGGGCTATTTTAATTCAGACTGCACATATATTTGAATATGTAAATGAAACTTCTACATTTTTGAAATAAGATTAATTCCAAGATATTTTCCTGGAAGTACAGATCATTAGAGGGAGAGAAAACTGCAAGAAGTGTAGAACAGAGGGAAAAATAGCAGAAGACTGGGGGAGAGAAATTAGATGAATCTCCACCCAGAGGAGAGAAGACACTGAATAGACTAATTAACAAGGCAAGTCATGTTGTCAAATTGTTCAGTAAAATTTTTATTTATCTGATGAAAATATAAAATATAAGAGGTATTGTAGGCGTAAGGTTATTGTGTAATTCAAATGCTGGCTTCTGTATCCATGTCTGGTTGCAATCCTTGTTTGAGAATTTCCTGTCTAAATGTTGTATAAACTCTGCTCTCCAATTTTTCCACCTAATATGTCAACAAAGAAGCCTATAGTCAATTGATGAACAGGGGACAGAATAGGGCTGGATTTCCTGCCAGCCAGAGGAGGAGGAGTTAAAAGAGGAAGTAGGAGATTGAACCAGGAGATTCAGACATGGACAGAGGGCCAAGAAAGTTTGGGAGGAAGGAACAGCTGGAGCCAAGAAAAGCTATAAATTACAACTATTGCTGGGATGTTTGCTGAGATTAAGACAAAATAACATAGAGGGTTAGAATGTAGAGACCAAATCAACACCATTTTGTGTTCAGTGCCTGAGCACCTGACCCCTACCCGACCAGAGTTTCCAGGGAGAGCCACAAACACACATCTAGCAACTGTTCCTAGGAGCTTGCAGCTGGGAGCTACAGGTCACAGTGACCAGAACAGTGAAGAGGTAAAGATTTGGGGGTTTCATTACATTGCATCAATGAGGGGTATGTCTGACAGCCCATTATTTATTTTGGATAGTGAATGCATGAAGAAAAGATAAAATGCATGAGACAGGTACTTTCTCTTAGAGCCTTGTGAATTTCACTGTTTTAAGTATACCATAATATTTGAAGGTAATATGAAAGTACACATAAACATAAAAAATCCATTTATTTAACACTTACTTAACTGGTATAATATATATTAGAATATTATACATAATATATGTACACATTTATAATGCATATAGATTATAATAGTTAGGCACAGACAGAAGTAAGAGTAATCATTGCTGGTTTTGATTCATTTCCATTATAATTTTCCCTTTTTAAAATTGAAAACTGTAATGTAAAAGGATGTTAAACCATCAACAATCTATACCTTTCTTAGGCACCGCTGGGTTTTCTCGTGTTATTTAATATTCATAAACACATTATATAACAACTCAGTTTTATATAATTGTAAATACAAAATATATTTATATAATTATAAACACAACATTGAAAGATGTTTTCACTTACAATACATTTTTGAAAATTCTACCATTAGTGTGTGTATTAGTTTCTTTTCTATTGCTTTCATAAAACATCATGACCAGGCAACATATAAAAGCCAACATTTAATTTGGGGATCTCCATTTCAGAGAGTTAGAGTCTATGATGCCAGAGCAAAGGCATGGTGGCAGAAACACCTGAGAGCATACATTTTGATACACAGGCCGGAGACATAGAAGAGAAAGGTGCACTAGGAAATGACTCAGATCTCTTGAGCCCTTTAGAGCCCAGCTTCAGTGACACACCTTTTCCAACAAGCCACATCTCCTAATCTCCTCCAAACAGTTCCACCAGTTGGGCACTATGTTTTCAAATACGTGAGTGTATGGGGGCCATTCTCATTCAGACCATTGCAGTGTGTGTGTGTGTGTGTGTGCACGTGTGGGCGTTTGCCATGCTACAAATGTGAAGGTCAGAGGATGTTGTGTCATTTGTTCCCTTCTTCCGTTCTTACACGGAGTTTATGGATAGCAGGTCCATAAAACTCAGGCCTCTCGGGTTTCACAGGAAGTGCCTTTTTCACTCTGTCCCATCTCACCAGCCTCAACAATATAACATTTGCTAGCTGTACTTTCCCAATTATTATTTTCTTGAGTATATTTGATTCCAATGAGTTGAGGTGTCATGGTTATTTGTCTATTTATTTGTTCCAGTGAAGATATTTTTGTTCACTACCAACATGACATTTTTAGATGTCATATATTCTGATGCTACATAGGATTGGCTAAAATCTGAGTTGCCCTTCAGAGCAGGGAGATGTTTGTTCACGCAGTTAGACAGAACTATGCGGCCGTGAGTGTACTAACCCCTGGCTCACAGAAAGGATGAATTGAGTGCTGGCTGGGTAGCAACAAAACAAAAGCATTCTGAACTTCAATACTACTAGTCCTACCTAAGTATTGCATTTGCGGTTCAGCAAAATGAAGAATGTTTCAAATAATAAACCACTGAGCATTGCTTTATTTTTTAATGTTCAGATTTAATTCTATCTGCTTTGGATCGTCAGAAACAAAACAGCAATCTCCTTTACTCATTGTAGAAACTAAATTTCTGTCATTGATATTTGGGTTAAGAGGCCAGGAGGGCCTAGATAGGATAGAAATGGTGCAGACAATGGTAAATCAACAGAGCTGTGCTTCTTTCTCCAGCTGCAAAGATCTAATTTAGAACATAAAGTTTTCCATAGGTAAGTTGTAGCTTGTGGAGCAGCAAAAACAATACTACCTGGGAGCAGATGAGAAATGCGGAGTCTTGGGCTCTGAAAGAAAACTACCTATAAATCTGTGCTCAACATGATTCCCAGGTGACTGAATACATATCTAATCCTGAGAGTAGAAGAAGCTCTTATTTTAGTGAAATGCCTTATGTACCAACTACAGTGCCAATAGGATCTCCACTGTATTTATGCCCAGTAATCACTGACGTTATAACTATGTTACTTTCTAGGACTAGAGGAACAAACATATCATGCTAAGACTACCACAGGAAGTGTCTTTTAAGCATTTTATTTTGTTTTTTGTTTGAGGCAGGGCTTAATTGTGAAGCTGGGTTTCCTTTGAACTTGATAGGCAGCCCTGTATGGCTTAGAACTTGCAGAGCTTTCAGCTGCAGAAACTGAATGGAGAGATTATGGGCGTGTGCTCTCATGCCAGGCACCAGTGGTGGTGTTCAATAACAGCTTTTAAACTATAATGTTTTAAAACAGATTCAAATAATGGAAATTTAAAGATGCACTAGTGTAGAGACGTTTATTTTTGTCTCACCATCATATTATTTACTTTTGAATGTGTCACTGACAGCAGCTGGGAACAACGTATTATTACTAAAAATCAATGATTCTCTATTTCACTGGGTTTTCTTTTAGTTTCATTTATTTAAAACAAAGATGTACAAGAAAAGTGAATGGCTGATGGATGGAGAGGAGACATGGTACTTTCCTAGCGTCTGCTCAGGAACTACAAAAGGGGCAAGAGGCAGGCAAGGCAGACCTCTGTGGGACAGGGATGAAGTCACTATCCTGTTAATATAAGAACATACTGGCAGCTCTGATAAAGCTCAGCTCACTAAGGAGACTATCAAGTCATTAAAATGTATTTGATGGTGACAATTGCTGCCTTTTGGGGCCCAGTTTTAATTCATTAAAAACCCAGTATTAGGATACCTCCCTCCAGCTAGGCCTTTATTCCTGCTTCAGACACCAGACAATGATAATGAAAAAGATTGTCCCTGGTGTAGATTCAGCTGCTCCAGGTCCTCACAAATCCACTTTCCTCCCTGGCATTACACAAGAGATGATAGAATATTCATTGTTCACATAAAGCCATATGCTACATTGGCACAGGTCCCATTGTTCAATATTTAAAGCTCAGCTGGGTCTCCTGGCACCCTCTGTCAAAATCCCCAGGAAAGCACACTAAGTATAGGGCAGGCTTTCAGCCTCTAGAGTTGCTTTTCCCTTTTAAAGCTGTTCAAACTCTTTTAAAACTTACATTTAAATAGAAGCAAAAATACATATGTAGAATATTTCATCCAGAAGCACTCCTGACACTTCTGGTTTAAAATAGTGTCTGGCTTTTCTTTGTGACATGGTCTTCCAAATTTCGTACAGTGATAACAATGAGGACATCAAGATGGGAAAATTCCCAGTTGGATCATTAGGGAGAAACAGTCACTGACACAGCAGAAGCCTCCACAAATGGGCCACCTGCATTGTGTTACTTTGAAACCAAACAACACTGCAGTTCTGGATACAGGTACCAGCATGCCAGCCGTTCCTAACCATTCAGCATCTCCTGATGTCCTCCTGAGACATGAGGGACAGGTCCACAGCAACCTGAAGCTAATTGTTTTCACTTTTTTTGATAACTCATGTACTTCATCAGCTTCTTCCATCAAAATGACTTCCTCCTCTCTATCCCTACTGTGACTTCCAAAACGGAAGGAGTTGCTGTAAGAACTATGTTGTGGAAAAACTTAAATTTTAACTAAGAACATTAAAAAAATGTCAACCAGGAACCCCATAACCTATTGTAGGCAGAGAGCCAGAGCAAACCCTGGGAGCAATGTGTGTTGGGGGATGTGGTTTTCATCTGCTGTATAGATTGTGAGAATGTTTGAAGTCAGCAACCAGCAGCAGATCTAGTTTAGAAATACTCAAACTCAAGAACATGCATACTAAAGCCTTGTGCTACTCAGATTAGTAAAGTAATATTGACAAGGTACACTATCAGTGAGAGTATGAAAAAAACATAGATCCCTTCATTGACCGTTTCAATTTCTAGGTAATATTCTGCCAAAAACACATCTTATGTTCACATGCAAATTGATTTGTGCAAGAAGAATTGCCCAGCATCTTTTTTTTTGTGTGGTAATAAGAAGGGGGAAAAAACACAATACATCCCTCAATTGGTGAACCTTTACAAAAATTATTGCTCCTTTATTTTGTTCTATCATTAGACAGAATTAGATAGATTTTTATCTCTTGATTCAGAAGTGCTCATTTTAAATGACTATTTTCAGAACCAAGTTGCAAAGTAAGATATAAGTTTTAACTTTAATTACGTAAGTGTCATAATGACGGATGTGTCCAGCCAGTTATTTTATTCTGCAATATATATATATATTCATTATGCACTATGTCTCTGGATGTTAGGAGTGTTCTGTTTACATAAATATTATGAATGACCAGAAAATGGTTTTGAAAAACTATAAAGAGGATGGATTTTGAGGATTTTAGGAGAATAATTCTGGAAGAGCTTCAATTATTATTATTAAATTGTGTGTGCACATATCTACATATGTGTGTATGTGTGTGTGTATGTGTATGTGTGTGTGTGTGTGTATGTGTGCAGGTATCATGAAAAGAAAACAGAAGAGTCAGACCTCCTGGCACTGGTGGTCCATGTTGGTTTTTTGCTGCCTGATATGGGTGTTGGGACCCGGTTTGAAGCCCTCCTAATTGCTGAAAACATCTATCAATATTATTAAATAACCACTGCTTGCTTCTGCAATGTAAAGTGAAGGTGTGGTCTGAAAAAATATACACATCTAAGGTTTTAGAACAGTTGTATTCCCTAGATTTAAAAAACATAATTGATTGACCTACATAACACATTACAAATATATAAAATATGTTGGGCATATTCCTCACCACTTTCCTTTTTCTCCTTCTTCCACACTATTAATTTTCTTTGTTTCTGTAGGCAATTTTGCTTGTGCTTCATGTCATCTGTACAAAGATCAGCTCATAAACCTATAAAATCTAGGCTTCTGGGTATAAATTTCTTATATGTTTGTCTATTTTTAGGTTTTCATTAGCAAGCTCATGTTACCATAATAAAACTGCAATGTTTTCAATTTAATATTCTTAATATGTTTCTGTCACCACAGAAATAAGATACAATAGCTTGAGAACAGTAGACATGGTTTAGTTTGGGTAATATGAATTTAAATAATTCTTTTACATTTTTGTTTTACTGCTTTTCTGTATTTTTCTGCTATACTATTTAATTAAATAATAGAAAATTAAAAATTAAAAATCTTCATAATTATGAGGGATTCTAACAAAACATCTGCATTACCAAAGATGTAAAACAGAGGAAGGCTTACAATGGAAAGTAATAAAATTTAAAACTTCTCTGTGGCTTCCCTCTTGATATGTAGCAAAGATGCTATATATCGGCAAATATTTTACCAAATTATCAAACAAATAATGAATCCACATATTATATGATGTTTAAAATGTCTGGGGGCCAAGTGTGTCATATTCATAAGGTGTTACAATTGAGTCTAAAATGATAGACAGTGCAGGGCATCCGTGGACACACTTGCAAATCTTTTCCATGCATCTACTAGTGCCAAGCGCTATGCAAACTGATTGGCTGCATCATCTGTGAGATTCTCCAAGCTATTATATCAAACCCGTTGAGAATCTTCCATGTTACGGTTTCTGAGTCACATAAAAAGCTACATAAATACTGAATTAATGATACACAGGTGTGAAATATACATGGTTGTCTTAAATGTTACTTTATATTGGACATAAAAGGAAAACAATGGCTTGTCTATGGATATGAAATGGGATGTGTTTGATCAAAGTGAATGAATGAAAAGTTATTATGCTAAAGTGGTAGGACAGTCCAGAGAGTGACAAACTGACACAATATCTATCTTCAGTTTGGGACAGACTCCCCCAAGGCACAGAGAACATCATTCTCAGGAAACAAAATTGGTTTCCTATATCATCTAATGCATGACTTTGGCTAAAATATTTACCGTTTATAGTTAGTCATCTCATTGGTGTAATTTTGGGAGGAAAATTCTTCATTAGTTAATAATGTGGAGAATGTCACACACTGCTTAAGTACATGCTAGTATAGTGAAAATAAATGCAAAACCAAGAAAGAAAATAGTAGAAAATAATATGAACATTATATTTAATTTTGGTTTCAAGAATATATACTTTATCATTTTAATGTTTTTATGTACTCATATATTGCAGAATTATAGAGTCAAACATGGGGTGTAGCACAATGGAAACTTCTTTAAGCTCTACTGGGTAGAATATTTATTTCCTGGATATGGTGGTTCAGGGAGAAATTAGAAGCTGGTACGCAAAGCTTAATTAGGATTCCTCCATAATGAAAACCAGAATATCATCTGCAAGTCTACGGACTGACACTTTTGAGGATCCTTCCCCAAGATGGTTTTTAGAGCATGAGAACCAAGCCAAACAATGGCTTGGCTTTATGTTCATTGCCAAGAAGGAAACACTTCTCTTAGGCATCTGACAAAATCAAGAGAAAAACATATAGATACATTGTAATCCAGGTCTTCCAGAGACTCAGCCTAGACTGACTGACAGGAAAGATCATTATCAGCAAGAACCAAATGCTGAGAACTCCATATTGGCTTATTCTTAATTGCTAGCACACACCTATCACCACAGCACATCTTCACACTGAAAGATGTTGAGAAGGTTTACAAGTAGTGGAGACAAATCATAGGGCAGGAAGAAGAAAACTCAACAACAGCAGCGTGGAATAACACAGATCCCATCATTTTAATCACAGGGAGACAAGGAACAGCCATATTTATGAACCGGAAAAACACCAGGGATGCAGAAAACAAAAAAACAAAAAACAAAAAACAAAAACAAAAACAAAACAAAACAAAACAAAAGAACTAGAAATAACAAAACAAGCAGGAATGCCATTAACTCAGGAATCTCTGAATTCAAGGACTGTTTGGTCTATATGGTTCCAGAACAGCCAGGGCTAACCTTGCTTCAAAAAAGGTAGTAATAACAGACAAAGGAAAAAAAATTAAAATAAATTTAAGAGTATAATACAGAAAGTAGAATTAAAAGGCCCACCTGTAGACAGTGGAAAACAAACAATACAACATCCTACTAGCAAAAGCTCATGAGGAAGCAATGGAGTAGATGAAATAATGTAGTAGAGCTTTATAGAGCTCACGAAGTTTCCAGATAAAAATTCCTACCTTCAACCAAGCACCAAAGAATTTAAAGCTGATATGACACTGGGCTTCTTAATCCAAAATTGGAAACAAAAAGTAATAAACCAATAGCCCCAAAATTCACTAAGAAAAAAAAACTTGAACACAAACCACAAAATTTTAATTTATTAAATTTCATAGTTGAATACTGAGATAAAATGAAACTCCTGAGAAGTTTCAAAACTTTCATCTTTCACACTGTTTTTAGGAATTCTGCTAGAAGAAGGGTTTGACCATAATATAGAGCAAATCAATAGTGAAATCCAACTGGTAAAATCAGAAGAAAGCTGAACCTACTAGCACGTCAGCATCTCTGAACTTAAAACAACAGAACAGCTTAACATAGGGGTGTGTAGCCAAAGTAACTCACTGGAGTTTAATGTTGAACAGAGAGATGTGGGAGGAGCCACAGTCCCTGGCTAACTAGCAGAAGCTGAGGAAGTGTGCATCAGCTCTGGGATCTCAGCAGTGAAGCACACAGAAGGAGTAACAGAAACTAGAGAGACAGGGTTTCATGTAGCCCAGTCTAGTCTCGAACTCATTATATGGGGGAGGAGGTAGCCTTGAACTTTTGTTCTTCCTGAATGTAGAGTGCTGCAATTATGGACATAAACCACATCAAGCTCCCTTTTCACTTTTTGGCTATCATAACTACTCTTTGTTTTTCATGGTCCTCAACCTCACTAACTTTTTCTTTCTTTATTATCCTTGGTTTGATGGACACATCTCATTTATGGCTGGGTGTTCCAGCATCTCTCACTCTCCTCAAAATGTCTAGATGTGGATCTCTATAGCTGTTTCCTTCTATTGCAGGAGGAAGCTTCTTTGATGATTGCTGAACAATATACTAATCTATGAGTATAACATAATATCATTTGGAGTCATTTTATCACTACATGATTCTTTTAGACCAATATTCTTTATTTTACCCTAGGTCCCTGAACTTTTTAGTGTCAGGTACTTAGTCACATAAGCAGTGTTGGATATGGGTTCTATCATACCCATAAGTAGGCCTTTAGTCAAATCAGTTATTGATTTGAGTCACCATTTCCTACCATATTTTTCAGGCAGTACACCACTGTTAGATAAAGAAAGGGTTTGTGAATTGTTTGGTGTTTACAGTCTTCTTTTGATAGATTGCAGATTGACGTCTTTACCAAAGACAGTCTCCTCAGAGCTCTGAAAACCCTGTAGAAAGAGGAGTTGGAATGAGTGTAAGAGCCAGAAGATAAGGAGGACACCCAAGAAAACAAGACCCTCTCAGTCAACACGAACACTGCTCATATGAACTCCCTGAGACTGAGACAGCACACACAGGACATGCACCAGTCTGGATCAGGTCCTCTGGGTATATATTATGGCTTCTAGTTTGGGGTTTTTATGGGACTCCTGAGTAAGTGGGTCTCTGATTCTTGTGCCTTCTCTTGGACTCTTTCCTTCTTGTAAATTTGTCATGTATAATCCCAGAGTGATAGTTTGTGTTTTATCTCAATATTTTTTATTTTGTTATATTAAAAAATAGATAAATAAAATCCTAGATACTAGGGTAAAGGTTAACAACTGAACCTTATTCCTGATGAGAGAAGGAAAAACAGTTGTTTTCAATAGAGTGACACTGGATGTATCAACTGTTCAGGAGCAGTTGACAAACATATAATGAACTCCACGGTTATTTTGTATGATTTTATCTTGTTACAGTTTAGTTTTCTTTTGGAGGGTGGGCATTCTTTTTTCTTGGTTTTGAGAGGTTGTTGTGTGGCCTTGTTTATTTGTTTGTTTTTTGAGAAAAAAAATAAGGTTGGGTGGGTAGGGAGGGGAAGAGTATCTGGAAGCACTTGGTCAAGAGGAAGAATGTGATCAAAATATATTGAATTTAAAAATTGCTTTAAAGTCACAACCATGCTCCTCAGGCAACACATCGAGTGGACAGGATGAATAATTATAGATGCTATACTCTGTTGTGCCCCAGACATTTATCTGAGCTACTGGTAGTACTCACCCATGAGAGTGATATAGAAAGATTGAACCATGGACCCCGCCGTATTTTGTCTAAATACACAAATCTCTACCAAACACATAACAGGGCAACTAAACTAAGAGAATGCAATTTTAGGTAAATTCCAACAATTCTCAACTACCCAATATCTCAGGGCATAATATTAAGAGAGTAATATTTTACTAAAAATGCTTTTCAGAAATTCATAAGATACTCAACAGATATACAAATATTAACACAGAAACAAAACAAAACAACTATACTGAGGTCAGTGATAAAAAAGGTCATCAGAGTATCCCAGGACTGTGCTAATGGCATTAAAATTTGAAAATAAAGCCAGAAGACATCCAGAAATCTATTGACTGCCATGCCATGTGGCACCCGATGGGCCCTAGAGAACAGCCTGCCACCACACCATGTGGAGTGGGAAGTGGAAGACATCCATAGTCCTGATAGCTACCATGCCATAGTTGGGGGAGGAGGCTGTAGACCCTTAGAGGCTCCCTTGCCATCTAGAGGCCCATCAGCCATGTGGCGCCCCTGCAGTGGGAGCCACTACCATGTACAAGTGTGTGAGAGACGGATGGGAGAGAAGGGGAACAGTTTGAAGATTGTAAAGGGAGATAGAATTGGAGATGTGAGGGAGGAGAGGGATAGTTTGTTATATGAAGCCAGTACCACCACTTGAGGCCATGGTGGTATCCTGGCCTGTGCTGTTATCACGGGCTGTGTCTATGTCCATGCCTATGTTGCAACAGAAGTCTGTATTGATGTATGTGTTTCATATTAGTATTAGAGACTATAGGAGTGTCCCTGATCTGAGCAGCTGCCTCAGGCAATGTGGATGTCCAGAGGCTGTACAAAATTGGCCCTACCCCTCACTGGCCGCTGTAGTCTGGAGAGCTGGCCCCATCTCTCCCGACTATCACTAGAGAGAATGGTCCCTGTGCCTCACCACTGTAGTTGGCGCCCTATGGAGCAGGCCCTGGTGCTGGGGCACAGGTGAGCCAGCCCCACTACTGAACTCCTGTGACACGGCCTGGGTGTGGGGGTGATGCCTTCTGTCCCCTCGATCCTTGCCACCTGTGTCAATTGGAAGAGCTGGCCTCAGGTCATGACAGTGGGTGAGCTTTCCCTGTCCCTTGCTGGCTAGAGCACTCTGGAGAGGAAGTCCTGTACTTTGACAGCACAGTAGAGTTGGCCCTGGTGGAGAGGGTGTAGGTGAAATGAATGCAGGAGAGCTGGCACCTCTACACTACTAGTTTGTTCGACATGGATGATGCTCTCCCTACAGCAACCCTTTACCGTCTGAGGTGGTCCCTCACTGTCTGTAGAACTTGGGAGTGTGGGCCCTGCATCTTTCCTAGGCAGCACAGTAGAGCTTGCCCTGATGGTGAAGGCACAGATGAGTCATCCTTGAGAGTGTGAGAGTGGAAGAGCTGTCCCAGCCCATCACAGGCTATTGCATTTAGGAGAATGGGCCCAAGGTCTCCACTGGGCAGGACAGAGAAGCTGTCTTTGGAGGAATTGGTGTGGGTAAGCCTTTGAGGGCATGAGATCAGGAGAGCTGACTCTGCCTCCTGTTAACTGCAGCATTGGGTACCCTTGCCAGAGCTCTCCCTGGTCATATAGGCTTACCAGCTTAGCAGATCCAGGGCTTTGAGTTGGCCTACTCCCCAAAAATCCACACCACTGGGGATTGTGAAAGGCTATTTCTGCTGATTTAAAGCAGCAGCATTTCCATGACACAGGGCAACAACAGGATAACCAGGAAGATTCCAGGTGAGGATTCAATATTGATGGTGCAACAGAAGCCAGAGGCCTTAAACCAGACCAATGATTCATCACAATAAACATTTGCAAGAAAAGATGTGTGGACATAGGGGGTATATTTTGGGACACATTGTGACGCACTATAGCTTTCACAATGAGATGTGTCCTATGCTTTGTTTCTTTTTTGCCTGTTTGTGTTTTTTATTCTTTGCATGGGAGGCTGAAAATACTAGGAGACAGGGAAATGAGTGGGACTGGGGTGCATGATGTGAAACTCACAAGGAATCAATAAAAAGTTAAAGAATTAAAACAAAACAAACAAACAAAAAACCCAAAACCAACTCTACAGACAGAATCCCAAGGACTTAGGGGACTATAGATCCTCACCCTTCCTGCCCATCTGCCTAGTACTGGCATCTCAGGGTCTTGTTCCCTCTCCAACTCCTACAGGCAAAAGCTGAATGTCAGGGACCTTATTGCCGTACCAAGACCTGGACAGGGGATGGCCAGGTGCATCTCATCTTTCCATGGGACCAGGCAGGAGAGACATCAGTTAGGTGACCCAACTGTATCCACTGTCAACTTTACCAAATGCATCATTTTTTTAAAAAAAAGTTAACACTGTCAGCAACTGACTCTAAAATATTGAAATGGATGATATTCCAAAAAAATTCAAAAGAATAACTGGAAAATGAATTCCAAGAAAGTCTAGGAAATTATCAAATGCAATAAAGTAGATGATAGAAGATAAGAATGAGAAGTACAATACTTATTTGAAAACAATAAACCCAAGGAATCAAATTAATAGATACTATATTTAAAAGACCCCAAAGACTCTGCCCAAAATCTTAGGTTTGATAGACACTTGCAGCAATGGTATAGACAACAAGATCAACGTACAAAATAAAGTACCTTTGCTATATACCCACAAATAATATTTCTGAGGAGGAAGACAGGGAAAATTGTTTACAGTAGCTTTGAATGGTAAGATACTTAGTAATAGTCTTATTCAAGAGGCCAGGAACCCCTCCAGTGAAAACTTTAAAAATATGAAAGAAAGAAATTGAAAAGACAGCATCTTTTCATTTAGTATAGACTTTGTTTCTGGTTAATTTTTGTGTGGGATGTGTTATTTATTTGTAAATATTTTTATAAGTTTACAAAAGGAAAAGAAAACACCAGGAGTTAGAAAACCTACAGTGCTCATGAATTACCAGAATTAATATTGTCAAGGTGGTTATATTACTGATAACTATTAGCAGATTCAGCATAATCCCTAGTATAATACCCATGGCATTATTTTAGCAGAGCAGGAAAATTTTCCTAAAATTCAGATGGAAGCAAAAGTATCTGTCCTGCATAGTTTTATGTTAACTTGACACAGCTAGAGGCATCTGAAAGGAGGAATTTAAATTAAGAAAACGCCTTGTTAAGATCCAGCTGAGAAAGCAAAGATGGGCAGCCAGCAAGAAGCACCCATCCATGGTCTCCACATCAGCTTCTGCTTCCAAGTACCTTCCCCATTTGAGTTTTTGTCCTGTCTTCACTCAGTGATGGATTACAATGTAGAAGTGTAAGCCACATTAAACTCTTTTGCCTCCAGCTGGTGTGTGTGTGTGTGTGTGTGTGTGTGTGTGTGTGTGTGTGTGTGTGTGTGTGTTGTGTTCTCTCAGAACTAGAACTCTTAAATAAAGCAGGGCCTCTTTTAGCCTTAATAATTCCAATCAGAAAGCAAACATTTAATGTATAATAGCTAATTTCAAATTATACTAAAGAGTCATAATAACAAAACAGCATTATATTGGTGCAAAATAGACCAAGATGTACAATATGGATTTTTATAAATAAACCCACACAGTTACGGACAACTGATTTTTAACAAAGGTGTCAAAAAAACATGCTAGGATTATAAACAGAATCTTCAACAAGTGGATCTGGGAAAAATAGATATTTCCATGTAGAACAATACAAGTGGATCTCCATCTGTCACTTTGTAAAACATAATTCAAATAAGATTCATCACAGTCCTTAATGTATAATCTGAAATGTTATAACAACTAGAGAAAACACCTCAAGGAGGTGTGTGCATAGTCATGTTTCTTTTTCTTTTCTTTTCTTTTTTTCGAGACAGGGTTTCTCTGTGTAGCCTTGACTATCCTGGACTCGATTTGTAGATCAGACTAGCCTACAGAGATCTGCATGCCTCTGCCTCCTGAGTGCTGAGATTAAAAGCATGCGCCACCACTGCCCAGCTCATGGGCATATTTCTAAAAAGGACTAAATAGCTTGGAAAACAATTGGAAGAATTGTAACTGGACTTCTATAAAATTTAAAATTCTGCACAATAAAGTTTTTAGCACATGGGAAGAAAAGTATACAGAGTTATAAAAATATTTATCAGTTGGACATTTGGCAAGTGATTGATATTAAGAATCTATAAAGAATCTCCCAAATTAAATACCGACACCTCCCAAATCATTCAATCATTAAATGGGTAAATAAATTGAACAAAGACTAAATATAAATGTCCAAAATAAATTAAAAAATGTTCAACATCCTTATCATCAGGGAACTATAAATTAAGAGTACATCAAGATTCCATCTGGACCCAATAAAATAATCTATTATGAAAGAGACAATAACAATAAATATTAGTGTGTATTCAGGGAAATATGAGCTCTTATTCACTGTTACTCTGAATTTAAATTGGTGTAGTCACTATAGAAATCAAACAGTATATTCTGAAAAAAAAAAAAAAAACAAAATCAAAAAATAAAAATAAAACTGTCATGTGCTCCTCCTGTACCACTCCTGGATATACATCCAAGTAATTCTAAGTCAACACACCAGAGAGGTATGTGTATATCTGTGTCTAGAGCAGGGAGGAGTGGAGTTGGAGGCAGGAAAGGCACTATCTTTTTTAAGGGGCTGGCCACTGGTTGATTTAACATGCTCTAATGGATATATGGGCAACACAAATTGGACTTGGTGTATTCTTTTCTTTTCTTTCCTCCTCTGCTTCCTCATCCTCTTCTTTCTTTTTTGTCTTCTTGTTTGGGGAAGGTCGTATGCCTGAGAAGTGGACCATGGAAGATTGGGAAATAAGAGCGATTTGGGTGCGCTATGTAAAATTTCCAAATAATCAATAAAAATATTCTGTTGGGAAAAAGTGGGAGGGAAGAAAAGAAGATAGAAGGTAGATTCAGGGAGGAAGGAGAGTTTACAGACCATTGGTGAGAATGTACATTAGTCTAGCCACCATGGAAAGCACTTTGGAGATTTTTTTTAAAGATGTTTTAAAATCTAAAATAGAACTACCATATTGCCCAGCTCTATTACTTCTAGAACAGACTTTCTGGTGCCTCACCTTTAACCATGTCCCCTGGATGGGGAGACCTGATGGCAATCAGAGGAAGGACAGCAGGTTACCAAGAAGAGACATGATACCCTATGAACATATACAGGGGGAGGTAATCCCCCTCAGGAACAGTCATAGGGGAAGGGAATAAGGGGAAATTGGGAGGGAGGGAAGAATGGGAGGATACAAGGGATGGGATAACCATTGAGATGTAACAAGAATAAATTAATAAAGGAGGGGAAAAAAAGAAAGGAATTATTTATCATATAATAGAATGGGACACAGTTACATTTATTGTAGCACAATTCACAAAATCCAACATACTAATCAGCCTAGAAATCACGAGTGGTCAAGTGATTTAAGAAAAATGCCAATATTTACACAACAAGGCTTCAATTTCATGAAAAAGAAAAGCATGTCATTTTCAGGAAAATACCTGGTAATGAAGATCACCAGACTATATGAAACAAGCTTGTCTTAGCTAATATTCTATTGCTGTGAAGAGGCACCATGACTATGGGACCTCTTGCTAAAGAAAGCATTTAATTGGGCCTTGCTTATAGTTTCAAAAGTTTAAACCATTATTATCATCATGACAAAGAGCATGGCAGCACACAGGCAGACACGCTGCTGGAGAAGTAGCTGAGAGTTCCACATCAGGATCCAGAGGCAGCGGAAAGAGACAGATACTGGGTCGGGCTTGGGATTTTGAAAGCCTAAAGGCTGCCCCCAGAGACACACTTTCTCCAACAAAATCACACCTCCTAACCTTTCTCGAGTAGTGTCACTCTCCAATGACTATGTGCTAATGGGGGCCATTCTTAATGCCCATAAATAAATACACATTTTTTTTTCTCATGTGAAATCTAGAAAGAAAAACTTTAAAAAAGAAAAGTCAAAGCAAAAGTTGTGTTATTGGGAAAGAAGTTGCTCAGGTCAATGCAGATATAAGAGAAGATAATGGGTAAATATGACCAAATACATTATTATGTACAGTCTTAAGAATACACTATGTAATTTTATTTTGTACAATTAATATCCTGTCATGAACCAGCAAATCAATAACATAATATATAATGTTTGATAAGAAAAGATTCTCTGTGAGGTAGTGTGCTGTCAAAAACCAGTGATCTAGTACTGGGAATTCTGAGACAGGAGGATGGTTAGTTTGAGATTTGAACTATGTAATGAGCTCCATGTCAGCCTGACATACATTATTAAACACTGTAAAACAAAAAGTAACATCCACATTAAAAAAGATAAATTACAAGATGGCAAATAGCAAAGACAGTCAAGATGACTGTGGCACAACCTCCTCAGTGGCCAGGCCCTCTACCAAGAGCTACTTCTCGTAGCAGAAAGCAGATGTCTGAGCAGAGAGAAGGGCAAGAGAGTTGCCATCACTGCAAGGCAGGGCACACAGGTAAGAGTGTTGCCATTGAGCTTGGCTTCTCCAAGACTGCTCTTTACACCAAGTATGAAGCAGAAATTTATTTCAAAAGCAATCCGACCAAAGTCAACTCTGAAAATCACCAAGTCTGTTGTGCATGCAGTAAGACTCTTACTTGCTTTCAGGTAGCATTTCTTTTGTGAGAGTGCTGAGGAAGTCATAACCATATATTTTTAAACCATATATTAATAATCAAAGATATCATAATTGAGAGTTGTTGAATTAATAATGTAGGAACACAATGGAAATGATCTATAGCATTATAAGATCTAGCCAGGTGCAATTAGAGAGAAGTGGCTGGCTGTAATGGCAAGCTAAGAGAAGAGAGCACTAATGACAAGTAAGATAGGAAAAGAATTTACTCTTAATGAAAACCAATTTGCTGCTAAGGTGCTCTGAAAACATGAAGAGTACTGTTCAACACTGATAGCACCACAAGGGGAATACTTAGATCTCTGATAATATGTAATCAATGAAGACACCTAAACTCTGCTGGTATTCCCAGTAAAACCCAATGCATTAACGTGGAAATCATGGTCTCAAAACCAGCTCCTTATCTCCTATTTCTAGCTATACTGCTGTCTCTGCCCCCCTCCCCACCTATATAGAAAGTATGGAGTAGCCTCTTCTGTAGCTACTGTACACACATTTTTAACACAATGGATTATAAATGTAACTGCTAGGTCAGTTAAGGTCTTATCTTTATTAAAATGTGTCTGATTCCAAAGTAAATAAACAATATAACTTCTTTTTTTGTTTTTAATTTCAGGCCCTGAAATACAGTGTTTAATGGAGGAAACCAATATGTGAGTTTATCTTGTCACACACGAATGTTCTGTTCTTATGAAATGGACAGGCACCACTTTTGATGATAGTATCCACGATTTAGATCCTTTCTTCATTGGTAAATAGAGACTCTCAGTATATTGAAGGAGTCTAAGCATGCCTTACATATCGGTTGTTCTAATAGAACTGAAAGGCAGTTTGATGTGCATAAGAACATATCAGCTTGGGGAAATTGAAAGAGACAGAACTCATTGATAATACTCAAATATTATTTCAGAGAATATGGGCAGGAAACAGTCTGAACTCTAACTCCCTTTGTCAAAAGAATTTAGTCAAAAGTCAAGGAAAGGCAGCAAATGGTTTGAGAGCATTTCAGTGGTTCTTTCAGAGACTTCTGTGGTCACAGAATTTGATTCGTTAGCTGTTCACCACAATGTACTTCAATATACTGCTCAGGACAAACAGGAATACTCTTGATATTCAGCACCGAAAGAAAATGCTACACAGTAAATTCACTTGGTTGGGATCTTCCCATCTATTGAAATAAAGAACATATGCTACCACCATAGGAGAATAATTCCTTATTATGCACATCATAGGTTCCTATAGTTGTGCTATAGGATTAAGTCTTTAAGTATTTGTTTCCAGATTCAAAGTAGCCTATTACCCTTGTCATTAGTGTAAACTTATCTCATGAGAATTTGCCAACACTGAGTTAGAAAACATGGTTAAAATAAAATGTTTTAAGGAGTGTGGTGGTTTTAATAAGAATGACTCCTTATAGGCTCATATATTTATTTAATTCTCAACTGGTGAACTATTTAGGAAAGATTAGAAGTGGCATGGTTGGAGGAGGTGTGTCACTTAAGGTAGGCATTGAGTTTCAGGCATCTATGCCAGCCCCAATCCTGGTTTCCTTGCCTGTGAATTATTAATCCAATGTGAGCTTTCATCTAATACACAAGCATCATGCCTGCCTGCCTGCCTGTTACCATGCTGTCTATCAAGGATGGTCTTGGACTAATTTTCTGCAGCCCTCAAATGAAAGGCTACCCTTTATAAATTGCCTTGGCCAAGGTGTCTTTTCCAGACAACACAACTAAAACAATAAGATTCTACTCTTGAGATAGAAATATTTCTTATTTTTATTCCAAATAGTCCATTTAGAATAACATTCTTTAAATAGGAATATTAAATATCATATATGTTGCTCTGCATTTATATACATGTCTGACAAGCAAGCCACATATGTAGATGACTGCACTAACACATGGACATATGCTGTGAATACTTCCGTAAGACAAACAGTATATGAATTCCATTCCATGCTCATTTGTTCGCTGGGCCAATTTTGAATGCAAAGAATGACTTAGCATTGAGTTGAGTGGCAGAAATGCCTCCATAAAGACAGTCCAATTCCAAGGTTTATAAATAATACCACTCACAAGCAAAGTGAGCATACAAATCAATTTGAATTCTAATTATACATCTGCTGTAGTTAGGATGTTATTTGTCTAGCTATGTTTCACGAAAAGCTGATTATGAACACTCTCTTTGGGACAATTCCAGGCACTTTCAAAGAGTCAGAAATGTATAAAGAAGAAAAGTAATACATGTGATCCTATTATATTCTTATAATAAGAAAAAAATGCACTTCTCTGACAGGGAGGAACAACTGTGTAAAGGGGTACCTGATAGGCCTCTTTCTGAAATGTGGCCCAGGAGCACCAACAAATTCCATTTCTTCTAAACTCTGTTAGGAATACAAATGATTGTTTTTTTTTAAACCAGATCACAGAAGGGACGCTGTGGACAGCATTCTGGTGTTACAAGCCCTCCAAAGAATTGTCACACAGCTCATATAAAGTACTCACTGTGTTCATCTCTTCATGATATGGAAAACCTGGTGAGCTTTACAGTTTGCAACTGAGAATCATCCTACATTGGTTTAAGGAATAAAATTATGTTTTAATTGTCATCAAGGTTACATGATCTCCAATTAATAAATGGTGTGTGGTTGGATATGACTGTGTTTTTATGAAATCAACACTGCAAGATAAAAGCTGCACTCAAGTCAGTCTACCAAGGGAGCTGTTCTGCTTACTAGTGTTCTTGCCATCTGGAACCCACTAAGACTGGTCTGTTCTATGCCACCAGGTTTGGTGGTTACTAATCTTCACAGGAAGCACTCAACTTTGCCCACCCAGGATCACTGCTTCACTGAGAATCAGGACCCTGTGCATGCTTAGTACACAGCATGCATTACCTTGGAGAGGACAAGGATTCTTGCTGCATGGCTACAGGGTTTAATGATTACTGGTAGAACCAAAGCAGTATAATCATCACAGAACAGAAAACACCCCAGAGAATGCAGTAGCTGGGCAAAGATCAACCTGTCTCCTGGTTCATGACTTGTTGATTAGTGTGACTTACATCAGGGATGATCAGGGTAGCCTTAAGGTCTCTACTCCCTCAGGGTTAATTCTAGTATTACATCTTTATTTCAAGACTAACATGATAAGTAAACATTAGTATGACTTTGTTTTATATAGTTTCATATTCAAAGTTTGAAGCATTTTAAAATTCCAGGCACACATTTTTTTACTTCTACGAAGGTAATTATATTCTTGAACTAGCAGTTTATACTTATGAAATTTATCTTTATAAACAACTAAAGATCAATGAGTCTAGGAATAGAAGATGAATTTTGCAAGTAAAAGAAAGACTTAAAAACTCTCTACAAAGAAAAGCAAAAGTATAGGAAAAGAATAACCTTTCCTGGTACTTCAGATTGGAAGAACTCAGCCTGCAAAATTTAATCTATGCTCCTTCAGGATATTTCTTCTCTCAGAAGCATCTGAAACTCTGTAAGGGAAGACCAGGGGATCTAAATAAGGGTTCACATGGTACCAGGCCAAAACACAAAGTAGAAAAAAATCACATTTTATGTTCCATGTGGAGTTTCAACCTCATTTCTCTGATTCTACAATTATGTATTTTTATTAATTTGTTTATTTAGTTTACATCCTGGCTATAGCCCACTCCTTCTTCTCATCCCAGTTTCATTCTCCCTCCCTCTTACTTCCTTCCCCTCCCCATATTCCTCAGAAAAGGGGAGCCCCTTTACACCACCCCCAGTTCATCAAATATCATCAGAAGTAAGGCTATCCTTTCTGCTCTGTGGCTTGGCAAGACAGTCCTGCCAGGGGGAAGTGATCAAAAAGCAGGTAACAGAGTCCATTTCATGGACAGTCCCCTCTCCCTTTACTAGGGGACCCACATGAAGCCTGAGCTGCCCTTTGGCTACATCTGTGTAGGTGGCCTAGGTCCAGTTTATGCATGGTCCTTGGTTGGAGCTTCAATCTCTACAAGCCCCTGTAGAGCCTAGCAGGGCTGTCCTCTGAAAGGCTCCACCCAGCACTGGTTTGAAACATGTTGAGACTCACAGCTAAACATTGGATGAAGTGTAAAGAGTCTTGTTGAAAAATGGGGCAAAGAAGAAAATGACCTGGAGGTGACAGAGCTCCATAAGAAGAACAACAGAGCCTATTATGTATTCTTAAAATTGGTTTATTTTATAGTTTGCCTCCCTAGAATGTTTGAAAGTCTTGTCTGGTCAACTGTTATTACACAGGGTGGATACTTGTTATGTGACATTTTTCCTTACATTTAAAATATATAACTAAAGTCTTATAAATGTATTATAAGTGTTATAAAGTGTTAAAAAGTGTTATAAATATTAAATGTACTATTATGTGCATTAACACCAACAAAACCTCACCTATGTAACAAACACCTAGATCAACAGAAAACATATTCCTAACATCCCAGAAATGGTTTACATTTTATACATTCCCCAAAGATATTCAAGTGGCTCAATCATTTGGTGCTATTTGGAGTGGTTGAGAATGCAGGAACTTGATTTTATGGGAGAAAATTAGGTCATTGGAGTAATTCCCTTTAACTGGATTTTAGCATGTCAGTTTCTTCCTCTAGCTGTTTTCTGGCCTCTATAAGGTGAGCAGCATTGCCTCACCACATTTTAAAAAACTCTTTATTGCTTATTTGTGAATTTCACATCATTTACCCCAATCTCACTCATCTCCCTAACCTTCCATATCTTCCCTCTATTCTTGCAACTTTCCCTCCAAACGAAAACAAACAAACAAACAATAACCCCCCAAAAATAATTATATAAATCTTGCCTTAGAAGTTGCAGTGCGTCATCGTATGTCCCACAGTATACTCTTTTGTCCACACATCTTTTCTTGCAAATGCTCATTGCAGAGTCTTTGGTCTGGTTCAAGCCTATGGCTTCTGCTAGTTACACTATCTACACTGTATCCTCCCTAGGACTCGTCTCTGATATTCTTTTGATGCCCTGTATTATGGAGATCGTGCAGCTTTGATTCTGCAGGAGCAGTTCTTTCATACACCACAGCAGTTCATAAATGGGGTAGGTATTGGGTGAGACAACTCAAAGCCCTGTTTCTGGACCTGGGTGGTGGCTGAGTTGCTTAGCTAGCCAGCTCTCCCACATCCATACCACTGGAGCCAGCTCTAGCCAGCAAGGGGAGGGGCCATCTCTCCTTCTAGGGCAAGCTCACAATAGCCCTTCCCCACTTCATCACCAGGGTCAGCTCTACTGCGCTGCCCTGGCACACTACAAACTTTTTAATGTTGATTTTTTTCAACATTGTCCATTGTCACATAAAAAAAAAAGATGATGACTAAGAATACACCCAGATGTTTGTTGCACGAATAAAAACAAAAGAATATTCTAGAAGGTAATATCTTCTAAATCCAAGTCATTGATAAGCCAATGCTTAAATATAAAGTGTCAAAGTCAGTAATAATATGTAATGTGGCCTGGAATTTTTCATTCCAGTGCAGTAAATATGGCTACTATAATCCACTTGTAAACTTAACCGAGAATGAAGAAGAGAATCCCGAAGCTACTGGGGTAAGATATTACAGACTTATGTAGCATTAGTAACCTTTCTCACAATGTAAAACTGAAAACCAGAGCCAGTCCACAAATGATCCTAATCTGAGCGTCTAATCAGGCCAACACAGGAAAATAGTTACAATGTGGTATGTGCCCAGATATTGCCAAAGTGCTGACATACACACATTACATAGTCATGTATCATCACAAAGCAAATGCAAAATGCTGAGCCTGTCTGCCAGGGACACAAATTTGAAAAGAGATTAGCTTCCTAGTTCTGTAAAAACATGGGTAATTATAGCATCATGTTTATTATGCTGCTGCACACAAAGCGCACCTTTATTGTAGCTCAGCTTCTCTCCTAGGAGTCACAATGCAAATATAGATGTTATGTTTTGCATTAAAATGGTAAAGGTGCAAAGTCTCAGCCTTGGGGACTGAGTAGAGGGATATTGCTCTAGTCTGTATCATGGCATAGATAAATGGCTTTGTTTCTCTGTCAGGCCTGTGTGTTTTCTACCATGGGGACAGTAGGGGGGTTTCTCTTAACCTTCAGCAAACAACCCTAGTTGGTACGAACACATGCTACATGCTAAATGACCACCTTTAGTGGTTCTCATGGGAACCACTGACAAATAAGAATTTAATGAAGCTCCGAGGCCCAAATGAGTTGTGGTCAAGAAACCAAGCATTAGATTAGTGGCTTTTACCAAAGTAAATGGCAAAGCTATTCAGAAAAGCATGACTGCAGGCGCCCTGGAGATCCTAAGTGACAGGGCACTTCTTGAGGCATGCAGAGGTGAGGTGTATTAAGCCTTCACTTCATTACTGTCACCCTAGGGAAGCGGCAGTCACAGTAACACTTAGTGGGAGGCTGAACACAAGGACATGGTCTAGATTTCCTGTTGTCCGAGAGAGAGAGAGAGAGAGAGAGAGAGAGAGAGAGAGAGAGAGAGAGAATATAAATGAATGAATTTTGTGCAGCTGTTAGTTGGCCTTTACACCTGAAGGATAGATGACCATGTGCCTACTCAATAGGATGGGGTCTAGTGATTTCATTAAATCTGTTTGTGCATCTCTAATAGAGCCAAGCTCCATTTGATCATGTTGTGAGTAAAACTAACCACTGGTCAATTATTTACTTTTTTTTCCCACGTCTATGTAGGTGTAAAATAAACTATTCTCTTTCATAAACAAAATATATACAAGTCATTAGTGGGCTCCAAATGCAAAAGAAAGTTATTTGTATTTCTGAAAAGCTCATTCTACCTGAGTAAAAATGACATGTTACTAAATCCTTACAATCTCCCAATGAGGCTGCTGCAAATGCTATTAAGTAAAAGAAAAGAAAGACTAATTGACAGACACAGTAAAGCCTTACACTAGAGAGTACACATAGTGCAATCACCACTAGATTAGAAGAAGAGAGAGAAAGACAGGCAACAATAAATCCTCAGAGTAAAGCAATTGTGCTCTAAATAAGAGAAAGAGTCCTTTTGCATCAGGACTAAGCTCTTCCTCTTCCACTGAGACCAGTCAAGGCTGCCCAGGTAGGAGAAAGTGATCCAAAAGTGGGAAATTGCATCCACATCACTGAATGCCCCCTCACATCTCTAATGCATGAGAAACACTTAAAGAAATGTTCAATGTCCTTAGTCACCAGGAAAATGCAAATCAAAACAACTCCGAGATTACATTTTACAGCCATCAGAATGTTTAACATTAAAACCTCAAACAACAGCACATGCCAGCTAGGATGTGGAAAAGGGGAACACTTCTCCACTGCTGATGGAAATGCAAACTCGTACAATCACATTGGAAATCAATCTGGCACTTTCTCAGACAACTGGAAATAGTTCTACCTCAAAACCCAGGTACACCACTCATGGGCAGATATCCAAAAGATTCTGAACCATACAACAAGGACATTTGCTCAACAATGTCAGCTGTTTTATGCATAACAGCCAGAAACTGGAAATAATCTAGATGTTCCTCAACTGAATAATGGATAAAGAAACTGGTACATTTACACAATGGACAGACTACTCAGGTATTAAAAAGAAGGACAAAACAAAACAAAACAAAACAAAAAACTTCAAAACAAAACAAACAAACAAACAAAACAGAAAGAAAGAAGGATACCAAGCAATTTTAAGGAAAATGATTGAACTAGAAAAGATCATCCTGAACAAGCAAACCAAGACCCAGAAACACACACATGGTAGGTACTCACTCATAAGGTGTTATTAGCCATATAGTACAGGATGGCCATACCACAATCCACTGACCCCAAGAAGGTAAGTAACAAGGAGGGCCCAAGGGAGGAAGCTTGAATATCACTCATAAGGGGAAATAAAAGGGATATTGGAAGGAGATGATGAGAGGGAACTGGATGGGAGATGGAAGGTTGTGGTGTGGGAAGGCAGGAGTAGGAGGCGGTAGGGCTGGAAGAGCAATGGGAAGCTGATGGATACAGATACCTAGGACAAGCTGGAGACCTATCTATGTCTTAAACTACGCACTATAGCTTATAGCGTATGAAAGGAAGAGCTCACATTGCATTTTCAGGATAGAGAAGAAAATTAGTGCTGACCCATGAGGCATGTCAAGTGAAGGTAGGAGGATACACGTGATGCATTTATTATAAATCAAATGAAAAGGAGGAGCTCACACTTGTTCATTATTGCCTACAATTAATGCCTGATAAGACATGAAGTACACTCTGGTCTTTAGACGGATAGAGAAGTGGCCGGAGTATTTGTTGTCTTATCTTGAAAAGGTTGCATTCAATTGTGCCAGGCTCATGTTGAGTTGGATGCCTGACTCTGGTCCTTAGAACTACACAACCAGAGGAAAAAAGTTGCTTTAGCAGAGAGAGGCAGAATATATGAATAAGGTGCCTGCATCTGAGAGTATGTTCCTTTTTTAAGAGCATAGATTGCTGTTAGATACTAATGGAATTTAAGAAAAAAAAACAAAACAAAACCTCAAATTAGAGAAATGGAGTAGAGAAAAAGTAGAATTCAATATCCTTCACATTTTCATACATCCAAGAAGAATCTATGTGGACGGGAAAATGATGAATTTCCTCAGATCTTTTGAAGCATTACTTCTTCTTGTTCAAGGTTCAGCAGCAGCAAAAACAACGAGTATGCTCTGCCTGAATTTGTGGGATTCCTGAAACAACTACTGAGGTATGATCTTAAGTTCAAAGGATAAAGATCTTATTGTTAAATGCCGTTTCAGTTTCAGTTTGCCAGCCTACTTAATTAAAATTGTGTAGAAAATACAGTTATTAGAGCAGCTAGCTAATGATCTTGGGACTCTGGGATAGGAATAGAAGACGGTTATAGTGTTTAAGTCACATTTTATGTCATCCTCATCCTGAAGTCATAAGACTCAGTCCCTCTATCCTTGCTACCACTGGAGTTTTAACTTTTTACTGCTGCTTCATTTCTTAAATGACACATTCTATGGCTATATTTATTGAAGCTGCCTCTAACCTTGCTTCATGTACTGAGTACACATAAATCAAAGTAAATCTACTCAATGCAAAGTAAACAAGGCAGGGCCAAACAGCAAAGCCTGATGAAAGGTGATGTGGTTAGACTCTAGCCTACCTTCAGTGGTAGTGTAGAGTACTCCCTGTCTTAGAAAGATTGAGCTCTGTCTGATATGACCTTGACTTCTTTGTTCACTATATGGATCACAAATTCTTAGACATCCAGCACATCCCAAAAGTGCAAAATATTTTATGGGTGCAGTTTTAGCTGATTTATGTTCTTTAAACAGACTATGACAGAGGAGTTGCTTATGAGTAACATATATTTATTTCTCACATTTCTGCAGGCTAATAAGACCAAGATGCAGGTGCTGGTATACTTACTGTCTTGTGAGGGCTATTTTCTTGTTCAGAGATATTGTCTTCAGATTATGTTCTTGTGCAGTGGAAGGGGCTAGCCAACTCTCTAGGGTCTTTTTAGAAACATTTCAAAATACCATTTACAAAATTTCCGACACATGATTTAATTACCTCCTCCAAACCACCTACTGATGTTCTCATCGTCTGGATCAGAGATTTAATATATGGATATTGGAGGAACAAAAACATTTAGTCTATAAATACTATGAGAGGCAGAAATGGGCAGGTATCTGTGCAATTTGCAGGGAATTATTTTATGTTGGTCTACAGCAGATCATGGATGTATATCCTGATAAGTTAAAGAAATGTCAAAGTTATCCTGCAAGAATGTCATTCCATTTGCATTCTGGTCTGTTTTCTGAAAGAGTAGATAAACAGGTTGAGTTATGGGTAGCGACAAGGAATTACATTTTACTCCAAGCACTCTCATGGGAATGTGTTTGTAAGCATATTGCATCTGCTGTACATGCTAAAGAAGAGATAGGATAAGAAGTGCTGGTCCAGCAGAATGAAAATGGACTTAGTTTTAGGCAGACCTGACTATAATTCTATTTCTGTCACTATCATTTCAGACAAAATGCTTAGCTTTTCTAAACCTCAGTTTTATTATATGTATAATTAGCAAAGGCCAATATACCAATTAGAATGATTCAAAATGTAGATATTTGGTATTTTGTCTAGTTCTTCTTTCCACAAGCTTCATGAGCTTTTATATTTAAAGATTAACAAACTTTTCATTTAACAATAATAGGAAGAAGAACTCAAAATGACATTGACTGTATGACGTGCATTGGTCTAGCAAAGGAGTAGTTATTAAGGTTAAGCACTAGGGATGTATCTGCTGTCTGAAATGGGTCATCAAGATTTGTTTGTCTGTCAGCTCTGCTTTTAAGGGAGGATAGTGGCCTATGTCATCCATAGGGAAGATGGCAGTCTGACTCTTAGCAGCAAAAGCTTACAAGGTCTATGTAATCTGGCTGGAATACAAACATACCTTTAATCCAGGAGATGGAGGCGGACAGATCTGAGTTCAAGGCCAGCCTGGTATAGAGCACGTATCAGATAAAGAGAAGCTGAGATCCAGGCGTGGTGATACATGCCTTTAATCCTAAAGGAAGGTGAAGTTAGTTTGTAGAAGGAAGCACCCATGTTTGAAAATGATGTCTAATTGAGTGGCATAAAAATGATGAATCAGAGAAGATTTCACAGAATATGATGTGATCAACTCTCACGAGAAGAGAGTGGAAAGGGAAGCTACTTAAGAGGGAGTTTTTCAGAAAGAGGAGGGAGGTTTTTTTTACCAGGACAGTAATAGAGAGAAAAGTTGCAAAGAGAGACCTCTGGTGAAGACAGAACAAGCCAGAAAATGAGAGGAAGCCATAAGATTAGAGCAGACTGCTGAGTTCCTTTGAAGCCAAGCAGAGCAATTCCAGCCTGAGAGAACAATCAGATTAAGAGAGAAGAGTTTGAGGCAGAATGGCTGAGTTGAACCAGAAGCCCAGAGCTCAGAAAGGGCAAGTAAAGGTAAGCATATTAAGCATTAAGTCTCAGAAGCTGAAAACATTCTATGCCTAGGTTAGAATATACAGAGGACAGATGCTTCCAAGTCTAGGCCTAGGTTATCAAAAGAAGCACTAGGCCTCTCAGCCAACAATAGAGCCAGAAGAATAAAACGGTACTTTTACAGTGATGTATGAATACTTGTGATTAATGTGGACTATTGGCTACTGATTGGATTGGACAGGAAGTGTATATACTAATACATTTTCCAAGATATTGGTTCTTCACTTGTCTATCATGTCTGTGACAGGGAAAATACCATTTTCATTTTATGTACAGCACAGAAAGCTGCATATCAGTGAGTTCAGTGCTGAACATTTAGTAAATGCTAGATAATTACATGGGGATGATGAGTCACAAGCTTTCAACAAAGTCTTCAGCCGAAACTATGGAATTTTCATCACTTTGAATAATCTTCAAATATGTCTATTTGTAGTGGGCATTCTGCCTTACTTCTGCCATCTATATTCTCTCCAGCTCGTCCTTTTCTCATTCTAATCCTTTACATTACCCAGGTGATCTGTTGTGAAGCAGGACCTCCTTTTGTAAAATGTGTCAGATCCACTTTTCATAACAGAGTTTCGCTCCTCTGAACTAAGTATAAATCAAAAATACAAGCATAGAACTAGGATATATTAATTTTTTATTTTTCAAACCTTCAGTCTCTAAGGCAATCACTGCTTGCTTCCAGGCTAACTGTTTAATGAGAAATACATATTGCACTAGTCATAGAAAACTAGCATGCAGTAATGTGAATAATATTTGAATATCCAAGATTCAACAGAAATTATGGATGTATTTATCTTATATAACTCAGAATCTGTGACTCTAGATAGAAAAGTCAAAGGCAGAAATCCTATAGACACCTGTAAAAGTTTTAATAGATTTTTAATCACCTTAAGTGTTTTCTATAGTTGATTAAATTTTCTTGGGAATGTGTGACTAATTGTAATAACATATTTGGAGGAGTAATTATTAATATATATGCCCTGTATTTTCTGTTTTTATTTTGTGAGTTATCTCAAGGGTATATAGTGTGTTTATTGCTCCATGTATATCAGAATACCAATTTTTGACTCATTTTTTATTCATTCTATTGACATTCACACACGGTAGGTGTATGAGAGTGCCTGTGAAAGTGAGAAGACAGTGTCACATCCTTTGGAGTTGGACTTACTGGAGATCATAGGCTACCCAACACAGGTGCTAGTAAGCAAATTCAGGTTTTCTAGATGAACATTAGGCACTATTAACTACTGAGCCATCTATAGCTCCCTTTTGAAGCATAAAGCATTGTGGACTCAGCTAACATCCAACTCACATTGCCATTCCATTTGTCTTCTGCAGAGGCAAGCATGACTCAAAGTTGACATCAATCATTGTACATCTTCACTCTGTCACTACACATGTTAGTGAATACAAAGGTCATATCATGATTTTCTTTCATTGCTGACATTTACAAATATGGTGCTGTACTGAGTACATTTCTCCTCTTTTTCAGTATTATATTTTGAATTTTATTCATGCCAATATGTTTACTTGTATTTATATTAAAAATATTTTCTATAAAAATCAGAATTAAAGGGTTCTTTTGTTGATAAAAACATAACCTTTCTAGAATTTTCAAGAACCCTGTGTGTAATTATAAGAAATCATCAGTAGATACAGTTTTAAAAGGTAAGTACAAACTCTAAGCCACTGTGGTAAAATGTTCTCAGCTTTGAGACTGGCAGAGATATGAATGTCTAATCATAGACAATGCTTCTTGTTGGCTACAGAATGCCTATAAATTATTATTAGATGCCATTCTTTGTATGGCATCAATGAAGATATACAGATATCATTTTTCTGCTCGTACAAAGAGCAGAAAACTAGACTTAGTTGTTCTCTGCATCATGCATAACTTATACATTTATAATTTTAGGACTGTACAGTGCTTGTCAGAAACTATACATTTTCAGAATGAAAAAAAAAATCAGACACTGACATTGGGTCAGACCTGGCAGGATTCATTCCTCTCAGCATGCTGGACACTGATATCTTGCATCCTTCATGAACCAGCACCAAGTGCTTCAGTTGCTGTTCCTCATCAGAACAAGACAGTACCCAGGACACTTTCAAAGAAAGCTTCCGATTGCAATGGGTCCAGCATTTCAGAGTTGTCCCACACAGGACTCTAATTCAGCCTGGAATTTTTCAACATTTATAAACTAGACCACAAATGCTATTCCTAGCTTATTTAACCATTTCCCCAATTTCATTTGGGGCCCTACAAAGGTATTATTTGTCCCAAATTAGCCATAAAAAAACTTGAGAAAACGATGCCCTATTTCCTTTAAGGGAGTTGGGTAGGTTTTTAATTGCTTTTTTGGACTATAGAGGGTTATTTTCAATGGGAGTTGGCTACAAGTTATTATTGGTCTTATTTAGAGAGAAAACATAGTTGGACTCAGGGATGTCTCTCTTTTCCTTTACCTTACTAGTATCTAGTATAACATACTCCCTCTAATTATTGCTGGTGGTACAAAAGAAGTAAATACAACTCTCACTTTTTTATTTTGTTTGTTTTTAGGAGCAAATGTGATGCTATGCATGGTGGAGCACAAGTGTATTTGTAGTGGATGCTTTGGTTTCTTTAAAAATTGACTTATGCTATGTAAACTGGTTTTTCTTTTAATCCCAAGTGTGGGATATGGAAGTGTTTTTAGTTTGTCCACAGATGATAATTTTCTCCTGAGGCTCAGAAAGGGGCATTGTCTTTTCCAGCTTCAATTAGTGGGATTCTGAGGACTCAGAGAGGGTATAAATATCAGAGCCTAGAGAGAGGAGGAGGCTTCGAGGAGACAAGACAGCCAAAGGAAGAAGAAGGCTCTTGCTTAGTTTGCTACTTGCTAGACTGCTGAATATCCTGATGACTGAGATTAGTTTTGCCCCCAAAATACTTGATGACCCTAACCAGCTGGAAATAGCTAAAGAGAACTCTGACCCTTTTCCTCACTAACCTTCTTTCTCTCCTACCTAGTGTTGGGGAGTTGGTGAAATTGAGGCAGAGGTAAAAGAAACTCAGTTAAAATAGCTATAAAAAAAAAGTAACTCTTACTTGTAATCCCAGCCCTTGGAAATTGAAGACAGAAGGATCAGAGTTCGAGGTCTGTCTAACTACATAGTAAGTTTGAGACCTGACTAAATAATGAACAAATAAAACTGTTAGATTGGCTGAAATTTTAAGATGTAATGCGTGGAGGAAGCCCTGAAGGAGTCAAGTCCTGAGTAAATATGATTGTTGACATGGGAATGACGATGCCAAGAACTCTGATGACGTAACCCCATAAGTGTAGCAGAGCCTCACTTGGGGGGCACAAGTTTGATGGCAAAGCTTTCTTAAGGGTCTGAGTGAAAGTAAATGACCATGGTGTGTAATGACAAGCAGCTGGAACTTCTTCCTCATCCTGGATGCTGATAGCCTGAGACTGCTTGCCTACAAAAACCTTCCATGGAAACCAGCTACCCACGCCCCAGTCGGCTGTACTTAATAAACAGGTTAAAGTTCTAGGTTACTGTTTGTAGTAGGTGCTGACTTATGAGATTCCACACGTACCCCCAGATCCTACCTTTTCTGTACATACGTCCATGTGTCCATACATTCTTCATTCTCTCACAGGCCCTAGTCAGGTTTCTAGGACCAGAGATTTTTATTAACTTAAGTGGTTGAGATAATAAAGAAATGTTTAACTTGTGCTCCAGATATAGAGAAGTTCAAAATCAGGGTGTAAGACTTGTCCGGTGTCAGTAAGACTCACTGGTAAGCCAACTTACAGTGGTGAAGCAAAAGGAAAAATGGCTCCATTGCATAAAAGGGGTCCATGCAAACAACACAGGAAGTGGAGGCTTGCTTTACCACAAGCCACTCTTGTACTTACTAGTTCAGTCCCACCAATACGATAATTCACTGTCTGGAGAAAAGCCTCATTCCCTCTAAAAGACCTACTTACCTCTTAAAGGCTCTGACACCTCTCAAATGCAAAGTAGGAAATGGAAATCTATCATCTTTTGGAGTAGCATACCACATCCACAGCTTGCAACCTGCCTTCTAAGAAGTGTATGAAATACCATGACCGTCATCATGTCTGTCTTTACCTACCACATTTACATAACTGACAATGTGATTCTGTTCTTCATTCTTATCTTTATTGTCTTGACTCTTACATTATTATATAGTTACCATTGGTCACTATTATTTCTTACTAAGTGGAGTAAAATGTAGTGTACAGAACACAGGAGAAGGGAAAAATTCCTACATGGCGTTTTCCACAGAAAATACCTTGGCATACTCACCAAGAGCAGGGGCTGCTTCAGATGCTATCCTTTGGTTATGAAATGATTGCTTCATCTACTCCCACCTACTTTTCAGTATTTGTTTCTTACGAAGTGCCAATTTTGAAAAGGTTACAATTCACTTAGTATGTATTCTTGTGTAAGCATTTGAAAAATGCATTCATTACTTCTTATCATATGAAACCATTTACCTTTCTATGGTCTCTCTTTATTAGCTCTTATTATAGTAACCTTTGTGAGGATTGAGTTGATGAAGTAATGGATGTTTATGTGTGGGTTCCTGAGAGATAATATATTGGTAACCTCAATCTGTACGTGCAATTAATACATCTTTAATATGCCCATATACAACACAAAAGTAGAACAGCTATTAAACTAAAGTACCCCAAGAATTCACTGGAGACTTATATTCATTTATAAAATGTCAAGTAACCAACACAGATGGACAAAATGCTCTTAAGAATTAAAAGTAGAAATATCACAGCTGTTCACTATATCAGTTTTGCAAGAAAAGCAAAACAAAAACTTGAAGTGTTCTAGATACAACCTTAGGAGGTGGACTGTGCATGAAGAGTTCAAATAAATGAGAAATGTCATGAAGGTTAATTGATGTCAGTAGAGCAAGGCTAAGAAAAGCACTCACTGCAGATGGAAGGTGAATAATTTGTTCTGTCCAGGGTTATTTTCTGAGTGACCTATGTTGATTACTATCAGCAGGCAGAATTAGTTATCACTGCCAGAGTGTCCCTTCAGGGTCTACTCATTTTTCAATTCACTGCCATTCAGCTGAGTTATTCCCTAAATGAATTAATCACTAACTCATAGTTAGATCCAATGCTATTGTTGGATCTGCACTCAAAAACTTTGAAGATGACACTATGAATCTTCAGAAGAATCAGAAAGATTTCCCATTTGTTATTCATAACATGAACTGAATCTTCGGTTGTTTAAAATGATTCTTGGCCAATATTTTATCCATTTTTCCTTGTTTTCCATATACATGTACAGCTTATTTTCTAAAGTGGTGGGTTTATCAAAGCTAGTGACATCCAGCCTTCTCTTCAGTTCTACATTCTGTAGTGACTAACTACTCTGCATGTAAGATTAGAACATCATGCCTAAGTGTCCCTCAATAGAAGAATGGATAAAGAAACTGTGGTACATATACACTATGGAATACTATTCAGCTATTAAAAACAAGGAATTCCCGAAATTTGTGGATAAATGGATTGAGCTAGAAATGATCATAATGAGTGAGTTAACCCAGAAGCAGAAAGACTCAAATGGTATATACTCACTTATATCTGCATATTAGCTCAAGGGGCATGTCCCACCAAAGCCTTCACTTACCAGGAAACTGAGACAGAGGGGAGGACATTCTAGTGGGACTCTAGATGAGAGAAGCATGGGAGAAAGGCAAAGTAGAAGGATCCAGAGGGTCCTAGAAGCCTACAAGTAGAACATTATGATAGGCAGATTTGGGCCCAGGGGTCCTGCTCAAACTAAGGCACCAGCCAAGGACAATACAGGCGGTAAACCTTAAACCCCTACCCAAATCTAGACAATGGACAGAACACTCTCCACAGTTGAGTGGAGAGTGGAATATTACTTTCTCACATACTCTGGTGCCTCACCTTTGGCCATGTCCCCTGGAAGGGGAGACCTGGTGGCACTCAGAGGAAGGACAGCAGGTTACCAAGAAGAGACTTGATACCCTATGAACATATACAGGGGGAGGTAATCCCCCTCAGGAACAGTCATAGGGGAGGGGAATGAGGGGGAAATGGGAGTGAGGGAAGAATGGGAGGATACAAGGGATGGGATAACCATTGAGATGTAACAAGAATAAATTAATAAAGGAGAAAAAAAAAGAAAAAAAAGATTAGAACATCAGCCTTCAGAACCAAAGCCACACAGTAGGACTTTATTACAGCTTCATGGAGAACTATTATATAATGGAATATACATAATGAGGGTAGACAAGACAGCTGGATTGCCGCTGCAATCTTTTCTATAAGTCTTAAAAGCCCCTGCCACCAATGTAGGAATATTATCATCATGGTCAGATCTTACTGCCTCCATCCTTTTCACCGCTGCACACTGCTAAGTAGAGAAGGGAATGTACAGAAGTGAGAACACCACTTCTACTCGTGCCTTAATTTCTTGTCCTTTGATAGTATCCAAAGTACTGGTACCTTTGTAGTAATAAGACCTCCTACTCAGACTGTCAACTGTGGCCTGTCAGAGGTCTCAAAATATTCTATACCATATACCCAGGGGTATGAAACTTCCCATTCCCTTCTTCCGTACCAGTAATAAAATTACCAAGTCCTAACATATTGATTTCTATTATACAGCAATAAAAATGGCTAATTAATTACTCTCAGATAATAATATTGCCTAGTACTTTCTCTTTCACTGAATTGCAATAATAACTTGCCCCCTAGTTAGGTAAGTCACTACAGAACTTGGGAACACAGTCACAATGGCAAATTTGTCCACTGTGTCATGATAACCCAATAACTAATATTCACCAGCATTCTCACCTAGCATAGACTTTAAAATGAGCAAATGGCTTATTTATGAATAAGATGATATCAAGCCTGAGAGCACAATCCAAGTTCTGACCTTCTTAAACTCTGCATTCCGTTCACTCTTAGGAGATTTCTGTAACTGGGTGGTCATACCCACAAGGTCTAGGAAACCTGTTTAATCTCAAATATCAGAGTAACAACTTTTAGTCCATTACTGCAAATGTTTGAAAAGGAAAGGATAGGCCGGGCGTGGTGGCGCATGCCTTTAATCCCAGCACTCGGGAGGCAGAGGCAGGCGGATCGCTGTGAGTTCGAGGCCAGCCTGGTCTACAAAGCGAGTCTAGGACAGCCAAGGCTACACAGAGAAACCTTGTCTCAAAAAAAAAAAAAAAAAAAAAAACCAAAAAAAAAAAAAAAAAAAAAAAAAAGAAAAGGAAAGGATAGCATTTAAAGGGCCAGATTTCTCAATACTAATAAATAAAAAGAAATTAGACAAAAGTTTGGCTAAACCTTGATTGGGAAAAGATTGTTACTGACAGCATCAGCAGAGAAGTTTTCTGGTACCTAGAGTCTCTATTTTTTGTCAATTTGACAGCCCCAAAGAACTTTTGTTAATGAATCTTGTGAGGAAAATTGTACATGATTTTTTGGCAGACTGCTATGAGATATCTTTTTTTCCATTTTTTTCTCCTTTATTAATTTATTCTTGTTACATCTCAATGGTTATCCCATCCCTTGTATCCTCCCATTCTTCCCTCCCTCCCATTTTCCCCTTATTTTCCTCCCCTATGACTGTTCTTGAGGGGGATTACCTCCCCCTGTATATGTTCATAGGGTATCAAGTCTCTTCTTGGTAACCTGCTGTCCTTCTTCTGAGTGCCACCAGGTCTCCCCCTCCAGGGGACATGGTCAAAGGTGAGGCACCAGAGTATGTGAGAAAGTAATATCCCACTCTCCACTCAACTGTGGAGAGTGTTCTGTCCATTCTCTAGATCTGGGTAGGGGTTTAAGGTTTACCACCTGTATTGTCCTTGGCTGGTGCCTTAGTTTGAGCAGGACCCCTGGGCCCAAATCTGCCTATCATAATGTTCTACTTGTAGGCTTCTAGGACCCTCTGGATCCTTCTACTTTGCCACTCTCCCATGATTCTCTCATCTAGAGTCCCACTAGAATGTCCTCCCCTCTGTCTCAGTTTCCTGGTAAGTGAAGGCTTTCGTGGGACATGCCCCTTGGGCTAATATGCAGATGAGATATTTTATTTATCCATGATTCAGTGGCATCTCCAACAACCAAAGCAATCCAGGGAAAGTATTTGTGAATCTATTTCATGGGCCCACCTATGGACTCGGCTTTGCATGGATGCACCCTTTACCCAGTAGCCTTTTGTAAATCATTTAAGTGAGAGATGTATGAGCCTCTCAGAGATACCTATGAAATTTTCTACCTATTTACCACACTCATGGGCACAGATTGTATTTTCCAACACTACTATACTTTCTAGCTCCCTAGAGTTCACAGCTAAGTAATACCGCAATTACCAACTGA
Organism: Acomys minous; assembly: GCF_964271855.1. Taxonomy (NCBI): domain Eukaryota; kingdom Metazoa; phylum Chordata; class Mammalia; order Rodentia; family Muridae; genus Acomys; species Acomys minous. The sequence continues at coordinate 128,853,679 of NC_140483.1, forward strand.
GTCTCACTCAAGAAAAAAAAACACATAAAAAACTCTATATAAATAATCTTGCAATCACAAAGATTAATTGCTCTCATAGCACTCTAAAAACACCTAGGAATGGGGCCTATCTATCCACAGGTGTTTGTTATAATCACAGGCTTAGGGCAGGAAGAGACCTTGAGATGTTCATGAATGAAATCACTTGTCTTCAAGGAAGGCCTGGCAACTAAATCGTCCAGGCAGATTTATATCAGCCTCAATTTTACAGGCTCTGGGGATAGTGCTCTTGGGGCTCCTTACTCTGAACAGAGAGAAAGCCGCTCTTTCAGCTTAACAATCTCCCCTATTAGAATCTAAATCCACTCATGTGTGCCTAGCTGAGGCAGAGGAAGGCTTCCTTAGACTTCTGCAGCCACACGCACTTTCCATTCAGAACAAAGCTAACTTTTTTGAGAATCATGTCTTCCTAAACTTCAAAGATATGTAAAATAGATCCTGCACCATTTATCTTTTTTCTGAACTTTACTTCTTTTTTTTTTCATATCTCTCAAGGTTAAGATTGTCTATTCTTTTCCAGTAAATGAGAAAAGCTCTCTAGTTCTCTAGAAGGGTGTGCACTTCCCACAGCATTCCTTGAAATGTGGCTGTAAGAACCTAGAAAACAAATTTTAAATTAAAAGAAAATTACTTAATTTATATTTAGATCTGAAAATATCCTCAATTGTAGGATTTTAAATGTGCTTGGAAAAATTTGAAGTTTTAAATCTTTCATTTTAATTGTAATTATGTAACATAAAAAATTCAAGTATCACATTGATGGAAATATAGCTCATGATTTGAAAATCATCTTAGTATACAGTACACAGGGGTTTTGGAATTACAACATGACTTAGATACATTAATATTTTATGTTGATTACATGCCTAAATGATAATATTTGTGGGTTAGGAAAATATTACTATGAGCTATTTATGCTTCTTGTCCTAGGTACTAATAACACAATCCAGTGAAAGCATCACTCTTTCATGACAGCCCCACTGGTATGTGTAAACATGCAATGCAATTACAGGCTAAGGAAGAATGAATTTTAAAAATTGTGTCACAAGGTCATGCTTGAAATAGTCCAGGAGAGACAAAAGGCTGCAGCCTTAGTGCAAATGGCATGTACAGGGCTATACACATAGCATTAACGAACAAGCTGGTTTTAAAGGTGTGTTTGATTTTTCTTTGTTTGGAAGTATGAAGTGGGAATATGTGAGGAAAAGGGGGATGCTGCAGTAGGAACACTGAGGGCTCTTAGGATGCTCTGAGTGGTCTGAGAAGGTCTCAGATTCGGACCTCCCAAGGAGGGCGGTGCTGTATATACTACATGTGCTAAACCATGTGGCATGTGCCAATGGCTCAGTACTTGTATCCAAAGGCCCCTTTCGTAGAGTGAAGGAGTTCCAAGTTTGAAAAGTAAGAAAGCCATTTGGAATGCAGCTAGTTGTGAAAGTGTAACTAGGACGATTACTTGAAACAACTGCTTAAGTTGTTAGTTCGTGGATGATAGCCGAGAAAGGCCCACCATCAAATGCAGCTCCTTCCAGGAGGATGGTCATGCAGAATGATTATGCAGACAGTGTCAGAATGTTAACTTTCACAGGTCAAAGGTCATTTCCACTAATTTTATGTTAAAAGGTATCTTTTATTCCCTCCTGAGATCTCCTTCAGGTATCTTTTAATGATGTTGAGAGAAAATACCATATATGTACATTCTGTGGTTCTAGGTATTAATATTGAATATACCATGTTCACAGATTCTGAGGTTATAAGAAGGTAAAATGTGTAACAACTTTCAACTTTCCTTTGATGTGATTTTCACTTATGACTACATAATTCTAAAATTAGGATTGTGCAACTGGCCTGTACAGACAGGATAGTCACCAGGAGGCCTGAAAAGACAATGCACACGTTTTCTTTATCCAGAATGTATATAAAGTAGTCATGAGAATTTTAGCATGTCAGCATTTTCTGAACCTTTTCCCAGATATTTAGAAACTCTGGTCATTTGCAATTTCTGTTAGACATTTAACAGTCAAGGATTTAACCATATTGCTAGTGAAAGTCTCTTGAGCGTAGCACTTGTGTTGCCAACGTCTTCTGAAGTTTCTTTCTTTTTTTTTTAATTATTTTTTTCACATCCAGATAGCATTTACCCTTCCCTCCTTTCCTCCAGTCCTTCCTCCTACTTCCCCTCTTCCTCCTCAAATCCACTCCTCTATTTCTCTTCAGAAAAGGGCAGGCCTCCCATGGATGTCAACCAAACATGGCTTGTCAAGCTGCAGTAAGGATAGGAACCTCCAGTCTTAAGGCTGGAAAAGGCAACCCAGTATGAGGAACAGGGTCCCAAAAGCCAGAATAGGAGTCAGAGACAGACCCTCCTCTCACTTTTAGTGTCCCATAAGAAGACCAAGTGACACAACTGTAAGATATATGCACAGGCCCTTGGTTAGTCACATGCAGGCTCCCTAGTTATTGCTTCAGTCTGTGTGAATCACTGTGAGCCCAGGTTAGTTGATTCTGTGGGTCTTCTTGTGGTGTACTTGACTCTTCTGGCTCCTACAATCATTCTTTCACCTCTTTTGAAGTTTCTTAATTTCTATCATGTGCATGATCTATTCAAAAATCTATATGAATTATTGTGGAATATTTTGTGTTATGTCCTTATAGAAAATATATTTACCCTGTACATTGTAAATGTTACTCAACAGTGGAATATAGGTTATATAATGATTTCAAAAGGCTGTCTATTAAATCCCATTGTTTCAGAACTCACATAGCTGGGAGACAGGTGTTATCACAACTTATAAACCCTGTTGCTTTGTTAGCAGAAAACTGAGCTAGAATCCATGTCACTTGAAATTTTGCTTCTTCAGGCTGTCTAAGAAGAAGAGACTTGATACCCTATGAGCATATAAAGTCACAGTCATAGGGGAGGGGAGTAAGGGGAAAATGGGAGGGAGGGAGGAATGGGAGGATACAAGGGATGGGATAACCATTGATATGTAATAAGAATAAATTGATAAAATAAAATTTAAAATTTTTTAAAAACTGACACCATTATAAATATGCAATGTGGTATATTTTTAGTTCCTTAATTATTACATAAAGATACCATCCACCCTCTGTGTATTTGTTAGCCAAAATATTTTATTTTAAGCCTAAATATTTTTTTAATTATAAGGGCACACTAAATGTGATAAGTCTTATCAGGTTTTTTTTCATCTTTGAGTTTTGCTTTATTTTGTTCATAAACATGTATTTTATATTCATTCCTCAAATAAACTGTAGAGAGAAAAAATTAATTTAATGAACTTAGTGTGACATCTGCCTCAACAATTAATTGCATATTTTCACAAATCAATATAGGTAATTTTGAAGTGCAAGGGACATGAAGACAGAAGAGAATATGAAAATGAGGTAGACTATTTTAAATATTTTAAAATTTAATGTGAAATGCTGCTTTAAGTACGAATGTTGCTGGGCAAGAGGATGCGTGTCAGGTTGATGGTCCAAGTGGTCCATCTGCAATGTTACTGCTGATACCAGAATTGAATCTGTACTGTTGAATGTGTTTACATCTCTTAAATTACACAAAGCCAAGGGTGGGTGGTAATGGGGCATGCAAATTACTTAGTTACCTTACTATGACTGATTGACTTCATATTGCATTTGAACTACAATTGCTCATTTATTTCAATACATGGTGTTAGTGGTAAGAAAATTACATCTCTAAAGAAATTGGACCCTGTCTGTCAGAGGTATAGGGGAGGGAGATAGATCTGAAGGGTGGAGGTGGGGTAGGAATAGGAAGATAAGAGCAATAGGATTTCAATCTGGATGTAATGTGAATAAGTTATCATAGTAATAATAATAATAATAATAATAATAATAATAATAATAATAATAAAAGAAATTTCATGTTCATTTTCTTTTTTAATTTTGAGTTATCATTGAAGAATGAGGAAATATAATAGTATTTTACAATTACTATGTCCAAGTGATTTCATTTATTATCTCCTTAAGATGAGTTTATACATAATTTCATCTATTTATGGAGTATTTTAGTACTCTTTTATAAATTATCATTCTAATCTATGTCTCATAAGAATATGAGGTGAATCATAGAGACACAGAATTGATAGAATTATCTAAAAAAAATTAAAACACAAAAAAGCCCCACCAAAATTAGCTGAGAGAACAAGTTTACATATGACAAACATGTTTTTAGAGAAGAGGATAAACACTAATATAGATGTATTTTAGTTTAATTTATAATCCTATATATTTATGCAAATTAGTCAAATGTTTGATTTACTGTCCAGTATTAACTATTATTTATTAACACTGTGCGTTTTTATAAAGTAATTTAATCACACAGCAATTGAATTTTTATTTTCATGTCCATACAAAGATAAACTGAATTCAAATCCTTCTTGGGAAAATGCCTCCAACTCAAGGTTATTTTATGTAACAAGATACTAGGATTTACCAGCAGTATATCTGTGAGCATAGATATAATCAACTCCATACAAACACATTCCTCCTGCACAAATAAAATTGTGCTGAATTATAGAGGATGTATTTTATGTGGTTTGAATGTGTCTCCCAACATTCATTTGTTTGAAACAATACGCAAAATGCGTCAGTGTCAAGAAGCTAGTTAGGCACTTAAATGTTGTTTCCATCATGAATGAGCTGCCTGCAGGTTTGGTTTAGTATCCTGTTAAGATCCTTGTTTCTGGAATGCCTTAGTCATCCTGGGAGTAGATTCTGGATCAAAGGGTTGATTCTTATAACACTAACACACACACACACACACACACACACACACACACACACACACACACCTTCTCAGCCTCTTATTTTTTCTTCTGCTTTTGCCATGGGAGATAAGACACTCTCCACCAAAGGTAGAGCCTTTGATCTTAGTCTTAACAACTATAAGAAAGAAATCTCTATTCTTTGTCAATGACTTAATCTCAAATATTCTGTTTTTGAAGCACAGAATAAAATAGCATGTAGCATAATCCATATTCTAATAAAAATTAGTTTGATAACCCATACTGAAAAAAAATGTACAGATAGCTCTGTACTTGTGCTTTCTGTATCTTACACTTCAGAATTCTTGGTGACAATTCTTATGATGAGTATGTATTGATATGATTGTTAATACCTTACAGATAAGTGGTCTGGACCCATCACCACACCCTTTTGCAGCTATTGGCCTTGAGATACACCCCCATACTGGCATGGAATATTTATGATTCATAATTCATAGCCAGTACTTATGCAATGCTAAACAAGACTACTGTCTTCTAGAATACAAACTAAGACACAACATATTTATTATCCTTATAATTGGGTTCCAGGGTAAGTATATGTGATGTTGAGCTATCAAATGCTATTTCTTATGATATTTTGTATTTTTTCCAAAGTGGGTACTATGGTTACAGTTAGAAGATTATATGTTGGACTCATTTACTTCAAGAGGTTTCCACAGCCTCTAGTGCCATACTATTTGTCACTAATTGCATTTGTGCCCAAGCACTTCCTGGGAAGACAACGATTGGTCATTTGCTGGTGATGTGCCATTTGTTCACAGAAAATGCAAATCATGAAAAAGGCAAGTTTTCTTAAGGAGAAAGGAAAGCAAATTTGAGAAAAAACAGGAGATTTACACAAATACGTATTGCCATTCGAGGCTTCCTGGGCAAAGGGCATGGCTCTCAGCAGGAGCAACAGCTTAGGGGACAGTTTGACTAATTGCTTCATGAGGTTTCTCTGAGTAGATATTAACAACTGTCTATTCACACCTCATATGAGGTACCAACTTCCTATCAAGTATAGCTTTGTGAACTGATGTGTTTATTATTTGGGTTGCTTCCACAAACTTTGATGAGTGGTTTTACTTACAAGCGCATAGGTGACACCCAAAGAACTGAGTCATTTAAAATTCCCACCCTGTCATGGATGCTAGTTTTTGTAGATGGAGTCTCAATTTCAGTTAACTTTATACTTTCTATCCCTTATATACTATAGCACCTCCCTAAATAGCTTGTAGCTGGGGCAGACTTATAAACAGCTAGCTAAGTGTATCAGAAAGGAGTGTCTGATAACTCTATCTGTCCTTGACTTCTATAAAAGGCTTTCAGGAGGCCTGATCTTGGGTGTTTCTTGTGGATAATCACAGCTCCTCTGATGGAGATGGCAGTGGCAGGCAGAGTTCCAAATTAACACACAATGTTCACTTTCCACTCAGTCTTTCCAAGCAGCTCCAACTATGGTATCAACACAGTAACTTAGGGTCTAGGTTTGTAGGAGGCCAGCCAAGTAGCCTGTTCCTCCAAGTAGCTTCCAGGAAAAAGTCTGAATTAAGAGTTACAGTGAAATTCAAGATCAAAAGAGAAACTTTAGAAGACATTAAAAAAGCAAAGTAAGTAAAAGCCTGAAGCAGAACTGACTACAAAGTGGATGAGGAGGGTATGAATTATACAATTCTTTAAAACATGATCACAAGTTACAGGCATTCTGTATCCTTAGTCTGGTTTCAGAAAATGAAAGTGAGCATGTGCTGGAGTCTTCATCAATTATTTAGAGTGGAAAACATGGATATAGATGGTGAAATTAAGAGCGCACAATGAAAAGCTAAAGATGAGAGTGCCAGAAAACAGTGATGAAGGCAGCAAGCCTCTCACCAAACACAGGGCCATCCGTCATCAGTATGAACAAGTTCGTTCACTTCATTAGTTCACCCTCATACAATCACTCATGAGCTCAATCATTTATGCATTCAAACATTTAGATATTGCCACAGATAAGAATTTGTTGAAGTTTTCCCTGCAAGATTGGGTTTACTAAGCTGTTATGCTGTACAACAGAAAGTAAATGTATTCTTAGTAAAGATAGTACATTTGTTAAGTATCTACTACAAGCTAGAAAGTATGCAATAGGCTTGGATTATTAGCAATAAAAACAGCTATTAATCTAACAAGGACAAAACTTAGTGATTGCAAGGAATGAATGACTGGGGCGTGAATGGGCCTGGGACAGGGAGTGTATAAGGGGACAGTAGATAGAAAGTACAAAAATACAACTAGATTGGAGTAGTAAGTATAAATGCTGTAAGTCCTAGTGGCGTGAGACTAGTAAGGATTTGCTGTATTTTGATAAATACCAAAAAGGGAAATTTTTAATGTCTCCCACACAGAAAAATGGTAAGTGTTTGAGTGGCCAGAAATGCTCATGAGACTGATATGATCACTACACATTGTATACACACATTAAAATGTGCAGACATACTGATACAACATATGGTGTCTGACTGTAAATATTAAAACATTAAAAGACATGAAAGTTAAAAATTACTTTTAGCTGATCCAAGGTGATAAGAGTGATGAAGTGAAAGAAAAAAAATTAGTTCTTGATGACTCATCTGTTTGTGAAAGAGTATGAGATAAAGTCTTTTAGGCTTCTTGTGAGATAACAGCTGAATTGTGGCTGGGCACACTGAGCTACTTAGCCCTGTTTTGTGGTATGATGGATGTCCCTTTTGTCTGAAAGTAAGTGACTAATCATTATATCTCCTGTAAGCTCTGTCCCTACGCTTCCCACCACACTTCCTCTAACTGCACTGACAGCTTTACCTGTCCTTATGTTCACGTGCCCCAAACCAACCCAACTTCTAAGGCCATATGAAACCCCAGGTGCTTATGATGAACTCCATCTTCCAGTCTGCAAGAATCTCTCTCATTCCTACCCCTCCATATCCATATTAAATTTTGAAAATTGTTGTCCATTTAAAATCTATAAGGCATATAGATGACCTCCACAGGTTCTCCATCCCCTGATAGGCGTTTATTTTATCAATGACAAAGTCCATTATCTTCCCTTCACAGTAACAACTGTACCCGAGGGTTGTTCTGCTACAATGAGTGCTGTTGGACGGAATAATTAAAGACATTGTGTAAAAGCATCTCCATTTAAAGAGCGGTATTTAAATGTGCACTACAGTATTTATGAGAGTTATAAGAAATAAAATCATTAGAAGTATCAAAGACAGAGGAGAGAATTCTTGGCAACTACAGGTGTCTCTTCAAGGGAGACACTGTATTTTGGCTTTGTGGCTTGTGTTTTATGGCAATTTAGTGACCACATACTGTCGTGGCACTTGGATGCTATGGTGTTTAGAGATAAGGAAGCAACTGCTGTTGCATTTTATTGCTCATATATCAGAAATTACAACCACAAGGCCACTGCTGTTAAATCAGGGACACACAATATATACAGTACAATAAGAGAAGAGAATGTGTGTAGGGCAGCCATAACAAAAGCAGCAGATAAGAGGAAACAGGAAAAGGGACACAAATGCCACCCACAAGCTCCCTGCGCATGGACTGACTGAGTATTATATGTTTGGTTATTGAGAAATAGTAAAGCAGGCTCTGGGATATAAACTAGAAAGGGAGTGGAAGGTAAAGGGCTTTCTCTTGCTTGTCAAAATCTTCAACTTGATAACACATGCCCATGCTGTCATCTTCTGCTCTCTGATTGGCATCCTAGATTTCAGAATCCATGCTATTCTTGCAGACACAGCAACAGATTTTTTTCACTGTACTTCATTTGTCCTGGGAAAATTTGCTTTTTCAAGATAACAAGATAAGCCCTGAGGAGGAAGTCACTAAAGATAGACAGAACTGTGCCTACTCTGAAGGAATCACAGGTATTTGCATAGCAAATCCCATTGTTTCCAAAGACCAATGTCCAAAAGCTTGCTGGACCATGGGAGCCTGATGCAAGCATCAGGCTATCAGTGACAAGATGGCTGCATTTCCTAATCTGGAGGAAGAAAATGTGGCACTTTGACAAGAAGGCACTGAATTTGTAAAAGTTCATGTCACCATGTAAGCAATTTGTATATGTTTTCTCTTTATTACACACTAGTAGATGTAGGTAAATGTACTGAAAACTTGTATTGCAATATTGCTAGTCTGAAAGAAAACTCATAATGAAACTCATAGACACAAGAGTTTAGCTGAGGGATGAGGTGAGTGAAATTCTAAGTCATCATGTGTAGGCATCTGTGGTATATGTGTATGTATTCTTCTGAGAGTAGTTACAAATATGTGTGCATACATATAGAGGTGTGAATACATAAAGTTGACTTCAAATGTCTTTCTCAGTTGCTTTCCCTTTTAGATTTTTGAGATAGGGTCTCTCATTGAGCCTATATCAGGCTAATTAGGCCATGGATCTGTCTGTCTCAGCCTTATCAGTTTGGTCATATAAGCATGGATTTCAGTTTGGTTTCTGATGTGGGTACTAGGACTCCACACTCAAATCTTCATGTCTGTTCAGAAAGCATTTCTCTGATTGAGCCATCTCCTTAGCTCCCAATTCCTATTTTATAGAAGTTCATGTCATTCATATAATTGAAATATCCCCCAAAGGCCCATGTATTAAAGGCTTGCCACTCCATGGTGTGTCCCTGAAGGGAATATTGGAATGCAGTCTCCTTCATGCCCTCCCTCTCTTTTGGTACTGGCTATGAGCTCATAGGCTTTGTGCCATTCTTTGTTCTTTCTATGGCTGACTGCATTGCACAGGTCTAAAAACGACAGAACTAGATTCCACTAGTGGCGAACTAGAACCTACAAAAGCACAAGCCAAAAACAAATCTTTCCTCATTATAAATTGATTATCTCACGTATTTGACACAATAATGGAAGCCTGAATAATACTGACATGTCAAAAGAGTATGTTGGAGTTGGCCAGCCAAGTTTCTATAACTATAGATGGCCAGTCCACTGATTTTCAGTGGTTCAGTTTTTAAATTTATGATAAAATGAGAGCTATATGCTTTCAACAGAAACTTCACTACACAGAATTTGATTCCTTTCCCAGGCTGGTGATAATGAATTTCTTGAGATGCCTGACTATAGGGTAATGAAAATATTGTTGGTGAATTTAAGGTTGGTAAGAGATTGAGTAGATTAGATATATTAGATGCATTTGAGATATACATTATTTTTAAATTGAAGTGAATTTTTCTGAATGTAACACTACTGCAACTGTAAGCACAACTACATTTTGCGGAGTCATCCCAGCAAGCCTAATAATTGTATGTGACTTATCTCCAGCAAATGAGAGGCTTTTCAAGTGAGTCTACTTGGTACTAGAGGAGGCACATAACTCAAAGGGACAAGTGACGGGGCTGCTGTTACATACAGTGAAAGATGATTGGTGATTGATGCTTAGTTTGGGTAAGCAGCAAAACAAATATAAAAAGATATCCATTTTTGATGACTGTACCAAACTACCTAATGGATGCAGAGTAAGGAGAAAAGTTTTAGATTGGTTCATAGTTTCAGGCAATGATGGTTATCAAGGCCTGATGACAGCTGCCCATAGTAACCTGAGAATTTGTGCACCTCCTTTCTACATTTAGAAGGAAGCCTCGTTTTTCCCTCTGATCGGATTCTTTAAAAGAGCATGACAGCTTTCTGCCTAGACCAGAATGTTGTTTTCATGAGTGACCATGGAATGGCTCATGAGGGATAATATTCTGTAAGTAATATTATATTATTCACCCCTAGGAAACCCAGTTACTAACTTAGGCAACACTAAAAAACAGTGTAGGAAGATAGAACTTAGCACTTTTTAGTACCGAGGAACTAAAATATGGTACCTTCAGGCACCGCTGTATGAGCTTGTAGAGAATCTCTCTAAAGGCTGCCTCATGCAGGACAAGCCTGACTCCTCTCTCACATCCTTGCCTCAAGCCCTCACTGTACATCTGGCCCTTGTAGTAAGTAAGCCAGCATCATGCAAGCACCATTTCTTTTTACAAATCCCACAAGGAAAGGCTTTTAATCCACTGAATAATTTGTTACAGCTGTGGACAAGCAAGCAACTTTGGAACAGGAAGGAAAGGAGAATTATATTAATCATGTCTCCTTCATCTGTCCTGGGACTCTAATTTTAAAAGACAAAGAGTAGGGGGAAATAACTTCAAAAGACAGAGAGTGGAAATGAAATGGCAGCAATTCTCGTGGTTTCCCACTAACAGTGTATAACTACAATGTGTCCAGGAAGGCAATAGATCCTAGCAGAGAGTCTGAAATTGCTATTAAACAGAAAAGAGTTTGAAAGTAGATTAACTTTTGGGATGAAGAAGGTAAATGATTATAGTATAAGGCTCTATACTGTCACATCTATCATATTTGCTTGATTTAAATTAGGTTGAGATGAACGAATACAATCAGACTACCATTGACTAGGAAGAAAAAGCTTAATATGGTCGTCTTGTAGAAAATTCAGCATTCATCGAGTGCTTGCTGTGTAAAGAAGTAGATATTGCTGAGGTACTATGTTAGTCTTAAGTCCCAGAAAAAAATTCATAATCTTCAGGCAACATTTTCTGTTTTGTTCACATTTCAAATCCAAATGAAGAATCTCCATCAATCTGGTTGCAACCACATCATACAAGATTGTCTCAATTTTATACAGTGAAACTGAAAAACACATTTTTCTCAGCTACTCATGTACTTTGGAAAACAATTGGACATTATTGACATAGTAAAATCATCTCCCCCCACCCCACCCCCACAGAAGATTATTTCAGCAGCATGCTCACAATCTAAACCATTTTATATTGTCAGTAAACTCCAATCACTTATGAAAGAGCTTCCCAGGGTTAGAAAAATGTTTTGGGTTTTGTGTGTGTGAGAGAGCTTTCTTTCTTTGTTCTTTCTTTCTTTCTTTCTTTCTTTCTTTCTTTCTTTCTTTCTTTCTTTCCTTTCCTTTTCTTAGCTTCATTTGCCTGTAGTCTAAGCAATTGAGAAATGCTTTTATTGAACCTATGTTCAATTCTATATCAAGAGAAACAAAAATCCCCCTCCTAGAAATGGAGGAGGCCGTTATGTTGTTATAGTGGGAGCAGGTTTGAGTTAGTTATCCTATAAATTCCTTCATAATCCTATTAATCTTAAAAAACAGATGAAATTTCAAATGTCCTAAATCATGCATGCACATATAATCTTACTCATTTAGTTTTGTATTCTATAAAAATATAACTCTTATTGCATTTTGCTTCTTGGAATATATATTTATGGATTCACAGTCACAATTATGAAATGGACTATACAGAAAGATTATGTAGAATGTAAACTGTTGGCCCTGAAATGACCTCATATTGGTCCCTAAGACCTATTTATACATGATCTTATATACTAAGAGAAAATTTACACATATGATTAACTTAAGGATCTTGGTATGGGGTACTTATTCTCAATTATCCAGATGCACCTAACTCTTAAAAGAAGACGCAGAAGTAATAATTGGATAATGAAATAATGGGATAGCTATTGAAGAGGTGAGGACAATGTTCTGTATTTTAAAATAAGGGAAGATAACATAACTCAAGAAATGATTATGTCAGCTAATGTTACAAGAAGGCAGGAAACAGATTCTTCCTTAAGGACTGCATAAAAGAATCTAGCCTGCTATCCCCAGACTTTAGTTCAGTGAGAACCATGTGGGACCTCCAACTTCATAACTGGAGGATATTGAGGTGGATTATTTTATGTAATTTACTTTGTAGTAATATCTCTAGCAGCACCAGGAGTCTAATACATGTAGGCTGGCAGGTAAGGGATTATTTGCATTAGTATCTTAAATAAATACACAGAATTATTTTATAACTGTATTTTTGATGCTGCATTTACTTTTCCTTCTTGCAAAGAATTTAGTTCATGGGGAATAGAAGACTTTATATAAAATACAATATAACAAAGAATAAAAAAAATAATTAAGTAGAGAGTCACACAATGTCCTTGGAACCAAAAGGAAGTTGGCATGTTTTTCAGGTAGAAAGGGTATTACGAAGGGAAGGGGTGCCATTGACTTGAGTGTCTTGATTGGATGACATACACTAAACTAGTATTGATAGAAGACAGTGTTTATGGAAGAAGTAGTAGAAAAAATACCTTGAAAAATCACAGAAATAACAATATAATGAGTGATGGCATCTAAGCTGATCAATAATCTTGGTATTACAGGCAATAAAAACATATATTGCAGCATCTGAGGAAGACTGACCCAGCCATTGATGCATTTAAAAACAAAACAAAACAAAACAAAACAAAAATACAGAGAAAAGCATTGATGATGATAAAGTGGATGTTTTAGAAAAACGGGAGACAAAGTAGAGAAATTAACTGTTTATTGCAGGAACACAAAAGACAAATGTTGAAGCACAATAAATAGATATTTGGCAATGGATTGAATGAAATTTAAAGAAGTAGAATCAATACAACCTAACCATTATTGGACATGAAGATGGAAAAAAAGAGAAAAGAAAGTGACAGTGGGATGATGATGTGGCAATGAATGAACAACAAAATACAGTAGAAAGGACAGGCATTGGGAAAAATAACAAAACAGTCTGGATCAAATGAGGACAATCTGCTGCATCTTACTTCATTACCTATTTTCTTCAGGATAGGGCTTTTATCTTCATTTTGTATGTGCATAGAAAATGGAATAGGACCTATAATAACCAAAATCATAAATCTGCCACTGGTCATGTGAATATGAAGGCCAACAACTTCACATTGCCCTTTTCACCTCTACTTTGGTGGGCAGAAGAGAATTCATACTTAACAAGTGATTGCTTATGTTGTTGGAACAAAATAAATGATGCATAACAGAGATTTCACGTAATATGTGGGATCTGTGGCTTGGGAATTAGTTGAGACCATTTATGGTGAGCACATGAAAGAAGAGAAGTCAGGAATAAAATAGAAGGATAGTAAAAACTAGGAAACGAACAGAAGTGAAGCTGAGGAGAGGTGTGACAAGAAGTGGGTGGTCAGGTGGAATGAAACATGGAAATGTGTGTGAGGATACAAAGCCACTGAGTTTACACAAATATATCCTTTGTAGGGTTAAAAGGGCAGCATTGTGTCAAATTTCATGTATAGGTAGACAACAGGATTTTCAGTAGTGAAAATATGATGCCTCTTCTTTATCTTATATTTTTACAATTGTTTTTATTAAATAATTTTGACATATACATTTATATTATTACACATATATACAATAATCTACCTGCAGCAAAAACAACCACGATACAATCAGAAATTATATATGTTATATTCATAGTGTTTTGGCTATTTGTATTTGGCAGCTTTGAAGAAAACATCTTTCCTCTTTTGATGCATCTAAAATTCTGAATGTAAATCAATATCTATCACATCTCATCATTATCAACTTAAAACATCTCTCTAGACATAAAACATCTTAACCCCTAAACAACTAAGCTTAATTGTAAAACTAAACTATTTGTTCTTTAACCTTATATGTGGCAAACAAGCCACTGGACAAAATGTTCTCATTTCTACCATAGACAGAATTCTGCCTAAAAATAGGCAAGCTTGTATGCAGGCAGAGTTGATGGCCAAACTCTCACAAGACAGGGTTAGCAGGTCCTCAGTAGTTCCTGCCTCACAAATATGTCTGTCAGATATATTGGGCTAGAAATCTGAAAATGATGCTCCAATGTTATAGAGACTTTTGGGTGACTGTTCAGGCAGCAAACTGTCTCTGTCATCTTCTCATTTGGGAAGCCGCTAACCTGTGCTCCCTGTACTCAGGTAATCAAGTTTATTCCTTCCCAATTCTCTGATGGGGAAGCCCATTCTTTAAAATGCACAATGACAGAATGACAGGAGATAGGACAGAGTAACCAGGGCCAGGAAAGATCCAGATATGCATTTGTTTCTGTACACTTTAATGACTGTAAGAAGGGCTTGGTTGGCTAGAAAGAGGCAATAGGAAAGGAAGGACATGCATGCAAGAGAAAGGCATAACTTTTCTAATTTTGATGCTGTGCTCATCATCTTTGTCATGCTGTGATAAAAGAAGCGATCAAAGGAAAGACACTTTTATTTTGTCTCAGGGTGGGTGTGAGGCATGCTAGTTATCATGATGGGGAAAGCATGGCATTGTGGACTTGCTAACACTGGGTAGTTCAGGAAGCAGAGAGAAACTGTCACCTGATGCATGCTTGGAAGTTCTCACTCACAAAGCCTTTCCCCACAGTGACCTTTCTCTAGGGAAACCTTGTTTCCTAAAGGTTCCACAGTTTCCCTCAAGCAGCACCATCAGCTGAAACCATGACATGAGGCACACAAGGCATCTTACATTTAAAGCACACAGGAGCATAGCAGGCTACCAAGAAGAGGCTTGATACCCTATGAACATGTACAGGGGGAGGAGGTCCCCCTCAGAAACAGTTATAGGGGAGGGGAGTAAAGGGAAAATGGGAAGGAGGGGGGAATGGGAGCATAGAAGGGATGGGATAAAAATTTAGATGTAATATGAATAAATTAATGAAATATATTAAAAAATAAAGCACACAGGGTACTTGGTGTTAGTGTAATGTTTGACCTGCTTTGACCATGTGATTTGTGACATGGTGGGATGCAGAGTGCTCTGAGCAGCTTTCTGCCACACTTAGAAAATCTGTGGTAGGTAACCTTTTGTCATGACTTATGAATGATATAAACCACTCGAAAGAAGAATGGGTTTATTTTTTTTTTTATTTCAGACCGTTGTCATTTTTCTCATATCATGTTTGGGATGTGTAGTGGGGAACTCTGTGAAAAATGTAGCACACATGTTAAGAATATGTGCAGGAGGAGGGCTGTTCACCTCATGGTGCTTTGGGAGCCAAAAGAAGAAAAAACATGGGACTGATGTGTCAATGACCCTTTCATGGGAATACCTTCAGGACTTAATTTTATACTGCACCCCACCTTTTGACAATCGCATAGTTTCCTATATAGTAAGAGTGTGGGGCCAGGCCTTTAACATGGGTGCTTTGGAAGGGAATTCCAATTTTGAACTGTTAGGTAGAGATCAAATTAAACTCTCCATCATTTGAACAGAATATCCAGCTGGGTTCTATTGGTATTTGAAATGCATCCATTAGGGAAAAATGTTATATTCCCAAAATGACTCATCACTTAGCTTCTTTACACTGTTACTAAATACCAAGGATTGTCATGCAAGCTTATGATTTTGTTTTGCATACATAAAGTAGTACAAATTTAAATACTTACACATAAGTTCAGTGGCTTATGTTGGTTACCAAAATTGAGTTCTACTTTAAGCAAGCAATTACAGCACAAGCATTTAGGAAAGCAGTGGGAGAGTATTTATGAAAGCTGTAGCTGTTTAGTCTAGCACATGCTGTACAGAATATGAATAGCAATATTATATATTTTACATAATGGTTAGTCAGAGAGGCTGAAGTAGAATTAGTTTGATTCCATAAAAAGAGCAATAGAAACAACAAGACCTTTGGAATCTGTAGCAGATACACGAATAGGAGGAATGAGGAAAAAGAAAAAAATCACAAGTAAATATAGACTTAGTTGAGAAAGCAATGAAAGATAGCAAAAGAATGAAAATGGTTCTAATGATAAGGAAACACATTGAATGTTCTAGCCTATATTACTTTATTCCTATAAGAATAACTTGCAAAGCAAAAAGAAGAGACAGGTACCAGAGGATTTAGCAGGGTAGAAGATGGGGTGGGGATGGAACTTCCCATGATTACTTCATGGAAAATACTGTATGATTTTTGTTCTCTGCCTCTCATTCTTTCAAATAGTCTGTGTATGTTCACATTGTATTTATAAGACAATATTAGTAGATATGGGTGTTTTATTAGGGTTTTATTGCTGTGAAGAGACACCATGATCATGGAAACTCTTACAAAGGAAAATATTTAATTGAGGCTGTCTTACAGTTAATAATTAGTCCATTGTCATCATGGAGCGACACATGGCAGCATGCAGGCAGACATGGTGCTGAAGAAGGAGCTGAGAGTTCTTGATTTGCAGACAGCAAGTAGGGACTGTGAACCACTGGGCTGTCTTGAGCATCTAAGACCTCAGAGTCCATGCTCAGTGATACATCCTCTAACAGCACCATACCTACTTGAATAAGGTCACATCTCCCAATAATACCAGTCCCTATGAGCCTACAGGGTAATTTTCATTAAAATACCACAAGGGGGGGTAATATAATTACAAATCATCTCTACTTTCTGCACTTTCCAATATGGTTAGGACTATTTAAAATAATAATAATAATAATAGCAAATAACTAGAGAGGAAAACATGCATTAGGATACATTCATATTACTGTAATAAGTATTCACAAAATAACAGATATATTCTGAATTTCTTTTTCAGAGAAAATGAAATGTTTTGCTTTGCAGTAAATACAGGCATACCAAATTCCAGGGTTCTTCACGGATGTGTGTGAATGATTCCTGTAGCTCCCCGAATCAACACTGATCCAGCCAAGGCTCCTTCCTGATGCCTTTGAGCTTTCCTGTCTTTCTGATTCTTTATGACAAATTCCTTTTCCCTCCTAGAAATCCCCTTAAACTCTCTGCCCAAAGACATATTCCTCCACAGTGACATCAGGTAAAGGGCAGGTCTTTAATAGAATTCTCTTCTGAGTCCTCACTTTCTTACCTATATGTGACATGGAGGACACATCTCAGAGTTCTCTCTTCCTCTCCCTCCCATTCTCTCACCCTATTTCAATCCACCTCTGCTCCTCTCATTCTCCGTCTTTGTCTAACATAGCGCTGATATTTTCTTCTGAAAGGTAATGCCCCACACAGCATTGCCATTGGATAAAGAATACATATTAATGGTGTATGAAAGTTTCATCTTCGGAAATAAATCCCCAACTCAAAAGCTAACTGTATCCTAAGGACATAGACTAGGGGTAGAATGTGTTCAAATCCTAGGTCTAGCAACAGCTTAGAATGCGCTCTACCATAAGAGCCTTGCTCAATTTTCAGTGATGACCTATTCACACCCATGTAGAAGCCCTCATGAAGTGGAGCGCTGAAGTTAGTGCTGACCTCGCAACGTCAGGCCTGATACTGTTCTTGAAATAAATCACCAGTTCTCCCTGTCTGTTAGGTGCTTCAACCATGACAAGGCATAATAGAAAAGAAGATTAATTGTTGAACTGGAAAAATCCTTGCAGTGACAAGGACAAAGAAGAACAGGGGGAATAGAGAGGGAAAGAAAGGAAAGAGAAAATAAAGGAAAGGAGATGGGTGGGGGAGAACTCAGTTTCTCTATTTTTTTCAATCTCTATCTCAACTTTCAAGGTTTTGCAGTATCATGGCCAGGTTATGTCCATAAAACTCGATTGCCTAAACTGTCAAGAAAGGGCACTTTATGAGTCCCATTTGTGTTACTGAGTAGCCTGCTTTTACTAAAGCTCTGTGGATAGCTTTCAACGACTCAGGAGACCTGACACAGAATCCTTTGTCCTCTATCTCCTCTAATTCACATGAATACAATTTAATTCTACTTGGAGACCTTCAACAAAACAGCCCTGTAATAAATTTGCAATACCATGGAGTATTGTTAAGTTGACTTGGGGACTCACCTCATTCAATGGCATACTGTCCTAAACAGGCAGCGAAGAACAAAGAGGCAATTTCTATATGAAAAATTCATGGCTCCCAGTTACCTTCACCAAGGCTTCCCATGGGCCAGAGTTATCTTTCCAGTCTATATGCACGAATTTTTGTGTCTAGTAAAGTATAGGTGCTGTTAAGCTCTCCACCTTAGCTATATTTGGACAGTCACAATCGAGCAGATACCACTGAGGTCTGTGCCTACAAGGAAACTCATCATGACTCTGGAGAATATATGCTGATAAAAATGAGAGAATGTGGATTAAAAGGGATTGGGGCCAGGAAGCAATTTACTGTAAAAGCTGACTTGACTATATTTTGATGCTATTTTAGATACAAATAAGAGGAATTGTGGAGGAAGGCATTCTGGATTTAAAAAAAAAAGTGATGAGAAAGCAAAAGAGAAGAGAGGCTATGGGAAAGTGGAGGAAGCAGAGACAGTGAAGTCCTAAGTGAATGGGTATCTTTGAGATGAGCATGCAGTGTCATGGACACCGATACCTCAGCACCATCAGAGCTACAAGGCTTTCCTTGGACAAGGCTCAGTGGTTTGCAATGACTTCCTCAGGTCTCCAAATATTAATACCAACACCATGGACAGACAAAGTCCACCATACCCGTGCTATCTCCACCTTGATATTTACAGCCTGAAGATAGGTTCGCCACAGAGACTGTTTCTGTAGAAGCTAAGCCTACCTTCTCAATTCTGCTGTACACCACAATTTTGTGTCCTTGTTCAGATGTGTGCCATAACATCCCCCCATTCCATTCAACTGAGCTTCCAAGGTGCTATGTCTCTCCATCAGAGAGCTCACTTAATGCTTGCTTATCTGTCTTTGTATATGCGTGCCTAACCTTTCTTCATTCATTTACAGCCCAAGTCAGGTCCAGTTCCTGGAGCCTTCCAGGAAAATTCAACAGAAGGCTTTACCACAGCAATGACACACTTGTAACTGGGTTCTTTTTGTGAGGCTTCCTTTTCCCAGTATAATAGCCATGGAGCTTGAGACTGCTTTGCATGTTCCAAGTCACAGAATTTAATTGTAGATGTGTAACTGAGTAAAGAAAAGCCATGCATTATTTTGTTGATTCTATTATTGACATTGATTCTTTATTTGTCAGGTATCCAGATTCTTTGTTATGGAACGTCTCAGTTCTTCAATAAGAAGGTAGAATGTACTTTACTACTATTAACTTTGGACCTGACTATGGGATTGACATTGATGAAAAAAATTAATTTAATTCTGTTTAGAGTAGTTTGGGTTTTTTAGAAGCTTTTTTACTATAATTTATTCAGATTACATTCTGATTGTTATCACTTCACTTGTATCTTCCCATTCCCCTCTCCCTCTTTCGTCCAGTTCGCCTCCCCTAGACCTCTGACAGTAGGGAGACCTCCTCCTCCTACCTGGTCTATTCCAGATAGCCTGCTTGCTTCCCCTTCCTCTGAATGCCCACTGAGCCTCCCACAAAGGGTAAGTGATCAAATCAGAGGGACACCAGTGTTCATGTCGGAGGCAGTCCCTGCTCTCCCCACAACCTTGGAGAATGAACTGTCGGTTGGCTAGCTCTGAACATGGGATCTAGGTTTACGAAAAGCAGAGACTTAACATTTTGGATCCCAATTCTTGAGCTCCAGACACCACCAAAGGAATGGGCAGAAGAGTGGGTACAGCATAGAGACGAAAGCTTCCAAAGCAGGTGCATAGAGGTGGCATGCAAGTTGAAAGAGTATCATGCTAGGTGTGTTAGAGAGTGTAGAGTTAAAGACAGGCAATAAGGTGAGGAAAAAGTAGTTGATGGATAGTCTTTTTTTTTTAATACATTTTTATTAATTTATACATATTACATCTCAGTTGTTAGCCCATCCCATGTATCCTCCCATCCCTCCCTTCCTCCCACTTCCTCCCCCTACTCCCCTCCCCTATGTCTGTGTCTGAGGGGGATCTCCTCCCCCTGAATATGCTCATACGGTATCAAGTCTCTCCTTGGTGACCTATTATCTTTCCTCTGAGTGCCACCAGGCATCTCCATCCAAGGGACATGATCAAATATGGGGCACCAGAGTTTGTGTGAGAGTTAGATCTTCTTCTCCACTCAACAGTGGAGAATGTCCATCGGCTAGTCCGGGTAGGGGTTCAAGGTTTTTACTGCCTATTTTTTCCTTGGCTGTTGCCACAGTTTGCGGAGGACCCCAGGGCCCAGACTCGCCTGTAGTTTTCCAGGACCCACTGGATCCTTCCATTTCCTCTTTCTCCCAGGCTTCTCACACCTAAAGTTTCAATAGGATGTCCTCCCCTCTTACCCATTATTCTGGTAGGTACAGTTTTTCATGGGGACGTACACCTTGGGCTAGTGTCTCGATATAAGTGAGTATATACCATTTAGCTCTTTTTGCTTCTGTGTGAACTCACTCATTATGACAATTTCTAGTTCAATCCATTTGTCCACAAATTTTGGAAATTCCTTGTTTTTAATAGCTGAGTAGTATTCCATAGTGTAAATGTACCACAGTTTCTTTATCCATTCTTCTGTTGAGGGACACGTAGGTTGTTTCCAAGTTCTGGCTATTATGAATAAGGCAGCTATGAACATGGTTGAGCATATGTCCCTGTTGTGTGGTAGTACATCCTCTGGGTATATTCCAAGGAGTGGAATAGCTGGGTCTTGAGGAAGCCCTATTCCCATTTTTCTGAGAAAGCACCAGATAGCTTTCCAAAGTGGTTGTACTAGTTCGCATTCCCACCAGCAATGCAGGAGTGTTCCTCTTTCTCCACACCCTCGCCAGCATGAGGTGTCAGTTGAGTTATTGATCTTAGCCATTCTGATGGGTGTAAGATGGAATCTCAGTGTCGTTTTGATTTGCATTTCTCTGATGACTAAGGAGGTCGAGCATTTCTTTAAGTGTTTCTCAGCCATTTGATATTCCTCTGTTGAGAATTCTCTGTTTAGCTCTGCGCCCCATTTCTCTATTGGGTTATTTGGTTTGGTGGTGTTTAATTTCTTAAGTTCTTTATATATTTTGGATATTAGACCTTTGTCAGATGAAGAGTCGGTGATGATCTTTTCCCAGTCTGTAGGCTGTCGCTTTGTTCTCTTGACAGTGTCACCAGCCTTACAGAAGCTTCTCAGCCTCATGAGGTCCCATTTATTAATTGTTGATGTTAAGGCCTGGGCTGTTGGTGTTCTGTTCAGGAAGTTGTCTCCTGTGCCTATGAGTTCCAGACTCTTTCCCACTTTTTCCTCTAACTGGGTTAATGTCTGTGGTTTTAAGTTGAGGTCTTTAATCCACTTGGACTTGAGTTTTGTGCATGGTGACAAATAGGGGTCTAATTGCATTTTTCTACATGTAGACATCCAGTTAGACCAGCACCATTTGTTGAAGATGCTGTCGTTTTTCCATTGAATGGATTTGGCTTCTTTGTCGAAAATCAGGTGAGCAAATGTGTGTGGATTCTTGATGGATAGTCTTAATCATCAAATATAACAGTCTACATTTCAATATGGAGTTTGAGGAAAAAACAATGTCTGTAGTGCTGTTCAGTACTCTAAACCAGAACCACACCCTCTAACAATCACATGGTAATCCTGA
This sequence comes from Acomys minous, assembly GCF_964271855.1. Lineage (NCBI taxonomy): Eukaryota > Metazoa > Chordata > Mammalia > Rodentia > Muridae > Acomys > Acomys minous. The sequence goes on from NC_140483.1 coordinate 128,875,815, forward strand.
CTACATGTCACGCTCAATCTTTTTCTTCCGAAGGCAGGATTGTTTGTGAAATTCTGAACCTGTGATCGCAGTGTACAGACACAATTGAGAATATATGTACACATCTATACACATTTGACGATGTTCTAAAAACAAAACCCAAAGAAACAAACAAAAGGATGCTAAGCAAAAAGAGAGGATATGAATTCATAAATGTATTGAAGAAAGTCCACCTTCCTTTCTTTTCCCACTCAGTCCCTTCAATAATACGTAGTCTCAGTCTTAATAATGATAACCATAAGTTTTCTAGCTGTTCAAGCTGCCATTGCCAGAATCTCAGCTTGCAGAAATGAGAAAACTGCATGAGGAATAGGGGAGGGAAGAGGGGGGAGAGGGAGGGAGGTGGAACTGGGAGGAATGGGGCTACAATTAGGACATAAATTGAATAAACAAAAATTTTTTTAAAAAAGGAAAATAAGAGAGAGAGAGAGAGAGATGGCATGGTTCTCCAGAGCTTATAGCCACCAAGCAGATCAACTATGCAGTTATTAAGATACCAGAGTCACAGAGTCAGGAGGGAGGCAGAAAAATGTGAAGGCAGAAACCAAAATTAGCATACTCCTGCTAAAAAATGCATCCCACTAATAAAGCAGGCAGATGAGACTTGGACCGCCCAAAAGGAGAGCTAAGGGCTTCCCAGTCTATTCTCAAATCACTCAACACTCCAAGCTGTTTCTTTGAAAGCATCATCTGGTATCCTTTTGGATCTCTTCATATTCCCTGGTGCTCCATTTTACAATATCACAGTCATGGAGTCTATTAAATAAATATATGAATACATGAATGGATGTGAAGAGGACTTTAATCTGTGATGAAAAATGCAAGTTACTCTCTACTCTACTGTTACAGCAACTTTATGTGATGATAAGAACCAGTGAGGAAGACGGAGACCCAAAGAATCATTTGCTTTGCTGCTCTATATAGTAGGACCTCTAAAAGAAGCAAAACAACTGTACCAGCCACAGAGAACCAATGTGTTCAGCATCTTACATTGAGCTATGGTGCAGAGAGAAAATAATAGGAATTGCTAAAGTTTCCCCCACAAGAAAGTGCTGATAAAAATATTTGCTATAGTAATATTCCTACAGATGAGAGGCAATAGGAGACAGCCTCATTAATACACAAGTTTAAACTAGCTAATTTCTTCTTGAGAGGATCGTAGTTATCTGCCTTTATTATATTTAGATATTAAATGTGGGAACTACATCACTAAAAGCTATTCAATAAAGAGGGCTTGGGGTGTTCAATGAAAGTATCTACAAATAAAGGTGATCACAAAATCAGTGCTCGATTTTTGGACTCAATGCTCCATAATGAAGCCAAATTCAGTAGCACTAATGAGATGACTGTGGTGATGGGGGCCCACTATGCTGTGGAGTGACCAATGCGTTGAAGCCAGAAGTTGGCATCTTAGGTCATAGAGCTGTTGGAATATTGTATTAAGAAATATGGTTTAGGGGCCGGGCGTGGTGCTGCAAGCCTTTAATCCCAGCACTCGGGAGGCAGAGGACAGCCTGGTCCACAGAGTGAGTCTAGGACAGCCCAGGCTACACAGAGAAACCCTGTCTTGAAAACCCAAAAGGAAATAAAATAAAATAAAAATAAATAAATATGGTTTAGTATGAAATTAATGCATGAAAGTTAAAGCATCATTGTTTTTACATTCATTCTCCACAATTCAGCTTTTATCATTTTCACTTATTACAAACTTCTAATATCCTTATTCCCCCATAACATAACATTTTTCAATTGTATCCCTGCATACTGTTTTCAGGAGCAGACAGCGATCTGTTTTTGTATCTTCCTTAATATTTGCACCACTGACCCAACAGAATGCTTGAAAAACAGCCAATATGACATTGAAGGAATGTGTAAAAATAGACTATAGTTCTCAAATATAGTGCTTTTTAACATAGATACATATTCTCTCCTCATTTATTTATTTCCAGTTTTCAACCATAGTTTACCATTCCCTTTACCTCGAACTCACTGTCTTGACCTTAAGCATACTCTTATTCTAATCATACTAAATGTATTCTTAATTTTTTAGTACAAATAGATTGAATGCAATTCAGATAGCTGCTACTTGATTGGAACTGACATATTTAAAGCAAAACTGGTAGACAGCAAATATATAGTCTTAATTACCTCTGCTGTAGCTAGACATCACAAGGGAGAAAGAGAGGCAGGAAGTACCTAAAGGACACAATGCACCTAACAATAAAGGCAGAAATTTCCACATGGTGCTTAGAGCATGTGGTCTTACCTCCAGGATTATTAATTATTAATTTACTGATAGTATTTCCATTGTTCACATGCGGCTGCAAAGGTCAAAATTAGAAAGTTGCTGTAAAACTGCATTTCTGATATTTTTACAGATTAGGAAAATGATAAGTCAGAATATTTGGTTATTTTATAATAGAGCAATAGTTGAAATATATGTTTTAAATTTAAAATTGTAGCCTTTTAAAGCAGTAAGGTAACACCTTGAAATTCATATTATAGCTGTGATATAAGAATAAAACAACCTAATTTTATGACACCTAAATAATATATACAGTACCTGATAAGATGGGAAGGAAACCTAAACAGAAGTTGTGTCACTTTGTACCCAGATATTAGTTCAGTACAAATGACCTGGGGTTTTGGGTATCTCTACTTTAAGTTTCACAGATAAATCAAGTGTACCCCCACAGGCTAGTGGTCACTGATCTTACTATGACAGCTGCTAAATGAAAACTCAAATCCTTGGGGCAGAAGCTGATGCTTCTCATGTTTCATTAAGCACTGCCATGGGGTAAAAAGCCCACTCATAATCTCGACACAGCCCTTTCTTTATTTTCTCTATCTTAATGCAAGTTTATTAGTATTTGAGATGTCCCTGCTTACCTACCATTACAGATTCAAGCTACCTCAAACAAACAAACACCAAAAGCAATCTCATTATGGTCATTCGTAGTCCCTAGATGAATAACATAGAAACTAATTTTTAGTTATAATTTTCTTAACATATGTTCATAAGGTTAGTTGGAATTACTCAAATTACATTGTTTAAAATAGTTACACATTCCATCTTTTCTTTTGGTCTTCTTTATAGATTTTTTTCTTCATGCGTATTAATTTCTAGTATTCTCCAGGGCACCAAGCATATTCTGTTCTTATCCTAGGCTCCTAAGATTAATGAATTGTATGCTGATTTTGTTCAGAAATGCTCTCTCTAACCTAGGCTTGCACTTCCTACAGTGACACCAATAAGACCCTGCTCAGCATGGAGTTATCTCCACTATCCTCAGCCTCTTTTAGCATGACATCTTTCTGCTTCATCTATTTATATGCTTTTAAGACTCTTTAACTTTTATCTCAGCTACAGTGAATGCAAATGCCTATTAATGTCAGCCACAACCAAAATATAGCATTCCTGTTTGCCTCTACAAGAAATACAAAATCTAGAAAAGCTGGAGGGAAAAGGTTGAAGTTCTTTTAAATGAAAATTCATATGGAGTGAATTTAGAGTTTCCACATGGTGCCTCCAAAATAACTTAGTTATGAACATACAGGAGTAAAACTTGCCCTGTGCAAAAGAGCAGTGGCCACATGAAAAAAGTTTAGGAAATCACTGGCCGTTGACCTATAATTTGTAGTACCTGCTAATGATGTAAAGAAAATCACAGAAGTGTTTAGGGATCATTTCTATGGAGAAAGTGTTATTACATTTATAATTAATATTTTACAGAAATCTGGAAGCTGGCACGATAATATAATTATTTTCTGGCCATTAATTATTTCCCCTTCCTTGTGGAGCAATGGAGAGAAAATTATGTGAATGTTAATAGACACCCTATACTTACTAAAGATGATTGTTTATTGATACCAATGCTCAGAAAGACATTCAGGAAATAAAAATTGGTAAACTGTTGAGAATCTACAATTCCATGGAATATCTAATAGTCTCCTCCTCCTCCTCCTCCTCTTCTTCTTCCTTCTTTCTCTTCTTCATCTTTTCCTCCTTCTCCTCCTTCTTCCTCCTTTCTACTCTTCATTCTTCTTTCTTCATTATTATTATTATTATTATTATTGAATTTTCAGATAAGTTCTCACTATGTAGTTCTAGCCAGTCTGGACTGACACTTACTATATAGACCAAGCAAACCTCAAACTCATAGAGATCTGCATGTTTCAGTTTTCTAAGTGATATAATTAAAGCTGTGCACCAACATGTCTGACATTAATTAATTTTTAGATTATTATTATTTAATATGCATGAGTTTGATGAGTGTGGGGCTTATACATATGTGTACTACATATGTGCAGTGCCAACAAAAACCAGAAGAAGGCATTAGAACCCCTGGACCTGGAGTCATGGTTTCTAGTCACCATTTAGATGTTGGGAACTGAACCCAGGTCCTCTACAAAAGCAGAAAGTGCTCTTACCACTTAGCAATCTCACAAGCCTTACTCTTATTATTATGGGAGATACATACCTGAGTACAATAAATTTGATGTTCATATTGAAAGCTATGAGCCAGGGCAGGTTGGAACCAAAGGCCAGGGTAGTTTCATTTTTGGCTTTGAAGTCTTTCAACTGATTGAATGAGGATCAGGTGTATTGAAATCAAATGGTTATAGACTTCTATCATATCTTCAAACAATGTGTGGCAATTCCTCATTTCATAGTTAACAGTTATATGTGTGTGTGTGTGTGTATGTGTGTGTGTGTGTGTGTGTGTGTGTGTGTGTGTGTGTGTGTGAGACAGTACCTACAGGAACTGACACATCAAATATGCGTTTATGAATTCTGCTCCTATTCTAATATGAGGAAAACATATGACCGAACTTTTTCTCTGTTAAAATCATAAGTGTCTGTTAAAATCTATGCCCCAAAATTGGATAAACATATTACCATTCATTAAACACAGAGTGAAAGTCATATTTGATTTACTGAGAGACATTTCTAGGAAGACAATGGAGTTAGATATGAGGCTAGATCTCTTTGTTCTGGCATACCCATTTATTTATTTATTCATTTATTTATTCAGATTACATCTCAGTTGTTATCCTCTTGTTTGTCTCCTCTCACTCTTTCCTCTCTCCCTCCTTCACCCTATTCCCCTCCCCTAGGTCTGCGACAGAAGAGGACCTCCTCCCCCACCAGATGGCCACAGCCTATCAAGTCTCATCTTGGTAGACTTCCTATTCTTCTCTGAGTGCTACTAGGCCTCCCTAGCAAGAAGAAGGGGTCAAATATGAGGCACCAGAGTTCATGCCAGAGTCAGTCCCCATTTTCCACACAACTGTGAATAATGTCCTGTCCCTTGGCTAGATCTGAGTAGGGATTCAATATTTATTGCATGTATTGTCCTTGGTTGCTGCAGTAGGTTGAGCAGATGCCCCTCGGTCCAGATCCGCCCATCATCATGTTCTTCTTGTAGTTTTCTAGGACCCTCTGGATCCTTCTATTTCCTCATTCTCCCATAGTTTTCCCACCTAGAATCCCAATAGGAGGTCCCTGCATCTATCCCAATCTCCTAGTGAAGACTTTCTCTGTTGGGCTAGTGTCCAATTATAAGTGAGTATATACCATGTGAGTCTTTCTGAGTCTGAGTTAACTCACTTAGTATGATTATTTCTAGTTCAATCCATTTGCCAGCAAATTTCAGGATTTCCTTGTTTTTAATAGCTGAGTAGTACTCCATAGTGTAAATGTACCAGAGTTTTTTTTTAATCCATTCTTTGGCTGAGGGACATTCAGGTTGTATCCAGGTTCAGGCTATTATGAATAAGGCTGCTATGAACATGGTTAAGCATATGTCCTTGTGTGTGGTGGAGCACCTTCTGAGTATATTCCAAGGAGTGGAATAGCTGGGTCTTGAGGTAGCCTTATTCCAAGTATTCTGAGAAAGCACCAACTTGATTTCCAAAGTGGTTGTACAAGTTTGCACTCCCACCAGCAACGAACAGTTGTCCCCCTTTCTCCCCATCCTCACCACCAAAAGCAATTTACAGATTCAATGCAATCCCTATCAAAATACTTACACAATCTTTTAAAGGCATTGAAAGATCAATTCTCAATTTCATATGGAAAAACAAAAAACCCAGAATAGCTAAAACAATCCCGTACAATAAAAGATGCTGCAGAGGAATCTCCATTCCTGATCTCAAGTTGTACTATAGAGTAACAGTAATTAAAACAGTATGGTACCGGCACAGCAATAGGCTGGTTGATCAATGGAATCAAATCAAAGACCCAGAAACATATCCACCCAATATGGACACTTGAGTTTTTAAAAAGAAGCTAAATCTATTCAATGGGAAAAGGATAGCATCTTCAACAAATGGTGCTGGTCTACCTGGATGTCTACATGTAGAAAAATGCAAGTAGACCCATATTTATCACCACGCACAAAACTCAAGTCCAAGTGGATTAAAGACTGCAATAATAAACCAGAGACACTAAATCTGTTAGAAAGAAGTAGGGAAGAACCTGGGACTCATTGGCACAGGCAACAACTTCTTGAACAGAAATCCAACAGCCCAGGACTTAAGGTCAACAATTAACTAATGGGATATCATAAGGCCAAGAAGCTTCTGTAAGGCAGAAGGCACTGTCAAAAGAACAAAGCGACAGCCTACAAACTGGGAAAAGATCTTCAACAACCCCACATCTGACAAAGGTCTAATATCCAAAATATATAAATAGCTCAAGAAATTAAAACACCACCAAATCAAATAACCCAGGTAAGAAATGGGGCTCATAATTAAACAGAATTCTCAACAGAAGAATAGTGAATGACTGAGAAGCACTTAAAGGAATGCTCAATGTCCTTAGTCATCAGAGAAATGCAAATCAAAACGACTCTGAGATTCCATCTTACACCCATCAGAATGGTCAAGATAAAAAACTCAAGTGACTGCACATGCTGGCACACTCTTGACAGCATACTTCTATAGGAACTGCAACTCCATTGTCTCACCAGAGTCTCACAAAGGGATGATGTGAGAGCTTCAACTTGGAAGGTCATAAAAGTCTGTCTCAGACAAGGCTTGTTGCTTATAACTAACTCTATATATTAAGCACTTTGTTTATTGATTGCTTCATTGACATTTTCTATGACTGAAGAACATAATTAAGTAAAGGGTAAACAAATATTTTTAAAATATGCTGTTTCAGAGCTGCAATGCAGACTCAGCAGTTTAGGGCAGCCACTACTTTTGCAGAGGACCTGGGTGCCTTTCCCTGTACCAGCATGCACATATACACTGCTCTGTCTTCAGCCTCATGTTTGACCATGTCCCCTGGAGGGGGAGGCCTGGTGGCACTCAGAGGAAGGATAACAGGCTACCAAGAAGAGACTTGATACCCTATGAGTATATACAGGGGGAGGAGGTCCCCCTCAGTCACAGTCATAGGGGAGGGGAGTAAGGGGAAAATGGGAGGGAGGGAGGAATGGGAGGATACAAGGGATGGGATAACCATTGAGATGTAATATGAATAAATTAATAAAATAAAAAAATTGTCGCTACTAAAAACTTATCTACAGTGGAGATGGACATTTAAAAAAAATTTAAAAAGCTCTGTTATTCAGGTAGAAGCAAGATGTATTAGAGGCCACACTGAAAAAGCTGTCAGCGACCTTTAGAGACATATTCCTACATAATATATGAAGGATAGTTGATGAAGTCTATGAGACCTATAATTTAAAGATATACATACTTTTTCAGAACTTAAGCTAAAATTTTATGTGTATTTAATGTATATGATGACTAAATCACCCTATGATATACCAGTAAGCCTTGATTGTGCACATGTTTAACTTTAAAATCAAAGAAAGAAGTAATCATCATTTAACAAATATATTAAACACAAGAGCCAGTGTTTATTGAGTATGTAGCATACCTGCTTCTTCAACTAGAAGACTTTATAAAAATATCAAATATTCCTACCAAATTTATGTATAATCCACAGCTGTAGAAGAGGTTAATGGCACTTGGCTGCTATGTGTCAGAGCCACAGTGTGAGCCAAGAGCTGATTCCAGGCTCTCAGTTTTTCAACCCCACCACAGGGCTGTTTACCTCTCTGACTCATGCAGCCTTAGACACAGCCTTGGACACAATCTCAGATTTTGCAGCATTGTATGTTGTCATGTTTGTATTTGTTCAATTCAGTTTATTCTATTGTTCCTTTCCTTTCCATTGAGAGCAGCTCTTCAGACATCTTTAACTGTTTCTACTGATACCATTTTACTGCTTCCAGGTTTGGACAAAGACTAAAGGTTAGGATGAAGAACTTCTTTTTTTTTTCCTTTATTAATTTATTCTTGTTACATCTCAATGGTTATCCCATCCCTTGTATCCTCCCATTCTTCCCTCCCTCCCATTTTCCCCTTACTCCCCTCCCCTATGACTGTTCCTGAGGGGGATTACCTCCCCCTGCATATGCTCATAGGGTATCAAGTCTGTTCTTGGTAACCTGCTGTCCTTCCTCTGAGTGCCACCAGGTCTCCCCATCCAGGGGACAAACTTCTACAGTATGTTTTCCAGGAAGTGGAAAGTAAAACAGAATGTTCAATAAGCACTGAGACAAGGTATTCAGTACCTCCCACCTTCACTCATTCATTTCATGGCTAGTGAGGAGATGATAAAGCTTTTGAAAACCAATATTCTGGCTGGGCACAGTGGCACATGCCTGTGACCCCAGCACTCAGGGAGGCAAGAGACTAGCAGATCTCTGTGCATTTGAGCCCAGCTTTGTCTGCGAAGAGAGTCCAGGACAGCCAAGGCTAAAGAGAGAAACCCTGTCTCAAAAAAAGCAAAAGCCAACAAACAAAACAATAAACCAATTTTACCTTTCAAAGAACTTGCTATCTATTGGAAATATAAAGTTAAAACAATTGTATAACAACAAGGCAAATATATAATAAAAGATTAAACCAAGGCTCAGTGTTACATCAGGAAAAAGAAATGTCTTTATGACACCTGACTAGAATACCTTCAAGGGGACACCAAGATGGATACAGGAATGTTTGAAGACCATTGATATTTTTCCTTTGCATGAATGAAAAAGCAAGTAAAAAGGTTGTGTACTTGAAATATTAGAAGGCTGAGTAAGGACTTCCCTTGGTTATTGCCAAATTGATTAAGTGGCATTCGCTGCAGCCAAACCCATCTAACTTAATAGAGTTTCAGCTTAAAGATACAAAGCTTATCTCATAAAAATACAGATTAGATTTTAATGTAAGTCATTATCAACAACGAAACAGACAAATAAACCCAGTGACACAGTTGCTTTCATAGAAATATAATCAACTGTCAATCTGAAGAGGTCACATTCGTGGAGACCATCACAGCTCCTGGGGGGATTTTCTATGTCATTTTGGTCGTGTGCTGTCCCAAACTCTATTCCTATTAATAACTTTTAGCTGGCAATGCAATTGGCCTGCATACAGCAATCACATAGAATGGCAATTCTAAGAGACCAAACGCATGTGATATTCACCAGATACGGGATGGTCATGGGACTGAATGACATGAATATTAAAAGCTTTAGACACGTCCCCTTTGAAATGGTTATGATTCATTCAGTTATCACACATTTTTGTGATTACATTTGGCAATTCAAGCATAGAAGATTCTCGAAAAAATAAAATTTCAAATGAAAGGATAGCAAAAGCTATATACTAAAGCACCCCCATAGCTATGAAGCCAACAGGGAATTCAACCATGACCTCTTTGTCATAACCTCTGCATTAAGTGTGAAAATATGCAGCGCTGTCTTCACACGTTTAAAAAAAGGGAATAGTGAGTTTCCCCATTCTCTTTCTCCTTGCCTCCGTGCACAGTCATTCCCAAGGTATTTCCCCCTGCCACCATCTAAAAGCAGTCCTGCTCTGTTTCAGTGGGCAGTTCCTTGATTACAAAGGAAGCACATATTATTTCTCAGCTCCTTAGCACACTCATTCCATTTTGTTACATGTAGTGTCTATCTGTTTAGGTGTTTCTAGATTCTTGGTTCCTTGTTCAAAGGACTAATATTGATGCACATAGGAAGCAATGCAGCATAAAGCAGCAGGTCATCTGACTCAGAGGCTCCAGTTATTGCTTGGGGGCTCAAGAGAAGGAGAAGCTGGAGTCTTTGAGCTTAGTTTGGGTTTTCCACTCTTTTGATTGACAGGTAAGTTATGTAAGCTTTTCTCCACCATATGTCCATTTCTATGATTGATTTGATTTGATTCATATGAATGCCCAATCATATATAGGCATATAAGGTATATAGCAGATTCTTTCTAATAGTTCATTGAGAGGACCCGGGAAATGTATCCCCAAACCAGTTCAGGCCACACTGGCCCTCTGTTTCAAAACCCCAGATGTATCTCTAAAAATGTTTGAATATAAATGGTATATTATTACATAATAAGAGATTGCTAAAGGAATAAAATATGTTTATTGTCTAAAGCAAAGCAGTAAATAGGCAGTTTGATGCAGGGGGTGGGGCTTGGCTGACAACAATTTGCTAAGTGTGTTGTTAAGCCTGTTGTAGGGAGAGCAGGGACTGCCTCTGGCAGTGAAATGAAATGAGAACAGGCACACTGACAGAACTAACAATCTCATCTAGACAAAGCCTTCCTCACAAACATAGGCTTTTTCATAGTTTTGTAGTTCCCTTCTCTCAGTGAGACCTTTCACTGTGATGAGCACGCTAATCAAAGTCCACACTGATTAAAATAGAAGCCTAAGTATTTAAATTGCCCCTATCATTGCATAGATGAGCCAGCTTCTTGAACAGTTCAAAAAGCTACTAGTGTTGGTGTGTCTTAAGTAGAGAGGGCTCAGCAGAGAAGCAGGTCACTGGCCAGAGATGCTAAAACCAAAGGAGGCAAGCAAAGGGAATAACTTAGCACCTACGGAGTTGCCTTGGGTTGGCCACTAAACACCTTCCTTTCTCTTTTTTTATTATTTTTATAATTTATTCAGATTACATATCACTTGGATCTTCCCATTCCACCCTCTCTCCCTTTTTCACCCTATTCCCCTCCTCTAGCTCTCTACCAGGAGGGGACCTGTGGCACTTATAGGATGGGGAAGCAAGCTATCTGGAAGAGACCTTATAGGCTGTGGCCATATGGTGGGGGAGGAGGTTTGGATGAGGAGGTTTGGATGAGATTATTAGTGCTGTCAGTGTGTTTGTTCCAATTTCATTCCACTATGAGATATTTAAGCTGCATCCGAGAACTTTCTGATATGTATAATCCTTGTTTTAAATATTCTATCTCCTCATTTCTAGCTTCTACTTTCCTGTCTTCCTTCAGAAACAACAAGAAAACAACAAACAGCAAGGACAGCAAAAGATGCAGAATAAAACTGTTGCCAGTTTCTATTAGAAAACCTTGAAACAGTGGCGAGCAGAAACAGGGATTTCAGGATTACTGCCCTGGGCAGGTTAGGAGTGGCATTCTCACCGTTCCAATCCACAGGGAGAGTTAGATGCTTTCTCTATGTGTATTTAGCAAACTGCAATAAAGGTTATTGCTTTTTCACATGGCCCTAGGTCAAGGACTCAATGTTGAAAATCAAAGGCAAGTGAGCAAGACGATGCCCCACTCATCTTTGATTGGCATACTGAAAATGAAACTGTCTCTCAAGCTTAATTTAAGCATGCCTTTGAAATACAATGGGAAAATATTGTGGCTAATAAATAAATTCAGTATATGAATGCCAATATTTAGGTAAAAGAAATATTTTCTTTTCAAAACTAAATGACATAAACAAGTGGCAATTTAATAAATTCTTTTTTAACATAATTCGGTTTTTATTTATTTATTTATTTATTTTTAATTTTTTATTAATTTATTCTTGTTACATCTCAATGGTTATCCTATCCCTTGTATCCTCCCATTCATCCCTCCCTCCCATTTTCCCCTTATTCCCCTCCCCTATGACTGTTCCTGAGGGGGATTTCCTCCCCCTGTATATGCTCATAGGGTATCAAGTCTCTTCTTGGTAACCTGCTATCCTTCCTCTGAGTGCCATCAGGTCTCCCCCTCCAGGGGACATGGTCAAATATGAGGCACCATATTTCGTGTGAAAGTCATACCCCACTCTCCACTAATTCTTTATGACTTCTCATGTTTGAACAGAACAGGTCTCACATATCAAGGTCCCCTCCCTTTGTCTTGACCTGTACTTCCTGTTGATAATCTCTCTGAGAATGCGCACCCTACCTTTCTCATCTGAATGTCCCCTTGTTTCCTTCACTCAGTCTCCTTCACTGGTTCCTTTAATTTTGCAGTTGGAATGCCACCCTTGCTCTGTGCGATTTTCATTTCTGTTTTAATTTTATTGGCAACTTTAACATTGATTAAAGCTTTAGTGCGTCATGAACAGTTTCATGATTTTTTTTTCCTCCAGCCATGATTCTACACCTCAAAGGATACTTTCACTTAATTAACATGGACATCCTGTCATCTCTCAGTTCTGCCCCACCCATATCACATAAAGCCTTTAATGCATTAACAATCCTCTGCATTCATGGTAAAACATTCCTGATGTATCATGAAATCTCTGATGTTGACCTCTAGAATGACTCGTAAATCCATTCCTTTCTCCTTACCAGGATAGAATGTTTAAATGCAAATCTCTTCACTCAGAATGATTCTGCGCTTTCTTAACTGGTCTTCTCAGCTTCCTTCCCACTTTCCTTCACCCACCCTCTGACTTCCCCTAGTATCGCTTATGACATAGACCTGTCTCCTAAGTTCTGATGACCCATACTTATAAAATGGACTCTGAACTTTGAGCTCAAAATATACATAGATTCTGATCTAATAACCATTTTCAAATATAGAAAGATCCATAAACATGGTAGACACATAATACATACCTGCAAAATGAAAATGTGAATAGAGAACAGTTTCAAAAACTTTTAAGAAAAAATCATTATTGGTAATAGTATTATTTTCAAAAGCAATTCAAGATATGTGGATTTGTCATTTATCTTTTTGTTATTATTTGTAAAGAAATGCCTCTCTAATGGCTTATTTCTTAAAATTTTTATCCCTTTATTGGCTCTGAGTCTCTTGCAAGCTGTGACTTAATCAATGGAATTGACTGTTAATCATAGTTTTATCACGTTACTGGGAATTAATGGTAACCTGGAAATAGGGTCTGATTAGAAGTGGGTCACTGAAGTATGTCATTTAGAGGAATAGTATGTGTTCCATAATCTCACTGCCTAGCTCATCGTTTGCTGTCCCTCATAAAGTATACATCATTTTTTCCAGCATATGCTTCAACATATTCTGGAAACAATGAAAATAACTGACCATGAAATAAACTCTTCGAAACTGTGAACAAAATTGCTTTTTTCTTTGTTTTATTTTATGTATAAAGAGAAATGACTCAGACATTTGAAAATTAAGAATGCACATGTAAACTATTTGAATTAAACAAAATAATTAAAAAGTCCCACATAATGTCTGAGACATTATTTGACCATGTCCCTTGGATGGGGAGGCCTGGTGGCACCCAGAGGAAGGATAATAGGTCACCAAGAAGAGACTCGATACCCTAGGAGCATATACAGGGGGAGGAGGTCCCCCTCCGTCACAGACATAGGGGAAGGAAGTAGAGGAGGAAGCGGGAGGGAGGGAGGAATGGGAGGATACAAGGGATGGGCTAACAATTGAGATGTAATATGAATAAATTAATAAAAATTTTAAAAAAGAAAAAAAGTAGGCTGATTTTGTTATGCTTCAATTCAAATTGGTATACACTTTAAATGTAGATAAAGTATTATGTACTGTATGTTTCTTAATTAAAATATGTCTGCTTTGCATGTTAAGATTAGGAATGATAAAAATATATCACAGCAAAGACTTTGAGAATGTATTAGTAAATATGAGAGGGAAATATTAATTTATAAATTGATTTTAGAATCTGATGTTTAGTGAACAAAATAAAATAGTCTCCACACTAAAACATAACTTACTGTGTTCTGAGATCCTTTGAAAATCTATGCTGAATATTTGAAAATTAATATTAAAATAGAGGAGAATACTTAATAAAAAGAAATAATATGTGAAAGGTTGGTTTTTAGCATGTTTTAGCCTTTCTATACTGCAAAAACTTTTCTTTTTTTCCTCAGCAGGATAAATAAAAATCATCTCATACATTTATTCTAATGTTAAACAGAACTCATGTTGTCTTCTAAAGCCTGTCAATGATAGAAATGACAAACACATATCCTATGAGCCATCAATTTTTACTGTCACATTACAAATGGTCCTCTCACTTGTTTTGCCACCTGTTTTGGGAAAATGTAATAAAACTATTCATCTTCACTCTGGTTTCTGATAAGAATATCATATGAGAAATAAAGACAAGGACAGAACTAATAGGTGGGATTTGACCAAGTTCTGCACACTATGTTACAGGAGACCCAACTTTGGAACAGTCTGGACCATACTTCTCTATGTTCCCTTAGAGTGCGAGAGTCATGACCAGCGAGGTGCTATACAGCTCTTGGTGAGTCAAGAGAAATGTAGAATTGGCATGTAAGGTAGTAAGGTTGATGACAATGATACACAGCAGTTTCTTTGTCCTGGGTGGAGAGAAAGGCTGTTAGTACCATGTCCACAGCCCAGAAAATTTCTAGCCACAGCTGGATGCACACCAGGAGGAACACCATGATACTGCCACACAACTTACGCACAAAATTTCCTGTGGCAGAGTGTCCCACGACAAACTGCGCAGTATGCTGATACAAAAGTGATGGCTGGAGACCTAGGTTCCCACATTATAAATCTTTAATAGAGCAGAGTGGAGAGGAAAATTATTAGCTGAAGTTCATTTCTCATTTGCTATATAAGTACTATAAAATCCTTTCCCTTTTGGTTAACCAAGCTAGTTCTGCATCCGAAAGCTTATGAGTAGAGATTTATGATTTGAACCCAGAAAATCTACCTCAAAGTAAGCATGAAGTATGGTGTGTACTATCTCTCCATGAGAAACCCTGACACAGACAGCTTAGGACAGGCTCTGCATGTCTTATATGCTGAGAGCAGGAAGAATTCAACTCTAGTTTTTGTGGATTTTCTTCTAATATTTTACTCTGCTCTGTGTGTGAAATTCAAATTCTGCCCAAACTGGTATGCAAGGGGCCTTGAAGACTTTTTTTTTAAAGCCAGTAGCCACTACCATTATTATCTCCACCCACATAAGAAAGGCATAAAAGCAGAAGTCTAGTTCACATGTAAACATTTCTATATCATCCTAGTAAAGACCTATATTAAGATGACTAACTAGACAAGCCCAGGTGTTTATGTACCCAGATGAATTTCAGTGTGGCCAGCTGAAAAGGAAACTCTATAGAAATGACCTATGGTGACCCCAAGAGCCAGGGACCATGTTAAAGTAACCTTTATTTGTCTGTTCAATTGTCATCTCTGAGGCATACTGCCTCTGAATGCTAATATAGGCCTAGTCCTGGAAGCATCTATCCTCTGTAAGTCTAATCTAGGCGTAGAATATTTTCAGCCTCTGAGATTTACTGCTGAATAAGCTCACCTTTTCTAGTTCTTTCTGAATTCTTGCTGGTTCAACTCAGTTGTTCTGGCTCAAACTCCTCTCCTAGCTGACTGATTCATTCTGGCTTCTCTCTCAGGCTCAAACTGAATTGTTCTGCTTTGTCTCTTGGTCTCATACTATCTTTGGAACTATGTTCTAATCTTCTGGCTCCTTCTCATTCTCTGGCTTGTTCTGTCTTCACCTCTGTCTAGCTTGTTCCATCTTCAATCTGTCTCTGTAAAAATCTCCCATTAAAACTGCCTCTGAATTTCACAAACTGATTGCCACAAACTCAACTCCACTGCACTGCCTGTCAACTCTCTGACTCTATGCAACTGCCTGAGCAGAACTGAACTAGAACTCAGAAAACTGCATACTTCTTTCCTGTGTGCTGGATTAAAAGTGGGTACTACCACATCTGGACATAAGCCTTTCTTTACCTGAAACTTACTCTATACCAGACTGGCCCTGGACTCACAGATCTGCTAGCCTCTGTCTCCTGGGATTAAAGGTATGTTTGTATTCCCATCAGGGTAGTCATATTGGTGGATAAAAACTCTTCTATAGGAAAATGTGCATTTATGTGCTCGAGTTTTCATCACAAACGGCCAGAGTGACCATCTGAAAGGCAGAATGTTTCTTGGATCATTCAAGCTCATGTGTCACCAAATGTCATTTGAATGTCTCATGAGTGTCTCTTTACCTCCCTAGTGTTTAGTATACAACAATGCTCCCTGTGCCCTTGGGTGACACTCATGTTACTGAGGCCCCATTGCTTCCTTGCTTGAGGAAGCTGGGCTACCTTAGGACCATTCCCTTTCCTTTGAATGTGACCTTGGCAGTATAAAGCTCTATGTGAAGCTCACTGAGTGATGGCCTTCAAATATGCCTCCTATTGCATGACTGCCTTTCTTTATAGAGACATAAAAGAGTAGATGTCAAATATTTAAGAGGTAATGAAAAAAGAAGACAAAAGAAGATGGTAGACAATTATCCTCTATTAGAGCAAAGCTTTGTGTAGGAGCAGAAATTGCTAGTCTAGAGGTAGTTACAGGGAGCAGGAGAATGCTTACAAGATCTCCAGGCCCTGTGGTATATTTGAGTAAAGAGAAACAGCAAAAATACTTTCTCTATGGTGAGAAGTTGAGCTATGTTAGAAGTTATGAAGAATTTATTGGGTTGGTAGAGTAATGTGGGTGCAAAGCCACCACTCATAAAATAGATGCTCTCTGCAAACACATTCTGTGGTTTGAATAAATGGGAGTTTCAGTGTAACATAATGATATACAAGTTAGGAAAAATTTTAAGAGATTATTTTGGTTACATCAAACATTCAATCTCAAAGTGTATGGTGGTTTCTTGGATAAACAGACATACTGACATGTGTTTTGTAGTCAGAGCCACTAAAGATGGAGTTGTTTTGAACTCTTGGTTATTTCTACTGATGTGTAGGCAGCTATTTCAAATGTTCTCCTGTATATTTTAGTCAGTAAGTAAATCAATAGATATTTACTCAATGATGTCCTGCAATTCTCTCCATTCTAGTTAATGAGGTATAAATGAAAGTATAATCTAGGTCCAATCCTCAAGTAACTTACATATCTAAATTCAGCTGGTATTCTGATAGAACTAATCAGTATGCAGTGTGGACATTTAATAATAGAGCTATTCACAAGAGTTCTTATTTCTGTACTAGATGGAGAACTGAAAAAGCTGAAGGCTTCTCAGCAAAAGCTCCACTGGGAAGACATCTTAAAGTACAAATAAGAGAGCTAGAAAAAACAGGTCATAGACATAGGGTGAAATGCCTCTGTATTCAAATGTTCCAAAGTTTTCAACCAACAGATTCAAGATTTCAACTAATAGATTAAAAAATATTTGGGAATGATTGAATCTGTATTGAACATGTATATTTTTTCCTGTCACAATTCCTTAAAGAATTCCATGAAGCATATACTTATATGTCACTAGTATTATCTTATGCATTAAAATGCTTAGAGATGATTTGAAAATAGCAAAGGCATCATTTGAGTAAAACAGGCTCATTCCAGTGGGAAATTCTGTAATCTTAACCACCATTTACCATAAAGGTGGCTGCTCATTCTGAGAAAATATCAAACAGGAGATAATATGTCAAAAAAGCCTATAAATGTTGTTTTTAATTTCCTCAGATGAGAGAATGTATTTTAAAAAGATGAGTCTTTTTTTTCTTTTTTTCCTCCTTTATTAATTTATTCTTGTTACGTCTCAATGGTTATCCCATCCCTTGTATCCTCCCATTCTTCCCTCCCTCCCATTTTCCCCTTATTCCCCTCCCCTATGAATGTTCCTGAGGGGGATTACCTCCCCTTGTATATGTTCATGGCAAAGTAGAAGGATTCAGAGGGTCATAGAAGCCTACAAGTAGAACATTATGATAGGCAGATTTGGGCACAGGGGTCCCACTCAAACTAAGGCACCAGCCAAGGACAATACAGGCGGTAAACCTTAAACCCCTACCCAGATCTAAACAATGGCCAGAACAGTAGAGTGGAAAGATGAGTCTTTTTTTTATTAATTTATTCATATTACATCTCAATGGTTATTCCATCCCTTGTATCCTCTCATTCCTTCCTCCCTCCCATTTTCCCCTTACTCCCCTCCCCTATGACTGTGACTGAGGGGGACTTCTTCCCCCTTTATATGCTCATAGGAAATCAAGTCTCTTCTTGGTAGTCTGCTATCCTTCCTCTGAGTGCCACCAGGTCTATCCCTCCAGGGGACGTGGCCAAATATGAGGCACCAGAGTACTTGTGAAAGTCAGACCCAACTCTAATATTCTCAACAAAATCATAGAAAAAATAAGTCTTCATATTTTTTAAACTATTGTCATAGAAGCAATGGTCAAGAGTTCATGTTGTTTGTTGTTATGGAGTGTTACTAGAATACACATATAATGCACTAACTGTGGTGTGTGTGTGTGTGTGTGTGTGTGTGTGTGTGTGTGTGTGTGTGTGTACATTTTCTAGTTTCAAGCTAGATTCTGCTCCTCACCTATGATCCTAGAATGTCTTCATTTCTTTTCAACCTCTGAGCTGTGCCCACATGCACAGTTGTCTGATTAGATTTCAGTAGGAATCACAATTGCCTCCATTTCTGCATAGCTTCTTTTTTCCACTTTCTTCCTCTGTTACTTTTTAGGTTCTGAAAGACATGATTCCATGAAGCTTCCTTCATATAATAAAGCAGGCACTCTCGTCTAGAAATATCATTTCTGCCAATAAAGGAGGCATTATATAAGCAAGTATGAAGGAGCGAGCCCTAAAAGACAGATCTGTAAGAACCTATCTGGTGGGAGAATGGATTCTTGGGCGCTGCAGGCAGAGAGTGAGCAGCAGTGGCCTTTGAGAACTTGATTCAGTGAGGAAGCAGTGTCTGTGGTCCTGGTCTCTGAAGATGAGTCCACAGCTGCACATTCATCCCATGAACCAGGTTACTATTTCTCAGTCCCTGTTGGTGAAAGCACGCTCTTGTCCTTGGGAAAAGATGCCATAAGATGAAAGTTTGCATGTGTTTGCACAAGCTGCACATGTATGTGGATGTGGGTAAGTATGTCCATATAAGACCACTATTACAGCCATGGCAAGGATCTGGCACTCTCACCTGCCCCTTTCATGACGGGTAACTCTCCCATGCCCTACGCCTGCTTCCTCTGCAGGAACATTTCCTGCACTGATATTTCCCTCTGCCCTGGAGACCTGCATGTGTGTCTAGTGTGCTCCTGTATTTCCCCCATCAAAGCTGCATCTACATTCGTAGCCAGACCACATCTCTTTCCATTTCAGAGTCACAGCATTCTCCCTTGGCACTCATTTCCCCGTCTTAGTGTAGCAATCCACTTTAAAATTCCTGAAACCATTTTATATTGTTGAAGAAAAGCAACGCATTATTTCTGAAACAAAAGGCAGGGACAAAGAGATAGAAAATGATCATAAATCCCCTGTAATGGTTATGTATGGGAAGCACACAGTGCTATGAATTATGATAGAAATAGACACTTGGGAGTGCACAGCACATGCATGCTAGCAACATTCCTGAACAGCAAACAAGGCACGCTGTGACCATTGCTTCTGTGACAAAATATGCAGACTCAACTTTTCTACATTCTATTTGCACATAATAAACAATTTATCACCCTGCCACTTCCCAAGGTGTTTGCACATATCCATTTCCCACTGACAATGTTCACTCAAAACAAATGCCCTGGTTGCAAAACTTCAATTTTCTTACTTGACAATGGTATAGAGCAACAGATTATTCCAAATTGTTCCTCATACAAATCTAACCTGAAATTTCTTCCTTTAAAGAGTAATGACAAGAATAGTTGACATGGGGGAAGAAGAGGGGGTTAACATAATCAAAATACATTTATGAAATTATCAAGTAAATATGATTAGAGTATTAAAAACAAATAGCATATGTGCAGTTTTCCAAATAACTTACACATTTTCTTCACTTTGTTTTCATTAGCACCTCAGGGAGAATGTTATTTCCAAAGACATGGAGCTCTCCACATTGGAGCAATTTCCCTGAGTTCACAGTAACAGAGAACCAGTTTGCTTCACACATTGGCGTATTTTTCTTGCATATTACTCTCTCTGTTTTATGTTAATTAGACAAAAAGGTCATGAATTTAAAGGAGAATGGGAAAGATAAATAGAAAGGATTTGAAATAGAAATGGGAATGTAGAAATATTGTAAATGAATACAACCACAAAATTAACCAAAAATGTATGCATGTTCTTTAGCAAGGATTTACCTTCTTGAATCAATCTAGATTACGTAGGGGGAAATATTAATTGTTGATAGCATTATTATATGGGTTTGTATCTTGGACTGAATAAAAAGAAAAAAAGCAAGCTAAGCATTGGTGTCTATTGCTTTCTTCTTCCTGTTGGAACACAATGTGACCAGCTGTTTCAAGTCCTCCCCTGACCCAAGAAAGACTTGGACTGAGTGAATATAAGCCAGTTCTCCCTTGAGTTGTTTTTGTCCACTTTGATTTAATTCACAGAGTCAGGAAAGGGAACTAAGACACACTTTCTTTTCTGGTTCTTTCTATTCTTTTTTCCTTTGCTTCATTTCTCCACATTGTATCTGTATCTGGGACTGATGCTAATATGTTATAGCTTGACAATACTAGCCTATTAGCTATAACTCATTATTTCATAGTCATTGCTATATGATTTCAATAGACATTCTTAACCTGTCATGGTTTATCTTTAGTTAATTGTTATGCCCTTTCACATAATATTACATATTACATACTATGAAATATTTCATACATAATGTTCTCTCCACTGCTTCAATAATGGCATATTATCTCCCTTTAGGTGGTGAACATTTTGCTTTTTGTGGCTATCAGTTCTTGAGGTCTTTCCTTCCAGTGCAGCTCTCAGCCTCCACTGACTTAGTGAGAGCTGTGGGTGAAAGGATTCAGATGTAAATACAACAAAGGCTGCCTTCTGAGACACCTGAGCCTCAGGAATGGGTCTCCTGTCAGCTGGTCTTCCTTGACTTGGTACTTTAAGATTCTGCTGTGCATATAACTCATCAATATCTTTATGGAGAGCTTATACTTTTGTTTGTTGGTAGATCTGCCTGGTGGTATCATATTTTTGACACAGTGACAATGACTTCTCTACTCTCTTTGTTTGTGGGAAGAACCCTGGAAACATTTTAATTGTTTACAAATGAGATATTACTACTTATATATTAGGATCCAATTAAATGATGAAGGTAGTAGTCTGCAGAAAGCAGTAAAAGTTGCTGGACAAAACACATCACCGACTAAGCCTGTACTTTCAATACATAAGATCGATTTCAGCTATTACATGATGTGACAGATTTGGCTACTGTAGTAAGTCTATGAGATAAACAACTTATAAAGAAATAATAATCTAGATGATTGTGTTTGTGTGCAGTTAACTTTTGTACTTTGGAGCTAGTTTGAATGAAGCATATTATGCTAAAAAGTATACAATGGAGCAAAAAGCCATTAGCTTCATGGTAGCCAGGAAGCAAAAGAGGAAACAAGAAAGAGACTAGACTGGCAATCCTCCTCAAATACATGCTGCTAATGACCTAAAGACTTCCTAGAAGACTCATATCCTAAAGGCTTCACCACCTCTCAGGAGTACCACAAAGTGCATCTGGACCTTTAACACATGGCACACTTGAGCCAACATATTTATTTCAAGCGTGAATTTACCTGAGCATCTTGTATATTTATTTGCTGGATTTGTACTTAACAGGAAGAGAACATAATAGGGTGTAGGGATCGCTCAAGAGGAATGCAAAGACTGAGCTCCTTCTCAAGGCAGATCGGGATGTTCAAAGATTATCAATAATGTGTACAGGGGTTAATAGTAAGAGTAATGGTCAGAGAGCTGTGAAGTCAAAACCCCTGAGGAGTCTGAACTGCAATCTTAGAAGAACGGACTTTGCTTTGTCGGTGAAGACAAATAGGAAAGACTCGCTCAAAGTCCCTCATTTCAACCCCTTCAAAAGTAATGTAGCAGGAAGAATCAATTTTATGGTTTAGGTCTTCCAGAGAAAAGCCTTTTTAGGATTTTATAGGGCTTTTTGCTTCACTAAGCTCCATTTTCCTTTTTATGTTTTTCTTTGGGCTTTTACAGTCTTCCTTTGTTCAGGATAAAAATGATGATAGCTCTAACTTAAGAATGTGCAACAAATAAGATTTTCTATTACTGACAGATAAATGAAAACCTAGATGGTGTAGAACTTGACAAAGGCCAAACAATAGACTCTTTGTTGTGTTGTTCTGAAGCAACTTGCTGCACTTCAGTGCAGATTACAAGCCATCCTCCAAGCCCTTCAGAATAGAAGGCTTGCCAAGAGGCACTTAGCTGCTCTGAGGGCAGGAGGGAGGATGAACAAGAGATGGCTTGGTTTTTGAATGAGTAGGAAACATTTAATTTGAATAAATGGAGACTTAGAGATCCTCAGCAAGCAGGAGTAGCAGCCATCCAGGGAACACCTTTGTGAGTGCTTACTTGGTGCTAGGATCCTTGACTGCCAAATACATACTGACATCAATGTGTCAGAATACAGGAAAGCTTCTTGGAGCAAAGAGCAGAAGCAGGCAGCTATTAGAGTTATGTTGGGACTGGATACCCTGCAGTAATTGCACTTTAGTCCTTAATGTCTTTTTGCATTTGTGACCAGTGGCCAGGGAGTGGAGTGTGGGGTGCTTGGTGCTCAATGCAATGAATGCCTGGACACCAGGTGAACAAACTTTCATTGATTATGTCAAATACTTTCTTCTGCTCCTTCCTTGAATGATTTTATACCTGTCACTGTGCTAACGGTATCCTCATTTTTGAGATAAAGAAGACTGAGCATCTTGTCCGTGGCTCCCCCTCAGGCAGTTGATTCCTGTGTTATGTCTCCAGAGTCTGAGAGCACAGCACTGCCTTCCTGCCTTGCATCTTCAGCTCTGTGTAGCTAAGTCCCACTCTCATCCTGATTTGGTGTAAGAATTTAAAACCCTTTACTTTCATTGTCACCCAAGGGTTGAGTTTTTTGACCATCTGAGTTGAAAATACGACGGGATCTAAGCTTGGTTGCCCTGTGCTAGTTCGTACAGGTCGTCTGCCTGCATGCTGGCCTCAGTGAGCCGGGGTAGAAAGTGCTACTTCCATGTGAACCTACTGCTTCATGGAGAATGCTTTTCTAATCTTCCTAGAAATTTTTCTAATTCATACAGAACTTCTTCTATAAGAGAACTCTAAATGTGTGCATAAAAGTTATCTCATAGTACCTCATATTTTTTATAATACATACAAGACTTTTCCTTTGAAAACAGTACCAGATAACTTCAACGACAGTTTATGAGACATTTCAAACGACATAACAGAAGAATGAAAGCCTATGTAACTATCACCAAGTTGGAACAGATGTTAACATGTTGCTGTCTGATACTTATAATTTTTTAGAAGAAATAAAATGTTAAATAAGTTCCTAGCTTGCACTTCTTCTCTTACCCAGTGCTCTCTCACCATCCAGTCTGCTGAAGTTGGTGTGAACTATTTCTATGCACATGGCTGAGCATCTACAGAGTGACTATGCTTGACCATGAACATTTTCTAGATGTAAAGCTTAATACAACTGGAATCCCATAACACATTTTTTGACAGTGTGTTTTTCCCCCAATTTTACGGATGTCTTTGTAGGCGAAAGATGAGCACAGGATAGAAGATTGAGGTCCACTGAGCTGAGCTTTCTAGTAAACAAAGGTTTGGAAAACAAACCAATTGTGCCATATTCACCTCATGTGATTTATTCATTTAACACAATCCTATCAGTACTATCTAGCAGCTAAAATAAAGCAACAAGAGCTGCATAGAGCTGTGGAATTTAAACCACTTTTAAAGCACACAGGCCAAAGAAAGCAATGAATATAAAATGGACATTTTGTGACAGTAGCTTTTCTGCTTGATTTAAAAAAAAAAGATTAATAAAAATATTGAATGATCCAGTCCATAAATTTCTTAGTGCTGCCATTATGGGGAGCAAAGCAAAATTCAAGTGTTGTTTTTTTTTTTTAACTCACCTCTTCTCTATCCAGTTTATATGCCGAGTTCTCTATGTCTTTGTGGAAAGATTTAATTAGACAATAAATTACATCAACTCATTTGCAAAATGCCACTCAGTTCATGGCAGTGACATTGATAAAATACCAGGATCTAGGATGGTATGCTCATCCCCCACTCCTGTAAAATGGTTCTGATTCTCCAAACCTGAGTATGGTCTCGTATCTGAAGTGTCTCTCTGAATCTTGGTCTTTTGTATTCTTTTGTTTCATCAAGTTCATTCTAAAAATGCTGAATATCTCATCTGTATGCAAGCCTGAATTTCCAAATTGGCAGCTCTAACTACTACAGTATTTGACTTGCCATCTATAGATGACAGTAAATTACTTTCAATATTACCTTGGAACTATTAAAGCCATAGCAGGCTGGAATAATGCATGGCCCATATTGCTATTGTCAGTAGGTACTCAATCAATAAAAGAAGATTGTTCAGTATTTCAGCATAGCACAGTCTCATAAGGTAATGGTAGCATGAAATATGTTAATAAATATACTCAGTAAAGCCTTTACTAGTGAAGAAGGAATTGCTGTGAGTTTGAACAGTAAAGCATTGCTGGGCCTGAGCTCTTCAGAGGTGATGTTCTGCTAAAGAAATGGCGGTGGCTGAACCTGGGGAGGAAGTGATATAGAAGTCAAATAAAACATACTGAGCTACTCAGTTGGGCTGATGTAAAGCAACTTTTTATGATCTTCCAGAACAGGTAGGAATAGCCTATTGTTTAGCTTTATGGTATTGCAGACTTTTTTGGTGGTGCTTATCATAACTCTGATAATGCAATTTTTATGAACATTGGGTCAAAATTTATTTCATCTGCTTGTTGGGAACTGTTAGGCTTGGACCCCTTGGGGCCATGCCCTGGCCAGTATGCAATTGTTATTCTGTCCTGGCAGCTTCCTGTTGTGAACATTGTGCCTAGCTGAGCTGACCACAAGTTCCTGTTTTGCACCCTGGTTACCTTGGTTATATGGGTCCTCTTGTCTTGGTGACTTTCCATTTACATCATCTTGTATTTTTCCACCTGCCTCTGTACTGTATAAAAGGCCTTGCCCTCTCCTCATTAAATGGCATTCTCTTAGAATGGATGACCCTCTGTCTTAAGTATTCTTCATCTTGCAGTCCCTTGCTCAATACGTCGGGGTAAATGCAGTGCGGTGCTGCATCTGCTAGCCCTGAATCTTCTGGGTAGAGACTATACATGTCTTGTTATATATTTGCAGGCCAAAAAAACAACCCCCCCAAAAAAAACTTCTTATAAACATTTTAAAATTTTGTGCCCTCTTGAATAATGATGAAATTTTACAATCTCCACTCTGCTCCACCTACATGATTAACCTTTGTCCTGTGTGTCCATGCTGTATATTTCTTCCACCCACTGTCACTGGGCAACCATCCTAATTAATGATAGCACAGTCCTTGGTCTAAGTAACCCTTCATTACTTAGTAATGGCCATATTACCTAATAGTAATAGTGGTGCTTTGGATATGAAAATGAGAAGCCAAGAAGTACGCTTTCTTGAGTTGTGAATGACTAGTTAATATCATATGCTGAGTTTATAACATCTACAGTTTAAAAAGACACTGCATTTTGTGCTTTCTCTACTTTTGGACATATACTTTAGATTCATCTCCATAGACAAAAGGCAAATGTAGTGGAGAAATTTTAAAGTAGACATTTTTTTTTGTCTCTGTTCACCTATAGCCAATCTGACAGAACAGCAAGCTAGTGAGTTGGGTGCAAAGTGGAGAACACAAGTTCAAGTTGGGACCACTAGGTTCATATTTGATTCCATTGTTTATCTGCTTGGAGACCAGGTAACTTTTTAAAATTTTCTAAGTGCTTTTGTTCCAAAGGCTTCTGAACTGTGGGTTGGACTGAGAGGAGAAGAAGGAGGAAGTCTATGACCAGAATATAAAGTGAATAAGTAAATACATTTTTTTAAATGAGAAAACTACCTGCCTCCAAATGTCAAAACCAAACCAAAACAACCAAATAAAGAATGCTAAAATTCCAGGTATACTATGTAAAGTATTTTTTCAAAGCACATTTTCTATTATTGCTATTATTATTCACAATTAGAATAGCTGCCTAAGGAATTTGCTGAGTCAACAACAATTAGTAGCACAGCACTATTAGCATGAGTTAGGAAGGGCTGTCTCAGAAGAGATCATTAACATAACTTAGAAAATAACCTGGCTCATGATCCATGCTCACACCAAGGTAAAGTGTGTAGGGAGGGTGGTGAAATTTGAGGCATTCAAGACTTGAGCAAAACAGAATATTGTGCTAGATAGGAACAAATTTCATTATTAGGAGTAGTACAAAAACCCAATACATCTTTACTAGGTGCTGGGATAAGAACCATGTTACTTAGAGTGAGTTGATAAGATTTTAAGAAGCTAGCAATAAGGAAAGGAAGAAGTTGGAGGCTGACAACTTCATTCTGGTGATTCCTGTTACTGTCAGAGAACATATCCAGGAACACATAAGACAATAAGAATTAAACTCCTAAAGACATTGAAATGGTGATGTGGCAGTCATGCGTATAAGATATATATCTACTGTAATTAAATAATATCCAAACAGAAACACATCACAGAGCTCATGGTAAGAAGTATACAATCAATAAAGGAACTAAATCACTGTGATCAGGTGATCAGGTCCAAGAAATGCTACAGCACATCTGTTGCCATTGTTGAATAATATCCACATCACACCTCAAGAAACAGCCTTTCCTTTCTCCTGGGAAACTCTTGTGTAATCTCAAGAAGGTTGTCAATACAGTACATCCCCTTTTTCTAAAGAGCATGATCTCCAAAGACCTGGATTAAATCCCTTACCTGGATTAAATCCCCTGATACATAGGTGAGAAAAAAAGTTCTATGAGTAAAATCTACTTTCATCTTCAGAACTCAGAGTCAGCCATTATGTGTCCTCTATTCACTACACATAGGCAAAGTATCAGATGGTAAATAAATACAGAAGTGAAGGAAATGATACATCTTAAAGTCTTATAGACACCTTTTCAATGGAGGGAACACTTACTGAACACCAAAGTGATACTTCCTGGTATAAATTGCTTACAAAAAAGAACATGTCAGAAGAATTTTTGAGTGGGATCTAGACTTTCCAAATTATCTTACTCCCACATGTTATAAGTTCAAAACCATAAAAATAAGTGCAATGCTTTTGTAGTTTCTAAATAGACTGCAAATAAATTTGTTACCAAGACAAATATATATCTTATTTATTTACTTTACATCTTGACTGCAGCCCCCTCTCTTCCTAATCCACCCTCTCATATCCATTCCTCCCATTTCCCCTCTCCATCTCCTCAGAGAAGGGTGAAGTCCCATGGGTACCAACGCTCCCTAGAACATTACGTCACTGCAGAACTAGGTGCATCTTCTCCCACTGAGGCCAGACAAGGCAGCCTAGTAAGGGAAATGAGATCCAAAGAGAGGCATCAGAGTCAGCAAGGGCCCCCACTACAGTTGTTGGGGGCTCCACATTAAGACCAAGCTGTGCATAGCTACATATGTATAGGGGACCCAGTACCAGTCTATGTATGCTATTTGGTTGTTAATTCAGTCTCTGTGAGCCCCTATGGGTCTAGGTTAGTTGACTCTGTAGGTCTTCTTACCGAGTCCTTGACCACTCCAGCTTCCTCAATTATGTCCGCAACTGCACCATAGGTATCCCCGAATTCTATCAAATGTTTGGCTCTGTGTTTCTGCTCCTATTTCCATCAGCTGCTGGGCGAAACCTGTCAAAGGAGTTATGCTAGATTCCTGTCTACAAGCAGAGTAGAGTAACCTTAATAATGACAGGGCTTGGTTCCCTCCCCTGGGACGGGTCTCAAGTAGGGAGTCTTTGGTTGGCCATTCCCTCAGTCTTTGCTCCATTTTTGTTCCTGCACATCTTATAGGCAGGAGACATTTTGGGTTGAAGGTTTTTGTGGGTGAGTGTGGTGTCCTTATCCCTCCACTGGATGCCCTGCCTGGATATAGGAGGTATCCACATGAGACTCCATAGTACCCACTGTGAGGACTCTCATCTAGGATGACCCCCATAGACTTCTTGAGGCCTCTCCTATCCCACGTCTCGGGCAAATCCCAGAGATGCCCCCACCTCTGACTTCCATCCTATCACCTGTCCCCCTTTCCCTTGCTCTACCTACTCCGTTGCTCCCCTCCCCATCCTTTCTCCTACCCAGTTTCCCTCCTTCATCTATCTCCAATGCCTATTTTATTTCCCTTTCTGAGTAAGATTCAGATATCCTCCCTTGGGTCCTCCTTGTACCTTGCCTTCTTTGGTTCAGTGGATTACAACATGGCTATCCTGTACTTTATGGCCTATAACCACTTATCAATGAGTACATACCATGTACGTCTTTTTGGGTTTGGGTTTCCTCACTCAGGATGATTTTTTTCTTGTTCCATCCATTTTCCTGCAAACTTCGAGATGTTTTTGTTTTTAATAGCTGAGTTGTATTCCATTTTATAAATGAATAGAAGAGGAAGTGGGGAAGGGTCTTGAGCTCATTGATACAGGAGACAACTTCCTGTACAGAACACCAACAGCCCAGGCCCTAAGATCAGCCATTAATAAATGGGACCTTATGAAACTGAAAAGCTTTTGTAAGGAAAATGACACTGTCAATAGGACAGAACGGCAGCACACAGACTGGGAAAAGATCTTTACCAACCCTACACCTGACAAAGAGCTAATATCCAAAATATATAAAGAGCTCAAGAAATTAAACACCAACAAACCAAATTATCCAATTAAAAATGGGGTACAGAGCTAAGCAGAGAACTTTCAACAACAGAATCTCAAACAGCCAAAAAACACTTAAATGTTGAATGTCCTTAATCATCAGGAAAATGCAAGTCAAAATGGCTAATATCAAAATGTCAAGTGACAGCACATGCTGGCAAGGTTGTGGAATAAGGGGAACACTCTTTCATTGCTGATGGGAGTGCACACTTGTAAAATCACTTTAGAAATCAATCTGGAAGTTTCTCAGAAATTTGGGAATAGTTCTACCCCAAGACCTAGCTATACCACTACTGGGCATATACCCAAAAGATGTTCCACCATACCACAAGGACACTTGCTTAGCTATGTTCACAGTAGTTTTATTTATAATAGCCAGAAGATAGAAATAACCTAAATGTCCCTCAGTCAAAGAATGGATAAAGAAACTGTGGTACATTTACAGAATGGAATAGTACTCAGCTATCATAAACAAGGGCATCTTGACATTTGCAGAAAAATGGATGGAACTAGAAAAGAATTCATCTGGAGTAAGGTAACCCAATCCAATGCTATGTACTCGCATATAAGTGACAATTATATTTTGAATAATATATATGCAACTCATACATACATACTAGACTAATAAAAAACCCAAAAACAAAATAACAACAGAACACCAAGTCACTTCACAATGACAGAAACTGGTCACAGGAGATGAGCCTGCCTTTAGTTTCTTTTTCATAAGATTGATGATCATAACCATCATTTCATTGCTTTAAAAGTATTTACTGAGAATCTTTTCAACTTCTTTCATAATAATGTTCTATTATCTATTAATTGTGACCAAGTTTCTAAGAATACATAGAAATAATATAAAGGCAACACTTTCTGAAATGTAATTTGTGTGGGTGTGGAATATAAGAGCATGGGCAGCTTTTCAGATAGAAGTTAGGAAGAAGAAATGTCCAGGCTCAGGGACTGGGATGCTAAGCGGCATTTAAGAGAAAGCACAGCACTCCTGGTGCTGCTTCTCAGCAGTATAGAGCTGAATGGTGTGGGAGAAGAAAGCAAGCCATGTAAAGTCTCAAAGTCCATATTACGTATTACCCTTGAGCTGAAGTCCAAGGAGAGTCCTCTGAGGAATTAAGGCAGATGAATAAATGACCTATTTAACCTTTTAAAGTTAGTGTGTGTGCTATTTTGGAATTAGTGTTAGTCAAATCAATTGCCAGACTCGGGACTTAGATTGATTGTTTCATTGCTTACTTCTTAGCACAGAATGCATGTTACTGAATAACTAAAACAAAGGCTGTGTTTCTCAATGAAGCAATGGAGTCAGGGAAAAGACTTTACTTGTACATGGAATTCAAGAGACATACTGAAACATTCATAGGTACATCAAAAGACCGAGTAGATAAGAAGTCTTTGAAATTGTAATTGGTTTTTGTTTGGTTGGTTTGGTTTTGATTTTTCAAGACACGGTTTCTCTAAACCAGGCTGGCCAGGAACTCACAGAAATCTGCCTGCCTCTGCCTCCCAAGTGCTGGGATTAAAGGCATATGCCACCACACCCAACTGTAATAATAAAGAGAGAAATTCCCTCACCCCATGATCTTGGGAGACTTCTGTATGCACTAATCTTATGAGTATTTATTTGACAATATTTTCTAAGCATTACACCAACTTCCCTTTACTTTTTAATAAACTTAATTTGTTGAAATATATATAAACATATATATAATAAATATATATTTATACAAATATATATATATATTTGATAAAAAGATAGAACCAAAAGTACCCATATAGTATAACCTGAATTGTTCTTATTTATAAAATATTATATTATTATGGTATAGTATTCAACATAAGAAACCAACAATTTGTACTTCAAAATTAAATTCCATACTTTATTAATTTCATTAATTTTCTCATAGCATTCTTCTTATGTTCCAGTATATATGCAATGTTTAATTAGAAATGTACATCAAATTATGCACACATTTATAAAATTTGCATATAAAATATAGTTCTTAAGGACAAAGACAGAGTTTCAGAGGCAAAAAGAATACGTAAATTCACTGGGAGTTGGGATAAGTTTTAAAGTTTAAAGTTTAGATATTACAAACCAAAATCCAAAGTCACAAGTTGTCATAACAAGTCAGCATTTAGCAGTACCTTTGTGCATTTTAGGATGCCTTTGGGTTTCTGTGACAGAAATCAGAAAACCCCATGCTGTGATATAATGTAGAACATAGTAGAGATTTCGCATATAAGCTAAGTGCCTATACATTTCAACATGGCTATACTTTAGACTTTCAACACTTTAGGAAATGTCTATATTAATTGTTAGAAAGCAATGGTTTTGCTTTTAAAATTCACCCCCAAATTACCAATCTCTTCTCGTAATCATAATAGGTTTAGCTCATCCATTGCACATTGTTGTTGTTCCTGTCGATACAGACAGTAGTAATTCAATGGGCTTGCAAAAATGAAATGAAATGCTGATTGTGGGAGTAGAGAGAAGGCTGAGTAGTGAAGAGCCCATACTGCTCTTCTAGAAAACTGGGGTTTGGTTCCCAGCACCCACATCAGGCAGCTCACAGCTGCTTGTCATTCCACCTCCAGTGGATCTGATGATCTCTTATGGCTTCTGCGCGCGCCCACCCCTACACACCCACACACACACACACACACACACACACACACACACACACACATACACACTGCAGATCTTATAAGTAGGCTAACATGAGAAGTAGCATGAGGCTTGAGCCTGCACAGGTATTGGAGATATTGGGAATCCATGTTTGGGAGGAAGCAGTCTGATGTGGGGGTATTAAGCGCCACTTACTCTAGGAAGAGAGAACACTATGTATCCGGTTTGCCAGAGCCTGCAGATGGAGGCATGTGGGCTGCAGAATTGCCATTTGCTCTGCATTGCCAGATAATTGGTTTCCACCTGGTTCAGTTAATCAGCTATTCCTCAGAAACCAGGGCCTAGAAACTTACATTTTAAACTAAAAAGCCTCTTCATTATTGTGTATTGGTATAATAGTATTAATTCTTTCTTTTAATGTAAGGAGAATCAAAAAATATAACCTCTGGATCCAGTTGCCCCATTATCCCAGTCTGAAATTTCGCATCATTTAAAGATGCTAAATGCACTCAAAGGGAGGAAGCAGAGGAGTATTTTAGAAAATGCTTAACATAATGTGACAAAGGATTAATATTCTAGCAGTAAGATCAGTGGACCGTAGGACTTTGGCCTAATACTGACATTTGAAGATATAACATTGTAAATGAATGGGAAAAGCTCAGTGTCAGTCAACAAATAATTAGCTCACCAAGTCACCTAGCAACCACATGCTACGTATTTCTAATGCCAATGAAAAACATCTGACTTCTAAGTTGTGTGCCTTCACCCATGTATTGATTGACTTTGCACAGAAACCGCTCATCATGTTTCTATTTCAATTCTTTCCAAACAGCTCTCTGTTGTACTTTACACTGACAGTGCTGCTCCTTACTTCATGCAGAGAAACAGAAACATGAGGACAGGATTCCCACATGATCTCATCATCCATCTGCCATCATACAGGAATCTCTCCTCCCCTCTTTATAATGGACCTTGTATCTATGGAAAATCATCTCTTCCTTTCTCTCTTTATTCTTACAATATTCTTTAATTTCCCCTTTGTAGTGAAGAGTAAGAGCTACATCAAGTTTCGTCTTGCATATTTAAAGAAAAAATTAAGGGCAGCTTTGTCTAGAGAGTGAGGAAAGATAAGCATAGGCAGTGAAGGAAATCATCAAAAAACAGAAAGCTGGCAAAGTTGTAATTGAACAAGTGTGCCAAGTTCCAATTCCAATCATCAGCAGAATCTGGCAGTTTTGGCTATTTGGCTCAGGCTTTAAAGTCAAGGATATAAAAAATGGTTATGGAGTCTCCCTCTATAACTAAGAAAGCAACTGGGGCCAGGTACATGTCAGTGGTATCCATGCATGGAGACCCAGAGAGGCCACTGTGTGATTCTGGGAAGGTGAAGCCTGGAGAGTCCAAGATGTTGGAGATGTCAGAGTCCTGGGATGCCTGCCCAGGAAAACTAATAGGGAGGGGAACCTGCCCTAGAGAGAGAAATGTGTTGCAGCCAACAGAGATTAAAGGATTTGGTAGTTGAAGGGCATTTTGACACCAGTTATGGAGATGCAGAATTTGGAGTTTGCCTAGCTGGTTTTTGGTCTTGCTCTGGTCCAATGTAACCTCACTATGCTCCCTTTTGGAATTATAATATATACCTGTGCCAACATCTATTGGAAGTGTGATAACTGCATTTTCATTGTGATTTTACAATGGATTACACTTAAGAGATCGCATGAGTCTCAGAAGAGACTTTAGACTTGGAAACAAGTTTGAGAGTGTTAAACACTATGGGGATTTTTGAAGTTAGACAACATACATTTTGCATTATTCTACGGATACAAGCCCATGGGGGCCACGCAATGGAATGTAGTAATTTGAATGAAAATGCCCTCCACAGACCCATAAGGAGTGGCACTAATAAGAAGTGTGGTCTTGTTGGAATAGGTGTGGCCTTTTGGAGGAAGTATGTTACTGGGGTCAGAATTTGAGGTTTCAGATGTTCAAGCCAGGCCCACTGTGTCTCATTTTCCTCCTTCTGCCTGTCTATCCTGATGTAGAACCCTCAGCTGCTTCTTTAGCATGTCTACCTGCACGTTGCCATGACAACATTAAACCTGTAAGCCATTCCTGATCAAATGTTTCCCTGATAAGAGTTGGCATGGTCATAGTGTCTCTTAATAGCAATAGAAACTCTGAATAACAATTATCAATTATACTTGACAGAGAAAGAAAACATTAATGGTAAAAAATTTAAACATTGTCTCTCCATCCACCCAACCTTACACAAGGCAATGGTATGAAAACTTCAGTCCTTCAGTCCATAGAGAAGTTTACAACTGAAAGGACATAAGGAATTAATAATCATAGGATGGCAAATCTGATATTGGAAGAAAAACTGATACAAACATAAGAGAATAATAGAAAACAATAAATCTGATTATTTTATTTAATAACTCTCAGTGTTAATGGTCTCAATTGTCCCAATTAAAATAGATTAATAAATTTGATTAAAAGAGCAAGATACATCTTTTTTGTTGCATTAAAGAAAACAACTCACTATCAAGGATGACATCACCTCAGTGTAAAAAGTTAGAGAAAGCTATTCCAAGCAAATGGACCTAACAAACAATGAAATATATCTATTTGACTATCTGAAAAAAAATAGATTTCAAGCTCAAACTAATCAGAAGAGATAGGGAAGGGCACTACATACTCATTGAAAGAAAATTCCACCAAGAAGATTTTATAATTCTGAAATAACAAATACAAGGTATTCACTTCATAAAGAAACACTGCTACAACTAAAATCACACATTGACTTTAAATCAGAAGTAGTGGATGGCTTCAATTTATCACATTCACAAATTGATACATTATAAGAATAAAAACAGAATAAAGAAACTCTGGTGTGAAATAGCATCATAAATCAGTGGACCTCACAGACATCTACAGAACATTCCACCCCAAACACTAAAAATTATGCTGTCTTCCCGGCAGCTGATATAAGCTCTTCAAAATTGGCTACATGTTGTGAGACAACAGTAAGTCAGCAGATACAAAAATTGAAATAATACTTGGAGTTCTATCTGAGTACAGTGTATTGAGGCTGGATGTCAACAACAATAGATAATAGTAGACACTATACAAACTTATGGAAGATGAACAACTCACTACTAAATGAAGATTGAGACACGATAGAAAAGTTAAAACTTTTAAGAACTGAATGAAATGAATACTATCTACCTAAACCTATGGAACACCATAAAGGCAGTTCTTCTAAGAGGCAAATCATAGATTAACCAAACAAATAACTTCCGGTCCCCCACACAAACCACTACAAAGAGCCAATAAAATGAAGAGGTGGTTCTTGGAGATATTAACAACATTGACAAACCCTTAGCCAAGTTAAGTAAAAATTGAGATAAAGAAGATAAAAATTAATAAAGTTAGTGATGGAATGAGAGACATTAAAAGAGTCATTGATGAAATTCAGATAATAATGGTGACACAATTTAAACTCTGCATTCTATCAAACTGGAAAACCTAAAAGAAATGGATGGATTTTTCAATACATATGATGTATCAAAGTTAAGTCAAGATGAAATAAAAAAAATAAACATACATATTGCCCTCAGTGAAATAAAAGGAGCAATTAAAAACCTCCCCAAGAAGAAGCCCTTGTGCGGGTGCATTTCAAAAGAGAATTCTACCAGACATTCAAAAGAGTACAAGGCTTCAGTATCTAAAACACCATTCCTGGCACTATATCCCCCTCTTTTTGGCTTCTTTAAAGCCTTTAACTGTACTTATCATCAACTAGCATTTTGTATTTGTTCATTTGGTTCTTTCATCAAAAGGTAAATTATAAATGATGACTGTATTCAGTTCTTTATCCACAGAATTTAGAACAGTGTCTAAATGGCAGGAAACACACAGTATGTATTTATTCAATAAATGATTCTTGTCTTGGACTAATATGACTTGCCTTAGAAATATTCCTACTTGAAAAAACTTCAGAAATTTCAGCAGCACTAGGGTGACCCAGAATTTTTGCTTGTTTGTTTGTTTTTTTGAGACAGGGTTTCTCTGTGTAGCTTTAGATGACCTGGGATCACTTTGTAGATCAGCTGGCCTTAAACTGACAGAGATCCACCCTCCTCTGCCTCCCTAAGTGCTGGTATCATAGGCATATGCCACTGCCCCAAGGAAGATGAGTCATACCTGGGGATCCAGAAGCAAAAATGTACTAAGTTTTCTTTATTTGATAAACTACTTTTTCTCATGTCACCAAGTCTGAAAACTGACCTTTCATTTTACCATCTATGGCATTTGAATCTGAACACTTCATGGGATAGACAAGTATTTTAAAGCATTAGGATCCTGCCGGTGCTGATTTCTTACTGCCGTGGCCTTCCATTCAGAGGGCACTTTGAACAAAGGGATTGGGTGTGCTGCTCTTGAATTTGGTTCAGGTTTTCCAGCTTTAGTTTGTCAAATGTATAGACACATGATTTTAAGAACATCTCAAAGACTTTCAACCCAACAAATAAATTTTGTCCTATTAAGGCAACTGTTGGAAAACTGTCTGCCTCAGTTGCTTTTTATCCAAATTAAGATGGCTAACAGTGCATGCTTCCTCGCAGTCCTTCACAGTGACAACTGACTCAGTGCCTGGTACAATTTTATCACAGGTTCACATTGTTGCAAATTTGAGTGTTTTGCTTCTGAACCCAACTGCAGATCATTCTGCAGCTTTGTGAGGCAGATATATTTATATTCTTAAAATGGCTCATTCATTTTATGTAAATATTAGAGTACTTAACATGATGGCTCCATATTATCTCTGTGACATCTTTTACTCTGTAGGTTTAGCAAATAGGTTCCTTTTTTATTAATTTATTCAGATTACATCTCAATTGTTATCCCATCACTTGTATCCTCCCATTCCTCCCTCTCTCTCACTTTCACCCTATTCTGCTCCCCTAGGTCTATGACCTAGGGGGACTTCCTCCCCCAATATATGGTCATAGGCTATCAAATCTCCTCATGGTATTCTACTTATTCTTCCTTGAGTGCCACCAGGCCTCCCCACTAAGGGGAAGTGGTCAAATATGGGGCACTCAAGTTCATGTCACAGTCAGACCCCACTCTCCACATAATTGTGGAGAATGTCCTGTCCACTGGCTAGATCAGAGTAGGGGTTTGATGTTTACTACTTTTATTGTCCTTGGTTAGTGCACTAGTTTGAGTAGATCACCCTGGGCCCCGATCCACCCATCATGATGTTCTTCTTGTAGGTTTCTAGGACCTTCTGGATTCCTCTATTTCCTCATTCTCCTATATTTCTCTTACCTAGAGTCCCAGGAGGATGTCCTCACATCTATCCAAATCTCCTGGTAAGTGAAGACTTTCATGGGACATGCCTTTTAGCCTAGTGCCCAATTATAAGTGAATATATACCAAGTGAATCTTTCTGCTTCTGGGTTAACTCACTCTGTATGATCATTTCTTCAGTAGCACAGGCCTTAAGGTCAACAATTAATAAATGGGAGCTCATGAGGCTGGGAAGCTTCTGTAATGCAGAAGACACTATCAACAGAACAAAGTGACAGCCTACAGACTGGGAAAAGATCTTCATCAACTCTACATCTGACAAAGGTATAATATCCAAAATATATAAAGAACTCAAGAAATTAAACATCACCAAAACAAATAACCCAACTGAGAAATGGGGCTCAGAAATAAACAGATAATTCTCAACAGAGGAGTATCAAATGGCTGAGATACCCTTAAAGAAAAGCTCAACATCTTCAGTCATCAGAGAAATGCAAATCAAAACGACTCTGAGATCCTATCTTATACCCATCAGAATGGCTAAGATCAAAAATTCAAGTCACACCACATGCTGGTGAGGATGTGGAGAAAGAGGAACACTCCTTCATTGCTGGTGGGAATGCAAACTTGTTCAACCACTTTGGAAATCTATCTGGTGCTTTCTCAGAAAACTGGGAATAGGGCTTCCTCAAGACCCAGATATTCCACTCCTTGGAATATACCCAGAAGATGCTCCAGCACACAACAAAGACATATGCTCAACCATGTTCATAGCTGCCTTATTCATAATAGCCAGAACCTGGAAACAGCCTAAGTGTCCCTCAGTAGAAGATTGGATAAAGAAACTGTGGTACATTTACACTATGGAATACTACTCAGCTATTAAAAACAAGGAAATCCCAAAATTTGTGGACAAATGGCAAATAAGTTCTCGTACATGTAGCACTAGGAGGAAGAGACACAGTAGATAGGCTGATGTTTTTATGGCATTAGCTCTTTCTGAAGCAGCAGCAGCAGCAGCTAAGGAAGAAAGGGCATTAACTCTAAGCAGCAGAGTTGCTGATGCTTGGACAGGAAGCCAATGATACACTTGAAGTTGTCTACAATAGTGCTATTATTTTTGTTTCACTTAGAACTGAAATAAAGCACTGGAAGACTGGATAAAGCTGAATGATATACTACTTACTGCCCTTGAGGACCACCTATAGACATAGCATAAACAAAAGTGACAGCAAATCTATAGGTAATCAATAGTGGTGCAGTTAGTTCAGTGGCTTAGATAGCAATAACCACAAGACCGTTTGAGCAATGTGACAACGGCTTGGATAGTTCCTCCCTGAATTGAAATTAACCAAGTAAAAACAAGTGCCAGTGAGGATTACATAAAGTGATTTACAACACGTGGCAGATAGAAATACTTGCTGTTTATGTTCACATATGCCTAATTTAGAGTATAAGAACACGCGGTATACTTGATTTTGTGGTAAGCTGTGCTTGTCATGTTTTAGTTGATGCTTTGGACAGTAATTATCATCCTGAGAAAATGAACTGAAGGCTTAAAAGATTAAGCAAATTAATCTGAAATGATATTAGGCAGTATGCTTTAATGAGGGAAAATAAAAGCTATGTTACTGAATTTCAGACAGTTTTTCTACTTGGAGAGGACTTCATGTTTGAATGCCTGTCCTTCTACAGACCCAGGGTATCTGCTCTGTTACCAACCACTGACGGAGGACTGTCTCAGCTATTTGAAACTCTTGGTATCAGAGATCATGAACATGACAACAGAGGTCTCTTTGCTCATGTGTGAATAATCTAACTTATTCTTAAGTCTTTCTGAGTGGAAGCATTTTCAGGAGTTTTAACTCAGTAAACGATTGTGTACTCCCCTGCCCACAGTCAGTAGAAAACTCTAACTGAAAAAGAGTCCCTTTGTACTATTCTATGAATTTTCTTCCAAATACTTGCAAATGAGTCTCATATTCCTTTCTCCCACGGCCCTTTCATTTTATAGTCCAACTAGTCACATGTACTTCTTATGTGCATTTTCACAATTATTCATTCATTAGTTTAGTGTCCAGATTTGATCACACAATAAATACTAAACATAACTATACGCAAAGCACTCAGGATATACTAATAAATAGAAAGATGCAGCACTTGTATTTGTGGACTTAACATATACTGAGACTGTAAATACATTAAGCTAGATCTTTTAAAATGTAATGAGCATTTGTTTGTTTGCTTTTGAGGCAGCAGTTACAGATTTACTGTCTAGTTAAAGGTGACCTTGACCTGCCTGGGACTTCCCGGTGCGTACATTGTAGAGGCGTGCCTCCACTCCTGTCTCCTTTGCTTTGTTTTTCATTCAGAAGTACATAAATAAATGCAGAGGACAAAAAAAAAAAGTTCTGAGCATATTTTAATGGCATTTCTAAAATGTAGTGCCTGGATCTAGTCACAAAAACCTCAGACATTATTTATTGAACACAATTATATTTATCAACTTTGATCCAACTCATGCTTTGTGTCTGCATGCTCGTGTGTGTGTGTGTGTGTGTGTGTGTGTGTGTGTGTGTGTGTGTGTCTGTGTGTCTGTGTGTGTGTATGTACTGGGCACAAAAATAAGCATGTCATATCTATAAATA
The DNA here is from genome assembly GCF_964271855.1 of Acomys minous. Taxonomy (NCBI): domain Eukaryota; kingdom Metazoa; phylum Chordata; class Mammalia; order Rodentia; family Muridae; genus Acomys; species Acomys minous. The sequence continues at coordinate 128,915,453 of NC_140483.1, forward strand.
AATCCTTCTATACAATCTCATGATCTTTTCAACCTGTCTTATACAAATTCTAAAGTCACACTACAATAGGTAATTAATATTCACACCAAGGTTGAGCATACCTGCAAAGCTTATCTACATTTCACTTGTCCACTCTCTCATAAAGTAACATATTTACTACTATGGTTAAACTGAAAGTTACCCCAAAAGGAATTCCAAGAAACTGCACAGTTCACTGAGACAATGAACAAGTCACATGAAGAACATCTGTATAGGGTCAGCAAGTATACGTGGAAAAGCTTTTCATTTCTTTTAAAATATTTTTTCCTCGCTGCAAGTTCGAGGCCAGCTTGGTGTACAGAATGAGTCCAGGACAGCCAAGGCTACACAGAGAAACCCTGTCTCCAAAAAACCAATATATATATATATATATATATATATATATATATATATATATATATATTTTTTTTTTTTTTTTCCTCATGTATTGTGCTTGGTTGGTGCCACAGCTTGTGCAAGCCACCTTGGGTTCAGATCCACCAGCTTGATGGTCTTCTGTGGGCCTCCTGAACCCTCACGGTCCTTCTGTCCCCCATTCTTCCATGTCACTCTCAGCTCTCCACCCAGAGTCCATCAGGGAGTCCCAGCATCTGTCCTGATCCTCCACTTGGTGGACTCCCTCAGAGGACATCTATGGTGGACTAATATCCACTTATAAGTGAGTATATACCATGCATGTCTTCCTGGGTCAGAGTTACCTCACTCAGGATGATCTTTTCTAGTTCCAGCCATTTGCCTGCAAATTTTTAATATATCCTTGTTTTTAATAGCTGAGTAAATGTACCACAATTTCTGTACACCCTGTTGAGATATAGCTGGTGGACAGCTCATTCTCCATGGTTGTAGCAGGGAGCAGGGACTGCCTCTGACATGAACTCTGGTGCTCTGGATTTGATCACTTCCCCTTGGTGGAGAGGCATGGCAGCACACAGGGTAAGGGAAACAGGCTATCCAGATGAGACTTGCTAGGCTGTGATCATATGATGGAAGAGGAGGTCCCCTAATGTCAGAGGTCTAGGGGAGGGAAATAGGGAGGAAGAGGGTGGTTCGGTGAGAAAAGGAAGACACAAGCAAGGGGATAACAATTGGGATCCAATCTGAATAAATTATAATAAATTATAAATAAATTATAATAATTTATAATTAATTAGAATATGTTTAGATCATATGTAGCCACCCTTCCACTTTTCCTATATTCACTTCACATTCCTTACCTACATTACCTATTTTTAAAGCCACCAAATACAATTGGTGCTGCAAATATACTCCTGGATGTGTGGCCTCCCCATGGAGCATGGTCAGCCATCAGTTTTAGGACAGAATGTTTGGTGGCCTAAGATTGTTGCTTCCTCAAACTTGCATTTCATTGTAATTGAATATCCCAATTCCATTTTTGTCATATGTTTCATTTCAGTTTATGCAGTTGCATGATTGTTGTTCTGCATTAATAGATCTCAAGTATACATGACATTTAACTCAAATGTATAACTTCTCTTTTTGTTGTTTTTTGTTTTTCTTTAGGATGCAATGACCTTATCAAAACTATGTCACACCAGACTAGCAAAAGGTCACTCCTAGGAGCCGTGTGTTTCTAAAGTATAATCTCAGTTCTACATGTAAGTTAGCGTATATGAGTTGTTAGTGAGGGAGGCCATCCCACTGAGGCTCCATTAAACATGCTACACCTCTTGGTTTTTCACCAGAACTAGATAATGCAACCCTGTTGCTGCTGAAGGCACTGCAGACCTTGTTCACATGACATAAGAAGCCAAATAAGAACTGAACTGAAAGCAGATTACTTCAATTCCATTGAAGTAAAGGTGTATCCAGACAGACCTTTGTAGGTAGAGTTCCTTTAACTTCCTAGCATAGACACTGAATAGATTTGATATGTAGTTAAAGGCAGAATTGTACCTTTAACTAATGTGTGCAGAAATACCTTATTTTGGCATCCTTCCTATAGCTCTGCCTTACCGGAACGCAGGCATTAGACCTTTCTCTCATCTGTATTAATAAATATTTTGGCAGTAGTTGTAACTGTTAGAAAAAACTAAAATAAATATCAAATTGTTTTGAATGTTGGAGATTAAGATTCAAGTTAAGACAAATAGCATTGCCTTCAATTTTTGTGTTCAGAAAATTTTATTAACACAGATTGTCTTTCTTCTATTTGTTTTGTCAGATATTATGTCAGTTTGTAGCAAATAGCAAAGTTGGGAATTTCTTCAGCTCACTCAATTATGACATCACCCAAAGGATCTTCATTGAGACTAGACATTGCAATGTTACTGGTAACACCATCACCAGTTACAGTGCCACTGGTAACACCATCACCAGTTATACTGCTACTAGTGACACCATCACCAGTTGTACGCCATTAGTAACACCATGTCATCTTGCTAATCACATTTGTAAAGATAGTGAATACAAATTTAGTGAATATTTCACAGTATAATTTGGTACATGAAATAATAGACATAATTTGGTAACAACTTTTATCCTAACATTGTTATTTGCAAAGCCTCAACATTCCCCACTATTTCAAAGAATATCACAAAGAAATTTAAGGAATAACTAAGATAAATGCTGAAATATATCAAGCAGTTATTAAAAGCATAATAAAATTTCAATACTTCCCAAAGCTATGTGAAACACTAAATAAGAATGCATGCTCAGTAATAACCTATAAAAATATATTGGGATTAAAACAGAAAATTTTACTTCCTATTGAGTCTTTGATATTGTAGATATGTTTCCTTTTAAGACTCATGTCTGTCAAAGCCATTTCATAACTGATATTAGCTCATAGCAATGACCATTGGAAAGACTTAATATGGTAGCTTTCCCTGTGACCCATGCTAGTGCAGTATGTTTAATGGGGCTGATGATATTTCAATAAAGGCAACTATTCTGACAATTCAATGAGAGGAATTCATCAGGAAGCATAGGGCAGAGTAAAGAACATTTGGTACCACTCTCTCTAAATCATAAAAAGACCTTTTAGCATTTCAACACTAAAATCTCACTACCTCTCTCAGTCAAGTACATGTGACCCAAAGGCTATAAAGGGAAGAAATAAAAAGTAGAACTTCAAATACATTTCAAAGTTTTTTTTTCTGGTTTTACAATAAAGGCAAATGAAGTATAAGGAAGTGGGGATACTAGCTATATTTGATATAGATAGCTAAATCCATTTTTAAAGCCATTGTATAAGGCCATGCCTACAGAATAGATCGCTTTTGACAGTCCCAAATGCTTCCTATACTTAAATATTTTATGCCTTCCTATTTGTTAATGCTTATAGTCAAATACAAGGCTAGAGCAGAATGCGTTAGGTTGATGGTCTAAGTAGTTATATATAGATTTACCAGACTAGGGAAAGTACCTGGCTTGTAAAAAAGTTTGTTTTCATTCAGCATTTGTGAACTCAAGTATGTACACTATTTGTGAACTCAAGTATGTATACTTTGGGAGACATTCTGACAAGAGTGCATCATGTTGGAACACTGTCTTTTTTTATACTCCAGTGAAACTGTCTCATTATAAACCACATATGTGTGTTCATGTTTCTGGTATACTTCAACTAGTCAGAGTTTCTTTCTAAGAATACATTACAGATGTCTTCACAGTATCAATTGAGTTAGCAATACATCACTCTATAGAAGAAGATACACATTCTGCAGCTTGTAGATTCTAAAGTGACATTTTCTCTTTCAGCAGATACCAGAAACGACAGTGTCAGCTAACCCAGGTCTGTGATCTCAGTATCAACACCATTTATCCACCAAGCTGGAAAGATGGAAATGAGTGGAACTTGAGGGTTTTCTGTGTATCTAGAAGCACTACACTACAACACATAAACCTTTTCATCTTTACATTGATTTAGACTTACATCCGTTGAATCTACAGATGGTCTGAGATGCTTTATAGTAATAGTCTTCAAAACATTCCCCCACTGGCTTTAAGGAGTGCTTATTCTAATCCAATGGCCTTTTCTCTATTTTTCTAAAAGATAAGTTTCAAAAGTACAACTGAGCCAGGCATGGTGGTACACACCTTTAATCCCATCACTCGGGAGGCAGAAACAGGTGGATCACTGTGAGTTTAAGGTCAGCCTGGTCTACAAAGTGAGTCCAGGACAGCCAAGGTTACACAGAAACTCTGTCTCGAACAAAAATAGTACACCTAAGAATATTCAAGTCTATGACAATAATAGAACAAAACAACCAGAATACCTTATGTGCAAACTACCACAATGAGGTAAACAGACAGCAAGCACGTGTAAGACTGTCTTGGTAATTGTCTATTGCTATGCTGAGACACCATGACCAGTACGACTCTTATAAAATAATGTATTAATTGGGGCTTGCTTATAATTTTAGAGGGTTATTCTATTTGATGATCACAGCAGGAAGCAGACAGTCATGGCCTGGGGCATCTGAAAGGTTTACACACTGATCTGAAGGCAAAAGAAAAAGAGAGAAACACTGGGCCAGGCTTGTGGTTTTTGAAACCTCAAAAGCCCACCCCAGTGGCACATCTCCAACAAGGCCACACATATTCCACTTCCTAATCATCTACAACAAACTACACTTTCTAACCCTTCCCAAAGAGTTCTACTAACTTGAGACCAAAAATTCAAATATGTGAGCCTATGGGGATCATTCTCATTCAAATAAACACAAAAGTATTCCTTTTGTTTTCTGTTCTTGTAGTTTTTACTTTTTCTAAACTAAAATGCACTGATGTTATGGGTATTATTTTTATAATTATATATATATACAATTATTATGGATCTTTAATTTGTCTTCATCTATTATTGAAATCTATCGGAATAAATAAGTTGATATTCCTTCCCTTGCCAGACTTAGAAGTAAGCTATTACTATTTTATCCTCTTTGTGAAAATATCTTCCTCCACAGAAATTATAATGCAATTGTACAAGTTTGTTCTGTCCCAGGACCCACTGGGGTTATTACAAAGTCTATGGTAAATACAACATGTGTTTTTTATCTTTTATTTCTTATTTTTAATTTATTCACTTGACATCACGATTGTAGCCCTCTCCTGATTCCTGCCTCCCTCCCTCATACCCTCTTCCTCCCTCCCCTAGTCCTCAGAAAGGGGCACCCTCCTCTGCTAACATCTGACCTCAGCCTGTCAAGTCTCATCTGGACTGTCTGTATCCTCTTCCTCTGTGGCTTGATAACGCCACCAAAACAGGAGAGAATGATCTATGTGTAGGGGCAAGAGTCCATGTCAGAAGCAGTCCCTACTCCCCGTATTATGGAACCCACAAGCAGACTGGGCTATCTATCTACTGCATCTGAGCAGAGGGTCTAGGTCCATACCATGCATGGTCCTGTGTTGATGCATCAGTCTCTTCACCAGGGAGTTTTGTTGTGTGTCTCAGTATCTGCTTGGATCCCCTGCTGGGTAGAGTCATTCAGAGGACCTCTATGATAGGCTTGCCTCCTGTTCCTTTTCTTCAACTGTTTCCAGGGTCATATCAGCTTATACATGAGTATATACTATGTTAGGCTTTCTGGGTCTGGGTTACCTCACTCAGGATGATCTTTTCTAGTTCAGTCCATTTACCTGCAAATTGCAAGATTTCCTTGATTTTAATAGCAGAATAGTATTCCATTGTGTAAATTAAATATACCACAGTTTCTTTATCCATTCTTCGGTTGAGGGACATATTGTATTTCTAAAACTTGAAATCTACTCTCATTCAAACACTGCATAAGACATGGTAGATATATAGTAAGTCTTTTAAAATTAATCTTTTCATGAGTTTTTAATACTATGCATTGCCTGACAATAGTCTAATACTATAGATACCATACATTCTTCAAGCCATGATGAGAACCTATCATAGCAATCATTTTCTGTAGCCCAGATTCTGATTACTGTTTGATCAAGACATGAACAAGCTACCGGCTTGCATTAAAAATAACAAAGCTTTTCCAGCTTCTCTGTCTTCTTCCCCCCTCCCTCCTGATATATTCTGAAGTATGAGCCAAAAATCATCCTCTTTCTGTTGTTTTTTTCCTGCCAAGTATTTTATCATGGTTTTCAGAGAAGTATTAATTCATTAATAATGTTCAGAAAGTAAAAATTACTGCTTTGGAAGTTGTTGGCAATACTTCAATTAACAATTATTTCTAATTCCTGTAATCATAGGTTATTTTTTGTTTTTTTTTTTTTGTAGTACATCAAAAGTAGATTTTTATTTTAATTAGCCAGTTTTTATTTTTTGTTTTTGTCTGTGAAGTAAATACTGCAAGGACACTAAATACTATGGATTCTGAGCTTAAATGAACACGTGAATTCTTCTCCATTTACAAGTTCCTGACCTTGAGTACTTTGCTTCATCTATCCTACCTTTTATATCCAAAGCAGAACTAATTATATGCAACTTAATCTTCTTAAAGGTTTGGTGTATACTAAGTACTTGAGAAATTGAGGTTCTCTTGAAGTTTGGTTTATTGGTAGTACCTGGTATTTCAAGTGAAACATCTGATTTTAATGTGTCTTTGGATAGCAATTTGTTTTATTTTATGCACAACACTTAAGCTGGTAAATCTTTGACCTTTTTTTAGTAACTTGATAAGCTCTTAAGATTATTATTGGATGGGAGTGAGTAATTATTGCCTTAGAATTAGTAGTACGGCTTTGCCACTGTGCAGCTAAATCATTGATTCACAATTGGATTTTCACTCCTACTCTACTTTATTCACCTGTCCTTTGTGACAAATTGTCTTATTGTTTGTTTTGCATACTTGTTACTGTTGTAGTTTTAACATTTTAAGTATTATTTATGAATTGAAAGCCCATTATATCTTTAAATGCATACTTATATGAAGACATTCCTATGTGCTTGACATATATTTACATATCAAGCATATGCACACTTATATAAAAATAGTGCATTCATGATTGAATTTTGTAAAATGAGGTTCTGAGGGTATACAAATTTAGGGGAACATTTACACCTGTCCGTTATTTTCTGATGTCAGTAAATCTTCATGAATTCACAGGGAAATTTATGACACAATGAGTGTATTCAGTATTAGGTTGAACATCACCTATGCAAACAATAGAATGAAATTAGTAATACTGTATGTGCTCTTATAGCAAGTGACCACAGGATACGCATACCCACTTGATTAACTTAAGCCATGTTGCTAATAATGAGATAATGTAGAACTAAGCAGGAAATAGAGTGTCCCTGCCCCTTTTAAAGATACCAGAAACACCTGGATATCAATGTAGCATATCTGATGGGTGCTCTGGTTTGGATATGCACTGTCCCCTGAAGGCTTATATATTGAATGAAGACTTCATCCTCAATGCTATGCTCAGAGGTGGAGATTTCGAGGAAGCAATTGGATCAGAGTGCTCTGACTTATTCATTGACTAATCTATTAACAGTCAAACTCTAATGACTTTATTGGGAGGTGGTGGAAACTGAGAATTAGGGCCTAGATGATAAGAGTAGGTCACTGGGTCTTGAAGAGTCTACAATGTCCATGTATTTTCTATTATTCTCAATCTCTCTGTCTCTGTCTGTCTGTCTGTCTGTCTGTCTGTCTGTCTGTCTGTCTCTCTCTCTCTCTCTCTCTCTCTCTCTCTCTCTCTCTCTCTCATTCTCTATACCTCTATCCACTTTTCCCCCTTTCTATTCCTTTCTCATTCCCTCTCCTTCTTCATGCATGTACACCTTGAAAATATGAGATGAAGAACATTTCTCCTTTTAAGTTATTCTTTCCTGCATATTGTTCACAGCTGCAAAATGTGCTAATAGACTGGGCTTTTTCTCCTATTCCAAGCTGTCAATGGAATATTCTTCAAATAGACATACTCATCTCCTCTGACACACTGAAGGATGCATATTGTATGGATTTGTAAATGTGAGGTACCCAAGGGAGTAAAATTCATGGAGTCTGGAATGGTGACAACCTGGGCTGGTAGGGAGGGAATAGAGGGTTAATGGGTACAGTGTTTTAGTCTGAGATGTTAAAAATTTTTTCCATTTATAGATTAAAAAAGATGATTAAACAATCATTTAAATATATTTAGACTCGTGAAAGTTTAAATTAAAATTGTTTTAATGGCAAATGTTATCTATATTGTGCCACAACAAAACTCATGTGTTTAGAATGAACTTTAAAAGATTTGTAATTAATTTAAACATAAATTTAAATTATTGATCACAAGTGTTCTCATTGAAAGCAATAAACACCAGCATGAACAAGCAGGTTTAGACAATACATGGAGCTTTAACTGGACTAACTCTGTCTCTAGCATCCACAATAATGCCTGTGATCAGAAGCCTCAGATCTCTTCTGTGTGTTGTTATGATAATATAAGAAGGCTCAGAAACACCTCACATAAATTCAGTCAACCATATTCCAATTAAATATGTTCTTACTTTCTTTCAAACTTATTTAGCCACAGTTCCATTCTGAAGTTAGCAAAATGAATATATAGGAATTTTGACTCTGTCCGCAACAGAAAATATTTTGAGATAGCAAACTCTTAGTGTCCTTAAGAAGTTAATAATTGCTTTTGCTTACCAGTCTGATCTTCAGCCACAGAAATATTATATTCATATATTTACCATAATTTTTAAATCTGTGATTTTTCATGGTGTGTTTATCAAGCACAAATCTTTTTGTGCTCTAAGTATTACAGAGTCTGTGACTTAGCTCTTCAGTAGTTTCTGTCATTATATAAGTCATAGCCCTCCAAAACCTATACTTTCCTATGGGCAATATTTTCAGACCCTGATATGTTAGCCATTTTTAATAGACTTGGGAATACCCCTTATGGAAAACTAGAATCTTAGGGGAGAAAAGAAGAAAGGATAAGATCAGCCCAACCACATACTGGAAATCACCAAGCCTTCCCTTTGTCTTTTGCTTGTTTGGTTGGTTTGGTTGCTTGAATATTTTTCTGTCTCTCCTAATTTTGAGTCATCATCTCTCCTCTTTGTAATTATAAAACAAGAAATAAAGAAGAATCATCGCGTGTACAGTTGGGAACCAGACTGATTAGGTGAAAACTGCATAGACAGTGTAAATCTGCACAATTTACTATACTTCATGGAGACTCAACTACTTTATGAGAAAAAAAATGTGTATAATAGCACCCCTATGGCAAATGGTATGTTAGAGTGCTTAGGATAACATCAAGTGTACCAGAAAAAGGCAAGTGTTGTGAGCTATCTTCATGAATGTAATTCCTTCTGCTCTGGGCTCTTAGTTTTTATGGGATGTAAGAACTCTTCCAAACAACCGAGTTAACTTAATTGCTTTTCATGTTCCCCTGATTTGATTTGCCTGTGCATGGTCACTGAGAGGAAGGCATTTATGTTTCATTTCTTGATAGTGCTAGTGGTATCATAATGGTAGGCTCAGTTGTTTAACTATTTTTAATGTGAGGGGATAACACAGCCTAATAATGTAGAGTGCCCTAATGGGTAAGGTGGAAATTCAGTTCATGGCTATCTAGGAATGTATATTAAAACAGTTGGTTCAATGCCTATCAAATAGTGCATCATTTAAAACAACCTCATGAGTTGCAAATAATAAGATAAGAAAAAAACTCTGGGTATAAAGGAGAAATAGGAAACACAGAAAATAATTCTTAGTAAATATGAGACTTTTCATCAAGAATGAAAGGGAAACTGGTGCTAACATGAGCTACAATTGAACAATATTTAAAACAACTCACTGAATACCTCAAGTATGAAAATGTAATGGTTAAGCAGTGACCTAATTTGATAGATGGTAGCTTAAGCTTAATGTAATAGAAATAGTCAGATTTTCTAAAAGATTGAGTTAAGGAAAGACAATAGAAAACAGAGTGATGAGGTAGCTTTCGGAGGTGAGAAAATACTTACCAATTTTGCATCTCACCAAGTACCAATATTCAGAATGCCCAAATAATCAAAAGAAATTCTATTTGAGAAAGGAGAATTATTCAATGTAATAATAGAGCACTGAAAAATGTGTAATAGAATGCTGGACAATTAAACACTTTAAACAAATATAACCAAATACAATATAAAATAATAAAATAGTATTTATAGCTGGAAAAATATATCAATAAATTATTTGAAATTTTAGATAATCATAAAGTTCCAGAGCTTTTTGCTTTATTAATTCTACTTAAAAATAACAAAAGATACAGAAGGTGGGCAGAGGGACTAACCATTTAAGAGGAATATGGGAGGGGGATGAAGGAAGAGAAAGGGAGGGTGAGACCAGGGGTAGAGGAGAGAGGGTGCTATGATCAGGATGTGAAGTCAATACATAAACTAATTAATTAAAAAATATAAAAATGGGTAGTTACGCCATATTTGTCGAGAAACAACTGTATACATTGTAGTTCTTCCCAAAGGATATTATACTGAAGACTTTGGAAAAGCAACATAGACACATTGCAAGACAGACTAAGGAAAAAGAAAGAATTCAATTGCCTCAGAGTTGGCGGTATAAATAAAATAGAGATGAATCATTATCAACAATACTACGTGCTACTACATCAAACATAATGAGAAGTATAGCCTTTCCTAAGGGAATATCTCAAAACTGTAGAAGCTGGATCCAGGAATACACAAAGTCCCAAGACCAGTTCCAGTATGACACAAAAAGAAAAAACAAATACAGCTGTTTTTTAAAAAAGGAAACAACTAGGAGGTAGTGAAAAGAAAGACATTAAAAATATAGAAGCCAATGCAACCAAGGTAAGTGTTGACTGCTACCAAAGGGAACATTAAAAAGGAGACAGGAAGAGTAGTAGCAATTGGTAAGTGGCATTTTAGGAAAAAATTGACAGGGCAAATAAAAAAAAAAAGCCGTGATAATTGAAATGTCAGGACATTTAAAACGGCAATTTGTGTGAACAAGTGTTTTCATATTACCTCACACTTCATAAATCTTGCAAGAACCAAGGCAGTAATCTGCCTGCTTCTGGTACCCTCTGGCCTGATTAATGATGAATATTAAGAGAATAAAAACCGAATACTTTGTCTTTGGTTGCCCTTATAAATCACTTCCTTGTTGTTTGCCATCTTAACATCCTCTCCTGTAGGTATTCTGTATGGTCGCTTGTCTTTATTTCCTCTTATAAACCATTTCCTTGTTGTTTGCCATCTTTACCATCATCTCTTCTAGGTCTTCTATATAATTGCTTAGAGTAGTCTGTGATCGCCCAGCACTACTTGTAACACTGGAGCTCTTTTCTACCTGGGTTTTGATACTCACTATTCAATCTCAACTAGCCTCAATCACCCTTTCCTCTTTATTTTGCAGGAATTAATATTCTATTTTCTTATTTTGAACAAACTTTGGGAGTAAGAAAGGACATTTACTTTTCTGTGGCTACCTAATTCCATTTAGCATAATGCCTTCCGATCTACTCACAGAGCAGGATTCATTCTCCTGCTTAGGACCATTTTCTGTACACACCCATCAGTGGATATTACAGATTATATATTTAGTTTCAATTTTGTGAATGAGATTTCTCAATTGCCTTGTCCAACTCCAATATGAAAGTTATTGTTTTATCTTATTATATTTTATCTTGACGTGTTTGGCTATTATTTCTTTTTTTTTTCTCAGAGAATTTTATTTTTATTACAGTTTTGAATTCAAGATTCTAATGAGTGTAGAATAAACAGTAACTGAAACCAGAGATCAACCTCCATTTTTGTCTTCTGAACAAAACTCAGAACAAAGCCAAAGTGCTCAACCTAACCCTAGGAAGGTGAGTCTGATTTCAGGAAGGCAGAGATGGCTATTATTTCTTATAACTCTGTTATTTCCTAAAGATAAACAGAAAGGGAGTGGATCCAGAGGGGAAGAGAGGTGAGGAAAAACTAAGGGGAGAGAGAGGGGACACTATTTTCTTTCTATTATTTTATTTCCGCAAAAAAAGACATATTGATATAAATGTTAACATGAATCAATATTACTGTACCAGCTTTTTATAAACTATAAGGAACTATTAATAGTAATGTCAATAAATGAAGAACCTTCAAATTTTCACTTGAGAAAAAAAAGAAAATAGTGTATTTTTAATAAAAAAAAACTCATGTCACTTTTTTGCTATTGCGACTAGAGCTCTTCTGAACATTGGCAAAAGCTGTGCTGAGCTCTGATGAGCTGATTTCATTCAATTCATATACAAATCCAATAGCAGGATAACTTGATCATATGTAGATGTTGTTATTATTTAAAAGGATCCATATTATTTTCTGTAATGGCTAAACAAATTTTCATTCCCACAAATTTTCCCTCCCTTGACATCCTCACCAGTATTTGTCATTTTCAAAAGTTGTTTTGATAACAAGTGTCCGTTGTCATGCTTGGGTTTGATATTGTGTTGCGGCTCTAGTTTACAATTCCCTGATGACTAACAATGTTGTATGCTTTTTCATATGCTTGGAAATTTTTGTTTCTTTCCTTATAAGGGATCTTTTCAAGTCACTTAACTATTGTGTATGTAATGTTTAAGCCTTTGTATATCTGTGTATTCTAATGTTGATATTTTGTTGAATGATGAATTTGTATTGGCTCACCAAAAGGCTGTCTCATCAGTATTCAGCTTTTCTGTATGAAGGCTTCTTAGTTCATACAATCTTAATCCATTTTAACACTTGTTTTCTATGTTTTTGAGGTCATAAAATATATCACTTATACCAATAACTTGAAGTGTTTCTTATACCCTTTTTTTCCTAGAAGTTTCAGCTTTAGGTCTTACATTGAAGTATTTGGATCATTTTGAGTTAATGTTTGTCTAGAGTGAGATTAAAGGACCTAGTTTCAATCTTCTGTGTGTGGATGTCCAGCTTTTACACCACTATTTTCTAAATTCATTAGCATTTTATGTGCCTTTCATGAGCTTGCCAAGTAACTCCAATGAATAAGTAAATAAATATAGAAAATATCTATGAATAATACTATAGTATACTTATTTCTACAAGGAATATTTAACAGCACTGATTAAGGAATCTGAAAATGAAACAAAAAGTAAATATGAAAGGCCACCTATGTTCATGAATTAGAAGAATTAATGTATATTTTCCATTCTGAATAACATAATTTTCTGATTCAGTAAAATACCAATGAAAATTTCAAAATGATAAAAGAAAAATGTAAGTCATATGGAAACAAAGATACGCAAAAGACAAAGCAATATTGGATGAATATAACGAAGCTGTAGGCACCAAGACACTTGATTCAAGGACAACATAATACTACTGTAACCAAGACAACATAATATTGGCTAAAGTCAACAGCAATGGGGAAGAATACATGTGCAATAAGGAATAACTAATAAATCTGCACCTACAGGCAGTGAATTGTCAGAAAGTCTCGAAAACCAAACAATGGGAAAACAATAGACTCTGGACTTTTCCCATCTTAGTCATAAAGCAAAAGAAGAAAAGAATATACCCATTAGATGTTTTTGAAAATCTGGGAATGGCTGTTCGCTGTTCTAATTAATAATTGAATATTGAAGTGGGTGGGCATTTAGGGGGTGATATGGAAACCTAGCGCAGTGGAAACTTCCAGGAACCTCTGGGGTTAACTCCTAGTGATTGAGGACATAAAGCCTAAACCAGGCATCTTCTGTAAATGGGTAAGGCTCCTAGGGGTGGGACTGGGACACCAATCTAGCCACTAAATCTATACATCACAACTTGCCTTGCCTGCAAGATGTTCTGGGGCAAGACAGGATCAGAGTTTGTAGGAGTGGCCAACCAATTGCTAGTCTAACCTGAGACTTCTACCAGGAGAGGGAACCCATGCCCTTCACTGTCTAGATGGACAGGATCCAGAAGCTGTATGGTTCAGAGACCCAAGGTAGAATCAAATAGAACTGAAGAAAAACAAAATAAAATAAAGAAAAGAAAAGCAAAACCAAACCAAACCAATCAACTAACCAACCAACCAAACAAACAAACAAAAACTGTCAAAAATGACCAGAGAGGCATCGTCCAGCAGCTGATGGGAGCAGATACCAACAGCCAAACAACAGGCAGGGCTGGAGAGAACCCTGCAGGAACAGGGGGAGGAAAGATTGTAGGAGCCAGAGGGATGCAGGACACCGGGAGAACATGAACCACAGAATAAAATAATGAGAGTTGATAGGAGCTCACAGAGACTGAGTAGCAACCACAGAGCTTGCAAGGGTTTGGGCCAGGCCCTGTGTATATATACTGTGTTTGTTTGACTTAGGTTTTTTTGGACTCCTAATAATGGAAGGGGATATCTCTAACTGTTTTGCCTACTTCTGGGAACGTTTTCCCTCCAGCTGGGTAGTCTAGTTCACCCTTGATATGAAGGTTTATGCGTAGTTTTACTGCATCTTGTTATGCCATGTTCAGTTGATATCACTAGGAAACCTCCTCTTTTCAGGAGAGAAATAGAGGTATGCTGAATATGGGGGGGGGGGTTGGAAGGTTGGTAAGGAGACCAGAAAGAGGAGGAAAGAGTGGAGCCTGTGGTTGGGATGTAGTGTATGAGAAAAAAATTAATTTAAAGTAAATAAAAGAAAATAATAGAAAAAAAAAAAAAGACTTGGCCATGAGAAGTATATCAGGCAAAGGTGCCAATGCAAGGACTTGAATAAAGAAGGAGTGATGACAGCAAAAGGAAAAGAGATAGAGTTGAGTCGAAGACAGTGATGCAGGTGAGAGGTTGGGCCTTGTTTTCTAAAGCTGATTCTTCTCATTTGAACAAGAGCAAGGTTTCAAAAGAAAATCATACTAAACACATTGCTCATTTGGTTGGAGGCTGGGTATTTATTTTTATGAACCCTCTTGGTGTTCCACTTAGAAGGTTAGTAAAAAGCAAGGCAAATCAAAATGAAAGATAATGGTGTTTTTCTAATTCAGCAGCTACACTGACCTTGGAATGACATGGGACAGTAAATAAAATACACCTACTAGAGGAGCAAGTCTTGGTTAAAACAAAACAAAACAAAACAAAAAAAAGAGAAGAGAACAAGCAACAACAACAACAAAAACCCTAGGGGCTTGACAATAGCTTTCCATTAAAATCCACATCGAGTTGCAAATGAATACACCTTTTCCTCAAACTAAAATCCACTTCCCTACTAATTGAAGAAGCCAAAGCTATAAACCCCAGTCATTCTTGCAACAGGAGTTATTCCAGTGAAATAAAGTGAAAGCTTCCTTAAACCAAACACTTTCACAGAACTCAATAGCAAGCAAAATCATCCCTCTGTTTGACACACCTCATGTTCTCAATGATTGTTCTATGCAAATTATCCAAGGAAACTGAGAGAGCATCTTTGATAGCATCTGCCTGCAAATGTTCAGAACACTTGGCATTTGAATCCATGTGGCTAAGTACAAGTGTTAATGACTCTGAAATTAGATTGGATGGAGTGTTGAGACTGCCAAGTGTGACATAGAGATCTGTATGAGGGGAACAATCTGTGTGCTGGACACATTTCTTATTCAGGTTGAATACAGAAATGCTGAGACACTTCAAGGAAATATATGTGTGTTAGCCAAAATGATGCTGGGGTTTTTAATTTGCTTTCTTGCTTCCAGAATCAAACACCTGCTAAGTTTGGTCTTATTAGGAGCTAAAAAAAAAGCATGGGTTGGCTTAGATAAAACGGGGGCTACATAACTCTCTTAAGACTCTCTTCACAGGTGGCACATTCTTGACAAGTTATAACCTGTGACTTGTGCTTAATCCAAATTTCTTTGTCTCTGTAGTAAGTATCCCCAGCTGGTCTCTCACCTTGCTGTACTCCCATCAGCTGCTGCAGCTTACTGACTTTTCTTACCAATGGTTCTCACTCTTTATTTATTTACATTTTTACTTAACATCTTTCAAGAACTACTTAGAGAGCCTTGGATAAAGCTAAGCACCCTCATTATGTTAAACAAGGTGTTACAAAATTTACCCTACTTACCTCTTCATTCTAAGTGTGTACTATGATCAGCTAGCTTGCTATGGTCTACACAGGTCGCTTTCACTTTCTCAACACGCTGCTGCCCTAATACCTTCAGAGCACACCTCTGAGAAAGAATATCAAAGCCAGGAACAGATCCTGGCACTTGTGTGGATACCCCTCTGCTGACACCGGCTGGCCTCCAGAGCCAGAGTGAAAGAGAGAAAACTTGGTATGTGACTGGAGGTGATTCTGGTGACAGGGTGAGTAGTGAGCACAGAGACTTCTAAGCACAGTGGCTATTAACAATGGGATATGGATAAAAATGCCACTGGACTTGTAATCACAGGTGCCATTTGATTCTTGCAAAATGACTCCCTAAAATGAAGTTGAAAGAAGATAAAACAAAACAACATTTTATTCTGCCTTACAAATAAGGATAGGATCATTTTCTGTGCAAAAAATGCCAATAAAAATAAGAAGGTGAAACTTGCAGAAAGTTGCTCAGAAGCACCACAGGCTGAAAGAAAGAGGAGTGGAGCAGTGACTCTAGATGGGGCAGGCACAGGACCTGTACTTGCTCATGTAGAACCATAGTGTATTTTAAAAGAGGGCCATTGGACCAAACCAAAAAGGTTTGAATTATAAGTTATAAACATAACTTATGTGATCATTCTTGACTCAATGGCTCAGGCACATTAAACCATGTAACATCAACACTTTGCTGTACTTTCATTTGGTTGCTTTGGACATAGGATTTTAGAACTCTATTTGTGGATTAACATAGTTAATAGCATGTTTCAACAAATTTCTGAAGGCATCATAATGCTCCATAAATTGCCACTTAAATAAATATATCCATAGAAAATAGGCCACCAGACACACGTACTGCTTCGTATTTGAATGTTAGAGTAATTTCCTTTCCTGTTTTATACATAAAAGCTCAGTACTGCAAACATTTGTGCCATCGTGCATTTCCAACCCCACAGGTTCAAAGCATTACCCGAGTTATCCTAAAATGTCTTTACTGTTCTTGGGGGCCCAACATTAGACCTCACTTTTCTTTCTGAGCAAAAATAAGAACTTGTCTCTGAGGTATCATTAAGACACTAATGGGAAAAACAAGAAAGTTTTGGTACATCATCAGCCAACAATGAGGGACATCCATGTCCACAAATACAAGCAAATCTGTAAATAAAATATTAATATTATGTTTTATTTATGTTGCAGCAAGGATGGGACATTTATTTTTAAAAAGAAAATTTAGGGGTTGGAGAGGGAGCTCGGTGGTTAAGAACACTGTTCTTAAGTAGGATCTAGGCTCAGTTATTAGCACTTACATGGTGGCTCACAACAGTTTCCTTTCCAGTTCTAGGGACTCTAATGAACTCTCTTGGCCTTCATGGGCACCAGGCACACAGATGGTATGCATACATACATGCACACAAACACTCATACACATAGAAAGAAACTTTTAAAAATCCTTTCTAAACATTTTTTCTTAGCTTTGTCTTTGACTCAGGAGAAATTTTATCATGATTTTAAAAGTAATTTTAAATAGGCTAGTTTTCCATTCCCAAGTTTCTGGTTCAGCAATCACTCTGAGGGGTATGATTGGTCAATAATAGTTTCTTACATTTCTCATGTTTTGAGCCTCCTGGTGCATAAGCAAACCTTTCTCTTTCTCCAGTATTGAACCCTTGAAAGTTTAAGAACTGTAAAGCAGTTCTATAGTTTCCTTTCAAAAGCTATAGTTATAGTATAGCCTTATAGTTCTACACAAGGTATATATTATAGATTATATAGCAATCTTTATTCAGATCGTCCCTCCTTTGAAACCCCTTTGCCGATGAATCAACTTCATACATAAAACAATGTGATTAAGAAAAAAGTTAGAGACTCTAAAACTATTTTTATTTTGGCACATTTTGTTTAGACTTATATAAAATTATTATACTTAATTGGATTTAATTCCTATTCAACAAGAGAAAATCATGCCTGGTACCATACACCAAGCCCAATATTCAGGGCTAGTGAGGAAATCATGTCTGGTATCATAAACCTTGTCATAGTGAACTCAGGAATCATGGAGAATCTACAACTGCCCTTTTATTAAACAAGCAAAATCATTACCCATCATGTCCTCTTGATAGGGAGACCCAGGGGCACACAAAGGAAGGAGATGCAGACTATCCAGATGAGACCTGATAGGCTGTGGTCATATGGTGAGGAAGGAGGGCTCCTTCTGTCTGAGGTCTATGGGAAGGGAATAGAGCAGAGGAAGGAGGAAGGGTGGGAACCAGAAGATACAAAAGAGGGGATAACATTTGGGAGATAATCTGAATAAATTATAAAATAAAGCTTAAAATTTACAAAACACCAACAAAACAAAACAAAAACCCCAAAATATCTGTGTGGTGGTCAACATCCTCATCAAGGCAACTTCTCTTGGCGACATATGGAGACAAAGACAGGAAATCACAACCAGTCAAAATACAGAGTTCTAAAGAACACATCTATAACACAACTCCCACTCATAAAGCTCAAGGATCATTGGAGGAGGGAGTAGAAATATTCTAACAGTCAGATGAAACTAAAACAGGAAG
Organism: Acomys minous; assembly: GCF_964271855.1. Lineage (NCBI taxonomy): Eukaryota > Metazoa > Chordata > Mammalia > Rodentia > Muridae > Acomys > Acomys minous. The sequence goes on from NC_140483.1 coordinate 128,934,046, forward strand.
TTTGCTTAGAGACTGTGTTTCCTAAGAATGCCAGAAGGTGCATACATAACATCTCATTAACATAACCTGAAGAAGGATAGTAACTACAAGCTGACAGGTATGAGGGAAAGCTTAAGAGCCTTCAATCAAAGAACTAGAGGGAAATAAGGGATACTAAGAGCTATGGAAACAGTCTTCCCCAGAGAGGAGTACATTTGGTTATATAATACCCTGAGGTGCTGATACAGAACTCACACTCTCACCGGCTAAAGGCGGTCACAGGTGACAGCAAAGCCAAGGGCAGCATTTTAGGATCTGAAAAGTCTCTTGGTGCAGGTGTCAAACTCTCCATCTTATTTTCCTCCTTTTCTTCTTTTCCACTCCTTCCCTGTAACCCCTCCCCCTCCATCCTTGAGCACAACTCTGTGCCTCCATGCCTTCTGTCCGCCACCAGGAAAAGGAGCCTACACACTGGGAAAATCCACAGATGCACTTCAAAGCTTTCCCAGGGCTAATAGGGTGTTTGTAAAATCAGAGGCAGAGAAGGCTGGGCATTAGTAGTCAATTGTTTTGGAATGATTTCTACAGTCATTAAGACACATAGCAATGAGTAATTTTCAAAAAGACGGTAGATTAAGATTACAGGGCTTTGCAAACTTAAATATTATGAGAGCATTTAAATGACAATCTCACAGGTTCCTGGTTTTCAAGATAGAGTTTTTATTTATTTATTTGTTTGTTTATTTATTTATTTATTTATTTTTAATGATGAAAAGTATAATTTAGTTGTGAGGGCATGTCTCTTTCTGCAGTTGTAATATGGTGCCTAGCAGCTGCCAACTGCCAATTCTGTGCATGGTTAAGCCACACCTTAGCCATTTCCTTTATGATGCTGACACAGTCAGGGAATACTAGTCACCCATACAACTCACTCTAAGGCAAGGTACAGGGCAGCTAGGGCAGCACTTTCTTTTCTGGCCTCCATCCAAGTCCTTGGAATTGTTCAATTAGCCAATCCATGGAAAGCCTAGGCTGCTTTGACTGCTAAGCCATCTCTTCCATCTCGGGTTTGCTTTTGCCTTCCTTGGCATAGCCTTCTATGTGGTGCTGTCTGACAGCCTCTGTCTTTGGGAGCTGTAAGCAATAAAGGGTCCTGCTTTTCATCTATTAGAGTTTAATTGTGTTGTATCTCATCTTCAAGAGCTTCTTCATGTCTTTTTTGTTATGTTTTGTTTTGCTTCAATTAATTCATTCAGCTTATATCTCAATTGTTATCCACTCCTTCCTGCTTCCCTCCCTCTTTCACGCTATTTCCCCCCCCTAGGGCTGTGACAGAAGGGTCCTCCTCCCACACCAAATGGTCACAGCCTGTCAAGTCTCATCTTGGTAGCCTGCTTATCCTTTCTCTGAGTGCCACCAGGCTTCCCCATCAAGAGGAAGTGGTCAAATATGAGGCACCAGAGTTCATGTCAGAGTCAATCCCTGCTCTCCACACAACTGTGGAGAATGTCCTGTCCATTGGCTAGATATGAGCAGGGGTTCAATATTTACTGTATGTATTGTCCTTGGTTGGTGCAATAGTTTAAGTAGACACGCCTCCGTCCAGGTCTGCCTATCATGATGTTCTTCTTGTGGGTTTCTAGGACCCTCTGGATCTTTATATTTCCCCATTATCCTATGCTTTTCTTACCTAAAGAGCTCAAGAAATTAGACACCAACAAACCAAATAACCCAATTAAGAAATGGTGCTCAGAATTAAACAGATAATTCTCAAAAGAGGAGTATCAAATGGCTGAGAAACACTTAAAGAAATGCTCAATGTCCTTAGACATCAGAGAAATACAAATCAAATGACTCTGAGATTCCATCTAACTCAAGTGACAATACATGCTGGCACTAGTAAGGATGTGGAGAAAGGGGAACACTCCTTCATTGCTAGTGTGAGTGCAAACTTGTACAACCACTTTGGAAGTCAATCTGTCACTTTCTCAGAAAATTGGGAATAGGGCTACCTCAAGACTGAGTTATTCCACTCCTTAGAATACACCCAGAAGATGCCCCACCACACAAGAAGGACATATGCTCAACCATGTTCATAGCACCCTTATTTGCAATAGGCAGAACCTGGAAACAACCTAAATGTCCCTCAGTTGAAGAATGGATAAAGAAACAGTGGTACATTTACACTATGGAATACTCCTCAGCTACTAAAAACAAAGAAATCTTGATATTGAGAACAACTGGATGGAACTAGAAAGGATCATACTGAGTGAGTCAACCCAGTCCCAGAAAGACTCACATGGTATATACTCACTTATAATTGGACTCTAGGGCAAGGAGTGTGTCTCATGAAAGCCTTCACTTACCAAGAGATTGGGATAGATGGGGGGACCTCCTATTGGGACTCAAGGTGAAAGAAAGAGATTTTAAATGCAAGTCTGCATGTGGTGCCATTTCACTATGGGAAAGCATACCCTGCTAATGGTGTCCATGTTCCCACCTGTGTCAAGTATAGAGAAACTAGGAAAAGAAGAGGTAATCTTTTGTACTTTCTCCAAAATTGTGTATTTTGGGGTCCTAAGGATCCTGGTTTATCTTTACAGAATTCTTGGTCTGGCAAAGTCTGCAACGAAAATAATTATCCTATTCAGCAGGTCGGTTTAGGCCTGAAAACCTGGAAGCCTTCTTCCGTGGCACCTACAGCACCACTGCCCGCAGGAATTCTTCCCTGTGTGCTCTGAATCTCACCCCACACTTTTGCTCACCTTTCCCCCTCAGTTTTATGTTTGCCTTCTTTTCTTGGGTGCAGGAGAACAGGTTCTTTCACTGATTCAGTTTCACAGCAGCCAGTGTTCTGAAAAGTGTCTTTCTCACTGCACATTCCTCATTAGTCATTATTGATACAGCAACTATGGAAATCAATGGTGTGGATGTTCCACAAAATGCTAAAAGTATATCTAACCACTGATCCAGCTCTACCACTCTGGGCTATGCCTTCCTTACTCTAGAGATACCTGCCCAGCCATGCTTATTGCTGCTTACTTACAGTAGACAGGAACCATCTGGAGAAACAATGAAACCTGAGGAAGGGACCCCATGACTAAGGCGGAGCAACAGACTCTGAACTCTCAAACTCAGCCCGCATGCCGCTTTCTAATGCTCACAGTCATGGACATTTTTCCTGTTTTGTCTTGTGAGTTGCTCTGTGTGTATAGTGGGGGCAGGGGATGCCTTCTTAAGTAGCTTATGCTGGCACTGACCTGGGAACTATACTGTTTTGGTTTTCAACTCTTCCTCAGGAGAGTGGCTCTCTTCCTGATAGTGTAGAAAGAAACCTCAGGATTAGCTGCCAGCTACCAAAGGTTTATTTTGTGCATTTATTCACTAGATCTTGTCTCATTTATGTTCACAAGTTCAGAAGCAAGCTCTCACAGACCATAATTTCCACGAAGACAGATGGTGATCCTCCTTGCTCCCATCTGTGTTTGTACAACCAGCACAAACTGTCAGAAAATAGAGATATTCTAGATGAATGCATGGAAGGCTGAAGAATCAGAGCCGGGTGCTGAAAAAGATTAAGATATTGATCAAACATCCTGCTGTCTTTAATATTCAAAAATTAAAGACTTTTGAAATCCATAGAAAAGTGTACAGAGAGATCTGCCAGGGACCAGAGAGATGACTGTGTGGTTAGGAATACATACTGGTCTTTTGAGACCCCCTAAGTTCAGTTCCCAGCACCTACAATTTGCAGTTGACAATCACTATAATTCTTAGACCAAGAAACCATTTGCTTTCCTCATGCCTTTGAGGCTACCTATATTTACATGTATATCCCTCTTTCCCGCACATACATAGTCAAAAATAATAAAACACATTAAAAGTTATTTTTACCAGACAAGTTTTTGCTTCCTCTTACTTAAATTTATTTAATTAATTAAATTTATTATTAAAGACATTTAAGGTGAAAAGCTACAAACTTGAGTGTTGATTCAATGAGAATCTCCAATCACCTGATAAACATGGGAAAACTAAACTTCTATTCCTTCTAGAACATTTTACCATCGCTTCATCAGTTAAAATAATTTAATAGTTCTGGTTTGAAATTGAAAGTCCAACATTATAATGACATGGCTGGTGGGCTCCTGTGTGCTTTACAATGAGTCCCAGATACAAGGCAAAGGCTCAGATTCAATCATGCAGCCAAGTCCAAATCCCATATGAAAGCTCTGTTTTGGGATCAGAAGGATTGAGCTAGTGTGAAAAACACATTGATCTTACTCTGAGGTCAGACAGCATGGGACACAGCAGTCTCTCTTCTAGACTCAGGTCAAAAAATACAAATGCTCAGAACAAATATGAAATATGTATTCAAACATCAGTTCACCCAGGCTAACGTGTTTAACCTTGGCTGCATCTTCTCTGCCAGAGTGCATTACACTTCAACTAGGTTATTTCCCATGACACAACCCCAAGAAAGATCAGAGGCAGCAGGGAAGAAAATGTGCAGTCTCATGACAGGCACTGAATATCATGCTGATATACAGTTTCTGCCACAGATTAATTTGATGCATAAACCCTTGAGTCACATCGATATCACAGAGTCATCTGAGTCACTAATCTTCATCATCTGCAGTCTTCTCTAATAACACAGAAGTCTTCATTGAACTTATTCTGTAGTTTGAAGGGCATTATTTGGCTAGAAGAGAGTTCTCTCTGGTTTATGATGTTCTTACAAGCAGCTAGAGCTCAAAGACTAAAGTATTCCTTGGCTGGAAAGGCAGCACCCAGTGGGGAGATGAAATAAAACTACTTCTGAAGGAATTCCTAGTTGATGACCACTTCAAACCTGTGAACACTCATTGTCATAAGGATCCTTTGATAGTTTTACACCAAAGAACATCATTTTTTTTCATGATTGAGTCCAAGTGATGTTTGCATCTTTTAAAGAGAAGAAATTGAGGAGACCATGAAGAAGAACGGCATATCAGGATTTTTAGATGATAAAACACATAGTTAACTGGTTGATTCCTCATTGTGTTTTAATTATTTATTAAATTTCACTAGAAATGACATCTACACAGTTATAACATGGGATGACTACAAATGAGTTATAGTAAAATAGAGCAAACTCGGTTTTAGAACAAATTTTGCTTTTCCTATTATTAAATATCCCTTCTCCGGTCATTCTTAGACCATTTCAACAAATAATTCAGTAAGTACCTTTTATAATCCTTGTTAACATTGGTTGGTTATAAGACAAACAGAAAATAAATCACTTATTTTCTGGCTTACTTAAAACGTTTTTAAATTCTTTGTTATTTTATAATACAAGACAATCAATGGCTATGCCTAACGTGCTTTTAATCTGCACGCCTTGTGTAAGAACAAACACAATGATGTTATCTCTTTCATGGTATTATTCTTTGATTTTTTTTCTGTGAAAAAGACCCTTTACCTGAAATTTCAACTGTTTCTACACTTCTCACTTTCTATATTTATGATTTCAAATAGAGCATTGGTACACTGTTGATCATAGATATTTGACAATTTACTATATACTGGTCATTCTAGAACTGTGAGCAAATAACAATATGATTGATAGGGGAATTATAAATTTTCTCTTAACAAAGAGGAAAATGTTTTCCAAGTAAAAATGATATAAAGGGCAAATATATTTTTAAATCTTTAAGTTCGATGCCATCCTTTCTTTTTAACAAATTTTCTCTCAAGTTCCCACTTGTACTCTGTCACATCTTATGTGTATGGTGCTTATTGCCTTTTCAGTGTCTGCAAGAATGAAGCCAAATATTCCCATCTATCTGCATGCACTTTCAAGCCATCAGGATGTTTTTTCAGTGGCTCTTTCCAAAGAGAGTCTATTCTGCAAGCACAGTACTCCCAGATCCTGCCTGCATCACAGAGGGCAGAGCTTTAATTTTCTCCAGTGCATATTACTTGTGCGGGTTGATATGCCTAATCCATTGATCTCTTCCACTTTCTTGTAAATTTAAGGCATTTTTAGCCTTGTGTCCTAAAAATGTATCCCATGTAGTTGAATATATGAAGTTTTTAATCTCGATTTTCTTTAAAGATATGTTACAGGTAGGTTCACAGGGATGTGACAACACTTGGGACTGTGTATAATGGGCCAATCACATTGAAAAACAGTGTCATTAATCCTTCAATGATTAAAAGTAGAATACATGATCCATCACTGCTACTTCAGAGTATATTACCAAAAGACTTAAATACAGCTTCTAAAAGATATTTCTACACTCATGTTCATAGAAAAATTATCCTTAAGAGCTACAAGGCCACAACCCTAGGCCCCAGTGACATAGAAACAAAATATCCAGATGTAGTTTAGCAAAACAGTAAAGTATTACTATCCACTAGAAGGAAAGATGTTCTGATACATATTGTAACATGAGGGAACACTGAGGAAATTAGAGGAGTGAAACTAGACAGTAACAAAAAGGGAAAAACTGATCATACATACAACATATACTTATAGCTATTAAAGTGACAGAAAAAGAATGAACATTGGGTATTTTTTCTGGGTTTGGGTATAGGCCAATGTGCAGCTTAATGTGTGTGCTTCAGTTTTACAAGAATTATGAAGGTGGGTGATAGGATTGTGTCACTTAACGGAAAATGAAAAAGCTATTTGATTATACATATAAAACATACATCTGTTAAACTCACAGAAAAAGACAAATTGGTACTTTTTTTAGGGCTTGCGTGAAGGATTACAGGCAATTTAATGGGTATGGTGCTTCGGTTTTACAGAAGTTATGAAAGTGGGTGATATGATTGTATTGCAAATTTAATATTGAACTTATTTTCAACTTTTCATATACTTTATTTTTTAAATTTCATTTATTTATTTATTTTTCATAATTTATTCATCCTACACCCCTGTTGTTATCCTCTTACTTGTATCTTCCCATTCCTCTCCTCCCTCCCTCTTCTGCCCCATCCACCTCCACTAGACCACTGGCAGAAGGAGTCCTCCTCCCTGACCACATGACCACAGCCTATCAGGTCTCATTCAGATAGCCTGCTTCCCCTTCCTCTGAGTGCCCTCAGGGCCTCCCCACCAAGGAGAAGTGATCAAATCAAGGGCACAAGAGTTCATGTCAGAGGCAGTTCCCACTCTCCCTGCAACATGGACAATGAGATGTCCATTGGCTAGATCTGAGGAGGGGATGTAGGCTCTCTGCATTCATTGTTTTTGGTTGGTGAATCATTTTGTGCAGCACACCCCCAGGTCCAGATCCACTAGACTTCATGGTCTCCCTGTAGGCCTCCTGAACTATTGGGGGTCCTTCCATCCCCCAACTCTTCCATACAACTCTCCATACATTTACTGAATTTTTAAATAGCCAGGATAGGAGCTCCAGGTATGACTCAGTAGACAAAGCATGTATGTGCCCTGCAAGCATAAAGATGGGAGTCTGGATTGTCAGCCTCTGCATAAAAGATGGGAGCTTTTTAACTGATAGCTTCTAATCAAGAAATACATTCTTTCCAACCATATAAAGAGAGCAAAGGTGAAATGGAGTACATTTGTGGAAACATGGCAGTACATATAATCCCTCAATAGTAAATTTGGTAAGCAGAAGCACTGAATTAGAAGAGAAATGTGTTTTCATATGTAATATTACTACTACTTTAGTTATCTCCATCTCCATGGCAACAGTTACCAATTAATGCAGATTTTCATTAGCAATCCGTTGGTTTATGATGCTGTTTGGCCACCGAAAAAAGATTCAAAATTTGTATTATAAAATAAAGTATAAAAGGACCATAAGAATTTTGCAGGGGTGTTTGAGAAGGAAATTGCAGGGCTTAAGTTATATGAAGCTGGAAATGAAAATATGAAGAAGAGGCTCCAACTCAGGTGAGGAGAGGGAGGTCAGTACAGAAGGAGAACGAGGTACAAGAGACTAAGAATGCCAAAGTAAAACTCAAGAGATAATATTATCTTATATTTACCTACAATTTATTATATATATTGAACATTATGTCACTTGGGCTGACAATACTTCTGACAAGAACCACAGACTAACAAAATCCCCCAGTACAATGCCCAAGAAACCTCCTTTCAAACAGTTGACAATGTAGTTCAAGTGTCTGCCAAAACAGTACCATCAAAGCAACCCTTTGGTTACTGTCAAGGGTTGCAAGCAAGCACCTATTGTGGAAGACAAGGTATATGCACACTTAGTACACAGGATCAGATGATTCAAATTGGAACTAACAGAAAACATCCTTCCTGTAGTCTAGCTTCCACAGAACCAGAAATGCTATGTAAGCTATCAAAGGAAGGAATCAATTAATAGTTCTACCCAGCTGTGAAAACTATGAGCTATAACTATGACCAACATGACAAAACATCCATAAAGGTGTATTAAAAGGCACTCACATATTGGCAACCAGCTGCTATCAAATTGGATGTAAAACTCACTCAACAGGATGAATTTAGCCAACTCCCATGGTCAGAGAAGTCATGAACTGTACAAAATAATCTACTACAAATACATTGTTAGAGCACCATAATTCCTTACTACATTCTAACTCTAGTCATTATACCCACAGGTAAGTGGACCTACCACCCCATATCCAAGAAAATTCCCTTTTCACCAAGTGGAAACCATCATAGAAAATAAGAGGACACAATGAAAAAGCCAAAGATCATTGAGAAACCAACCTCAGTAAATATATGTACATCATAGCTCCTACATTTATGGCTTAGGAGACACGTCAGAAGCCAGGTTGGAGAGATTGTAAAAGCAAGAATACCAGGAAGTTTGCTATGAAGAAGTCTTCTAGCAATGGCTGTATAAACAAGATATGAACAATGCCAATGCCAATAGAGATGCTAATGCTAAGAGGGAGATTTTTACAAACTTCTTCCCTAGACAAGGAAGTAAAGGCAACTATTCCTGAGTGAGGAGAATTAACTTCTTTCAAGAATGAACCCCATAATATAAAGTGATCAGTCTTAAAATGTAAAGCCATGTACCTACAAACAACAAAACCATAAATCTACATATACACATATCTACATCTACATCTACATGTGCATGTAACATTAGTCACCAAAGAAAAAGAAGCTAACAATTTGAGAGTGCATGGAGCATGGAAAAGGTTGAAGAGAAGCAACCTGGGAAGGACTAGAGGGAGAAAAGGATTGAGGTAAGTAAGTGAACTAACTCTATTTTAATTTAGAATGTGTAAAAATAAAGTTGAAAAGAAAAGTATAAAAAATAAAAATAAATATCTTGTCAATGATGACGAGAGTGTCTTTCTGAGAACGCTCACTTCAGAGTATAAGGACAATTGGTAAAATAGTCATTGTTAAGTATTTCATGTTTCTTTGAACGTCATGAAAATGGAAATTGGCACAGGTAAATTAGTGTGTGCCACCAATAGTAGTCACTTGTCCTCACAATTAATATTTATGAATATCAAGGTTTTCATTTATGTCTTAAGGGTTTTAAAAATATTGCTATGACATTTCTAATTTTATTAAAAAGTTTGTGACTGCTCATGATAATTTAGGTAAAAAAAAAAACCCTCAAGATTGTGAAACCCTTTTGCATACCTGTGTGATCAATCAATCATGAGTCAAATCATTAAATTAAACAGAGCATTAAATGTATGTTATATTTAGATGGATGTTATATATTTTATCATAGAGTTAAAATATCTCACTACCTGAGATAATGTTCTTTTACAAAAAATTACTAGATAATATTGCATATTTTAGAGAGTCATGAGACTTTGAGGCAAAGGGTACTCTATCTAAGAGAAAGCTCCCTAATGCAGAATATGCTCCAAATACTTTCATTTTGAAGAACATATGTATTCCTTTTTAGTTACCTACTACCCTCATTTGTCAGTCTTTCCCAAATAGTTTTCTCTATTGAATAAACTTAGTTAAATAAAATGGAACACAGAAAAACCAACAACAATATGGGCATAGAAAAACAATGATGAGTAAGAATATCGACAATAAAAGAAGTGCACAACTTCATATAAATGTGAGAAAGGTGGATAGTTCAAGTTTAGAAACTAGGCATGTACATATGTGTGCTCCATCTATAAATACATAGTATGACTATCATGTTCCATAGGACCATAGATTCCTATAACTGAGAGACCTAGGGGAGATGAAGAACTTGATAATGATCACAAGTATGAGAAAAGGTTTTATTAGAATAAAAATTCATTGAATAAAGGATGATATCTATATACCCTGAGTTAGCTAAGTAGTGACTGAAGTAGCAGGCTGCCTTTCATCATGTTTCACACAGGAATAATGTCAAACTCTGACTATATTTCTTTCTCTCCTTGCATTTACTTAGGTAGCTTTACGCAGAGACTTTTCTGTCCTATTAGCTGTAAATCAAATGATCCACATCACTCCCAGGATGACCTTGGCTATGGTAGAGCCACTGTAGGAATAATCAGATCTTTCAGAACAATCCATGAATCACAGCTGCACCTTGGTGCTACCCAGTACTAATATCTACAATGGCTTCACACAATTGACAAATTTATATGGTAACTCACTGAGATTGTAGATTTATTTTTATGAGTCTATCAAGTTTTGTACTATTTTTGTAATAATTACACTCCTATGGTTCAATGCAGAATATAAAATATAGTAGCCAATAAATAAATATGTATTTCCTTTTTAGCTATATACACAAGATGGCACAAAGGGTAATGATTATTTAAGTCATGCATAGAAAATTAATATAAACCCCTGTACTAACATGAGCCAATTGAGTGTATGTTCTAGAAGGCCTATTTTGAAGTATCCTTAGCCATCATGTTGTTTCAAGAGACAACAGTCTAATGTTGGCTGGTAATGTTCCACTCTGGTGCAAAAACGAAGTGATGGGGACATGTGCCACTCATTTGACACTTAGTATTTTCTGGGTTTCCCAAATATAATATGTATAATCAAATTAAAGTCTACACCAAGTAGCAACTGAAAAGTAATTATTCCACAAAATACAAACAAAAGGAACAATGCCCAATTCATATTACAAGGCCACAGTTACACTGATACCCAAACCACACAAATCTTCAACAAAGAAAGAGAATTATGGAACAATTTTCCTCATGAACATACATCCAAATATACTTGTAAACCTAATCCAATAACACAGTGGAGAGATCATTCACCATGATCAAGCCATGGCCAAGTAGGCTTCATCCCAGAAATGCAGGAATGGTTCAACATATGAAAATCAGTCAATGTAGTCCATCATATAAACAAACTGAAAATGAAAGGCATACGATCATCTCAATGGATCCAACACCCCTTTATGATAAGGTCTTGAAGAAATAAGGCATACATCGGATAAACATAATAAAGGTAATTTGCAGGAAGCAAGTAGCCAACAGCAACTTAAATGGAGACAAATTCAAAGCAATTCCACTAAAATCAGGGATAAGACAAGGCTAACCATTCTCTCCATATTTGTTCCATATAATACTTGAAGTTTGAGCTAGAACATTAATAAAACTAAAGGAGATGAAGGGGATTTGAATTGGAAAGGAAGTCAAAGTACCCTTATTTACAGATGAATTGATAGTATATACAAGTGTCACCAAAAGTTCTACCAAGGACCTCCTGATATAGATGATAAACACCTTCAGTGACGTCGCTGGATACAAGATTAACTAAAAAAAAAAATGTAACCCTCCTATATACAAATGACAAGTGGGCTGAGAAAAGTCAAGGAAGTAACAACCTTCACAATAGCCAAAAACAAAATGAACTACCTTAGTGTATCCCTAATTAAGCACGTTAAAGACTTGTATGACAAAAATTTCAAGTCTTTGAAGAAAGAAATTTAAGACAATATCAGAAGATGGAAGGATCTCTCATCTCCATGGATCAGTAGAGTGAACATAGTAAAAATGGCCATCCTAACAAAAGGAAACAACAGATTCAACAAAATCAATCTGCACCAAAATTTGAACACCATACTTTACAAACTTTGAAAGGACAGTACTCAATTTAATATTAAGAACCAAAAACCAAAAACCAAGGATATGTAAAATAATTATGAACAATAAGAGAACTTCCTAAGGTATCTCCATCCCTGGTTGCAAGTTGTGCTACAGAGCACTAGTAATAAAACGCACATGGTACTGGCATAAAACAGACAGGTTGAGCAATGAAATTGAATTTGAGACACAGACATATACTCACACACATATGAACACATGATTTTTTTATTTTAAAAAGCCAGAAATACACAAGGGGAAAAAGCATCTATAACAAACCATGCCAATGTAATTATATGGCTGCATGTAGAAGGATCAAATACATTCAAATGTATCACACTGCAAAAAAGAAAAACAAAAACCTCAAGTGCAAGTGCCTCAAAGACATCAACATAAAATCAAACACACTGCACCTGACAGAAGAGAAAAAGGGGAACAGCCTGAAATGAATTGGCACAGGAGACAACTCCCTTAACAGAATACTGACAGAGCAGGCACGAAGACTGACAATTAATAATTGGGATCTCATGAAACTAATAATCTTTTGTAAGTCAAAGAACACCATCAAAACAACAGCTCACAGAGTGGAAAAATATTATCGCCAATTTCACATCTGATAGAGAGCTAATATCCAAAATATATAAAGAACTCAAGAAACTAGACATCAACCAACTAAATAATTCATTTTAAAAATTGGAGTACAGATATAAGAGAATTCTCAATAGAGGAATCTCAAGTGTCCAAGAACCACTTAAAGAATTGTTTAGCATCCTTAGTCATTAGGAAAATGCAATGAAAACTGCACTGAGATTCTTATACATGTCAGAATGTCTAGGATCAAAACAAGCATTGACATCTAATTCTGATGAGGATGGAGAACAAGAGAAACACTGCTTGCTCCATTGCTGTGTACTTGTGTAAACTTGTATAGCCACTATGGAAATAAATATGGCAGTTTTTCAGATAATTGGAAATCCATCTACTTCAAGACTCAGCTGAACCACGCTTTTGTATATATCAAAAAGATGCTTTATCCAACCACAAGGATACTTGCTCAGCGACATTCATAGCAGCTTTCTTTGTAATAGCCAGCAACTTGAAATAACCTAGATGTCACTCAACTGAATAATGGACAAAGAATACATAATACATTTATACAAAGGAATATTACCCAACTATTAAAGACAATAATATCATGAATTTTGTAGGTAAGTGGATGGAAATAGAAGAGATCATCTTGAATGAGGCAACCCATACCCAGAAAAACAAACATGGTATGTACTCACCTATAAGTAGAATTAGCTGTCTCTGGATGACTACATGCCACGCGGTTCTTCTTGCTTATCCCATGGCAACAATTACATGAGCAGAGCAGACATGACAACATACATGAAACTTTTGCATACATTAATCACTGATTCTATGTGTGACTCATATATTTTGTCACCACTGAACGTTAGTTTATTAGTAACACATAAGTGCAGTAGTTCCTCCCTTGTCACTATTATTTTCTAATATGACCTGATTATTTGCAAATAACTAAGTTACCACAGGAGTTTTGCACTCTTGGGAGTGGTTACTTTTACTAACTAAAGGCAACACCTTTTGTATGTAGTACAGTTTCATAAGCTATGTCTGAGCTTTTAGTGTAATCCTGTATGTGTTGCCTCACTGCCTATGATAAAGCAAAGTCATGACCTATACAAGAGTTTCTCACACCAAGTATCCCAGAAGGAGCCATTTTAAGCATGGAAGAAGTGGCTACTGCAATTTTATTAAATTATAAACTGTAATCTAGTCCCTAGTGGGAATAAATCTTCAGAATGTGGCAGTAAACAAACTAAGTTCCTATATAGCCATTAGCAAGACTTTTGACTCCAGAAACTAAGGACAGAGAAGTGAGATTTATTCCTCTTAACATCACTCTCAGCGAATCATCTGTAAATTACATACATTCATCCCTTTAACTTAGTAAATGCTTATGCTAGGGAACATATTAATGCTACTGTTCATCTTAGAGCTTGAGTGCCCAAAACACCAAAGCTACTAAATATTAGACACTGGGAACATAACATTTAGATGTTTCTACTATATAAGTCACTTGGTCCAATCCAATGGTTGGTGTAAGATGAGGGAAATCTGCAAGTGTTGTTGTAGAAAGGAGACAATGAAGACTGAATATAGCCTCAAGTCAGCTATACCCATGGAGGTACAGACGGATTAGTCATTCTCTCTCTCTCTCTCTCTCTCTCTCTCTCTCTCTCTCTCTCTCTCTCTCTCTCTCTCTCTCCTCTCTCTGTCTGAACTTGTTATTATTCATCTTTATTTTTTATTTATTTACTTTTAATTTATTATCATTTATTCAGATTACATTTCAATTGTTATCTTCTCTCTCACCTTTGTGGTCATAGATCTTAGGGAGTCAAATCAGGTGGAAGAGGGAAGGAGGGTGGGAACTGGAAGATAGGCATCTATCTTAAATGAAGCTTTCTAAGGAAGGTGGCTGGCTTCATCTTAAAGAAAATCCTCTAATGTGGTTACTTTCTTTCATATCTTTTACAGAAGAATGGTTTTTTTTCTCATTTTATTTTGAGAGCTTCAGAAAATGGGGGAATCCTAAACATGTTAAGAAAAATTAGCACTGTTGGTAAGAAGAAAATGAAATAGAAGGCATAAGAAGATAATAATGTAGTAAGAACCTTCTATGGCCTCGTCATCCTGACAAAACTAGGCAGGAGCTGACTCTGAAAATGCTGAACCCTTGGTGGCATTAGGTGTAAATATCTGGAGGGTAAGGAGTATTGCAAGTTTCTTTAAGAGCCTCAAAACACTGCAAGTAAGACTAAAGACACATCCTGGAGACAGGAGATAAGCACTGGAAGTTAAGATGACAGAAAAGTTACTCATTTACTGAGTATAAAAGATAATCATTCTTAGTAAAATTATTACAAGGATCATTGTTGCAGAAATGGATATTAGACTGTTTAGGGCTTCTCTACACTGGCTGGTTCTCAAGTAATTAAAAAAGCTTTAAGGAACAATAACTGGGCATATATCAACCCTCTAAGCTATTTTGCTATTTCTCAGCTACACACCCCAAGTTATTTGCCGTAATAGTTCCTGCCTGGGCAGCCTCTGTTCCATCAGTCTGTCCTTAAGGCAAACTTCTCTTTGCCCAGATCTCATGGTCCTTACTGTCCCATTGTGACTTCCTCCTCTTCTCCTCCTACATCTTTTCTCACCCTTCCTCCCATCCTCCTGGTCCCTCTCAGATCCCAAGGCCTGGAACCTAAGATTGGCCTACCTCTCTCCTACCCAAGCTTCAGCAAATTTATTAACTAATCAATTCTAAATTAGGTAGAGCAAAATTAACACAGTAAAGACAGATACAGGTGAGAATGTGCTCTTCTGGCCTGCAAACAGATATTGGGGGCCAGTAATTAGCATTAGAACACACAACACCAGAGCAACCTCCAACAGATCCTTCTGTGTTATCACAAGGAAAAGGTTTCTATAGTTTATAAATATAACCTGTAAGTAGAAGAAAATGACCTTGAAGAATAGTTGATAATATCAGTGTCTTACTTAATCCAAAGCTGAACCTTCATTCATTTGTAAAATATATTTTATAACAAGAATCAATTGTATTATAAGAGTGAGCTAGATATGTAGCTACTATCACTACACTTTGTCATTAAAATGTTTTTCAAAAAGTTCTATGCTGAGATATCCAGCTCCTTAATATTGTTTCATTGTTGATGATGACAATATTGATCACAACACTGAGAAAAGTTGCTACTACAACAGTATC
Organism: Acomys minous; assembly: GCF_964271855.1. Taxonomy (NCBI): domain Eukaryota; kingdom Metazoa; phylum Chordata; class Mammalia; order Rodentia; family Muridae; genus Acomys; species Acomys minous. Next base: position 128,949,872 of record NC_140483.1, read on the forward strand.
TTAGCCATCTATTCTAAGACAAACACATATTTTATTTCACTAAATTACCACGCCTACCCCAAATTTCCAGACTCAAATTTTAGACTCTCCTTTAATGTTCTAGAGTACTTAAATAAGCCTCTATTTAGTCAGCTTCTGATTAATAAGTAATGTAAACTGTTACCTACTCTGTGCATAAAAAACACATATTCACTAATAATTACTCAGAAGACAGGGATATGAAAGCGAATGAGGCTTGCACAGAAAACAAAGAACAGAGTCATGAGCAACTGTTAAAACTGATATCAAACTAACTAGCATTTGTCCCAGACATTCAAAATGCTTGGTAGACATAGTTGTACCCCAGCCATATGAGCACACAGCTCCTGAGAGGGCAAAAAAAAAAAGCCACACTCATTAAAGTTTCTAGAGTAAAAAATAATTCATCTTGAATATTATAAATGTCAATGTAATGTAAAAGTAGATAAATATTTAATAAATTTGCAAGGAAAACTATAAACAGTTTATTATAAAAGGATACCCTGAAATTGGTGATTTCTTTTCTTAGAATTAGCCAGCAAAAAGAATAAAGAAAAATCCATCCAGGCAAGACTACATGTTATAAAATAAATCAAATTATTGAGTGAAATATTCATGAACATGAACTGGTATTGGCAATAGAAATTAATTTTAAGTATAAGAAAAATAAAACACTGATAGTCAAGTACACTTAAAATATAAGAATTTCAGTATGGCAAAATAATAAGCCTTTAAACTATCATTCTATCCCCACACAATCATTAGTTCCTCATTTTCACCTACTTCCAGAAGAGCACTGTCCACCGCAACACAAACTAGCCAAAAATACTACAGCCCTATTTCTGTTATAGTTGGCTTCAGATAAGTGTTGAAGTTCTTATCAATGAGATTTAACAGTTTTCTATGCAAACTTGAGGAGCTTTATAACATGAATACTGCAATGTTCCATAAAATGAAGATCTCAGTCCCCTTGCTTGTTTTGCTGTGCATGATACTTTCCGGAGATTAGTGATTGTGATGACTATGCCTTAGGCCACACAGAAAGAAATGCTATAAAGGAGGTTGGAACAGCAAGTAAGGGTCTCAGTGATATTTTTGGAGAACATTACCGCTTTCAGGCATAGTGAACACTGCTCATCTTTAGGCAATTATACTCAGGTGAAAATAAGCCATGAGGGGCACTCTGAATCTGTGGGCTTAATATCAAAGGACTCCATCTCTGTGAAGCACCAATACTGAGCACATACCAAGCATGATGCTGTGGCCTAAATAATGCAGCATAAAATGTGTATATGGCATTTGTATGTAGTGCACTAAAAGTAATCTGAGGATGATTTAAAAACTCAAGGAAGCATGAATGTCAGCTTACTGCTGTACGAATTTACAATAGGGACTGGAGCATGGGTGGATTTTGGAAGCCACGAAAGTCCTACATGATATTAAGAAGGACTCTATCTTGCTCATGTCACAGTTTTTGATATATATACATATACACACATATATATGAAATATATAGGTTTCATATATATGCATATATAGAATTCAGTTGAGCACTTGTGAAGCATTTATAAAACTGTTCACCACTACTTTAATGATTATAAAATTATTATACTTAATTTTAGTGGCAGATAGTTTCATTCAGAAGGTAAGAGAAATACTATCAGTTCAGTTATTTGGTTATGCATAGTATAGTTTTTCTTTGTAGCCTTAGCTGTCCTGGACTTGGACTTGATTTGTAGACCAGGACAAATCTGCCCTCAAACTCACAGAGATCCTCCTGCCTATGCCTCCCTGAGTGCTTGGATGACAGGTGTGCACCACTGCAGATGGATCAGGATGCCTTTTTAAAACAAAATTTAAAAGTATAAAAAAAGAATCTTAGGAGACAATCATTCTACCAGAATTCTAATGAGATATTATATGATAAATTAGCCTAACAGTATTACAAAATTTGTTTTCAAATTTCATCATCTAACTTTTAATATCGAGAACACCTTAAATAAATGATGCAAAAGAAAAATATTAATGATACACAAATGTAATAGCTAAGTACTAACATATTTTTGAAAACTATCTATTCTATTGTTCAGTTCAAAGCAATATTTATTTTTTAAATACATTAATCTTCTTTATACATCATTGCGGTGGTTTAAACGAGAATGGCCTCATAGGCTCAATATTTGAATGTCTTAATGCACTTGGTGGAATAGCTTGGGAAGGACTAGAGGTGTGGCTTTGTGGGGAGGTGTGTCATTAAGGACTAGAGGTGTGGCTTTGTGGGGAGGCGTGTCATTAAGGACTAGAGGTGTGGCTTTGTGGGGAGGCGTGTCATTAAGGACTAGAGGTGTGGCTTTGTGGGGAGGCGTGTCATTAAGCATGGGTTCTTAGGTTTCAAGCTTCCACCCATCCCTAGCTGCCTTTCTACCTCTGCCCGATTCCTGTGGATCAGAACTGATCTCCCAGCTGCTGACTTAGGGCCTGCCTGCCTGCCTGCCTGCTGCCATACTCTCTGCCGTGACAATCATGGACTCAGCCTCTGAAACTATAAGCCCCCAGTACATGCTTCCTTCTATAAGTTGCTGTGTTCTTGGTGTTTTGGCATGGTTGTAGAAAATAAGTGAGATAGCCATAACCCTATGACTTTTTTGAGATAGAAAGAAATCATGTATAATATTAGAGGAATATGCGAACTTTTTCCTATGTTTATCTCTAAATGATGTATTAGTAAACGTTTTTAGTTCTCTTTTATTTCCTCCTATCATTACTTTCTACAAGAAATGTCAGTTATCTCTGAAGTCAATCAAAATGATTTAAACACCTTGCTCCATGAAATATGATTTGCTACAAAAATTTCACCTTTAAATATGAAGGCCAGTCTTGTTTTTTACTTGAAGTATAGACAATAAAAATTACTATAAAATGAAAAAGAAAATATATGTTTTATTCACAAACTTATTCTAAATAGATATACTTCATTAGTTTTCTGACAAAATTATATATAAAATAAGAAGGCTTTCTACTTTGATTTATTTCTCATGTTCACATACATGTCTGATAAAACTGTAATTTCTCTTCTCAGGTGTATAACTATAAACAGAATATCTTACAGGAAGGTGGAAACTTTTATATATTTATTGTGCTTAAAGATATTAATCTAATAAAGTAGAATTTAATTAAAATGACATTGAGATTAATAAGTTCAAAATAAATAAAATTCAAAAACCTCCCAACATATCATGCTTTTCTCAACTTCGTGACACATATATGACACATATACAAAATCATATATCATAGGCATATGTAGGCATAAGGTTATTGTATAGTTTAAAGTCTAGTTTCCTGTCTAAATATTGTGTAAACTCTACTGACCAATTGTCTCCCAGTTATGTCAATATAGCAGCTTACAGCCAATCAATGAGCAGGGGAGAAAATAGGGTTGTACTTCCTGCCAGCCAGGGGAGGAGGAGTTGGGGGGAAATTCAGAGGAGTGGGCCACCAAGAGAGATCCGAGGAAAAGGAGGAAGGGATCTGGAGCAGAGGAAAGCTACAAAAGTGCAAGTATCACTGTGATGTTTGCTGGGAGTAAGACAAAATAGATAAAGAGTTAAGAACATACTTAAACTGTTCAGATTGTGTTATAAACCCTTGTAAAAAGCCTTATAAAAGGGTCTCAATTACTTGTGTGATAGCTGGGTTAAGAAATAAGCTTAAAATCATAAACACTGTTTTATAAAAACAACTTCAACATGTATGTATCACATACACATATGTGCATAGGTGTCATGTTGGGCCATCTACTAGTGTATGGAAATCTTAGCAGTGGCCACAGCCTCATGAAAGAATGAGTCTCCATTTCTCAGCAACCGTCTGCTGTCAAGAGTCCCTGAGTGAAGAGATACGGCTGGGATGGCTGAGATATCACCTACTCGATTGAAGCTGTGATTTTTGCTTGCTATGTCTTGTGCAGTTAACCACATTGATGTGTAATCATGATAGTGGTATCAATGTCATGTCAAGAACACAGCTTTTTACAACATTCTTCCCCATCCTCCAGCCCTTACATTCTTTCAGGCTTGTACTACACTTTAACATTATAGTTACCGATACACCATAAAACCAGAGCCTAGAAGTGCAAATTTATAGTATTTCTAAAAAGCAGAGACTTGAAAGTATGCTATTCTTCTTTTAACAGGAGGAGATCCTTAGACTGACACCTTATGTAGTGGGAATTTTGATCTGGTTTGGTTTCTGTTTGTTTGTCTGTTTGTTTAGTTTTTTGAACCTAGTTATGTTATATGATTATGTTTTGTTTTAATCACAGGTATGAAATAAGAGGCTGCCTACATCTTATTTATCATGTGATTATGATTTGCCTCATGTCTTAGCAGGGCATGATCTTCAGCAGCTTCAGATGATAGTAAATGGGATCCCCGAGAGTGCCTGTGGCTGCTACTGCTCTCCCCGATGCTGCCCCCACTTCTGCTGTTTTGTCCTGCTGCTGGTTCGTCATGCTGCTGCATTTGTCATTGCTGGATTTACTGGACTGCTACATAGTCTGATGACAAAGACAGGAGATGTCAGGGTACAAAAAGAATAGCTCTACTGTTTCAGGATGTCAGCAAAATGTTTATTGTAGCTGCTGGGTTCCCTCTCCTTTGCTCCCAGAGGGAATTTCCTATACTTTCTTCTGTTTCCTTCTATATTCTGTCTCAAGAAAGGTTGGGAGAGAGGCTTAACAATTGGAAAGGTTGTGAATGGAAACGGAGAGATCTAAGATGCAACTGGAGAGGTTATGGGTGGAGGTTGAAATGCTTGGGAAGTGAATACCACTGGAAAAGGTAGAAACAAAAGGTTCAGACATGGTGACTGGGCAGAAGGAAAAAGAAAAGAAGCCTGGGCTAGAAGGCAGATCACACTGCCTTTTCTTACTTCAGTCTGCCCACAACCATTAACTATGATTGTCTCATGAACTATCAGGGCTGTAATCTTTGCCAGCTGCAGATAATTTAATTCTGGAGACTCTGGAGAGGGAATAAATGCTTGAGCCCAGAAAGCAAAGGGGCACTCCAAAGAAGAAACATGGCTGTTCTTCCTGCTGGTCCCTGCTGCTGCTGTGCTGCTGTTGCTGCTGCTGCTGCTGCTGGTGGTGGTGGTGGTGGTGGTGATAGTTTTTTAAGTACTCAAGATAAAAGAGACAAGAAGAAGTTGGACATATCCTGAGGAGATGAAGGTTGGACTTCCCACAAGAAACTCAATATCCTTAATCAGCAGGATATCAGGGCCCCCTATTCCATCTAACTTTGTATTTCTCCTATGAGGTATTAGAAGGCATTGGAGTAGAGAACAGAGGTAGATATAAGACTCTAAATAAAATAGATTAAAAATATGACAACATCTTTTCCTATGCCAAGGAAACAAATCTGGAACATCATATAAATTGTATCTGTTAAAATTATGGAAAATATTTATCTTTGAATTCATAGTTCTCATTTCACAGGTACAAATCCACTTATTTATAGGCTTCTCTGTCTTAAGATGTTGAAAATTGATGCTATAAAATGTATAACTTAAATATTTACTAGTTTTGTCATAGCATAGCAGGTCAGTATGCACTTAGAGATACCCCCCCTCCAACAACAACAAAAAAAACCTTAACAACAACATTGGAATAAATACGATAATTTATAGTAAGTTACATTGTAGTGTGTGGAGCTGATTACAGAATTTACAATCTTAAAGAAGATAACAAACATAAAAATTGTATATTAATTCAATAGAATTAATGGCCAAATGTTCAATGAGTAGTGCAATTACTTACTACTTTGGTAGTTAAGAAACTCCCAGGAGTAACTGGGCGTGGTGGCGCACACCTTTAATCCCAGCATGCAGGAGGCAGAGGCAGGCGGATTGCTTTGAGTTTAAGGCCAGCCTGGTCTACAAAGTGAGTCAAGGATGGCCAAGGCTACACAGAGAAACCCTGTCTTGAAAAACCAAAAAAAAAAAAAAAAAAAAAAAGAAGCTCCCAGGAATCTATGAGGGTGACCCTAGCTAAGACTCCTAGCAACAGGAGATATGAATCTCGAAATGGCTACTGCCTGTAAGCAGGCAAGACTTCAAATGGAGAGATTTGAGCATGCCAACCCACCCACAAAACTTTCAACCCAAAATTTGTCCTACCTACAAGAGGTGCAGAGATAAAGATGAGCAGAAATTGAAGGAATGATCAAACAAATACTGGCTCAACTTGAGACTTATACTATGATAGAGAGCCAACACCTGACACTATTCAATTTTATTCTGCTATAATTGCAGATAGGTGTCTAGCATAATGGTCAGTGGAGAGGTTTTACCCCTCAGCTGATGGAAACATATTCAGAAACCCACAGCCAAACATTAGGTGAATGAAGCTCAGAGAATCTCGTAAAGGCTGCGGTCCAAATGTATAGTTAATCAAATAATTAATTAAAGGAAGAAAAAAAGGAAAAGAAATTAAGTGAGTGATCATAAATGTCATAAACAATATGTTGCTTAGGCTTAAAACAAGGGCAAAATTGTGGTAAAGTGAATGGATGGGCATTATAATCAAAGGAAAATCATCAGAAAATGGCTTTGAAATATGTAGCCATGAAGTATGAAGGACAAAGAAACTGGTCTGGAAGCTACATAATCTAGAATGCCAAAAGACGGACTGTGGCCACAGCAGGAGTAAAGAATTTGTTCCTGTGACCGGTGTAGTGGTACACGCCTTCAATTTCAGCACTTGGGAGGCAGAGGCAGGCATATCACTGTGAGATCAAGGCCAGCCTGGTCTATAAAGCAAGTCTAGGACAGCCAGGGCTACCCAGATACCCTGTCTCAAAAAAAAAAAAAAAAAAAAAAAAAAAAAAAAAAAAAAAAAAAAAAAAAGGGAAGAAAAAAATAATTTGCTCCTGTGTCCTAGTTAAATATATATTGGTAATTTGATCTGTATTAGTGTACTTGAGCCACTGGGGAATACATAAATATAGCCTGGAACTAATAGCCACATACTTACTAACATAAGGATGAGAGAAGAAAAAGACAGGGATAGCCAATAAAGCCATTGAGACAATATATATTATATGCAGAAGAAAAATGTATAGTATAAGGTTTGTGAGTCTTTTTAGGAAAGAAAAGATGTTGGAAATTTCCCACAAGCCTCCTGCGAACAAACAAGTTATTTAAAGGATGATGGTAGCAACTAAATACAATTATTGTCTGCTGGTATTCATACAATTTGGTTATCCTTGTCCTAGACTAGTTGTTAACTGGAGGTTGTCTCTAACCAAAGGAATATAAAATTAATAGTTCAGGAATATGAGTTCTGTGACTATGATGCATAAACCTGTGACACCTGTCCTACTGGAAGACTCTCTTTTGCTGACTTTGATGAGACAAGCTGTCATGCAGGGAGGCCCAGCAGACAGCTAGAAGAGGATTTCCTTAGTTTAAGAGCTCTGAAGAAGTAAAGCTGCCAAAGCCACAGCAATTGGATACTAACAGAAGGATGAGTTGATATGCCTGGCAACACTGAAGTTAAAGTCTTGTGAGAGACAGTGAAACAAAGCCCTCAGCCATCTGCTGAGGTTCAAAATACCTCATGTCGAATACTTTGCTGGTTAGTTTTTGTCATCTTGACACAAACATGACATATCTAGGAAGAGAGAATCTCAGTGGAGAAATTGTTTCTATCAGAGTGCCCTATGAATGTACCTGTGTGATACTTTTTTGATTACTGATTGATATGAGAGGTCCAAACCCACTGGAGACAGTGGGACCCATAGGCAGGTAGCCCTGGACTGTGTAATAAAGCAGGCTGAGCAAGCCAGGGGGAGCAAACCAGTAAGAAGAGTTCTTCAGTGGTCTCTGCTTTCTTTCCTGGCTCTGAGTTCCTAATTTTACTTCTTACCCTGACTTCACTCTGTGATGGACAGTAAACCCTTTGGGCCGTAAATTGTTTTAGTCAGTGTTTTATGACAGTAATAAAAAAAAATCAGGACAAGTTATTTTTTAGTTTTCTTTTGTGTTTTATCTGTGGGGTGTTCAATATATCCAGTTCTTTCATGCTGGACCACATAATACTTCGGTGGGGCAAAAATATGCAAATTCCAATTTTCATGAAGGAAGGAGCTATAGGCAAAGAAAAAACTGGCAGTGCTTGCTTTCTTGATGAGCCAATTCTTAAACTTTCCCTCCATTCCAGAGATGTCTCCTCACTAAAGTAGGAATGGGAATTAATTGGTAAGTCTGGTGTGACTTAAGCTATATTTATACTTAGGAAAAAAATTTCCTGAGTGTAAATAGAACAATGACAGAATGATGGTTCTCAGAGTACCAGTGTCATGTAAGATTGAAAGATGTTGATCTTCCGGGTTAGAAGAGATGGTTCTCATGGGCTCGCAGCAAAGGAGACCAGAATGAAACAACTGACATTTTTGGATGCTCATTTCATGCCAAGTCTCTAAACACTTTACACTTATTAACTTACTTGATTGCCTTTACACTGTATGAAGGTTCATTATTTCCATTTTATAGATGAGAAAAGAGACAAAGAGATGAAAATAACTTGCCAATGTTTATAATGTAACTTAAATGGCACAACCAGGGGACAAGTCACGGCAGTCAATTTTAGAGTCATTACTTTTATTCATTAGGAATGACTTGACTATTGACTGGCTGATGGTAAACATCTCCCCACAGGTAGAAGTTTTCACTGGTAAGTGTGGTCAAACCTGTTCAGTGTGCTTGAAAGCTTGGTGTAGCTGCTGATCTTTTATAGCTGTTGCAATATTGTGACAAGGAGCATGTCTGTAAGTTTTTGTTTTATTTTTGACTTTACAATATAATTTCATTAATCCCTTCCTTTGCCTTCCTCCAAATTCATGGCCTCATTTCTCATTGTTTGCTGTTACCTATGCATGTGCATGCACACACACATACACACACATCTGTGTATGTATGCATGTCTGTATGTATGGTTGTATATATGTATGTACATATGTATATATTTATAAATCTGTGTGAATACAGATATATTCCTAAATATAAGGTGCTCAGCCTATATAATGTTACTTGTATAGATGCTTTCAGGGATGATCACTTGTTATTGCATAACTAATTGGGGAAGATTATTACCTCCTGCTCGCAACTTTCTGCAGTTGTTTGTAGTTCTTTGCTTAGTGTTGAGGCCTCATGGGGTTTTCCCCCATGCACTTTGGCATGTTTATTGGTGTTGTCCTTGTTCAGATCATGTTTAGGCAGTCATGGTGGTGAGAATTTATGGATGTAGCCTCTGACATTACTAGGAGACATAATCTCACAGTAAGCTCCCTAATCCTCTGGCTCTTACAATCTTTCTGCACCAAGAGGCCTCAACTCAGAGAACTCCAGGCTCCTGAGGATTGTTAAGAGTGGGTAAAAATAATAGGTCTTCCTCAGGGAAGAGTGCCCCAACTTGTTATCCAATATTAAGTGGTCAGCCATGGAAACATATATATATAAATACAAATAACAATATAAAAAGTGAGGAGGTTATATTTATGAACACATACACAAATATACATATATATTTTCCTCAATTTTACTTGGGCCCCTACCAAGGTATTATTCATCCCAAATCAGCTAGAAGAATCCTTAAAAAGAGTACAATGCCTCATTTCCCTTAAGGGGGCTTGGGTAGGGGATGGGGATATGAGTGTTTATTATCACTACTCCAATAGGAAGTAGTGTTTCCATATAACTCAATTACAATACAAGGTTTACTTCCAATACTTTGAAGGTGCTATTGCAGGCTATTTAGAATAATTAAGTAATAGAAGTTAATTGTTGGTGGATCAACTCATGGCCATGTGAATTATTAGTCAGTTCCTATGTTTAACAGATAGATATGATTCTATACACATACAAGGTAAAAATAGTTAGATAAGGTGTACAGATACCTACACATTATGGCACTTAAAGATATTTTTATGATTTTAAGGATCTTTTGACAATAAGGCAGATTAACTCCTGGCAACGCCCAGCCTACCTCATAAAAGATGATGAGGATCGAAGACCCTCCTAATGAAGATGGCTTCAAATGTGGCAAAGAAGCCACTGGGCAAAATGACCACATTTCTGCTACAGACTGAATTCAGCCTAAAAGTGGCCAAGCTTGGATACAGGCAGAGTTGACAACCAAACTCTCCCAAGACAAGGTAAGCAAATCATCACTAGTGCCTGCCTCACAAATATGTCTGTCAGATATATTGGGCCAGAAGGCTGAAGATGATGCCCCAACATTATAGAGAATTTTGGGTGACTATCTAGGTATCAAACTATCTCTGTTATCTTCTCATTTGGGAAGCTGCTATCTTGAACTCCCTGTATTCCCAGGTAATTAACTGTATTCCTTCTCAAGTATCTGATGGGGTTAAAGACCAGGTAGCTTATTTTTTACAATTAAGCTTAGTTGTTTAGGGGTTAAGATGTTTTTATGTCTAGATAGATTTTAGGTTCATAGAAATAAGATATGATAGATACTGATTCACGTTCAGAGTAATAGATTCACCGGGATAGGAAAAATGTTTTCTCCAAGGTTGCCAAATACAAATTTGCAAAACATTATGAATGTTATTTTTATATTATTCTTAATTGTTTTTTGGTCCTTCTTGCTGTAGGTAGTTTATTGTATATATGTGTAATATTATAAATGTATATGTAAAAGTAAAAAATAAAATAAAAAATATTGAAAATCTAGTAAGATCAACAAATAGCTAAATGTAAGGCCTGAAACTGGGGGTGATTTTAAAAAAATATAATCTCATAAGCACAAACAACAAATGCAATACCAGACATGTGGGATTATATTAAACTAAGAAGGCATCACATAACAGAGGAGACAATCAAAGTACTGAAGAGGCAACACACACAATGAGGAAAATATTTCTGTTTTCATTTACTGTTGTGTAGATTACTATGACAGTGCATAGATATTTTAGAGATAGAAGCTCATGTACAGATTCATCCACTTCCAGCCAGACCTTCATCTTGTGCTGATGCATTTTCAGTGTGCATCGCAGTACCTGGCACATAGTAGAATCATTAAATATTTACTGACTAGACGAGTATGAGATAAGATTGACACTGGTCTATTAAATTTTACTGTTTGCAATTTATTCAAATGTCTGTGAAATACAGCATTGCAAACTGATTTCATATTTATGAAGCTCATGCACTTTAGTAATATGCACTACTTTGTAAATGCCTCTTTTTGTTATTTTGCTTTTGGAGCTATATCCTATTTAATTTGTTTTTTTATCTCTCTTATACCAATGATTCTCCAGTGACCTGCTTTTGAAAAGCAAGAATGTCCTTGTTTGTATATGAATAATTCATTTGCATTTTGTTCCACCCACCAATTTTACTGACATTGAAATGTGGCATAATCAAGCATATTTTCATTAATATTAAAGCTATGTAAAAACAGGGCAGAAGCCTATTTTGCATTAATAAAAGGCCTTATCAATGCACAATAATTTCATATTATCAAAATTAGTAATGCAGAAATGCAAATGTGGGTCTCCAAAGCTTCTAAAACTTGTTCTCACTGGAAAGTAGTTATTCCTAGGACTCCTATAAGCTTCTATTGAATTATACTGATGTGGTAGGTTTGCAAACTTTGAATGAGTCACTCTACTGCTCGCTTTCCATATGTGAAAATTAAGTAACTTACACTAGAAAATGTAGAAAATGTCTACAATTTCTCTTCCTTCAACTTCCTGAATAAATAGCCAACTGAAAGCTTTGTGTTTGAGTAAAATATTGTATAATGGATAAAAATAAAGTAATCCAAACTACTTTTAATATTAGAATTTGTGATTGGATGTCACAAAGGACCACAGATAATAATGAATTGTGAGTTCTGATATAGTCCTCAGGTCCTGTGAAAGATAACTTTTCTCAATATAAATAGCACATGAACAGAAACACAGTTGGAGTCTATATTAATCAGCATGTAAACTTTGATTCCCGTTGTGTCAATATCAACAGCTTAGATCCTGTTAAATTTGACACTGAGCTATTCGTAACCACATAAAATTCATATGCTGTTTCTCATATACTCACACTTATCCAAGTACAGTTTAAAAAGAAAAGCATTTAAGTAGATTAAGAAAGTGTAAAGGCAGGTGATTAGAGTTTTAGTTTAAAACTTTTATTAGAGTTCCAAGTTCAGAAATATACCCTGTCTCAAATGAATGATGAATAATAAACAAAGCTGAAAACAATCTAGGAGGATATCTGATATAGACCTCTGGCCTGAGCATGGGCACCCGTGCATTGAAACATCCATATACAAGTGAACACATATATAAACACACACAAACACACACACACACACACACACACACACACACAGAGAGAGAGAGAGAGAGAGAGAGAGAGAGAGAGAGAGAGAGAGAGAGAGAGAGATGGGCAGACAGACAGACAGACAGACAGATAGACAGACAGACAGACAGGGAGAGAGAAACCCAATGTGTAATTTAATCATAGTTTGTAACAATCCACACAAGAGGCAGCATGATGTCAATCATTCAGTTCCCCATGCTCAAGTTTCTTTAGCTTCCTCTCTGCTCTCCTCTTTGTAATTCTTCCCATCTTTGTTACAACGTCAGGAAGGGAGTGGCACAGAGGATTCTGCACTCACCTGCAGCTTAATGGACAAGAAAACAGGTATGCCTGCACCTGTAAAAATTCATTATAAATTACGGGCAACTGAGAGTTAATCATACATAAAATTTGTCATCAATTTTCCAAAGACCCATGGAGCATGTTGTCCAGTTCACTGAGGTAACATGGCGTCCATAAGAGACCCAGATCCCATTCTTTTGTTGTCCCTTTCCCAAGCATTGGGAATAGTGCATGCAATCCATGGATAGAAAGCTAATAAGAGAGTCAGGAGGCCCAGATTCCATTAAGATTTCCCGCAACTGCAAGCATCACTCCACTTCAATCGTCTGTCCTATAAATTGGATACAGTGCATACTGCCTACAAGTCTCTGCAGAATTTGAAAGGTCTAAATGAGTTATTATGTGTAGAGTGGTTGATACTCTTGAGGAAAAAGAAGTGCCTACTTCAAGACAGAATGCTCCACCTTAGATGCTACAAACAACTTCAGTGCCTTGCAATACAACAAAAGAAATTTCAGCATCTTTGGATATGTTTCCTTCTCTTTTCTTTAAAAAATTTTGCGACAAAAGGCACAGATGGAATGACAAAGTTTATTTTCTATTCTAATTAAATATCAGGATGGCAGCAAGAATCAATGTTTTCATAGCCATGAGGCAGCCAGTAGCATCCAGAACAAAGTCTAAATCTTAGAGGAGGATTTCACTGATAAAAAGGCATGCCAGCCTTAGCATGCTTCATCTACAACATTGCAAGGAAAACATAAAATAATGCATAGATAATATCTGTCCTGGACACCATTAAATTGCTGCACATATCTCATTGACTATTCATGAGAACCCTTGCCTTTCTCTTAATATTACATGCAGGTAGGGGAGTTAAGCCTCCCAATCACATAGCAAAGAAAATGTCAAAATAACTCAGCATAATGTGATTCCCTGAAACAAAGTAACACTGAGACAATATGTATGAAGTAGGAGATGGGACCAGCTTCCAGATGGTGATTAACACATCGCGAGAGCAATAGAAGGGAAGTCATGCCCTGGAGTAAAGTATAAACTAATTTGATTGAGTTTCTGTGAATAAGCAGCATTAAACAGAGGTCAGATTATTAGAGCAAAGAAATGTCACACATATCAAATTTAACCTGCTGGAAATTAGGAGGCAGGATTTATTTTCATACAGGAAAATAAATGAAAATATCACCCTGCACAGTAATATTTTAATCACAAGTATATTCAGAAAATCATCTCATCTTTTAAATACAAGAGATATCTGAAATTTTATTCATTTTAAAGATGTGTTTTATTTTTTAAATTACATGACTATGTTTGTTTGGGATGAAGTCCGTACATGTGATTCAGGTACCTGTGGAGGCCAGAGGCAAAGATTCCTGCTGGAGCTGGAATTGCACACAGCGTGCTAGGAACCAAGCCTGGGTCTTCTCTAGTGTCTAAAATTTGCTCATTTTGACTTCGTTTTCATTGCCTTGTTAGGAGACACAATATTTTCACTGAACAATTGGTTACCTTGTAGAACAGGACACAATAAGGATATAACGAGTTTAGACACAAGCTCAGGGCTTAGGCAGTTAAGAACTGGCTTTTGGTCTTTCAGCTTTGTAAGGTAGATCATGGGCCATTGCATGCAGACATGAGGACCTGAGTTCAGATACATATGAAAATGGCACAGTAGTTCCAATGCCCTGCAATAGATTAGAGACAAAGACAGAAACTTGTGGATGGCTCCTTATTCTGGCACTCATGATAGTGAACAAAAAGAATGGAAGTTGAGGACCAGCAACTAATGTTATCCCCTGACCTCCATGTTTCCTGAGAGTCATTTTCACTCACAGCACACAGCACACACACACACACACACACACACACACACACACACACACACACACACACACACAAACACACACACACACAGAGAGAGAGACAGACAGACAGACAGACAGACAGACAGACAGACAGACAGACAGACAAAGACAGAGACACATACAGAGAGACAGAGAGAGACAGAGACAGACATAGAGACAGAGATCCACTACATGCTTAACAGTGTTATGAGGAGGGGAATAAAATAGCTCTCTATAGGTATATGGCTTTTTATTATATCTAATACATACATAAGAATACTGTAAAGAGGGAAATAAAAATAATTCTGCATGTGTAACTCTTTCCTGTGTTAGCCATTTACATTGGAGTACTATTAAAAATCTTCCCATCAACACATTTTTTTTTTACTGCTGTGCTATTAAAATTACAAAAATGTAAAATTCTGCTTTGTTCTTAAAACAAAAGTAAAATTCACTAAATCTCAGGATTTAAGATCCACATGCAAGTATCAATTCTATTTTAATATACTGGCAATGAACAATTAGAATATGAATTTTAAAACTGATTTGCAACATCGAGTACCACTGGCAGTACAATTTTTAGGAATGAATTTAACCAAAATAAATAAATAAATAAATAAATAAATAAATAAAGTACAATGCATGTGGACTGAAGAGTATAAAACACTTGTGGAGGAAAACTAAGGTCCACATAATTATTAATTTTATATTAAGGTCAATTCTGCCAAAATTGAAAATACATTCATTATAGTCAGAATTAAAATTGTTGTCTTTATATAAGTGTTTAATCAGTTAATGCTAGTGTTTATATAGGAATGAAAACAGCTTGGAATAAAGTTTTAATGAAAAGCAATCAGATTAGTTGTTGCTTTAGACACTATAAAAACATGGCAATTAAACAGAATGAGATTGGCATCGGGGTCGACACATGAATTAATGGAGGATTACGAGGCTACAAACACATCCACAATTGTTGCGTTGTAACTCAATTTTCAACACAGATGCCAAGGAAAGACAATGGGACAAAGGCCGGGTTTTCAGTAAACAATTAGATTATAGTAGCTGGATGTGTACGTGCTGTCAAATAAAGTGCTTTTTATTTATTTATTTTTTTTTAATTTTTTTAAACTTTTTAAAAATTAATTTATTCTTGTTACATCTCAATGGTTATCCCATCCCTTGTATCCTCCCATTCTTCCCTCCCTCCCATTTTCCCCCTATTCCCCTCCCCTATGACTGTTCCTGAGGGGGATTACCTTCCCCTGTATATGTTCATAGGGTATCAAGTCTCTTCTTGGTAACCTGCTGTCCTTCCTCTGAGTGCCACCAGGTCTCCCCCTCCAGGGGACATGGTCAAAGTTGAGGCACCAGAGTATGTGAGAAAGTCATATCCCACTCTCCACTCAACTGTGGAGAATGTTTTGACCCTTATTTCAAACAATACATTCATAAAATTACAAACTTTGTCATTAACCTAATTATACGAGCTGAATTTCCAAATTTTATAAGGAGACATAGGAGGAAATCGTCATGAACTTCTGCAGATCCAACCTTGGGACATTAAATTATAAAGCACATTGGTCCTTCAAGAATAGAATTGCTCATCCTCCATTTTGGCTACCTTTCTTACGTGACAGCGCTTAACACACATCTTCCATGAACTCTGAGCATATGTCCAGCTGAAATATCACTGGCATCCTGGCCTGTTGCCTCCCTTAGGCTTTCGCATCACGAAGCCAGTGTCCTGCCTATGTCAGTGTGAAGACTCGGGCTGAAGTTCCATGTCAGGGAATTGTTAACCTAAAGGGGGACTGACGATGAAGTCATTTTTTTTTCTTGCATCTAGGTTGTGTTTTCTATTTCAAGTTTAAATATAACCTTCAGCTTTTAAAGATGAATTATGATGATGAAAATGAAAGATAACTACCTGAAATAGTTTTTTCATTGTTCATCCTGTCACGCAGATGCAGCCCTCCCGACAGGTAATCAGAGCTTTAGGAGTCTCCTGCTGGATCCATCTTCCTCCCTCATGACTTATTAGTTGCATTGATTTGCTGTACTTCTATTTCATGTTTCAGTAGCAATGACGGACTTTCAAATTTGCATAACAAAGTGACCAAGCGAGCAAGAAAACTTTTTGGAATTAACCAGAGCTTGTCAAAACAATTCAATATTTCAACTTCCTATTCTTAGTAATAATAAAAAATATCTACATTGTACAGTTAAATTTACATACTTTCTCTAACAGAGACTTCACTTCACTACAAATGCTATTCTTCTAATCACCACTATTGTTGATCATTTGCAGTTAGCCCAATGGTCTTTAACACGGTACAATAATTTTACTTCCTATGATGCAGGCTTATTTAGTTTTGAACTATTGTGAATTCAAGTAATTGTCAATTTACTTCTCCGGTTAGAGTAGTCAATACTAAGAACTTTCCGTGATATACACTCTACAAATTTTCTAAGTTCTAATTATATTACATTGTTGAAATAATTCTATTTACTACATCCTGTTAGATATTTCATGATAATTTTCCCAAATTGAATGTCTTGTTTTCATGTCTGAAAGCCATAGATTGATGCTCCCAAAAGTACAGATAGGATAACATAACGAAGGCAACAAGTCACTGTGTGGAAAAGATTGTTACTGCAATGCTGTGTGCTTCCCAGAGACCCAGCATCTGCACACATGCACACACCCATCTTCATGTAACAGTAAGTGGCAGTTGAAAGACTTGCCTATCATTTCATGTTCTCAGTCATAGTTTCTCCAGCTTATAACTTAAGTATTTGCATCTACCCTTACTCTTATCATTGTTGCTCCCTCCAAAAACCTATTTTAACATTTTATGTGGATTTACTTTTTTCGTATATGTTTTCATTACTTTCCTGTCTCGTTCTATTTCTGTGCATATTCTCTCTTCTCTCTTCATTATGTCCACGCATCCCTTTCTCCTCTGCATGCTACCTCTCCTTATCGTTAGCACTTGCCTTTCACCTAGTTTTTAACTTCCAGCAGCATTTCAACAACTCTTCTCTTTTTATTTAATATTTTCTTTTGGTATTGACCTTATTTCACAGAAGTGTTTATTTTCAACAACCAAATTAGTGCCCTTTCCTAAGTGTGCTTTCTGAAGTCTCTTTTATTGTAAGCACAGCCCTTGAACACAACAACTACAACAAAGATTCTACTCCACAAAGCAGTCCAATAAATCCCCAGGAAGCCAAAGGAAAAAGCTGAAGAAACCCATAGGTGACTGATGCTCCCAGAAGCACTAGTCCCTGCCAGAACTGCTCCCAGGAGTGCCAATCCCTGGCAAAGCTAGAGAGGCAAATCTCAACTCTCTTTACTGGCCAGAATGTCCTTTTTTTTTCAAATGCAACTATATAAGCAATAACCAAAAACATTGGAAATAGCAAAAATCACACCTTAAAACAAATGAGCCCAGACATGTCTTTCTGTGTGTGTGAGTGTGAATTTAAGTGTGTATGTGTGTGTATGAGAGAGAGAGAGACAAAGAGACAGAGACAGACAGACAGACAGACACAGAGAGAGAGACAGAGACAGAGAGACAAAGACAGAGACACAAACACACATGCACACACACACACACACACACACACACACACACGCACACGCACACGCACGCACGCACACACACACACACACACACACACACACACACACACAGAGAGAGAGAGAGAGAGAGAGAGAGAGAGAGAGAGAGAGGGAGAGAGAGAGAGGAACAGACAGACACAGAGAGATAGAGAGAGACAGAGACAGAAAGCAAAAGCATTTGTGTAAGTACATTAGTATGTGGGCCCAATGGTCAACTGCTATTATTTGGTTCTTCAGAAGTCAATCACTTCTTTTTGTATCATGGCATCTTAACATTTTCTGGAATTTGTGGCTTCCTAATTAGGCTAATGTCACTTGCCACTAGCCTGCAGAAATCCTTCTGTTTCTGGTCCCCTAGCACTGAGACTACAAACATCCTCTGCCTCTTTACCTTCATGTAAGGAATCAAATTCCAGGCCTGATGCTTACATAGCAAACACTTTAGCAACTGACCAACCCAGCTAGCATCCCCAACTTGACAACAATAAACCAGTTTTCCCTTTCAGCATTGCTTTCCTCAGAGAAGTGCTAAGAAGGCCACATCTAGCCTATATTTTCCCTCCTGCTCCTCTTCTCCACAGCATAAAGAGCACATGTCAGTTGAAAAGCCAGCATTCAATGGAATTTAAATGCATGCTCACCACTGTCTCCATCTCTTTGTTACTAATACCATTTCAAAAAAAGTACAAGAAAAATTATAATGATCTCAACTTTAAAACATGAAACCCATTGAAGTGATGATTATGTTTGTTTATTTGATGTAATTATTGCACTATGCACACACATATGTTTTTATTAATATTGTGAACAGTACTACACAAGCATGTGTTTGAGTGTAAATATAATATACAAATAATATAAAGTGCCTACTATGACCCTATAGCTCTTACTAACCTATAGATAAAATTCTTTCTTGTTTGTGGCTTTGGGTTTCTGGTTTGTACATGGCTACCTTCAATCCTGGCAGTCAAACAGACTGCTAGTCATAGGTGCTGTGCTGGTTAAGCACCTGGGGAATCTGCAGTTCCTCCTCCAATCATTTCAGTTCCTCACAGAAGCTTTATTCTGGAGTATGAGTCACTGTCCTGTTCCATGAGTAACACTGATAGGCACTGCTCAGTTGACTAAAATGATTTTGGTAACCTAAAGATTGTGAACACAGAAAAACTAACATCCTAGGAATTGATGGCAATGCTAACACCTTGAGCACAGAGAGCAATTGTTTGTAGTTAAAGTAGTTAAGAAAGTTGTGTAATATAGGTAAACTCTGGTCTATTAATTTTAACAATTTAATTATTGTTTAAAGTAGTTAATATAGATTATGGTTGTCAAATGCGTGTAGTGTGTGGTATGCCATATGATGGAAGAATACCAAACCAGTATATGAAACTATTTATCACATCTATGCTTGAAAATTGGTCCCAATCTAGCCTGGCGGGGATGGCGCACACCTTTAATCCCAGCACTTGGAGGTAGAGGCAGGCGGATCGCTGTGAGTTCAAGGCCAGCCTGGTCTACAAAGCAAGTCCTGGACAGCCAGGGCTACACAGAGAAACCCTGTCTCAAAAAAAGAAAAAAAAAAGAACAAGAAAAAAAGAAAAAGAAAAAAAAAAAAGAAAGAAAAAAGAAAATTGGTCCCAATCCTTCAATCCTTGGTCTGTTCATAACCAATTAATGTATCTGTTGGCACCTAAATGAGCAATGACAAAGTATTCAAACATGTAAATATTTCTTAGGATTTTTTGTTTCTCTCTGTCTCTCTGTCTCTCTCTTCCCTCTCTCTGTCTGTCTCTGTCTGTCTGTCTCTCTGTCTGTTTGTCTGTCTGTCTCTGTCTGTCTGTCTGTCTGTCTGTCTGTCTGTGTGTATCTGAGCACAGGTACAGGTACACATGCATGCATGCATATGGAGCCCAGAGACAACTGGAACACTATCTCCAGAAAGCCTACTTATCTCTTTGGAGACAAGAGCTCTCATTGACTTGAAACTCACTAATTTAGCTGGCTAGCCGGACAGTGAGTCCCAGCAATGCCCCTGTCTCCATTTCACCCACACTGGGAGGATAAGCCAATCATATTGGCAATACTTTAAATGGATAAGAGGATAAAACCCAGGTTTTCACACCTTCAAGGCAAGTGACTTCCTAACTCAGCCACCCCCCTTAGCGTCTTAGTCTTATTTTTAATCATGAAGTCAGTCTATGCCATGATTCTATTCTTTCTCTTTTACAGAGGAAGTAGCCTAAATTTAAAAAGGCAAGACAATATAATAGATTTTAAGTGTTTTCAGTACTAAGGTTTAAATTATTATTTGTGAACTACTTTGGAATTCTAAAGCAGATGCATATCATCACCATCTAACCTTCACAGTAACATTTGGAGTGTAAACCCTGTCTCACAGGTGGCCAACAGAGCATTTTTATTCAGTGCCAATTAGTAAAGGAAAATATGGAACTACTTAGAATGAAATAGATTTTAATTATTTAAAATGTTTAGAAGTTAATTTCTGTGGCAATAATTTACTAGGATTCCCCATAATGTCATTAAGAAGCAAGGCACCACAGTTAAATTCACCAATGTTTAAAGACACCATGAATTGGCTAGATCTGAACAAGGGGTGTAGGTTTACTGCATGCATTGTCCTTGGTTTGTGCAGGACCCCTGGGTCCAGATCTGCCAGCCTTGCTGATCTTCTTATAGGGTTCCAGGACCCTCTGGGTCCTTTCATCTCCCCATTCTCCTAGACCTCTGTTAGCTAGAGTTCCAATATCAAGTCCCAGCATCAGTCCCAATCTCCCCATGATTAAAGTCTCTCAGAAGACATCCATGTTGATCTAGCGAATGGACAGTGCATTCTCCACAGTTGTGTGGAGCGCAGGGACTCACTCTGACACAAACTCTGGTGCCCCCTATTTGACCACTTCTTCTTGGTGGGAAGCCTTACCGCACTCAGGGGAAGGGGAAGTAGGCTATCTGGGTAAGACCTGATAGGCCGTGATCATATGGTGGGGTCCCCTTCTGTCATAGGCCTAGGGGAGGGGAAAGAGGGAGGGAGGGGGAATGGGAAGATACAAGAGAGAGGATAGCAATGTGGATGTAATCTGAATAAAGTATTTAAATAAAAAATACCATGAATTGTAGTGAATTTATGAAAAGTCACCTTTTTAAAATATAAAAAAGAACGCTTGTTTTTTACTGGATATTTACTTAGGCAATAAAGTTAATAGTAGAGCTATTTACTTTTCTTTTCTCAAGATGAGATGGAAAAATCACACTGAAGAGTAAGTTTAAAATTGTAATTATTAGCCGGACATCATAGCCCATGCCTTTAATCTCAGCACTTGGGAGGCAGAGGCAGGTGGATTGTGTGAGTTCAAGGCCAGCCTTGTCTACAAAGTGAGTTCAGACAGCCAAGATAACATAGAGAAACCCTGTCTCAGAAAAAAAAAAGAGGATAAAAATTATAATTATTACCAATCTCTTTCTGCAGTCTCATGGTACACTAGAGGTTGGAAGCCCTGTAACTCTGATCTAGTTAATGCATTCAAGTAGATATGAGAAAAATTGTTAGGTGACTTTCTCCCAGGGCAGAATATCACCAGAACATGTAGGTAGCAAGTCAGGAAATAGTTCAACAATGTCAAGCTCAATGCTCTATCCACTCCCAATAACAGGAGGAGATTATGAAGAATAGAGATGTGATATAGGCATCTATAGTGTGCTCCATAAACTACTTAGTGTAAATATGTGCCAAGGTTGACAGTAAAAACTGCTGGATCTGCTTATTCAAGTGACATGTCCCCATGGAAGGTATCTAATAGATAAACATGTGGAAATAATCTATATTGACCTCCTCAATTAGGATATCAAAGATGGATACCTGCTTGCTGAATCTTCAATGAGAATAATTTCCACCAATATCTCTATGCTTGAGACACAAACCAGGAAAAATAAAATTTACTATTCCTGCTTTATTTAAAAAAATCATGTGGGAACACTAAACATGCAGCCAAGGATCCTATGCAATAATAGTCATCTTCATGAATTAAATCCTAATTTGTAGTTTCAAGGTTTGCCCCACCCCACTAACTGCAGAAGAAAGTATTTCCTGTTTCTTCCACTCACTAAATGTTATCTGTCTTGCCCAGCCAGGCCATAACATAGGTGAAGATAATCATATAAAGTTAAAAAGCACCCCTTTGGGATCAGTATGACCCTAATGCTCTACATCCCAACTACTTGAGAACTGTAACTTGTTATCCAGTGTGAGAACCTATGATTCTTTGCTTCTATCATATATATATCAGAGCTGAGGTAAGTTGCAGAAGCCATAGTTCACAGATGAGAAAACCACAGAAAGGCCGAGTGACAGACACAGGTCTCAGGACATTGTGAAGCTGGTGCTGAAAGTCTAGTCCACGTCCAACAGCTTTTACTTAAATCATACAATACATATGTAATAAGGATTTAACTACCACCTATAATTTTATTAAATCAGATCCCATCATAAATTCTCCCAGCATGTATGCATTATTTTCTTTGTTCTTAAATTTTATTTTAAAAATTAAATATGAAGCAATTGATAAACTTAGAATCATACCTTGTCTTGTTGGACAACCAGAAACTAACATGAGTGGCAGAATTTTATACCATCCTGTCAGTCTCTTAGTCTTCTTTTTTTTCAGATTTCCAGAGTTACAATCACTACCATTTATCAAGGGGCTGTGCCTGCTTAGGAGCTAGCCATTAAAATAAAATAAGTTTCAAAGTAGTACTCTTTGGAGAATAAAATATTAGGCTGATAACAGAGGAATGTCTGAGATTTGAAAGTAATAAATAAGTTATCTGACTTTGAAACTAGCAATGTGACTTTGTCACTTGTCTTTCAAGAAGTGAAATCTGATATTACATCCTAACTTTGTGCAGAAGAACTGGCTTTCATAGCTCTAGAGGACAGTAGGAAATCATGTGCAAGAAAAGCATGAAAAATCAGCATGCAGACAAACGGGAAGGCTCAGGAGCAAACACTATCCCAGCCACACCACTTAGGTAACCGAGCCCTATGTAGATGGGAGGTTGAGATCTGAGTCTCTCTGGATTTCAGCCTTCTAGTCACTTACTCTAAAAAGAAGATGTTCATAAACTGTTGAATGGGTAAAAACCTGGTAACATATATTAATCTCACTATTAATCTCACATATATTATGAATGAAAGAAGTCAGAGAAAAATCTGAACGGTATGGATTATGTTACTGGATATGTAAAAGGCAAACGGTAGAGGTAAAGAATACACTAGAAGATGCCATGGGCTGGGGTTGTGGTGGCTACAGGAGGACACAGTAGGTGAGCTTGCAGAGCAGTAAGACCAGTCTAAATATTGATTTTTACTATGGCTATAGAGTGTTCAGTAGCCCAATCCATAACCCATACAGCCCAACTGTAACCAAGAATTATGAGTCCTATTGAATTCAATTTAAAAATTACTTCCTTATCCAACAGGCTAACTTTGGAATGCTATAAAGTGATTGGAGACAAAGTTAGAAAGCCCTCAAATCATTCAAATTCTTGATTCACCTTTTACCGCTAGGATTATTAAGAAGTTCTGTGACTTCTCTAAGTCTCGGTATATAAAATAAAGATAACTCAATTCACTTTAGCTTACCGTGTCTGACTCTCTAAAGTGAAACTCCAGAGCAAGGTGAGATGTAACATCGCTCAATATAGGGCAATGGCAGTCGGGAAGATTATGGGCATCCCCATGAGGAAGACACTATTTGCGTTTATGCCTTCAGAAACTGACTCTTATAGTTCTGAACTAAACATTTGCATTGGGTCATACGTTTTCTCAAAAGATCCTCATATCTTTCCCAAAAGATCATCCATGGGTGATGATGTTTTAACAATTAAACATTTTCTGAATGAATGAACTCAGCATTTATTATAGGCATTTAAACTACTTAGAATGCCATCAAATAGGTGCCCTATGTAATCATTCGAATCATACTTTCTTAAAGGACATTTACAAATACAGTGATAACTGGTGGACTATTGACTTTTTGCTTAATTTAAGAGATTCACTCTTACCCTTCCTGTTATCTCTGATATCTGTGTGACAGCTCTGAAGCATTGTGGAATTTTGGAATGTTTGAATATTTGGCTATTACTTTTATGGGTGAAAGCCTTTTTATTTGTATTTTCATACCTTACATCCCAACTGCAGTATTCCTCCCACCCCTCCCAACTTCCCCTCCCCTCCTCCCATCTCCCACCAGATCCTCTCCTCCTCTGTTTCCACACAGAAAAGATCAGGCCTCCCAGGGATATCAAACAAATGTGACATAACAAGTTAAAGGAAACCTAGGCACAAACTCTCATACCATAGCTGGACAAGGTAACCCAGTATGAGAAAAAAGGGTCCCAAGAGCAGGCAAAAAAATCAGAGACACTCCCTACTCCCATTGATAGTTGTTTCAGAACACCAAGCTACCCAACAGAGGTCCTAGCTCAGACCCACAGAGGCTCCATCATTGCCAGTTCAGTCTCTGTGGGGCCCTATGTGTCCCACTGAGTTGATTCTGTGAGCAATGGTCTCATGGTGTCCTCTACCACTCTGGCTTCTACAACCCTTCCTCCCTTTCTCCCATAGGTTTCCTAAGCTCTGCCTAATGTTTGGCTGTGGGTCTCTGCATTTGCTCCCCACCCCTACCCCCAGTTGCTGGATGAAGCCTCTCTGAGAACAACTGAACTAGGCAACAATCTATGAGTATAGAGTAAAACAGATAATCAATAAAAATTATTTCACTGACTTATTTTGTTCCTAGGTCCCTGGGCTATCCTGACTCTGGTTCTTGGCCATCCAGGGCAGTGTCAGGCATGGGTTCTTTCTTGTAGCATGGGCTTCAAGTTGTACCAGTCATTGGTGAAAGCTTTTTACCATAGTTATATTGTCCATGTCAAAGTCTTCACACCAAGATAGCCATTTAAGATATAGATTTCCTGAGTGCTTATACATGAAAATTCTAACACAAAGTGATAGCTCAAATGCATGCAATTCAAGCCCTAAATATTAAGGGTACCATGTCAATTTAGGGAGCATAGGGGAATGTCAGCTATCATGTCGTAACAATTTCTTGGCTTAGGGTAGATAGAGCTTGCCCAGATGTTTAAAAAGGGAAAGGACAACTTATATGTTCAACTAAAAAATGTGTACAAAGAAATCCATAGTGATAGCTTCATTTTGCTAAACACTACTTCATTTCTTTGTTCTATTTTACATTATAGATGTAAAGTTTTATTAAACCACTAGCTGGTAAAAGTACTTTTAATGTGAAAGAATGAAATGTTTGACTATTGAGGCTTAAAATTCACAAAATTTTATAAATTGGTTTATGCATAATTAAAGCTCTAGGCTAGGAGTAAAATTTTAGCCTGAGTTTGATTGACAAGATAACAATGTCTCAGTGAATTGCAAAGAAAATAGATCTTCCATATTCTCAAAGTTGCTCGTACAAAGAAAGAAAATGTTTAACTGCAGAAAAAAAAGGCCAATGCCAAGGGGGAAAGAAAAGCCAGCTAATTAAAGTTCCACTCATTCAGAATTGATAAAGGGACCTGGGAAGTATATGAAAATATACTTTATTCACCTTTATGATTCTATAAAAGTAATATGGACCAAAGCATTGTTAATTTATGCTTTTAATTGCAAAACTTAGCAGTTGATATCTGTTAAAATGAGGCTATAAGGAGTATATCACCGTGAGCTTTTTCCAATAGGCACCATAAGAAGTAAATTAGAAAGTCCACATTTGTGCCTCACAGGAAAACAATTCATTACATTTGCTCTTTATTGGCATAATAGTTCTCCAGAACAGCATACACCCAGCCTATATTTCACACAGGAAAGTTGATTGAATTCGCCTATTGTGATTTGCTTTAAGCCTCCACATTTTCAGTTGCAGCTGCAAAGTGCCAGACCCAAAGTTTTTACAATATTTAAAACTAATGCAAAGTTTTTTTTGTCTTTGTTTTGGTCTCACTTGAGTGTAAAAGAGAAATTATTCAAGTTTTGACTTAGAATTGACCATGGGCTTTCTCTCACCTAAGGGAACTGAGTCTGGCCTTCTGCCTACTTCCCTGTAATGAGTTTACCTCATCATCAGCCCAGGGGCCACCTAGCTCTTTCACTGTCACAGTGGTTGAAGCCTTGACACGTGCATGTGCTTGGTCACTGCAGTGACTATGGACTTGGGAGCTTCTCACTAGTGCTGACAAGGGGCTTGCTTAATAAGTCAGGAGACACTGGCATGTAAGAATATGCTAGTGTTTCCACTGGCACCTAATGAGGAATTGGATAGGAAAGTCTATTAAACACAAAGTGCCATCCAGACAACTGGAGACAATTGTGCTTATCCAGAGGCCCAGGTGCTTATCTTGGTTTTCCTGAAGCATCACACCGATGAGTTCATTTATCTTCTGAGAGCACAGAACACTTACAAACTATTTTATTTTCCTCTTGACATACTACTTATATTAAAACCATGTTGCATATTTCTCATCTTTTAGGCAGAATTCTAAAGAAGCTATTTAAAGCAAATTGCTAATTTTGTGTATGTGGGTCTGTACACATACATAAACATGGATGCTCACATAGGCCAGAAAAGTGTGTCTGATCTCCTGGAACTGGAGCTGCAGTTGCATGTGGCTGCGAGACAACCTGGTGACTGGAAATGAACTTGGGTCCACTGCAGGAGCAGTACATACTCTTAACCACCAAGCCATATCTCCAGCCCCACCCAAGACAGTAATCCTACTTTACACAGATTAAAATGTTGGTTTTTACAACTTTTTACCAACTTCATCTTGGTGTTCAATAAATATGCTTTCAAGACAATATTCTTCAGATACATGAACTTGCTTCTAACAGAGATGGTCCACACAAAGTCAGTCCCAGATCTGCCACCTGTGAGGTTGGCCTACATCTTGTGGTCATTATCTGTATTATGATGATGTAAAAGATGTTGTCATCTAGTCAGTTTGTGAAGACAACCTATTTTGGTTATTGTTTGTTTGTTTGCTTGTGGAGGGTTTTGTTTTAGACTTTGTAAATGGAGAAAATGGTACTATCCCATAGTGCTTGAAAATGGCTGCCACCATTAGTCTCGTCCTTTCCAATCTTGCTTATGCCTAATGACTAAGAAAAAATTTGAAGATAGTAGTCTGCATTCCCTTCCATTGTGTGCCCACTAGGCCATCTTGCCAAGGCACAGTGACCAAGAAGTGGGCCCTGGAGTGTATGTCAGAGATTCAGCAGCAGTTCCCCTTCCCCTCATGCGGAGAATCCGCAGTTTATTGGCTACATTGTCCTTGACTGGAGCATTAGTTTGTGGATACGCCCCTGTGCCTCGATCCACAGGCCGTGGTGGTCTCCCTGGGGAGCTCCTGCTCCCTCCTGGACCTTCCCTTTCCCCACTCTACCCTACAACTCTCAGCACTCTGCAGAGTGTCCAGCTTTGAGTCTCAGTAACTGTCACTATCCCCTGCTTGGTATAGGTCTAGGGGAGGGGAAGAAGCAGAAGAGGGAGGGAGGATGACAATGGGAAGAAGAGAGGGAGGGGATAATAATCGGGAGGTAAAGTGAATAAAATTATAATAAATAAAATATACACCTAAAAATCTGGATGGAGAAAAGGGTTGCTGCAGAGACTGATGCACCAATCAAGGACCAAAAATAAATAAATAAATAAATAGATAAATATAAAATTAAAATAGAAGAAGAAGAAGAAGAAGAAGAAGAAGAAGAAGAAGAAGAAGTAGAAGAAGAAGAAGATGATGATGATATTGTGGATATGCTAAGTATGATTCTGAGAACAAAATCATTTAACAAACAAGTCCTCTGTTATTTTCAAGGCCTAAGTAAAGAATCTGAGGGACATTGTCCTGCAGGAAGAATAAAGACAGTGGGCACGGGTATGTTTATGTGTATAAATCCATGGATTTCACTGTGCACATGTCTATATAAAACATATAAACACATTAAGGACTGCATATTTTCCAAGAATCAATATTTTTCATACTTAAAATTAAAATTCTGTGATAATTAAATGCTAATTAGATAGTAAAGAGTACTTTACTCTTGTTAATTTTCCATTACATTAACCTTCTCATCAAAGCATGTTTATATACTAAAGCTTTCTAACAATTGAACTTTATGAAAAGGGTTTAGAGTGCTTTGCATATAATGTAGGCTTTCCAACAGGGCTATTATCTTGTGTACGACAGAAAAAAATTTAAATGCACATAAAATAAGTTTTAAAGTAGCTTTTGTGAGTTAAGTGCCTTCCACAGAGGCTTGATTCTAGATAGGAGAACAAGATCGTATATGAAATTACCATTCTCCACAGAATCATACTTTTTGTTCTCTATTTAAATTGTAGAACAGCTTCAAAACTTAATCTTTACCTAAAGAATAAATCTGAACATATTAGCACTTCAAAGCCCTTTTTACAAGACTTCTCTTAGGTCCTCTATATAACACCTGCCTTTCTGCCAGGTTCTGCAGGAGATGAGTTTTTAGCTTTGTCTCTTCTCTGATATGTCATGGAGGCCCTCACGGTTCTCCCTGATAACTGTACCTCATTTATCTTCCACATCTCTGCTCCTGAGGTGGTCAACCAGAGAGTGTTCTTCTGTTTTTCTTCCCCCCTCCCACACCCCCATTTATTTTAGCTGAATATTCTTCTAAGAGTTAACACATGCATCAGCTCTACATGTCTGACCATCAGAACCTTTCGTTCATACTGTCTCTGGGCATCCATCATCAGCCTATCCACATGTGGATAAGGAATTCCACATGGTAGTGCAGGAAAGTCAGGATTTCACTAAGATGTCATTCTCTGTGGATTTGGCACTGGATTTCTGTGTATAAGAGCAAGAATAGCTTTTCAGCTGGGATCATATGTCTGCAGAAATGTAAGTCTGTATCCAGGTTAGTCTTCAAGAGAAATGAGAAGATGTCATGGTGAGCACAACTGGCTAGCCAAGATGCAAGGTGACCTCAAACAGGGACAGGTACCTTTGTTTTTGTGAAGGAGATGTGACTTAGGAATCCCCAACTCATTGCTGTAGATGTCAAGAATAGAGAGAGTATAGTACCTGGAAACACAGGCAGCCTAGAGATTTTATCATAGTGTGTCAATCCCAGTACTATTGATGTAGATGTGCAACCAGAGCCCACACACTGAGAATTGCCACTTAAAGGATAAAGTTTAGGCAAAGAGAGTATCCAGGAAAGCTTTCCTACCGAGATGAATTTTAGTTTTAATTTCATGTTCAATGTTAGTAATTAAAACCTCATTTATAGGTTCCAGCACTTTCCATGCATAGAACATCTGTCTTGGTGTGTAACATTGACTTAAGGGTTCAGAGTGGAGTGAGAGAAATGCCCTGGTCCTTGCTGTGAGGGTGTTCTCATAGCCTCACACAATCCTCCCTCAAAGCATCCCCATCCCTCCTCTCCACACCTTGGCCCACAACTCCAGCAGAAGCTCAGTGCTATACTAGAGGCTACACCGGTTCCCAGAATGCCAAAACCTCGTAGGCAACACTGGCACCAAAAATCTCAGAGCTTCCATAGATCACCAAATCACCAGCAGAGACACGTTGTTGGATCTTAGGACCTGTATTACAAGAATTTCAAGTCTTCTAAGAAAAAAATTGGAGGAGATACCAGAAAATGGTAAGATATCCTATGCTATTAGAACAGAACTATAGCAATAAAATATGTATAGTACAGTCGTGAAAGGAAACATGTTGATCAATGCAATCAAAATTGAAGAGTCAGACATAAATCCACATGCCTATGGACACATGATTGTTGATGAGGAAGCCAAAAGTATACGATGAAGGAAAAAAAGCATCTTCAACAAATGTTTCTGATCTAATTGGATATTAGCATGTAGAAGAATGAAAATAGATCTGTAGCTATTATCCTGCACAAATCTGAAATCAAATTGGACCAAAGACCTCCACATAAAACCAGATACAGTGAACCTGGAGAATTTGGGAGGTAGCATTGAATGCACTGGCACAGGACACAACTTCTTGAACAGAACATGAATAGTGCAGGACTAAGATCAATGCTTTCTGAACAGGAACTCATGAAACTGAAAAGTTTCTGTAAGGCAAAGGACACTGTCAACAGGACAAAACAGCAGCCTACAGAATGGGAAAATATTATCACCAACTCTACATCTGATAGATGACAAATATCCAAAAATATAAATAACTCAAAAAACTAGACAGCAACAAATCAAACAATCCAGCTAAAATTGAGGTACAGATGTAAAAGAATTCTCAAAAGAGAAATCACAAATGATTGAGAACCACTTGAAAAATATTCTTCATCCTTAGCCATTAGCGAAATACCATCAAAATTACTTTGAGATTCCTTCATATATATGTCATAATGGGTAATATTGATGACATAAGTGACAGTTCATGCTGTTGAAAAGGTAGAGCAAGGGAAACACTCCTCTCTTGCTTGTGGGTGTGAAAACTTGTATAGCCACTATGGAAATCAATGTGGAAATTTCTCAGAAAATCATGAATTGATCAACCTCAAGATTCAGCTTTACCATTTCTCAGCATATATCGAAAAGATGCTCTATTGTACCATAAGGACACTTCTCAACTATGTTAACAGCAGTTTTATTCATATTAGCCAGAAACTGGCAACAAGCTAGATGTCCCTCAACAGAGGAATGGATAAGCATAATGTGGTATAGTTATACAATGGAGTATTACTCAGCAATTTAAAATATGATGTCATTAAATTTGCAGACAAATGGGTGGAACTATAAATAATCACGCTGAGTATGGCCACACAGACCCAGGAAGACAATCATGGTAGGTATTCAGTTATAGCCAGATACTAGCTGTCACCAGTGACTGCACACCAGCATTTCTTCCTGTTTATCCCAGGGCTACTATAATGAAAGCATAAGCAAAAAAGTCACGATGGCAGGCATAACTGTGAGTAGACTTACCAATGACTCTCTGTATACTCATACATTTCATCATAACGGAATGTTAGTCTGTTAGCAGCACATACAGGCACTAAGTCCCCCTTGTGTCACTATTAGGAGTATGAGCTGGCTATTTTCTTCTCCTGGCTTGCCTAGTCTAGCCTTAATATGAGGGGTGGTACCTATTCTTATTGCAACTTGATATGCCATAACTGATTGCTATCCATGGGAGACCTGCCCTTTTCTGAAGAGAAAGGAAGGAGGAGAGGATGTGGGATTGAGGGAGGAGGGTCTGGGAAGAGAAAAGGGAGGAGAAATTGCTGCTACTATATAATATAATATATGAGAGGAGAATAAATAAAAAATAATCTTAAAAAGAGAAGCCCTCATTTCATGATTCAGAGTCACACTTGATAATGACTTTTCCAGGAAGCTATCACTCCTTTTTTATTTCTGTTTTTTACATCCTGATTGCAGCCCCACTCCTCTCTTCCCAGTCCATACACACACACACACACACACACACACACACACACACACACCTCCCGCCCATTCTTCCTTTTCCTCCTCAGAGAAGGGAGAGGTCCCTCATGGGTAACAATCCATCTTAGAATATTAAGTCAATGAAGAACTAAGCACACCCTCTCCCACTGAGGCCAAACAAGGCAAGGTAGTCCAGCTAGGGGCATGGGATCTAAAGGGAGAAATCAGAGTCACACAGGGCCCCTGCTCCAGTTGTTGGAGAATCTGCATGAAGAACAAGCTGCACATCTGCTATATATGTGCAGGATACCTAGAACCAACGAGCCCATGCAGGCTCTTTAGTTGGGGTTTCATTCTCTGTGGACCCCCATGAGCCCAGGTTTATTGACTCTGTAGGTCTTCTTGTGGAGTCCTTGACCCCTCCCACTCCCTAAATTATTCCCTCAACTCTTCCATAGGACTCCTTGAGTTCTGTCTAATGTTTGGCTGTGAGTCTCTCCATCTGTTTCCATAAGCTGCTGGATGAAGCCTCTCTGAGCAGTTATGTTAGACTCTTGTCTACAAACATAGCAGACTAACATCAATAGTGACAGGGACTGGTTCTCTCCAATGGGAGGTGTCTTAAGTAGGGTCAGTCTTTGTTGGCTATTCCTTCAATCTTTGTTCCATCTTCATCCCAGAACATCTGCCCTATTTCCCTCCCCTAGACCTCTGACAGAAGGGGATCCCCTCCCCCACCATACAACCACAGCCTGTCAAGTCTCATCTGGATAGCCTGCTTCCTTTTCCTCTGTGGGCCTGTAGGGCCTCTCCACCAAGGAGAAGTGACCATATTGGTGACACCAGAGTTCATGTCAGAGGCAGTCTTTGCTCTCCCCACAATGGTGGAGAGTGAGCTGTCCGTTGGCTAGAACCTAACAGGGAGTTTAGGTTTACTACATGCATTGCCCTTGGTTGGTGCAACAGTTTGTGCAGGGACCCCTGGATCCAGGTCTGCCAGCCTTGATAGTCTCCTTGTGGGGCTTCTGAACCTTCTAGGCTCTTCTCCATTCTTCCATACATCTTGTTTTCTTAAAGCAGCAAATCCTTTCATCTAAACCAGACCCCAAGGCCACAAACACCTAATATAGAATTGTGGCGAACCAAGAAGTTGGCCTGTCCTAGCTGCCTTGAAAGGCATGCAATATAGGTTTTTAGGTTAGAGTCCACAGCTCCTGGGACACAACATGCCTTCCAGTTCCGGAGACACTGATAAACAGTGTCAAGCAGTAAAGAGTTTGGGCTACTTTCTGTTTCTGTCTATGTTCCTTTAGTAATCAAGGAGGCATGGAAGCTTGACAGCAATTTGTCTTAGATATTAATCTTGTGCACCATGTACAGCTTGTAAATGTCACTGTATCCTGGCAATAACAACTATATTGATCTTGGCAATTGTCATTACAATCTGTTCCTGATAAGGGTATAAAAAGTCTGATTGTTTTCAATAAAATAGCTTAAGTTTTGTTGTGGACTCTCCAACTGAACTGCTTTAATTCCTCATGCCTGTATTAGGGTACCTTGACCTTGTAAGTAAGCTTGGACTCTTATAGGTGGTTCTCGAAAAGAGACTTGAAATATGGATGGGGATTTAAGGGATAAAGGCGAGGACCTCCTGAGAATCTTGCACACACACAAGTATAGTAAGGCAGGAGCATTCATGGAAGGTAAAGAGAAGGAGCAGACAGGGTCAATAGAGCGACATTTGTTACTGGAGGAAGGAGCTAAAGTAGGGCACCATCAGCTGACAACTGTGGAGTTCATTAGTGAACTTCAGCCTTCTTTCTCTGAAGAGAGCTCTCTAGATGCCAGAACTTGGTCTTGATTAAGAAAAGAAATTCAGGGAAAGCTAGATGCATGGGAGCTAGAAAAAAAATTTCCAGGTGATGCCTTTCAGCTTTAGAAAGAAATAAAATCAGTAATAGATAAAAATGACACAGTTAAAATTAGAAGTGAAAATCATCAGAAAAAAGCAAAACTAACATCAAGAATAGGAAAACAAAAAACAAAACAAACAAACAAACAATGAAGATATATTATCTCATGTCTCTGTGATGAGGTTGAGGGCTCTCTTTCTCCCTATGCTGATTTTGCTCCCCCACCTCCAGCTCCAGTGTCCTCTGTTCCTAAAACCTATCCACCAGGTACAGTTCCTGATAACATGGACATTTTTTTTTTTGCTACTTCACTTCATCTCTTACTGAGGCTATTAAAGAGGATGCTTGTCCCATGATTGGAGAATGAATTCCTTCTAAGTTGGGGGTACAGGTCTCCAATGCAAGAGACTCTGCATCATGCCCGAGAGATGGAAGAAGACATGACCTTATTCTCTCTTTTCCCAGTGAATGAGACAGCCAATCCTAATAACCAGGGGCAAAGCATTAGCCATTTTCCTTAAGGCTCTTAAGGATCTCACATAGGCTTGTGCTCACTATAGACCAACTGCCCCTTTTACACGGTCTCTCTCTGATTCTATTTCTGGGGAAGCTTTTCTTGCCTCTCTCTAGAAGATATTAGTAAAATCTTGTAAATATTTACCATGGAAGACTAGTTATTCCCCAAAGATGTCTGGACCAAACTATTAGAAATCAACAAAATAATGTGCCCATAACTTTTGAAATATTAACAGAAGTAGAGTGGTGATCAACAACATATCCTCCTGAGGGGTATGAACAAATCAATTCTACGTATTTAGAAGCATGGCATAATTTAACAAATTCTGGAAAAAGAAAGACAGAATAATTTTCTGCAATTAGATGGGGGCCTGGCAAGCCATATCAAGATTTGATTCTTGCCTTTTGAAGGCAGTCAATTATTACTGGTTAGTGGGGAGAGCAATTAGAATTTGAGAAGCTATTGCTGCATGCCAGACTGCCATTTATCACTTTCAAAAGAAAGGGTATATTAGAGATTAAATCAGCTCTATGCTGATATACTCAAGTGCTTTCACATACTCAAGGGTTAACTCAACCTATGGCCCTCCAAGAGCAGGCAAGACCTCAACTATTGGCAGTCATCCACTAAGTAAAAAGGAATGAATAATGGCAAAAGACCAAATTTTATGTCCAGAATTTGTTGCTTGTACTTAAAAAAGCTAATATGGATGATACTCTGCTTTCCTCTAAAAATAATAAAAATGCTAAAATATTTGTTTACAAAAATAAAAATTGGACTAATCCTTTAAATTTGTGGTCCTCATGAAAAAAATGTATTAAGTACTTTGAATGACTTAGAAGTGGAATTTGCAATTTTAATGCCCTGAGAAATATAAAAAACTAAGAACACAGCCAAGCCTTTTCAGGAATTTTGCCAACAGCTGAATAAAACTCACATCACAGGCATTACAGGTAACCCTTAAAATCAATCTTTTACATGAAGAACTATTGAACAATTTAAACATTATTTAAAAATAAAGAAGTGAAGCAGAGTAGGATTCCTACTCCTCACAATGTTTTATCTTTTGGCTTATATACTTTAAACACTGATGTCGGTGTTTTGAGATCTGTATTTGCAGGGAAATTGGCTGATGCCAGGAAGTATTTCTACAGCCAGCACCCAAGTCCAGTCTGTAATTACTGCAGTGATGACAAATACCCCTCTGATAAGGAAGTGCCATGATGGATGGGCACTGCAATTGACTGCACTTATTCCTCTATGAAACTTAAGTCTTCATTTAAGAATGTTTTTCACGTATTCTTCTGTGTTCCAGCCTTCCATCAAAGCACTATTTCACCTATAAAGATACATCATGGAAATCAAACTGTAAATCTGATATAACTTATACCCCAAAGTTCGGCTTGGAGGAATGTTAAATGTCAAAACAGACTGAACAGACTTAGATATGGGACCAAGAGAAGATTAGTAAGAAGAGGGTGACTCTAACATGCTAGAGCGCTGGCAACATATCAAATGTTGGCTCTTATGACCTTCTCAACACTTATGAAATTATGTTAAACTTAAAAATTAAATTTTGAGATTTCCAATATAGAATATTTCCAGCCCATACTTTATTGGAGAGAATTATTAAATTACACACACACACACACACACACACACACACACACACACACACACACAGAGTTGGAAATGTTTGGAAAGGATTAGACCATATTGGAGAAAATGTAACTGTGATGGAATGTGATAATCCAAGAGCCTATTCCAGACCCAATCTTGCTCCCTTGCTTCCTGCCATGATGGTTGGGGACTTACCTTTTGACAGTAAGCAAACCTTCAGGTAAATGCTTTTTTTTATACTAAGTTGCCTTAGTTATAGTGTCTCTTCACAGCACCCAAGAAAATATTTTTCCACTTTCACCTAGAAGTAGAGTAGGTTCTCTCTGGACCTTAAAAATAGGTGGAAAGAAGTCCATCACCTGACACAGACTCCAGAACAGCACTCTCCTAAGTAGCTCCCCTCTGCCTCCTGTTCTTAGAACCAATTGGTATTGTTGGATCAAATTATTAATTGTCTAGAAGCATAATTTCTAAGACAAATCTATTGTTAAAATGACGTGATATGATTCTTTCTACAGTGTGTTTGTCTTACCGATAGATATAACAATGCTTGGCAATAAAAAACTAATAGGATATATATGGCCTTAAAATTCTTCCAAAGATGAAAAGAAAAACTTTTAAAGGAATTATTAGAAGATCAAAAGGTAAGGCACACTATAGATAGAGACCAAACAAGAGCCCACAGTCACTTCATTAATCTGCTTCAACTATTTAAACTATGAATCAAGTGAAGACACACATTTCTGGTAGCAGAACACGTCTGAAACTTAGATTACCACATTAGATGAATCAAGCAGCAGGAAATGAGAGGCTGTTTGACATCATGGACATGAGTCCATGTGGAAATCATTTCTTAACAGCAAAGAAAGCACTTCTCTCTGCATTGACTATTGAAGTTGTCCTTGGGCCATGATGAGAGAACCATCACATTGTTTGAATTTTAAATGTCTGCACAAATTGGATTTAATAAAATATTACTGTAGAAAAATACTGAGAATATTACAAACAGTGGTCTATCTGAGTCTTTATGTGTTTTCTGCCATTACTAAGTACCTCTCAAAATTATGACTTTATAAAGTTGATAATAATTACCATCTTCAGAAAACATCCTGGAAACATAAAAAGGATCAAAACCATACAATTTTAAAATAAAAGCAGCATACAAATAAATATATAAAACTAAAATTCTATCTGTCAAAACAAGAAGCAGGCATAGCCCTAGCTCAAAACTTGTATCGCTCCACTGCTTATGGCATAAAACATGTGACGTGAATATGTGAAAGCAGAGAATTTCATAAGGCATGCATTCTACTGGCAGCTTTCTCCTCCACTGAATAGAAAATTGGGTATTTTGTCAGAAACATGAAAAAGAAATATGGTAATGCAAAAGTTCATAAAAATTAATAATCTAGCACTCATAAAATTAAGACAAATAGTTTTAAGGAAAAAAGTATTATAAATGGACCCATGTGGCCCAGGCTGGCCTCATGCTTTGTAGCCTGGGATGATCGTGAACTTCTGATCTCGCTATTACAGCTTCCTATGTCTTAGGATTATATCAGCATGCCACTATTCATGATTTATGGGGGAAAAAGACATACTTATTAATATGAATTTATTAAGTAAATTTAAAGAAATAATAATATAAATTAGCAATGTGAGTTACATATATAACAAATACTTAAAAGAAAAATATCTACATGATAAAATTAGTGAACTTTGAAACATTAGGCAGATAAGACTCACAACTGTATATATAGTCTACTAAAATTCCTATTCTAATCTTTTGAGTCTCTGCCAATCAATCTCAGAAAATCTAATCATACTTAAAGTCATTTCATATTGACTAGCTGAGAGAGTATTAAGATGTAGATATATAATCAATATCCCTATCATCAAGTATTAAAATATATTAGAAAGTGTGACATTTTGGCAATTGCTTAATGGGAAAAAAAGCCTAAGGTTTTAAGAAATAACGTAAGGGCAAGAGACAAATAACACCACAGGAAAAAAGAGACTTTAGGGTAGAGAACACTTAAAGAAATACTCAATGCCCTTAGTCGTCAGGGAAATACAAATCAAAATGACTCTGAGATGCCATCTTACATTCATCAGAATGGTCAAGATCAAAAACTCAAGTGATACCATATACTGAAGAAAGGAGAATACTCCTCAATTGCTGGTGGGAGGGCAAATTTGTACAACCACTTCAGAAATCAATTTAGTGGTTTCTCAGGAAATTGGAAATTGATCTACCTCAAGACCCAGCTATATCACTCTTGGGCATAAACCCAAAAGATGTTCCTTCATACCACAAGGACACTTCCTCAACTATATTCATAGCAGTCTTATTTGTAGGAGCCAGAATCTGGAACAACCCAGATATCCCTCAACCAAAGAATAGATAAAGAAACTATAGTACATTTATGCAATGGAATATTACTCAGCTATTAAAAGCAATGGCATCATTAACTTTACAGGCAAATGTATGGAACTATAAAAGATTATCCTTAGTGATGTAACCCAGACCCAGATAGAAACACATGGTATGTGCTCACTTACAAATGGATTATAGCCATAAAGTACAGGATAAACATACCTTAACAGACCCAGAGAAGCTAAGTAACAAGACAGGCCCAAAAGGAGATTCTTGAATCTCACTGAGATGGGGAAATAGTATAGACACCAAGGATGGATGGATGGATGGAGGGAACTAGGTAGGGGGTAGGTGGGAAGAGAAGCAGGAAGGATCAACTGTGGGGAGGAGAGAGGAAAAGAGTACAGGAAGAGAAACCTAGAATTGGTGTGGAGACATCTGCAAGACAAGTTAGAAACCTAGAACAATGGAAATTCTCAGGAACATATGACAGTGACCCTAGCTAAGACTCCCACAATGCAGGTTATGAAACCTGAAATAGCTATCACCTGTAACCAGAAAAGACATCCAATGGAGAGACTGAGACATCAACCCAGCCATAAAACCTACAATTTGTCCTTCCTACAAGAGGTGCAGGGGTAAAGATGGAGCAGAAATTGAGGAAACTGCCAATCAACAATTGACATGGGTTTGAGACCCATGCCTTGAGAGAGAGCTATACTTGCAGACAGGTGCCTAGCCTAACTAAGAGGCTTCACCCAACAACTGATAGAAACAGATGCAGAGACTAACAGCCAAATATCAGGCAGAGCTTTGGAGATTGTGTGAAGTAGGGAAAGAAAAGATTTAAGGAGCCAGAGAGGTCAGTAACACCACAACAAAACCTACAGAATCAACTATCCTTGGCCCTTAGGGCCCACAGAGTCTGAACCACCAAACAGAAGACATGCATGAGACTGAACTAGGTGCTCTGCACATATTTAACAGGTGCGCAGCTTGGTCTTCATGTGGGACGTCTACCAGTAGGATGAGGAGCTGTCTCTGACTACATGATGAGGAGCTGTCTCTGACTACATTGGCTGCCTTTGGATCTGGACAGCCATGTCTAGCCACAATAGAAGATGCGCATAGTCCTACTGCAATTTGACACGCCAAAGTGGGTTGATATCCATGGGAGGCCTCCCCTTCTCGGAGGAAAAAGGCAGGATGGGAGAATTTGTAGGTACAAGAAGTGAGAGGGAGGGAGTGGGAGAAGAGGGAGGGGAAGATACGATTATAGAATGTAAGTCAATTATTTAATCAATTAATTTTTAAAAGGAGACTTTACTTATTCACGTTGCTTCTGATGCTGATGAAATAATAGTGCTAAGAGTTTTTCTCTGTTTTCTTTTATCTAGACCACAGGGTGAAAGTGAAAAGCTTTCCCAAAATGGAGATACAGAAGATTAGATTATATATAGAGTGCAGGAGATTATTTAGGGACTCTCCTGATGTTACCATGTCTTGTGATTAAGGTCAATGGGGGAAGTATAACGATCCAATTTAAACAGGATAACAAAGAGCCCAAGTTTCAGAATTGAAGAAATGGGTCATCTCTTCAGGCAAAGAACCAGTACCTGCTGAGGTGCTTGGTTAGGGTGGAAGAAATAGAGAAAATGTATAGAGAAAAACAGTTATAAACATTAGCTAAGGTCATATTACGTGTTCAGAAATGAGAAGTAGAATGCATGAGTATTTCTGTCTGATTTTTATTAATAATATGCTAATGCATGTGTAAAAATATACTGTTATTTTGAGTTTCATTTCCTCTATTTCTGTATAATGTAATGTAACATTAACATAATATTAGTTCTTTGTTGCAGAATATTTGATAACAATGTGAACACAAAGATTATATTGTTTACTGGGGAAAAAAACTGTTTCTAGTTGTGGTGTGGCTCATCCTTAGTACATTCCTTTAATCCAATAGCTTTCTGCTTGACTATTGTAACAGAATTAAATAAAGTCACTCAGAGGTCTGAAGCAAGCAACCAGTTGGCAGGAAGGATTATTAAGAAAAAAATAGAAGAATGCACAGGAAGTAGAAGGGAGGGACAATCAGTTTGAACAGTCTGGTTTGAGATGGCATAAGAGAAATGGCCATTCCT
This sequence comes from Acomys minous, assembly GCF_964271855.1. Lineage (NCBI taxonomy): Eukaryota > Metazoa > Chordata > Mammalia > Rodentia > Muridae > Acomys > Acomys minous. The sequence goes on from NC_140483.1 coordinate 128,990,140, forward strand.
TCTGGGACATCAGCTGAGAAAGAAGGTCACTTGGGTGCTTTCTCTGCCTCTCTGAGCTAGCAGGCCTTCTTCACCCCATGATCTGGCCCCCAAGCCTTCATTGGTAAAATTGAAGGACTGAGATTTTCTTTAAAACAACAGTTTTGTAAGATAGTATATCATTTTAAAAAGCTTTGCAAGTTTGTATTATCATATAACATCATATTGTTGTCACATTACATAATTACAATCTCATAATTACATGACTCATAATGTTGTTATTGGTGGTGGTGGTGGTGGTAGCTGGTGGACTGACTGGTCTTGCTGAAGAGTGTTTTCACTTATAATTCCCATCATGTGTGCATAAAAATGGCTTGCTGCAATATTTATAAGAATAAAAATTAGAAACAACAACAGTGATCATTTCCCCACATAGAATACTATTAAAATTTTTAAATTGTAGTAAACTATGAACTGTTGATTAAATCTTTAATAAAAAGCTAGAAGTCTATCATACAAACTACAAGTTAAGTCAAATACAAGCTCAGTTACATGTCCATGTCTGGAGCTACAGAGGGCTACATGTAAGGCCAAGTTCAGTAGTGAATAAGACCCTTGGTTTTGATGAATTCATCATAATCAGATTCCACAACTACACACACAACGTTAAACAAGTTGAATTATTTCCACAAAAGATTCACAATCACCTTTGACACATGGCTATAAGTCTTGATTTGGTGATTGACTTGTCATATATTAACAGGCTGGAGTCAATTAATACGCATTAAGTAATGCCCTAATTACTTTCACTGCTTTCACTTAATGGAAATTTAACTGAACATATATAGAAAGCTCATAAGCATGGCTAATAAAAATCACTTTTCCTTATATGCCAATGGTTTTTAAAGAAAAAGACACAGGAGAAAAGTTAAACTCACATAGATCTCTACACAGAGAAGTATAATTGAAATAAAAGTGGTCTCTAGGTGTCCATTTCTCATTATTAGGAAGCAGTACAATATTCTACATAGGTTTCCTTTTTTATTATTTCTAATCTTACTGCAAAATAGAAATAAAATATCTAATTAAACATTTTCCCTTTCAAACCAGTGTCTCTGGGTTTCTACCTAAAACCTTGAAGCTACATCTGTCTTTCAAGTAGAACGAGCCATTGAGATGACAGATTTCCCAATGATTTCTGATAAATGTTGACTTACCGAGGAGTCAACTTATTGAAGACACACAAATAAATTTTCCTTAAATCCTTAGAAATCATCCTAGTGAAAAAGTAATTTCCATTTTACAATATTTAAGTCACTTTTTAAAAAATTTTATTAATTTATTCGTATTACACCTCAATGGTTATCCCATCCCTTGTATCCTCCCATTCCTCCCTCCCTCCCATTTTCTCCTTACTCCCCTCCCCTATGACTGTGACTGAAGGGGACTTCCTCCCCCTGTATATGCTCATAGGGTATCAGACTATTCAAGTCACTTATAAGGTACAGTTTGGGTGTGTAATTTTAGAATAATGTATTTAATCTACCCCAATAATCATCATTTACATTCTCATGCCACTTTAGCCCAGACCATCACAGAGCCAATGACAGGCCCATTAGAAGGTAAAACTGCAGCTTGGCCTAAATCTTCCTGAACATCTCCAAGGGAAGATTTAAGTCTAGTGTAGTTATGATTCGAAACTCTGTCAAGGAATTGCCTGCTCTGCTCCTCCATGGTTTCTTGCTGTAAAAAAAAAAATCTAAGTTATGGGTTAGAAAGGGGAAGGTACTTTGCAGAAAATGAGCTTCAGTAACTTAATGAGGTTCATTATTAAGAGAATACAAAGTGCCAGACAAGTTTCAAGTGTGCATAGAAGGAGACATCACCAGCTTTAGGTCACAGGGGGGACTTTTTTGCTATTTGCAGCAGAGAGGTCAATTATAATTATTGTTTTACAAGTTTTTCTACATTCTCCCAATTCCTTCCTACAGGAATGTTTTACTGATCCATAGTGTGCTATCTTCCACTTGGTCATTGACCTTCCTGCACTGAAGGGGTTTCCACTATCCCCATGGTCTCATCCCTACCGTTCCTCCAGCTTCTCTTCCACCTGGGAGATTACCCCTGTTTTGGAGAAGACATAAAATGTGTTCTCTCTCTCTCTCTCTCTCTCTCTCTCTCTCTCTCTCTCTCTCTCTCTCTCTCTCTCTCTCCCTCTCTCTCTCTCTCTGTGTGTGTGTGTGTGTGTGTGTGTGTGTGTGTGTGTGTGTGTGTGTGTGTAGCTGCTTCTTCTACACTCGGTTTTGCCAGAACATTTTCCTAGTGTTTATGATTCATTCTCCTTTGATACATAGAACTGCAAGTAAAGATTTGTAATAACTTAGCATGAGCCAAAAGGCTTAGCCCAGTTCCTTAAAAACTAGTATCCTCATGATGACTGAATGATACAAGACAATCTGAGTTTATTCAGATTGAAGCCTCCTGGTTCTATTCTGTTTTCCTAATACAGGTACATTTGATAATAATTCTTATAGTCTTGATGATCTTTCAGTAATTCATCCATTAATTGCATGCTTATTAGAATGATTTGTTATGGCTTATCCACCGTTATGTTAGAGAACCTCATCAGTCTGTTGGGAAGTGGGACTATGGGTGCAGTACATAATGAAGGTAGCCAGAGCAGGTAAGTCAGAAAGTAGGGGTTGAAGACAAGATAGTTTAATTTCACAATTAAGCTTAGTTTTTTAGGGGTTAAGATGGTTTTAGTCTAGATAAATTGACAAAGATGAGATATGATAGATATTGGTTTACATTTTAGATGCACTAAGAAAGATGTTTTCTTCAAGGCTGCCAAATACAAATACCCAAAACACTAATGTAACATTTATATAATTCTTGATTGCTTCATTGTTGTTCTTGCTGTAGGTAGTTTATTGTATATATGTGTAATAATATAAATGTATATGTAAAAATAAAATAACTAATAAAACAAAGGCTAGAAAAAAAACTTATGTATTTGGAAAAAGAAAGTACATTGTGCCCATCTTAGGGAAGCATCCTGGAGGAGAGACATGGAAGTAAAATTACACACACAAAAAAAAATGGTTACCAATTACTTAAAAGAGAAAGAAACATGAAGAACAGTTGGGGAAAACAAATGCATGCATTGTAGAGTAAAGTGAAGTAGGCACAGTCTGATCTTTGCTGAAGCTGGTAGGAATGACAGAAAATTTCACTGCTAGCACTTAACTCTTCACAGATCACTTTACATCAGCAATAAATAAGTACATACTTGCTGAGAATGTAAATCATAACCACATACTTACACTAAGAACATGAGTCATTAAGTATATTTGATTTAATAAAATTGTGGACCCATAAGGAGTTGCAATAATTAATTTATCTCTTTTCCTTAAGTCATCTGAGTTATTTATAGTTCTCCTCTGATTCACAGTATATGGTAAGGCAACACTCTAAACAAACATAATTTTTAACTTCATTAGTTCATTTAATCATTATACAAATATTTAAAACAATCACTCTATCCCTAAGCATTTCTTTCATGGTGCTCACTCTGCCAGTGGAGAGAAGGCAATATCAATGCAAAAGCAAGTAAACAGTTAAATCAATTACACACTACCCCAAATATAATCCTCAGAAGCAAAGTGGAGCCACTGATCCATAAAACTAAGGCCAAGTCACATAAAATGTCCATTAAGCAAAAATATTGTCAGAATTAAATCAAACAGTAAAGTTTTCGCCTAACGACGACATTGGTTAGATTCTCTTTACAACTTCCTAAACAACTGCAAGTCACACATCATTTGTCTTGAATTGGACTGTTTGTTAGAGATAATGGGAGAACCTATGACATCTGTGGGAATCAGTGCGTGCCTGAGTTGTGTGCTCTGACCATTGAGACACCAGGACTTCTCATCCTCTTACCAGAGTTTCAGACAGTTGTTCAACCTTCTAAGAACACGGCTACCTCTTTCATAATAAAAAGATAAATATGATAATAACAACAGCACCGAATGCAGGCTACATTGGGGTTTCCAATGAGTTGGACTCACTCTAATCTAGTTCATTCAGAGTGGGCTCTTAGGACAGCGCACTGCACTTTTGAAACACACTAGCTCTTTGTATTTCACTTCATTAGGAAAACAAGAAAGAGCCTTGTTCGAAACAACCATTAGCTTTGTGAACTCTCTGCATCCTTGTACTTTAAACAGCTTTAATAAAAGAGCGATTTATTGTTATGCTACATGGGTTTCAAATGGTAGAAAGTTCATTTTGTCTTAAATGACCCAGTCTTATTAGATCCTGATAATAGGTTTATTTAATATAAACTCGGCATGCTAACATTCACAGGAATAGTGATGACTGTGGGAGGGAGGACCGTATAATCAGGGCTTTCCCTACTCTCTGCAGGATACCTTCTGGCTGCTCTCAAGCTAAGAACCTTGTAGGACTTACAGGACTGAGATTCTTATGTGCTCAAGAGAGTATCCTGATGTTCAATACTTGGGTCAGAAACCAATGTCACAGCTGATGTTGGTAGGCACTGAGGAACTTGGCACTAGCACCGCACCTCCTTTGTTATTTACTTTATGATGCCTGTGAGATAAGTCTCTGTCTCCTCAACCAGGAATGCTAACATCAAGCACTCGTTAACATCTAAACAATGAAACATACAGAGAGACAAACTTTTGTACACTCTTGCTTTCTTTGAGACAATACAGGAGAGTGGCATCTTTAGTGAGTAGTGCAGTGCAGTGTGAGGACTCCAATCACAGCCTGCCTGCGTTAGCAGCATCAGATTCAGTAAGACTTCATGAGAATAGGCATTCTGCGTGCTGCTGACTTGGCCTGGCTTTGCTTCCTCTTTGGTGCTCTCCATGGAGAATAAATATGTAACTTACTGGTGAATAATAGCCACTGTCCTTTTTGTTGGGTGAAGTATGGAAAATTTGGTTTCTTCTATCTTCCCTTCCAAAAGCAAGTAGGAAACCGAGTCTCTGTCTTTGCTATACTGGGCTCAAGTCTCTCTTTGAAGCGTTGGCTCGTGCTCTAGACTGGGAGTCAAGAAGTGAGAGCTGGTCCATTTGACCTTGATGACATATACAAATTTAGTTACTTCTTTTGTCCACACTGGCCTCCAACTTGATATGTACCTAAGGACGACCTTGAGCTTCTGACAAACCTCCCTCACCCCCACCCCCACCTCACATCCATCTCTCAAGTGGCAGAATCATTGAAATGTACCACTGCATCCAATTTATGAGAATCTGGGACTTGAATCCAAGGCAAGGTAAACTTACTAGACAAGTACTCTGCCAAATGAGCTTCCTTTCCAAGTCCACATGTGACAAAAATGAAGGAAAATGTCATAATCATATGCCCATGCCCATGTGTCAATTGTTTCTAAGTCAAGTATATAAAATGAGTGCTTTCTTGATCTTGATCAAAGTAACAGTAAAGTGTAAGACTAGAAAATAGACTTTCCCCCGGAGTTTACCCTCTTAACCAGTCCCCCCACCCCCACCTTTGGCTTCTGAGGTTTGTTGAGCTATGTAAATCTAAACTCTATAGGCTGATATAAGTAAGATGATAAATATAGACAAGTTATTCATTTGTGTTTAGAAATAAATATGAGAACATACTGGCCGAAGCAACCTAAACAAACAGTTGACTTTAAAATTTCAAGTATGATAGGTTAGGCTCCTCAGAACTGACAGTGTCTTTCCCAAATGTTGAATTACATGTCTGTTGTATTTGAGGATCCTGAGGTGAGCAGTGTGAAGGCACACTGCCTACTGTGCCCATTTCCCACATTCCGCACTTTCAGCTGCTCATACTCAAGAGGACATGTCGAATATTTGGAATTAATGCCTGAGTATATAAGTGGGAACTCATTTATGTCCACAGTTAACACATATTTGATTAAAACTTTGTAGTTTGGCATACATAGCATTTTTTATCTTATCAACCACCATTAAAATGCATTAAATGATTCCCATAATGATGAGCAATTGACCTGCACACTGCTTTAGCTCTCCACATCATGTTTAATTTCTGTCTGAAAATGAAGACAGCCAAATGATTAAACTTCTTAATTCAGGTCTCTTGAGCATACTAACACACACACACACACACACACACACACACACACACACACACACACACACACATACCATGAGGCTATGAGGGAGAGAGGGAGAGAGAGAGAGAGAGAGAGAGAGAGAGAGAGAGAGAGAGAGAGAGAGAGAGAGAGAGAGAGAGAGAGAGAGGAGAGAGGAGAGAGGAGAGAGGAGAGAGGAGAGAGAGAGGTTATTAGTTCAGCTCAGTTTAGAGATCTTTGTGCCTCTCAGGGAAACTATCAATGACATTAGGCAGGCCTTTAATTCATCCATTTCTTCCTGATATAAACAAATCCCAGGCATATTAAGTCACATATACTTCATACTGCTTTTTCACCCATTATCTTCAATGCATATATTATACCACAATGAAATCATTGATGTTATTCAAAATACATTTATTGTTAAATACAAACAAAATTAGAAAATAGATGTTTAATTTAATCTTATAAAAGATAAATTCCATCCTCAAAGAACAAACAACTTATGATGTCCATATGTATCACAGAACAACATATATGGCACAGAACAAATATTAGGTGCCATGTTATCTAAACAATTATAAATATGAATTAATATTTTTAATATTTAAATATTACCATTTATTAGACATTTTAAATATAGACAGGATTACACATACCCTTTAGAGGATCTCTCTCTCTCTCTCTCTCTCTCTCTCTCTCTCTCTCTCTCTGTCTCTCTGTCTCTCTCTGTCTCTCTCTCTCTGTATCCCTCTTTTTCTCTCTCTCTTCTTCCTCCTTCATTTACTAACTTTGATGATATTTGCCAGAACTTGTGATATAAAGCACAAGAAAGGTGAGAGGTTAGGACAAAGCGTACAGAAGTTCAGGTCATGGAAGAAGGGTCTAGGCAATATTTAAGAGTTTGGCTTTTGTTTTACAAGCTCAAGTTTTATCATGTGACTTTCACAAAGTACATATACCTATTTTTTCTATTTATTGGTCTCTTGTATGTTTACATCCCAACTGTAGTTTTCCCTCTGTCCAGGCTCCCCTAGTCCCTCCCCCACCACCTCCTCTCCTCCCTCCCTGATCCACCACCTCCCACCCCGACCCTGATCTCTTCTCATAAAATAGCAGGCCTTCCAGGAGCATCAATCAAATACTGCATAACAAGCTACAATCAGACAGGCACATATTCTTATAGGAAGGCTGGACAAGAGAACGCAGTAGGAGGAAAGGAGTTCCAAAGACAAGCAAAATACTCAGAGAGAGCCCTCACTCCTGCTGTTAGGAATCACACAAGAACGCCATGCTACACAACCATAACATACTTGTAGAGGGCCTAGGTCAAACCCATACAGTCTTCCTGATCTCTGTGAGTCCACTTGTCTTCTAGTCAGTTGATTCTCTGGCCCATCATCTTGTGATGTCCTTGATCCCTCTGCTCCTCTAATCCTTCCTCTCCCTCCTCTCAGGATTCCCCAAGCTCTGCCTACTATTTGGCTGTGGGACATTCATCTGCCCCCATCAGTCTCACTGGATAAAGTCTCTCTGGTCTATCTGATGACACGTAAGGTAGGCTCCGGTCCCAACACATCTGCAGGTATGATAAACTGTAGGTTAGAGGTTTTGTGGCTGGGTTGGTATCCCAATTCTTCCACATGAGGCCTTGCTTAGTTACAGAGGATGGCTTGTTCAGGCTCTGTGCCTCCCATTACTTGGTGTCTTCTTTAGGGTCACCCTCATAGATTCCATGAGTTTCCAGTCTACCCACTCCCCGAATGCCACTTCCTGCCCAATTCCAGTCATCTCTCCCAGTATCCTCTCCCTCCATCACCCCTGCAATCTGATCCCTCCTGTTCCATCTCCACCCACCCCCTGGCTATCATCAAATAAAATTCTATTTTCCCTTCCCAGGAAGACCCTTGTATCCCTGTGTAAAGTCTCCTTGTTACTTAGGCTCTTTGGGTCTCTGGATTGTATCATGCTTATCCTTTACTTTACAGCTAATATCCACTTATAAGTGAGTACATACCATGAGGAACACCTATCTTATCAAGTGTGGTTATTTTATTTATGAAATTCTAATTATCAGAGAAGTATTATATGTGTCTTCTAGAAATTCCAAGCACTCTTAATGTACAACTGCTTTTCAGCATGAAGAATTCTATGTGTATGCCTGTCATGTATGTGTGTTTTTACAAGTTTGTATAGGAACATATTCACCATACATACCCATATGGAAGCCAGAACAATATATCAGGGGTCTTCATCTATCATTGTCTATCTCATTACGGATTTTCTCTCACTGAACCTGTTTTGGGTAGAGAGACTAACTATATAACAACTAAAATCTCTATTTCTACATCCCACACTAACCGTAGGCTAATACATATAGCACAGGTGGAAATGCCTAGCTGTTACCTGTATACTGGGGACCCAAAATCAGAACTAAATGCTAGAAGAAAAAGCATTCACACTTACTCAGCCATTTCCTTATGTCCAACAATAGGAATTTTGAATATAATATTCTATAGAATTTTTAATTTTATTTTGCTTATTGAGTACTTAATTAAGAAAATTACACATATAATTTGACACTTCAGAATTACTTTGGGTTATTTTAGGGAAATGGGAGGTTTATTGGAAGAGTGACTGTAATTTTGATTTTACATAGACATCCGAATGTCGTAGGACAGATGGTGTCCTGGAACAAGATGAGCAAGTCCAAAACAAGCCAAGGAGAGTCAGGAAAGAATGCTCAAATCTTGCTTGTCAACTTGACCGAATTATGATTCAACTAAAAAACAAGCTGATGGATATTCTTGTGAGAAAGATCACTTGAAGTGGAAAGACACACTCTCAATGATGATGGCACTTGCTGGTTGCAGTCCAGATAAAATGGCATGAGGCAAAGAAGCATTGCTTTTTCATCCTTGCTTTCTTGCCTTTGGTCTTTGTGGCAAGCTCATCTACTCTGTTGCTGTGCATTCCTCCACTGGTGTTTGAATTGGCATCTTCTGGTTTACAATATAGGCTAAAGATCAACAGCACTCCAGGAATCTTCCAGGACTTCAGCACCAGATCTATATTGATGGGACTTCCATCTCAGCTACTAGGTCTCCAGCTTCTCCAGTATGAGAAAGCCATGGTTGGACTATTTTGACCACATTGTTAAAGCAAATCTCATAAATCCTCTTTTGATATATCTATGTATTCTACCAGCTCCACTCCATTAGAGAACCCTGTTCAGTAAAGGGGCCATAAGATGGAGATATAGTAAGATTTTCTTTAAAGAAGAAAAAAAAAAAACAAGAGAACAGTAGTTTGTTTATTGAAAGAATAGTTGAAGGACGTCCTCCATGTCTGAAGTTTAAGTAATGATGGATGTTAGTGCGAACTATGAGGAGAGAGGATAAGAAGGAATTCTCTTAAGTAAATATATAAGCACAAATAAATTAAAGTACTTTTAATACTCCCAATGACTCAGAGACTTTGGTTTTATATATGTTTTTTAATTATAAGAAAACTGCCATAAAATTGAAAATTTCTCAACCAAAATAAGTTAATGAAGCAAGAGTAATACCATGTGCATAATCAAATGACTTTTCCTCTCCTCCCATCATCCCTTCATCTACATTCAAGTTCTTAGAAAATATATCGTGGTGGTCTAAGATGCAAGATAACTTTCTTTTGAAAAACTGGCAGATTCTCCCATTTTTCCCAGCTGACTAGCCTCAAAGTCTATTAGAATGAACTGATGAAAGGGAGGCCCAGAAATGAAACTTTTGCCTTTAGAGTTAGGTTTAGGCCCCCATCTCTGCAATAATTAGTGACTCAGAATTCAAAGTATTATTTTAAAAAGACTAAGTTGTTCTGTGTGAGAGGTTCTAACATACTTACATGGAAATCTAAAAGACAAACGGAAAGAAACTTCTCTGAGTTCCTGATTTAATATAGAATTTTATAATGCTATGAAACACACAGAGAGAAATCTGCTATGTTTGAAGAAATATATCTGAATGTAGAAAAAAAGAGACCCAGAACCCTGCATTAAATGACTCCTACAGGCTTAACAGATAGTTTGAGTAATACTTTTTTAGTCAGTCTGAAGAAATGTCATTTAAATTATGTGTGTGTGTGTCTGTGTCTGTGTGTGTGTAAGAGAAATGTGAGCATGTAACTAAAATGATAAAATAAATTTTATCAACTAGCTATATAATTTCATTTACAGCCTAAGTAGTTTGTCAGTTTCAGGCACTGGTAAGATGTTATAGTTGGTCAAGTGGCTGCTATGAAACTCTAGGACCAGAGTTTGAATCCCTAGCATATACTTTAAAAGCAAGTATCTGCAATCACAGCACTCGGTAAGGGGTGAAGGGTGCAGAGAAGACCAAAGAATCGTAGGGGCCAGCCAATTTAGGCAAAGTGATTGATGAGTGACAGGTTCCTTGAGAGAAACTGCTTCAAAAGACAAAGTGGAGGAAAACTCTGTGAAGATGGTTCGTCATGTAAAGTCACTTGCTACCAAAGCCTAGGACTTAAATTTCATCTCTAATACCCACAAGGTGGAAGGAGAAAACCAATTCCCACAAGTTCACTTCTGACCTCCAAATGCACACTGTAGCATCACATGTACATATGCATGTATGTATACATAAATATGCAAAGTTGTAGTTCCACATCCCTGCTGCTGCTGCTGTGCAGAAAAGGAAGTGCGAACTTCCCAGATGGGGACACAGCCAGGCAGCAAGAGGGAAGGTTGGGCAGGTCAGCACCTGCTCATAGCCAGTAATGGAGGCTCACTCAGAGCTCTGAAACCAGGAGAAGCAGAGGCTGGAGCCCTTTTTTTTTTTCTGGGCAGACTTACACCTTAATAGCAGGATTCCACACAAAATTAATATGTAAAATGCCATCTTACATTCCTAAAAAAAAAAAAACGTGAAATTTCATTAAGGAAGACCTCAAGGTCAACTTCTATCCTCTCCTCATACCTGCGGGCACATGTGCACAAACTTCACACACACACACACACACACACACACACACACACACACACACACACACACACAACTTTATCAATTTAGATAAAATTGAAGGATTGATGTATTGTCAGATACAGCATACAATACAGCTGTCTATGTGATTCCCAAAGCACGGATGTATAGGAAGAACACCAACTGTATCAATCCTGTCATGAACATCTCATGTTTACTTCTCCACTTAGACATATCAGGACTTCTAAGTGCTGGGAAGAAATGCCATTTAAAGCTTACTATGTTTATGGGAAAGAACATGGCAGCCTAAAAGAGCATTTGGCTTTCAACTCACTCAACAAGTGACTCCTTTCTATTGAGAGAATTCTCTGTAGACTTCTCATACTCTACTAGCCTTGGCAGTGAGGTATCATTACCCTTTGTTTTCTAAGATGTATAAACAGCCTTGATAGACAAAGACAGTAGCTCTCCAGAGAAAAGGGCTGGCATGTTTCCTCTCAAGCATAATAAAGAACTCTCTCCCAGCAAGGGAAAAGGCAGACAGGCTTTCTTGTCCATTGGAAAAGACCCAAGGCCTTAAGTTTAGGAGCTGCTCAATGTACTACTGCATCTGCATATGCCAGATGCCCAGGCCATTTTTATCTCTTCTAGGAACTGTGAATCACAGGCAGGGTGCTTAAATGCCACCACAGTGGCCACTAAAATCCCTGTGAGTAGTGAACTCTCTTTTACCTCTTTCCCAGGACTCTCGATTCTTCTATCACTATTCATGAAACTGTGACAAGCTAACTTGCTGCTCTGCAACTATTTGTACATTCTCAGACCCTGCACAATTCTTTATGAAATTATTATATACCCACTTTCCTCATTACCTTTGGTTGCCTTTGCAGTTTGATCACTACAGGCAAATAATATTACGACTATCATCCACAGCAGGAGCAGTCCTTTATTGTATAATAGCCTTTTAAGTTGTTGTTCTAATTCCATCCTTCCTTGACTCTCTTCCCAAAAAATAATGGCATGCAGGATCCCTGCTTACTTTTTAAGACAGGCTGCTCTATTCAGAAAATCCCCTGCTAAGCATCCACAGAGGAGCTATAATGACCTCCTGTCTTCCCAAGCCTCTACTGATTTCTAGGTTCCTTTAAAAAGTTCATTCAAATGTAGCTTTAGTTTCCAGATTTTCCCAGTACATTAAAATGTTTATTAACATTGTTGCTGTGAACTCTCAAAAGTTATCTGTTACATCCCCAAATTGTATTTCATTTCTTACAGTGTTCAACACAAGCAAACACTAAAACACTACTCTCCACAGTTAGTAAGAAAATTGGTCACATTTATAAAAATTTTCCTGAGTAGAAAATATATTCATTGCTAAATATTTATTGAGTTTTTACTGTGTACTAGAATATAATAGACTAAATAAAACAAAATTAATATATTTTTCTTAAAATGTTGAATGATATAGAAGTATAGTCTAGTGGCAGATTTTTATAGCCTTAATTTCCTAGAAACAAGTAATATAGAATTACTACACCAATAAGATATTTTGAATGAAAGCTGAATAAATGAATAGATGAATAATCAATGAGTAACTTCAAGCATGCAAACAGACAAGATGCCCAGCTCTCTACCAAGTGTATGTTTTGGAGGTCTGGGAACATTAGGAATAATTTCAGATTAATTATGCCAATGAAAACGCAGGTCTTTGTAGAAAGTAGGATTTAAATTCTAGTTGTACTAACATCCTGGGGTTAATACTACTTACTAAGAATGCACAAATAAACTATTAAATTACACTTAAGCTAACTTTGTTAAGATTGACAATTTTGCTTTATTTTATGGAGCATGCAAATGTTCACCTGACTTTACATACTCACTCCTAGGAATCCACCAGCGATTGGTTTCAGGATATACACAGATAGGAAAGTCAACGTATGCCGTATGTAAAATGGCATCTTTGAATTACTTTCATAATCCTTATAATACTCCATGCATTGTGAATGATGTATGAATTGCTGTTATACCGCATTGTTCCGAAAATGATAAGAAAAGCAGTGCATGTTTGTTTAGCACAGACAACCATCACATCCTAATGACAGAATACAAGATACAACTGAAACTCAAGAGGAGTAATGCTCAAGCAGTGGGTGCTGGAGGGGTGCTGACAGTCAGCAAGCCACTCTATGGCTCACTGCATCTAAAAGTATTTAATAATTATGCATACAGCAACATGACTTCTTGCTTTGGTTTTAGAACTTTAGGGGATTTCCATTTCCCCAGCTTTAAGTACATATATTCTGAAAGAATAATCCATTTTAGAATTATAACCTACAGTTAACTTAAAACAAGTTTCTCAGTTCCTTTTCCCCCACATTTTAAGCCAGTTGTTGGCTGAGTAATAGTTGTAGAAACCAGGGATCCAAAGAGTCTACCTTAGACTTCTCCTTGAATCATCCATTTTCTAAATTTTATCTCTTTTTCAACTTTTTAAAATCTTATATTTGAAGCCAATGATACTCACCCAATCCGTCTTGATTTCTAGCAGCTAGATTACAGTCTATGTCTCTCATTTATAGCAGTTCTAATCTTTGTGTTTCACTAGGTTTTTCTAAGTTTTCTGGCCCCTCTGGAACACCGTAGCTCTTGCCAACATTCCCTTGCACAGGGAAAGAGTAAAAAACGACACTGCTCTGGTTGTGCAGAAGGCGACTGCGGGATGAGCATGTTGTTCACACAGGCTCAGCAAAGGATGCACAGTATTGTAGACAACAGATCCTGGGTGCTGAACACTTATTTTGCTTGTTTGTTTTTCACACAGAAATACCTCTTAAGTAATCACTGTGAGGACTGTATACTGTAGACCAAGGAATGTTTAAATAACAGCTGCATAAAGATATGTAGCAAGGAAACCAAAGAAGCCCTCACTTCCACTAAATTGAAAGTCGAGGTCTTAAAATGCTGGAACCTTCTTTAAAGCAGGCATGACAAAGACTGCACTTGTCCTGTTCAGTGAAACACACAGGTTTTAAGTTTGTTTTCATCAATTCTTCTTTTCTTAAAATTGAAATTAAAATATAATTTCATCATTTCCTCTTAATTCCTCTAACCCATCTCATGTGCCTCCACCTTACTCTCTAAAATTCATGGCCTCTGACTTCTTTTCATTAGTCAGTTGGAGATATGTACATACATATAGTACATATTTATTTATTATTTGTAAATTATAAATTACAAATACAACCCTATCAGTCCATATAATGCTACATATACATATATAATTATGTGGCAGACCACTTGGTATTGGAGAACCAACTGAGGGACTCTTCCCTGGAGAAGTCCATTTCTGCTCCTCTCAGCTTTCCCTCCCTCCATGTCTTTTTACTTTAAGCTGTGAGTCATATTTTTTGTTTATGCACTTTCATATAACTACAGGCTTTCTAAATGTTAGTTTCAGCACCATTTTTACACCTTAATTTTCAGTTTCTGCAGATGAGAGCACTTATTTAACCCATCTTAAAAATCACATCCCAAGAAGGTAGGATACCCTAGGTGAGAACTTCTTGTGGTTAAAGTTTGGTTAATCTTAGATCTGACTGTGAAAGGCAGCTATGGTTGCTACGAGCTCTTTTTATTGGGCCCCATATAAATGGACAGCCAATTTAAATCAGTCACTTTATTTTCCTAAGAATGTTATTACTAAATAGTCCCCTATCCTCTGCATAGCAAGTCAATTAAAAAATGCATTATCTTATCTGTTTCTTTTCATCATGTAAAATCTAATGTTTTTTAATTCTAGCAATGCTACTAAATCTTTCTCAACTCTTTAAAGACTAATAATTCACATATAATGCTATGCTTTGTGGAACTAGTGAACCACTGAGAGAGAGACAGACACTTGTTCAAGTTGGATATCTTGATAACTTTATTGAGCTTTTGAGGCCTTTGGGAAGGATAAAATACTTCTCATAGTGAATGGGTTCTGTTTCTTAGCCCTTGATAGAGATTAATAGGCATCAAAATTAATTTGTGACTTACTAATCTCGTCCCCAATTATGGAAAATGAGATCAAGGTTACTTACTTTTGGCACTCTACCACATTTATGAATAAGGAGAATTCTTGTTAAGAAATTTATTCACAATGACTCAAATTTATATAAAATTTATCTTCAAGCTCGTGTAAAACCTGTTTTCCTATTTTGATATTTGGCTTATTTAACATGAAATACACTCTTATTTCTAATCTTCTATCCAAATGATGAAACTGTCTCAAATTAAAGTAGGTTCTCTTACTCAGGTAAATTGGGAGCGATGCAGAATATATGCTGTTCCTGCTTCTTCTTGCTATGTTTAGCCCTATCCTATGACTTATTCCTGTTTTAACAAGCTTTGCAAAACCGTCCTTAAATTATTCAACTCAAGCTTAAACCCACTTGTCCCCCTATTGTAGGCTTTAGCTTGGCACTGTTTATGTATACATATTGATGTTTTAATTCTTGCTTAGTGATGCCTAATTCCTCTGATATTTTATCTACTTCTCCCTCTCAAATGGTTGGTTCATTAAAGAGCTCCTTGGATGCTATGGAAATGGTTCTTTCTAATCCTATCTGTAGCCTCAGTTTGCTTTTCAAAGTCTTCTATCCATTTTCAGATAACCTCTCCTTTTGGACTTTTAAAAAAAATGGATATTTTTCATTTTATAAAACTTTCCTCAGTGGAAGGATAGCAGGCTACGAAGAAGAGGCTTGATACCCTATGAGCATATTCAGGAGGAGGAAGTCTCCCTCAGTCACAGTCATAGTGGAGGGGAGTAAGGGGAAAATGGGAGGGAGGGAGGAATGGGAGGATACAAGGGATGGGATAACAATTGAGATGTAATATGAATATTCATTCATATTCATATTCATAATAAAATATAAAAAAATTAAAAATAAAATAAAAATGGAAAAAGAACTTTCCTGATGCCTTCTTTAAAAGCCAAGGTTCTTATCTGGAGCATTTCTTTCCCTACAAACGTCATCTCTATTCTGCCCTTAAAAAACAAACTGCTTGAGTATCTCACCATTTAATTTGATTTTGGCTATTGTCTTGCTGTATATAGCCTTTATTATGTTGAGGAAAGTGCCTTGTATCCCCGATCTCTCCAAAACTTTAAACATGAATGGGTGTTGGATTTTATCAAATGCTTTCTTTGCATCTAAGGAGACAATCATGTGGTTTTTTTTATTTTCAGCTTGTTTATATGGTGGATTACATTGATGGATTTCCGTATATTAAACCATCCCTGTGTGCCTGGAATGAAGCCTACTTGGTATTGGTGAATGATGTCTTTGATGTGCTCTTGTATTTGTTTTGCAAGTATTTTATTGCAACAGTTCCTATTATCAAGTTCAACTTTCTGAGTATTGAAGTAGTAACATCCACAGAAAACATAAATTCATACAGATATTAATTAACTAATTATTAAATTGTAATAACTTAAGTCAAGCCCCAATGCTTCAAAACGGCCCTTCTGACTGTATAAATTTTCACCGAGATGTGTAACATTTGGGACTGGGAAAGTGTTTGAGTTGCTTCCTTACACCTGTTGTGCAATGATTTAATTTGTGATTTAGCAAGAATAAACTGATTTATTATTTTTCTAAAGATTTTAAAGAGAAAGTCTCTATATAAATGTTAAGCTATCTGTTTACATAAGGCTAAGTAGATAGGCTCATTTAAACATGCATCTTAATAGCACCCATCACCAGATAGAGCTTTGCTATATCATTACAAAGTATAACTTTGATAAAAGCATAAAAATGTAGGCACCTGTAATGTCATGCAGATTTATACATGTGTATACAATATGTTCATAGACAAACAGTGCACAGATGTTTTATAGATAGCACTTATATCAACTGTTCTAAATAAAGTAATGGAGATCTGACATGTTTTCATTTCCTACTGGATGAAATAACTTATTGTATCAGCTTTATTAATTTTTAAAGTATTATAAAACACTTGTCCACTCCCTAAACAATTGATGTGAGGACTATCATGCTTACTTGTAGTCTCAGTACTGCAACAATTTCACACATTCACGCTCAAAGACTCATTGATTAATGAGATTTCAAATACACATTTTAAATATTTGGTTAAGTGTTTATTAAATGAAATGATGATTACAGATACATGGTAAAAATATCAAAGAAGTTATATAAGTGAAAAATTGACAGAAAAGTACTATCTGAGTAAACAAGTTATATATAAAATGTTAAGTACCATTCTAACAGCTCTTACCCTATTCTATATGATCTATAATTACTAATAAACTTAATTCTACTCATCCCAATAACAGCCATCTATATAATAACCATCACCGCCTCTTGGTAGACAGGGCCAGATAAGCAAATTAGCCAGGATAACCCAGGGATTATGTTACATAATCAGAAGTTGGATGCAACATCAGATCAGTCTCTGGGTATCCTGAATAGGAACTATGTGTGCTGTAGTCTTCTACACGCCAGGGTTCTAATCAGATTGCTTTCCATATAGTGTTCCCAGCCTCTTCCAGAAAAGTCTCTGCTGCCATGTTAATATTTATATTAAACTAAGCCTTGTCCCATCTTTCTCATATCTGCCATTATTACCTCAAAGGCAAATTTCAACCTTTCAAGAGTAGGTATTTCTGTGATGGGCAATATGCTCAACTTTTGACATTGTTAATATATTCTTTTCACAGAAGAGTACAAAGAGTGCAGGCGGCCGTGCCATGGTGGCTGTGGCTGCTGTGCCAACCCTTTCTGAATTTAATACGTCAGTGAAAGAGCAGTCCTACATTTCAAGGCCACCAGATGAGAAACATAAAATTCTGTGAGACGAGTTTTGTGGGGAAATCTTGGGCTTCTATTTTGGGCAGAGGCAGGTTCAGGCCAGCAGGATATAACTAGGTGATATTTCTGAAATTAAGAGACAAAAACCTTAAAGCCTTCACTTACCAGGAAACTGAGACAGAGGGGAGGACATTCTATTGGGACTCTAGATGAGAGAAGCATGGGAGAATGGCAAAGTAGAAGGATCTAGAGGGTCCTAGAAACCTGCAAGTAGGACATTATGATAGGCAGATTTGGGCTCAGGGGTCCCGCTCAAACTAAGGCACCAGCCAAGGACAATACAGGCGGTAAACCTTAAACCCCTACCCAGATCTAGACAATGGACAGGACACTCTCCACAGCAGAGTGGAGAGTGGGATATTACTTTCTCACATACTCTGGTGCCTCACCTTTGACCATGTCCCTTGGAGGGGGAGACCTGGTGGCACTCAGAGGAAGGACAGCAGGTTACCAAGAAGAGACTTGATACCCTATGAGCATATACAGGGGGAGGTAATCCCCCTCAGGAACAGTCATAGGGGAGGGGAATAAGGGGAAAATGGGAGGGAGGGAAGAATGGGAGGATACAAGGGATGGGATAACCATTGAGATGTAACAAGAATATATTAATAAAGGAGAAAAAAATTTTAAAAAAAGAGAGAAAACCTTTTTCTAACAATAGAAAATAATCTTGCTTTAAAATATTTCTATTGTTCGGCTTGTGTGGCTATTCAGTATTCAAACAGATAGTGGAGTCTGTAACAGATTTCATCATAAATATTCAGTGTAGGCATATTCAGCTATATACAGTTCTCAACAACAATAATGTATTGCACTTCCAATTTTCCCAAAAGTAACAGAGGAAAAAATATGAGCCCTTCCCCCTCTATCTTCTAACATTAACTTTATGAAAAAAAAAAAACACTTAAACTCTTAAAGCTTTTATTTCGTAGTCACAATTACAGAGACAATCCTCTATGTTCTCATAAATACTTTTGTCCATGCACTCTAACCTTTTCTTCCCATTAGCAACAAGTTATCAAGGGTGTGAACCCTTTTCCAGTTGTGATAGAATGAACTGAAATGTGCACTCGGAAAGGTCAGAGTTGCAGACTATTTTGTCAACACATTTCTGTTTCAATGAGTTCCAACTCAATCGCTCTTTAACAACATCTGAATGGTGGTTTTTAGTACAAATATACACTTAAAAGAACAAAGAGTGCTTCTGAGTTAACTCACTCATTATGATAATTTCTAGTTCAATCCATTTGTCCACAAATTTTGGGAATTCCTTGTTTTTAATAGCTGAGTAGTATTCCATAGTGTATATGTACCACAGGGACACTTAGGCTGTTTCCATGTTCTGGCTGTTATGAATAAGGCTGCTATGAACATGGTTGAGCAAATTTTCTTGTTGTGTGCTAGAACATCTTCTGGGTATATTCCAAGGAGTGGAATAGCTGGGTCTTGCGGAAGCCCTATTCCCAGTTTTCTGAGATAGCACCAGATAGATTTCCAAAGTGGCTGGGTCCCATGAAAGTCTTCACTAACCAAGAAACTGGGACAGAGGGGAAGACATTCTATTGGGACTCTAGATGAGAGAAGCATGGGAGAATGACAAAGTAGAAGGATCCAGAGGGTCCTAGAAACCTACAAGTAGAACATTGTGATAGGCAGATTTGGGCCCAGGGGTCCTGCTCAAACTATGGCACCAGCCAAGGACAATACAGACTGTAAACTTCAAACCCCTACCCAGATCTAGCCAATGGACAGGACATTCTCCACAGTTGAGTGGAGAGTGGGGTATGACATTCACACATACTTTGGTGCCTCATATTTGACCACATCCACTGAATGGGGAGATCTGGTGGCACTCAGAGGAAGGATAGCAGCCTACCAAGAAGAGACTTGATACCCTATGAGCATATAAAGGGAAAGGAAGTCCCCCTCAGTCACAGTCATAGGGGAGGGGAGTAAGGGGAAAATGGGAGGGAGGGAGGAATGGGAGAATACAAGGGAGGGAATAACCATTGAGATATAATATGAATAAATTAATAAAATAAAAAGAACAAAGAGTGTTAAATAGGATATAAGGAATAACGTAGAGAAGAAATGGGTTAATTTCTACAGTCCTGCTCCAAAGAACACCACATGTATTAGACACACAATTAAAAAAAATAAAAAGGAACCTCAAAGGTCTTGCCACAGATAACAGAAAGACTCTCTAGTCTCCTCATAAACAAGTTTCTGGGGTTTTTTGTTGTTTTCTGACACCACATTAAAATAGTCAGAAAAAAACCCATGGTTAGATTATTTATCTTGAAAAATGCAGATGTGCCATACACGATGGTGCACACCTATAGACCAAGCACTTGGGAAGGCAGAGGCAGTTTGATCTCTGTGAGTTCAAGGCCAGCCTGGTCTACAATGCTATTCCAGGACAGCCAAGGCTAAACAAAGAAATGCTGTCTCCAAGAACCAACAAAAACATTGCAGAAGTTCTAAGTAAGGCCAACAATATTGACTTTAATTCCTCCGGACTAAAGAGAATTTCTTCGGAGAGTTAATCCACTGCTGTTCAGGTAAATTGCTTTTGAGTTTCTAACTTGAAAGAATAGCATTAAGTGGTAATGCGACTTGTGTCACCTTTCTTTTTTTATTTAATTAATTTATTCAGATTACATCTACATTTTTATCCCCTCACTTGTATCCTCCCGTTCCTCCCTCCCTCCCTCTTTCATCTTATTCCTTTCAATAAAGGGTTTGATTAGGTGAACTTCAAGTTTCTTCTAACGCCCACGCTGTGTCATCTCTACAATGAATTTGGTTTAGACAGCCAATCCCTAGGAATGTGTTATTAAAGCTGATATGACGACAAGGTACAGCTTGCTATCACTTTCTTACATTTTATAAAATTAACACTGAGAAAATGATGTTCCAGTAATAAGCCCAGAAAGTCATATGCATATAGCATAGCAACACTGCAGTCAGTACAGATCACATAAGCAGCCTTCAGCCATAATATTGTAATACAGTGGGAAAGGACAGGCTTTATATGCAATGGTGGCTCCTGGGATCATCGTATCACTGAAAAAAATTTGCTTCTTAGTGCTCTCCTAGCTTCATCACCATGCCATAGTGTGCTGTATTCAATGTCTACATTGCTGCTGGTACGTATAAACTTACTGTGCTGTCAATCATATGAATGTAGCACAACCCACTATGTAAAATGCAAGAATTTACAATACAACATGGGACTGGGCTACTTGCTTATGTTCTATATACTTTGTATTTTTTATTGGTATTTTAGGGAACACTCCTGGTAGAGTTCTTAAAATATGTCTCCTATAAACAGGCAGACGTGTTTGACCAGCAGCAGCCTTACCGTGTCATGTTTTCTGCATCACTTGAGACCCACTAACTGACTTGGGGCATTTGGACTTGTGTAACTGCGCTCTACGATGCTTGCACCACAAAATCATCTAATGACGTGTTTCTCAATTCAGGCCCTCATTGTTATGTGATGCTTGACTCTATATAAATATTTCAAAGTTCCCATTGCCAGCTTAATCTTTAAAAGGTTCAGATTAATGGCTAGAGAGTGAGCTGTCTGTATGCCCTGTAAATTTTAAAATAAACTACAGAGAAGCCTTGCCAGAGACAAGAGTAGTTCCAAGGGTAATCTAAAAGCTCCAAAGGATATATCTGTGATTTCTAGATAAATAAAATCATCATTACTTTAATAGGTAGCACATAAAATGTAACCATCAATCACCATACGTCATAGCAAGAGAATGCCAAACTCTCTTTGACCAAACTTTCATCAGGCTCCTAGAGCCCTTCGTAAAAATTCTTTAGCTTGGCCCTTGCCAAATCCCACTCTTGCCATGCTTGCAGAACTCAGGTTAGCAAAATCTTGTCCAGGAGGGGTGAGACACAGTCACCTCACCTAATATATGATTGTGCTGGTCTGTTGTTTAAGTCAGATTTTCATTGCTGAAACAAACAACTGAGGGAAATAATTTAAAGGAAGAAAGATTAACTGTGACTCCATGTTGCAGAGGTTTTAGTTATGCTTTGCCAGCTCTGCTGTCTCCAGGACATGTTGAAACAGGCCATTGAGGATGAAGGTGGCAGCAGAATAACATTCCTTATGGGCATAGGGACAAGATACCCCCAGCAAGGTACAAATCCATTGTCCCACTTCCTTCTACCAGCACCTACATCCTAATGTTTCTACAATGTCTCAAAATGGTGCCATCATCTGGGGAATTAAGCTTTCATCATTAGTCAGGTCGGGGACATTTCACATTAAAATTAAAACTACTGCACACAACAGAGATGCTGTCACCTCCATTCAGCAAGGTTCTCCCAGTCTCCTTCCTGTTTTCTATCAACTGCTCTTCTTTAAACTGTTTTTCTAGCTATTGCTTAGGCTCAGGACATGACATCCCAAACTGCGCTTCTCTGTCTGAAACTCAAGGAAACGGATGCACCTCTGAAACTCTTTTATTATTATTATTAATTATTCACATTACATTTATGTCATAGCCCCCTCCCTTCTTTCTTCTCAGTTCCACCCTCCCTCCCTGTTTCAGCTATCCCCTGTGCCCTACTCTTCAGAGAAGGGGAGCCCCTTCCCACCACAGCATATGAAGTCATATCAGGATCAGCTTTCCCTGTGGCCTGGTGAGGCCATGAATAATAAGTAGCTCCATAAGATCTCTCTGACCTCTCAGGCCTCTTTTCTCTTTCCCCAAGTTCCTTCAAGTATGGGCTAGAAAGTAAAATTCTTCTCTCTAAAATAAGATGTAAATATCTAGAAATAACCTTCATACCCTCATCCTTCTATTGCAGACTTTCTGATGTCAGGGTCTCACCTGTACATGGAGGCAGGCTTGCAGTACAAAGTGCCCAATAAATTTGACACACAGACTTTGAGAGGCTCCAAGAATATGTTTATTGCAGTTAGAGCATCCTCATTTATTCCCAATCACATTTCTACATGACCATCCATCCATTCATCAGTCTACTTAAGGAAAAAAAAAAGCTTTGCCCTGGTCTGTCTTCAGCCTGAAGTTCCCACATCATGTAAAACTTCATAAAATATAATTTTAATATTACCTCTTATTAATTTTTTATTATAGGAGTAACAGCCATGACTTTTGTGATAAGTGAAAGCAAAGTGCCATAGTCTTTTGCATCTATGCTATACTTTCTGCTTGTATTTGAGTGTATTCAGTGTTAAACCCCACTTAATTCTTTTATTGTTAATACCTGTCAAAGGAGTAGTGACTATAACTTCCCTCATAGTGTCATTAACTATTTAAAAAAACACCCATTGCATGAGAAACCTCTTTTCAAATTGTTGACTAGGGGCATCGAAGAGCTTCTCCAAAACCAATGTAATTAATTGCAATTGCCCTTGGTTGTCTCCCAAAGTTTAAGGTATATTCAATTTCTTCTTTTTTTAGTGATTGTGATGGTTATCGTTTCTTTATTTTTTATTTTCAATTTATTCACTTTACATCCTGGTTATTGTCTCCTCCCATCCACACCTTCCCTCCTTCATCTCTCCACCCTCTCTCCCCTAGTCCTCCTCCCCTATTATCTGACCCCAGTGTATTAAGTCTCAACTGGACTGCTTGCATCCACTTCCCGTATGGCATGGCAAGGCCACTCCACCAGGGGGAAGTCCATGTCAGAGGTAGCCCCTACTCCCCATATTATGGGACCCACAAAGAGACCTGCTGCTTATCAACCACAGCTGGGCCATGGTAACCACAGGTGATGGGGAATAGAGTTCAATTCTGAAGAGAGAGCCTGAGAAAAGGCTACCACATCCAAGGAAGACAGCAGGCATGCAAATAACCCACTCCTGACCCGAGGAAGTAGTGACAAAAAATAACAACACAGGACTCTTTCTGAGGTCCTATAATTAGAACAAGTCCCCTTTGTATCTCAATTTCTTGAAGACCTCACACACATCAGACACAGGATTTGTAGGAATTGATCTGGGACTAACCTAGAAGCCTCCTCCTTGAGAACTACTTTCCATAGTACACAGAAGAACTATGCAAGCCAGGAAGGGAGGTCCAAAACCATTATTCCCATGCATATGTGACACTTTCAAGCTACAACAATGACCAGCTCAGCAAGATTGCCACAAAAGTGCAGTAGCTCATACTTATACCATGGCAGAAACCCACAAACGTCCAGTTGGATTTACTGCCCACTCATTAGGAGAAAATTCATTTGCTATGATAGCTCTGCTGAGTCTCGGTAGTGTTTTGCCACTGCTCTAATCACAGGTAGCTCTGCATTTCCCGTTTTGTGACGGAGTGCGATCAGCCTATCCAGAGTGTCTGATCATCCTGCATCAAGGGCTTGGCTCGCTCTCTTGCTCTCTGTTTGTCTGTCTCTCTTTTTTTCGTTCTTTAATTACAGCCTACAATCATTTTATCTGACTTCATTTCTTCTATACATCTTTAAAGAATTTAAGTTCTATGATGGAAGCCTCTTGTTGACCTGCTATTGTTTGCATTTCAAGCACCTAACAAATACTCACTCCATGCATTCTCAAGATGGTTCTACATTTTATAGTAATAACACAAGCAAACTGATTTCACAGCTGTAGTAGTTTCTATGGATATGAGCCTATGGGACTATAGGGAATGTCACTATGAGGATGTGTGGTCTTGCTGGAGGAGGTGTGAATTTGTTGGGGGAATTGTATCTTAGTCACTTCCTGCTGGCTGTCGATCAAGATGTTGAACTCTCTGTTACCTGTACAGCACATGCTCCATGCATGCCACCATGCTTTCCTCCCTGATGATAATGGACTAAACTTGTGAAGTATAAGCCAGCCCCAATTGAAGGTTTATCAGTATAAGACTTGCCTTGGTCATGGCGTCTCTTCACGGCAACAGAAACCCTAAGACAATCAGTACTTTTCCAATGTTGCTTTTGTTTTTTGTTTTTTGCTTTGTTTTTTCTATTTCAAATCTTCATCTTGATAACACAGTTTCTATACAAACTAAAAAAACATGTATATAAGCATTTTATCAGAAACTGTGACAACTTCTCCAAGGTATAGTGGTTTTTATGACCTATAAACATTAGTAAGATTTTACAGTTACTTCAAAATAGCATGCTATTAAAGCAACTCAAAATTAGCATGCGAATTGATAGCAATGAGTCAAATAACACATACCAAAAAATGCCAGCATCTTCTGCTTTGTCTGAGAAGTCAGTAGGCAAAGAATTGGTGTGAAATTTTTTCGTTATTTCTTTGATGAATCTGTTCCCAAACTTCCTCTAAATCATTGCACAGTTGTGACCTACAAGGTCCTGTGTCTTCTGCTTTTCCAAGACATTTATTTCTCACACTTTAGTTAGTAGAATGAAACTGCAATTGTGAAACCAATATGGTAGACTTTCCAGAATTTTCTAGAAGTAAAGGCAATGGGAAGAATGAAAAGTAATAAACTATGTTGCATGGCTTTATTTGAAGAGCATTGCTTAGTTATATATTGAAAAGTGACTGTGTGTATGTAGATATATATGTTTCACATACATACACACATGAGTACATAGGTACATTTATATTCATTTCTTATGTATAATCTGCATGTCATGTATTCTTATGTCACAACATAAATCATGAGCTCAACAAAAATTGGAATCCACTGCATTTGGTAGATAAAAGAGACTACAGCAGGTGCTAGCAATTACATACAAATGCAAACATGTCCCCACACTCATCTTCCCCTGTGAGAGTACTTACATCTTTAATTGGTTCCCATCTGTGACACACTTAATTCTGGCTTGTATGTTAAATCATTGTTTTTGTATGTTTTTTTTTCATATCATAATATTAGCTCTTCATGGGTAAAAATGCCATATTCTGTCAGGTTGGTATTGTTTTAAATAAAGATGGTCTTTCCATTAAGAATGATTATAAAGTTCCATCAACCTTCCTTTTCAACTTGAAAAGGAGGTGTCTATGATTGTATTGATGAGTGAAAATGTCAGAAGTATCATGGTCTGCATTTTTTTTATCTGACCCTCAAAGTGCTGGAAGCTTCCACTTTTTGCATCTTGACAATCATCCTCGGACGCTGAGCTTCCACGTATGAAGTCGGGCTCCTTGGATAGAGAAATACGCAGGGAGGTCTTGCAATTACCTAAAACAGAATGGATGCCTCCTGAGCCCACTTGGCTGGCTGGCTCCATGAAGGTGACAGCAAAGTGTAAAGATTTCTCTGGCCCTATGGGCCAGGCACAGGACAGCCTCCTACTTCTGTCATTGGCAGAGCTTACTGGATGTGCCAAACAGTACAGAGCACAAAATTTAGAACACGTACTGCATGGTCTTTCATAAATAAGTTTCCTGACCCCTGCTTTGGTAGTGGTGGGTCCTTCCCAGCTACCCCCAAATGGCCACAGAGGGTATTATATATTGTAATAATCTCTCACTCAAGCTCAGACTATAGTCTTCATATATGCAAACTATAACATTGAATATATAACTGGTGTAATCTTATATGCAACAGTAAAACCCAGACAAAATCAATGCCTGTAAGTATGTTGCTGCTTCAAATCTGTAACATGGGTTTGTCACTTTAGAGTCAACAGAAGATGGCAACTGGAAAAACCTCCTGGGGCCTGAATGGAAAGAGGACATCACCGTAACCTTGAAGAAAAGGTTTGACACCAACCAAACTGTTGTGAAGCCTTTCAGGATGTGAATGCATGTTATTGAAAGACACAGGATGCTTCCTGTGTATGGGAAAAAAGCTCTTTCTTGGTTTTGCATGTAAAATCAGAGAATAATAGAAAGAAGTCTAATGAACTTGTAAGTCTGTCAAGGATGATTAACTGGCAGGATAGAGAAAGTAACAATTGGCTGCAGGTGCCAAGGTGAAATATGAAGAGAGAGGTAAAAAAGGAATTTCTGAGATGAATTTGTGAGCAAAACTTGCAGAAAATATGAGGAAAGCAGGATAGACGAGATATAAAAATAATACTGTTTCCATACTCTGTCTTGCTGAGAAAATTTCCTGTAAGGTCATAAAGTGTGGTCCTCAGCACAACTTTAGATAGGATGTTACTTGTCCAATGGAACCATGTGGCTAAGAGTCTCAGGGTGCTTTCATTGAAGTCCCAGATTTGATAGCAAACTAACTAGGATTTCATAAGTCCTAAAGATATGCCTCTATCAATTTTAAGGCCCTGCCTATTGATCACTTTCAACTACAAGTTTTGTATTATTTTCCAACAGTACCCTGAGTCTCATCTCAAAAGATGAAAGAGGTTATGTCAGAAACAAGTATCTATGTGGCACTTCTCAGTGGACAGGATTAGCAATTGAATCCCTAGAATTATCATAAAGAATTTTTAATGAGAAAAGACCAGGAGGAGGATTTCAAAGGTAGCACTAAGAATCATCACACTCATTGTCAAGGCATAGGATTGGATTCTAAGCAATGAGCTAGTAACTGTTCTGTTAGATTTAAAGTTATAATAATTGCTGTGCAATCCATTCCCAACCCATTTCTTCTTGGAGAAGTAATTTTTTTCTTGTTCCTGTCTGATGACAGCATATTGCAGTGAAAAAAAAAACATAAATAGTTGCTCTTGATGTTAGGAGCTTTAGATAAAGGGCAAATATACCAAAAAAACTCTCATCTGTAGATTGAGGGGAATTGCTGTCATCAGAATTTCATCAGAATAGTATCAATTTCAAGATAATTCTTAAATGTGGTGAAGTCTGAAAATATGATAGAAATGTACGCAAACTATAGGCAGGAGTGAGAAACAGTTCCTCACAGAGAGCATCTTGTTTCTCCCCTCAGGTCTGAGGGTGCCCTGTGATGCCACTGGCTAAGGAAAGACAGTA
The DNA here is from genome assembly GCF_964271855.1 of Acomys minous. NCBI lineage: Eukaryota > Metazoa > Chordata > Mammalia > Rodentia > Muridae > Acomys > Acomys minous. The sequence continues at coordinate 129,017,974 of NC_140483.1, forward strand.
ATGACAATGCCATACAGACTGTGCAGCCCATCCATTATGAGACTGAAGTCACCGATTCCTATGTTCTTCCTGAATGGGTCTTGTTGCATTCAATTGACACGTTAGACTTTTCGTAGAGTCATGAAGAAAGGTGTCCAGCACATGTAGAGGGCAAAGGAATAAGGTAAGTCTAACCTGCCTGTGACTGAAGCTAGCTATTTCTGATTCTCCAGCACAGCCTCTGGTGGGACACCGCCAGAGATGCCACAAGGAAAGAATTGTGGGGGCAGACCTGGACAAAATGTAGACAGAAAAAATCCTGAAACAGGATGAAGTGTTTGTTGTTTGGTGGAATTTGTTCAGCAGCAATATATAATAAACATATGTCATACAGGCACTATGTTCCATTATAGTTTCTTTTTTTCTTTTTTATAATTTATTCACATTACATCTAGATTGTTACCCCCTCACTCCTATCTTCCTATTCCCTTTCTCCCTCCTTCTTCCACCCTATTCTCCTCCCCTAGACCTCTGACAGGTGGGGTCCTCTTCCCACACCATCCGACCACAGCCTATCAGGTCTCATCAGGATGGCCTGCTTCCCCTTCCTCTGTGTGCCTGCCAGGCTGCCCTGCCAAGTAAAAGTGATCACACAGCAACCACCAGAGTTCTTCCATTATATTTCCAATATCCTGAGTAATGTATGCTCTGTGTTGAATCAGGAAAAAGGTCTTTGGAGGTGAGAGAAAATTAGGGGGAAATCATATTGAATTATGATAGATCCTGTTCCAAGAACTGGTGTTTTTATATATGTCGTGGGAAGTGTGGGCACAAACATACTGTGAAAGTGCCTAAGAAAATGAAAACAGAAATGAGGGGCAAGGGGCAGTAGCAGCCACGGCTGTCAGAAACTAGAAAGACTTTCACCTGAGCCATTAGAAGTAAGTGTCTGTGTGGCACGTTATTTCGGATTGTAAACTGTAGAAATATGAAAGCATACGATTTTTGTTGTTTCTGGTTTCTGGTTTTTGTTAGTAAACATGTGATAATTAACTTGTCTTCTCATCATGGAGCATAGAACAGAAAGTATGCTTATTATTAATGTGCCTGACATCATGGTATTAATCCTGGGGAACAAACTTGACATAATCCACACTATAAACTCCCGTTGTGTAGGCGAGATCTTGTGTTATCAGTGCTCACTTACATGATTGTGCTAAAATATAATCCCCCTTGGGGTCCTGTCCTCTTGGCACTTCACTTCCACATGATGGAGAATAGAGCTTACCAGTGAGAGGCAGCCAGAGTCATCAAAAATGGATAAAACCCAGTGAGATAAAGTTACTACTCTCCAGTCATTTAGTGACAGATACCTTTAATTATTGTCTAAAATGAGATGTGAAAAAAAATTTAAGGCATTAATTACTCCTTTAAAAGAACTTTCAGATAATGACACTTGGGCTCAGAGCCACAAGTAAAGCATTAGTGATACATAATTTCTGTCTTCCTGAATGCCTAATATTCTAAAAACAGGATAACAGCTTGTGCTTCTTATGTTTAGGTAATACACACATCTAAGAAAAGTCATAAATCACATCAGCACTTAGAAGGCCTTCCTCCTAAGTAGGGGTGTAAACCTGCTCCAACACTTTTGGGTGACTATTCAAGGACCAAACTGTCTCTGTCATCTTCTCATTTGGAAAGCTACTAAACTGTGCTCCCGGCATACTCAGGAAATCAAGTTTATTCCTTCTCAAGTCTCTGATGGAGTTGAAGACCAGGTAGCTTAGTTTTACAATGAAACTTAGCTTTTTAGGGATTAAGAAGTTTTTAGGTCTAGATAGATGTTTTAAGTTGATAATGACAAGATGTGATAGAGATTGATTTACATTCAGAATTTTAGATGCACCAAGATAGGAAAGATGTTTTCTTCATTGCTGTCATATACAAATAGCCAAAACACTAAGAATATAACATTTATATAATTCCTGATTGTTTCATGCTTCTTATTGCTATAGGTAGTTTATTGTACATATGTGTAATAATATAAATGTATATGTAAAAAAGAAAAGAAAAGAAAAAGAAAATGTTAGTTTCACTAGTAAAAATGTATAATTTTAACAATTTTTTTATTTACCATTGATAATGGAAAATCTGAAAATATATCTGGCTAGTATTTGTATATTTTGCTCTGAGCCCTTCTAGAAATAATCTATTAAACCAAAACAGAGGCAGGTGTGGTGTGGCAATACCCTTGAAATACTAATATTTGGGTGGTAGAAGCAGGAGGGTAGGGAGTTTAAAGCTATATTCAGTTACATAACAAGCTTAAGGTGAGAGACAGACAGACAGATGATAGACTGACAGATGATGATGATAGATAGATAGATAGATAGATAGATAGATAGATAGATACAGACAGGCAGATATATAATAGATAGATAGATGATAGATTAGATAGATAGATAGATAGATAGATAGATAGATAGATAGATAGATAGATAGGCAGCATGGTTTCATATCACAGCACTTATAATCACGTGTTAACAGGGTTTCCTGATTCATTTAACCTTCTCAGGTAATAGTCTCTACAAATATAGGGCAAAAAAAATCACATAATTTTACAACATGATACATTTGTTATGTCAGATTTAGTCTAACTGAAAAAGATCATCTGATGTTCCTGTGTACTTTCTTGTTTTGTTCTGTTTTGTTGGTATTTTGATAGAGGGCTTCTCTGTGTAACAGCCCTGGCTATTCTGGACTCACTTTGTAGACCAGGCTGCCCTCCAACTCACAGAGAACCACCTGAGGGCTGAGATTAATGGCATGCACCACCACAACCAGCCATTCCTGTACACTTTCACATATGCATTCCTCTGCAATTTGAGGTCTGGGAATTTAGGTTGTATTTGGTGTGGTTATTGCTTTCTGCTGGTGAACTTTATTTTATTCAGAATATAAGTACATGCTATTCCAAAGCAGTGATTTATTAACACTGGATATTTGTGGTGTGATTAGCATCTTCCTGGAGTCTGATGTATATGCATCCAAAACATTCTCACTGACATCTAACAGAGTCTGTGAAACAGGACCAGGGAGGTCAAGAATGTAAAAGCTGGAGAAGCCGTTTCTTCTCTGTGAAGTATTTATGATTTCTCACTTCTCCCTCTCAAATCTTCTTAGAAGCTCTGACACATACCCCATTGAAGTTTCACCAGGAGTGTAGATAGGTTGAAGGACACACAAGTAAAAAAGTTTGCTATTAGAATCGAGGTAGAAATAAATCACTAATCGTTATCTTCACATTCAGATGCAGGTCATTTGGTGTTTGCTTCTACCTAGGCCATCCAGCTAGGGAGTTGCCTCTAGCTTCAAAGAATTCTCCTCTGAGAGAAGACATCAGTCAAATCTTATCAAAAACAAAGTTAAATATAACAAGACGGAAGCTTTTAAAATCATTTTTACAGTGCTATTACAGAGCACTCTTTAATTTCTCTTGCCCAGAGAATCACAAAGTTACACAATGATCTATTGCTTCTGGTTAGTGTAAATTACTTGTCATCTGTTCAGGTGGCAGATATTTGTGTGACAAGTCACTTTCTAGTTGATCCTGGATAAAAAATTAAATCTGTTTTATTGCTCATGAGAAACAATTACTTCTTTTCCAGAGTACAAAGGAAAACGATTTTTCTCAATACTTTATTCTTTCTATTATATTCTTCAGAATGGGGGAGGTGGGATATCTGAACACTGTTCTAAAACTATCCATATTCCTATGGTGTCTCTTTTGTGCCAGAAATTGTGCTGACAGGACCAGGCACAAGAGCCATGACTGTTGCCCTCAAGAAGTCTTGAACTTGTGGAAGACTTTCATGTGAATCAGAAATGGGAAACAGGTGCATGAGAGTTAGGACAGATGATAATCACAGAGAGCAGCACCTATGCCCAAGGAAGGTACCAAATAAGCTGTCTTCAAAGAGGAAAGGAGTCAGAGGGTGGGGGCAGAGGACCAGGCAGTGGAAGAACAGGCTGAAGGGGCAAGAATGATCCCAGTTGTATTTGATATGACTGTGCAACAGGAAGGTGAGGGAAAAAAGAAGAGGAAGAAAAGGGAAAGAAGGTGAAATGGAGAAGAGCAAGAAGAGGGGAAGGAAGGCCAGATGGTAGAAGATAGTAAAGGATGTAGAAAAGTCATCTATGTCCAAACCAGAACGTGGTTTGTATCTGTGACACAGGCATAGGGAATATTTCAATACAAGTGGACAGGTGAGTTGTGTTACTGGTTCCTTCATGTGTTTGTTTTCAGTGGGTCCTCTAGAACCAGAGTATGCCAATCTGAGAGTGACAATAACCATCACATGGACTGAGGGAAGAAGTACTAAAGAGTTGGATTAAAACTGCTCAGAAAGGGAAAAGAATTAAAGAGTATTTTAGAAGTTAGGCAAAATAATATTTGACAGAATAATAATTGGATAAAGTAGAAAGTAAAAGTGAGGCGTGTTTCCAACTCCAGTTGGAAAATTTACTGCAAGACTTGGTCATGAAAACAGCATTGAAGTATAACAAAGAGTGGAATATTTCTAGATGGCCAAAAGAATGATTTCCTAATACTATTCGATGAGAAAACACAGTATTCGGTAAGTAAATGAAGCTAAAAAAAATGGAAATCTATAATAAGGTAAAGGAAGATGGGCCTTTACTCACATAATAAATCACAAAGCAAAAGTTTCACACAATCAGCAATGATTCCTTGGATGCAATATTAAAGGCCCATACGACAGACACACAAAATAGAAACATTGCACACCCTGATGTTTCAGAGCTTTTGCACATAAAGGAAAAAAAAAAGGAGTGAGTGACAAGAGAAAGGGAGAAAATATTTGAAAATTATGTATTTGATAAGGAATTAATTTTCACACTGTATACAGCCTTTCCAAAGCCAAGAACAATAATCCAGATACACAATTTGGCAAAGGACTTGCGTAGATACAAAGATAAATAAGCACGTGGACAGTGGCAGCGACAGTAGGAAAACACAAGTTAAAGCCACAAGAAGAGGCCACATCACACTCATTAAAATTGTTTCTATTTTAAAATGTCTCAGAAAATATAAAGAAGCGTTGAGCTAGTACACCTATTAGAAACCTTGCACCTGCTGCTGGAAATGTAAGTGGTGCACCCAACGGTGGGAAGCAGCATTGAGATGTGACATGGCAATTCCTTTCCTGCACATAGGCCCAAAAGAATTCAAAGCACATCCATGCTTTTCTCATCCTTATCTCAAATGTAGGAAGACAAAATGAATAATGTAATGTAAACCCTGTCTTGGGAAGAAAAATAAATTTATCTTCTTTTAAACATCTCCATTAGAACTCATTTTCACAGGGAACTTACTATCACATTTTAATAACTGTCAAGGTAGACAGGTCACTAACAAAGATGCAACTACAACTTTATATTTTCACAAAAACGATTAACAAAAAAAATAAATAAATAAAACGTGCTGAAGAGGTGGACCAGCTGTTAAGGGCATGTGCTGCTCCTAAGGTGGAGTAGAGTTCAGTTCCCAGCACACATGGAGGGTGTCTAACAACTGCCAGCATGCAGCCCTAGGGGACTCAGCACTCCCTCAGACTTCTGTATGAAGCTGTGCTCAAGTACAAATACCTACACCCACACCCACCACACACACACACACACACACACACACACACACACACACATTTAAAATAAAATTTTAAAAAATTTTTAAAGAAGCAATATAACTGGAATGTGAGGAACACGATAAAATGAAATTTCAATTCATGTTATGTGTCTTTCAAGATCAGAAAGGGCATAAATGTCCAATAATTTCATGCCGACAGACAAGAGACAGAATTAGCAATTTGCTCTTTTGTACTTTCAGCAAAATAAGAAGTTGCACATCATTCCCAAGGGTGTAATACTGGGACACAGAGACTTATCAAGCTGCTACAGTGGAAGATCACACTGCTCCTAAGTAGGGAACAGTTAACATACTTTATGCTTTCCTTGTTTTGAGGGCTTTTCTGGAATTTACTACCCTTGTTTTGCTTTTCAGGGGATAAAGTATCTCTTTTTTATACTTGAGGCTGCTTAAAGGAAACTGGTGTCCCAATACTTGATCATCTTTCATGATGACTAATTCCTGAACACACAGGCATATGTAAAAGGCTTTTAGAATAGCCTATTATGAAAACACATATTATTAATTCAGTATATTTTCAGGTTTCAAATCAAATTAGTCTTGGCTTCAAATTACTGCTACAAAGGTCAGTTGGATTAAGTGAGAGGCTATCACAGAAAATATTTAATGCAATTTTGATACTCACAAATGCACTTTTCAGTTTATAATCCCATTTAAATGTTTCCCTCAAAAACAAAACTATGATGTGTATACTTAATGCAGGTTAGTGCTCTATGTCAACAAACTTTATGTTGTTAAACAATTTTAGAGTTACAGAAATATGACTATAAGATACGGAAAGTTTCATTACATATCCCCACCTCTTCCTTACCCCTCAGGTTTCACTTTTATTATCAGCTAGTAACCCTGTAGTGCATCTGCTACCCCACTTTGGGCTCTTCAACAATAATATATTGTTAAATCCCATAGCTTGTACCTTTTAAAGATTAACTTGTTTTGACTTAGTACCACATATTTATGCATCCTCCTTGTTTCCCCTGTATCTTCTCATTTCTCTTTATTGTTGGAGAATATGCTATTCCTTCAAAGCACCAGGGTCTCCAGCACATATCAAAAGGAATTGCGGTTGTTGTTAAGTATGGCTAATGTAAATAAAACCGCTTCCAGCACTACAGGACTTTGTTATAAGTACAAGTTGTCACCTCATCTGAGGAAATATTAAAAGAATGTAAATGGAAGGCCTAATGGCATGCTAGTTCTTTGTTTTGATTTGCTTGTTTTTATATTTTTGATTATAATTTATTTATATTACATCCCTTTGTTCTTCCTGTTCCCACCCACCCTCTCTCTTCTGCCCTATTCCACTCCCCTAGACCTTTGACCTGTGGGGTCCTCCTCCCTCACCATCTGACCACAGCCTATCAAGTCTCATCTGGATAGCCTACATCCGTTTCCTCTGTGTTCCCACAGAGCCTCTTTGCCAAGGGGCAGCAATCATATCATGGGCTACCTCTGACATGAACTCTTGCATTCTAGTTTTATGATAGACTACCAGACTGTCTTCCAAAGGCAATGCACCATTTTTCACACCCATCAACATTCCTATTGCTCCCTATCCTCACCAGCTTTGAGAATCCCCAGAGTATAGATTTAGAAAGTCTAGGCAGTTTGTAGTAATGTTTTATTATTGTTTTTGTTTGCATTTCCCAGTGGTATATCATGTGAGACATCTTTTCCTATGCTTATGGGCAACCTCTATGTATTTTGATGAGGTATCTATTCTGGTATTTTTATTTTTTATAGCTTTTCCTTTCTTTTTTAAAAATTATAATTTATTCAGATTACATCCTGATTGTTATCCCCTTACTTGTATCTCCCCATTCACACCCTCCTTCCCTCTTTTGCCCAATTCCCCTCCCCTAGACCTGTGACAGAGGGGACCTCTTCACCCACCATATGACAACAGTCTATCGCAGCTGCAGCACACAGAGGAAGGGGAGGCAGGCTCTCCAGATGAGATCTGATAGGCTGTGGTATTTTTCTTTTAATATTTAAGAGATTGTGATATAATTAAGAAATTAATTTCTCTCACTATTTAGCTATGTTCTTGTTTTCAGGTATTTTTTTCTGCCTCTATGGTAAAATACTTTAAAAATATTGTCATTAATTCTCTCTTCTTCATTCTAAAATAAATTTTTATACAATATATCCTGACTATAGTTTACCCTCCCCCCTCTTCCAATATCCACTCTTTTACCCAACCAAATCCACATTCTCTCTGTCTCTGTCTCTATCTCTCTTTCTCTGCCTCTCTCTCTCTCTCTCTCTCTCTCTCTCTCTCTCCATCTCTCTCTCCTTCCCTCCCTCCCTGCCTCCCTCTCTCTCTTGCACATTAGGATACAAACATGATAATAATAATAATGATGATGATGATGATGACAATGATGATGATACATGAAAAATAACCATACTACAATCTACAGACTTAAATAAGTTAAATAATAAGGAGGAAGCTTAATTCTCATTCAAAATGGCAAATAGAATAAACAATGGAAGCAGTTGAAGAGAAGGAACAGGGCAGGAACCTACCATGGAGGCTCTCTGAAAGACTCCACCAAGTAGGAGATCCAAGCAGATGCTGAGACTCCCAGTCAAACGTCAGGGTGAAGTGTAGGGAGTCCATGGAAGAGTTATGGAATGGAAAGATCTGGAAGGGACAGCAGCTCCACATGGAGACCAATGGAAACAACAAATCTGGGAAAGGGCTGCAGAGACTAATGCACCAAGCAAGGACCAGTCATGTTAAGGACCTAGACCCTTGCTCAGATTAGTAGATGACAAGCACCCTTGTGGGTCACATAAAATAGGGAGTAGGGGCTACTTCTAACATGGACTCTGGTGCCCACTCATTGATCACATCCCCCTAGCAGAGCAGCCTTGCCAAACCAGCGAGGAAGAAGATGCAGGCAGTCCAGATGAGACTGGAGAGGCTGGGGTCAGATGATAAAGGAGAAAGCTTCCCTCTTTATGAGGACTAGGTGTGAATGAGGGAGGGAGGGTGGCACCAGGAGGAGATGAGGGAGGGGTTACAATTGGGATGTAAGTTGAATAAGTTAAAACAAAAGTTTTAAAAGAAGAAAGGAGGAGGGAGAGGAGGAGGAGGAGGAGAAGAAAAAGCTCACAAGAAACACTTATAGACATGGGGACACAGACATTCATACAGAAGTAAATCCCATAAAAACACAAAAATAGAAACTGTAATATATATGCAAAGATCTGTAAGGAAAAAAAGTTCTGACAAGGCATTATGAGATATAACCTCCAAAATGTCACCGAATTAGTTTTGTGTTGGCCATTTACTATTGGGCATTAATTTTCATTTTAGCTGTACACAACTGACAAATGTTAGAACAGCATCTCACATTGTGTTTATCTAGCACGTGTTTAAAGATGTCTTTTCCAGGGCTTCCTCGTCTTAGCATGCAAACTTTTGGGTAAGGTAGGTGTTTTTGATATAGTCATTGACAATAAATAAGCATACATCAAAATTTTTGTACTTCAACCAATCTGGCAGCTTGGTAAGGCAAAAACCAATTTTAAAATATTCATAATTGCTGATTGGTTTCCTATGATTTTAGAAAATTCATATTACAGTCAGATGGAAAAAGAAAATTATTCTCTAATGTTGCTACAGCAATCAAGATTGTCACAGCCCATTCCTGCCTTTTTTGTTTTTACCTCGCTATGCCTGCTACTTTCATTCTTATGTCTTAAATACTGAAGCAGGACTGCTCTCTAATTCCAGTTGTCCAAGATGAGGCACTTAATAAACTCTCTTGTTAAACCAACTTCACTGAAGAAATAGAAACAAATTGGTCATCCTATCAGAGGTGTGGAAACATCTGTTCTTGATGTGTGCACTGAATCCGTGCAGGTACTCTGGAAATTAGGGTGAAGACATTTGATAGCTGGGGTCAGGGCTGAAAATACAAGCACTATAATGAGCAAAGTAAGCACAGGCAATAATGCTACTCATGACATTGGCTTCACTTTGCATTTTGCGCTGTGCTCTGAACTTGGAAACCTGACTGTGCAAAAGCTCTTATGAGTTCCATTTGAGATAATCATTTCAATTCTGGTTTCTTCTAAATAACTGTAATATACAGTGAAGTGATGACTGCTGCTTAGATACCACGTGCTTTAGCACATTTTAACAGATTTGCTATCCTGTCCCATGATAGATCTGTCTTAACGTTAATCTATAAAGTCCTCTTCTGCAGTAAATTTACAGCAAGCACTAGGCTATTCTATTTCCACAGTGCACTCTTCCCTATGCATTGAGTAAAGACATGGATACCAGTAAGCAGCACAAATACTCTCCCGTAACTCCCACAAGGTAAAATTTTCAAGATTTATCCACTTGAAACAAATGCTTCTTTTTTCAATCAAGGAAAAAGATTGTAAGAGACAAAATATTAGAGGATTTTCTGAGAGATTGTGCTATACCCATAAGATACCAAAATATGAGCTGAACATGGATGACACCAATGAACATGAAAAACAAACAGAGAAAGATCTCACTATAGGCAACCAAGGCATGCTGAGGATGATAAAGGTGGCTTTTTCCAGGGAAGGGCACAGCATTTGGTCATCCAGAGCTAAACCTTCAACCCTGAAAACATGCATAAAGGTAACATTATACGGACTGAAGAGGTTCAGCTTAGAAATATAGATGCATATGCATATATATATATGTGTATATATATGTATATATATGCAATATGCGATAACAAGTAATGGAAAAAGAGGACATAAACTTGAAAGAAAGAGGGGAGTGTTATATGGGAGGACTTGGAACAAGGAAAAGAGAATAAATGTAATTAAATTATAATATCAAAAATTAAAATAAATAAGTATTGAAAAAATTTGTTTTTACTTCCTGATCTCTGTTACATAGGTGCTAGCTGCTTTGGATAAAATCTAAACTGTCAGTGAACACATCTGCTGCTCAATAAGCCTTGCTTTGACAAGTGGAAAGTAATACATAACAAGGCATAACCTTGTCGGTAGACAGTCCTCAAGTGAACAAGAGCCTCTTCAATGAAATATACTCCTTCAAAGGAATTCAGACTCTCATCTCAAGGCAAGTAAGGGGACTGGTCCTCAGACTCAGCTGTGCTAGGGAAGACGTATGCGCTTATGCTGAGCAATGCTGTTAGTGGCAGTAATGACAGCAGCCAGGCCCATCCCTTCCACAGGGAATGGCCATTGATATCCATGCAGCTAAGCCGTTCTTCAGAGAAGCTGATCTGAGTCATGAAGGAAGTCTGGTTTTGCTCTCACAACAGGCACAGAACCACATAATTTGTACAGCTTGAGTGGGAAAAGTCAATAGTGGGCAGAAACCTGACAATGGAACATTGAAATTACTGTCTCTCTTGCCACTTGATGACTTGAGGAAGTCAACAGAATGCCAGCTGAATGTTAGGAGAACTTCCTAAGGTACTCTTAAATATTGAAAGAGTCAAAATCCACCTAGTAACTTAATAATTGAAACTTCCCATCCTGCTCTGTGTCTTAAATTTAATTAAACCTTGTAATGCCTGCCCAATATTTTAAATCATCCCTTAGCAGAGACATTATTCTGAAGGACTGCATAGAAATTTAACAGATAATTACTCTGGGCTTGTGAGATGGGTCAGTGGTTGGTAGTAGCATTTGCTGCCAAACCTGATGACCAGAGTTTGAACCATGAAACCTATATAGTTGAAATAATCAACTCCTGAAAGGCGATCTCTGATTTCCACATATGCACCATGACACATGCAAACATTAGCACATATAAAATAAGTGAAACAAAAACATTTTAAAAAGATAATTACTTACCTATAAGAAAATGCATATAATGAGTCAAGTGTAAGAGTGTCTACAGAAGTGATAATTTTAGTACTACACGAGTAAGTTGGCTTCCACTTCTGATCTTTCTCCGTGCACAGATGAAATTTAAATTACTTGCAATACTACCTCCAGTGCTTTGTACACAAAAGATACTCTATAAATATTTTTGTATAATAAATAAATATGTGGAAAAATATAAACACTGAGTAGTATAAATACATTTGGTGTGATTATGGACTTGTTGCATCATGAGCAGCTGTGTTAATGGATATACTCATTATAAAAATACTGAAATTCTTGCAATATCTTATGAAAAACAAATGTTTATTGTTTTGGTACATATGAATAAAATATTTACAAATTCCTCAAAATAGAATGAAGAACTTTTAGGCATTTAGCTCCTGTATCTATTATTCATGACAGTAATGTCTACTTTCACCCTCAAGTCCTTGATGATTAACGGTAGCTTTTGCAAATTGCTCACACTTTCACCCTTGAGCACTTGCCTTGTAAAGAAACACTCTGACATGTATCCCAGGGAAATTTATGACACAGATGTATGTCAATCCTCCCATAATTATACTTTCCCCACCAACTCAAATGGATGGTGGGAAAAGTATGGAACCTTAAATATAGGCTTTGTTTTAAAAAAAAAAAAGTACTGTTATATAGGAAGCCATCACTTCCTTTTGTAAATGGCTTAGAGAAGTGAGTTCACTCCATTCAATCTGCAGAAATGGTTTCCTGGGGAAATTCCCCATCATCTATTTGATCAATAACAGAGAATGCATGGATATGAAAGTCTACACAAGCTAGTTTTGGACAGCAACTTATGGGTTTCAAGTTACAGATGCATGTCTAGTGTGCAAGAGACATGCAGAGTAAGTAGTCATTGCTTATTTCCTAAATATAAGTTATACTACTGAGATGAGCACTAGAAGCTACTAGTTTAAACTCACTATTCTTCTCATTTGCATAAGTTTCTCTTCCTGCCAAATGTCTACTCTTCTTCTCTCTTGAAATAAGAAGCTTAAAATATACATGACAATGTATTAGGAATTAGATATTCAACCTCAAATATAGTTTTTTTTTTTAATTTGGTAGTTCTTTGAGATTGTAAGGCCAGGCAAAACTCTCATCCAAAGCTTTTTTTTTTAATAACTAAACTTTAGAACATATGCTGGGACAGGGACTAGAAATTAATATACTCTTATACATTTATTTCTTCCTTCATTTCCCATCCTGGTCCTGTCTAGCTTGGGGATAAAGAAGATGTCAGTAGGATGCTTCATTCAACTCAGAAGTACCCAGAATTGATAGTGCCTACCAATCAATTTTGCTACATACCCATATGCTTTATTACAGATTAGTTATGAAATGTACCTCCAAATATTACATATTCAAGATTTAGTTTGTAGGCAAGAGTGTGAAGAGGTGAAATTTGGGGGAGGTGATCAGATCATGAGGTTTCTGACATCATCAGTAGAACGATCTGCTAATGGAGTCATAACTTGGTCAACAATGTAGAAGTGATAAAAATTTGGAAGGTAGGCACAATTTTGAGGAAATGGATGGATCACTGAGACTAAAACCTGGGAAGAAGTATTTGCTTTTTCACCCCTTTTCTCACTGTTTCCTGATTTTCATACGATAATGAACATTGTTCCCATCACGATGTCATCCTTAGCAGAGGCCCAAAGCAACAGTAGCCAAGTGATCATGAACAGAAACTTCCAAACACTATGACTTGAAAGAAATAGTTTTGCTTTTGTCAGGAATTTTTATCACAGTCATACAAAGTTGACCATTGTCCCCATATTGTAATTCCACCAAACCTTCACACAATTTTATATGGCTGGCATCTAAAAGATTAGGTAGTTACAAAATTGTGCTATGTGCATTGTCCAACAGTGGAGTTATAAATGAAATTGCTATCTAATGTGTTTTAAATATTTCTGTCAATAGATACATAGTGAATGCAATATCATCTAACCCCAAAATGTATGATCAAGTACCCATTTAAGAGTCAAGAGAATTAATTCATTTCCTTGAATTCATATTGAAATTTTCCTTTTCCAAAGTGTTTCCTTCTCTGTAAATTTTTGCCTCAAATTTTTTTGTCTTATTCTCATTACTTCCGCAACCAAAAAATATATAATTAAGAGTTTGCTTTCTATCATTGTGGACTGTTTACTGTCTAAATTATAAAACAATCTCTTTGAAAGCTCTCTTTCTTCAGCTTCTTAGAAGACTGCACTCCTGTGAAAGTATTGGTGGGCTAGAGGCATGCCTTTATTTCTCAGGTGAAATGAAAAGAAGTTAGACTGCAGTGTGGGAAAGGAAGCCCAATACCTGCCTCAGGTTTACTGCAAATATAGCATTATACAGATGATAGTATGAAGGTCAAGGAATAGCATATCAATCTCCTAAAGTCTTTAGGCATCCAGCGGCAGCTGGCCTGGGTCCCACATCCTGTGGGCTGGTGTAAGCACTGTTTACTTCCAAACAAAAATGGAGGAACCTTGAGGTTAAAAGATGCAAGGGCTCACGGGCCCATTTCTCCCTTGGGCAGCTACAGCGTTTTAGGGTGAGGCCTGTTGCTTGGCACTAGGCCAGGTTCCCAGTCTTACTGGGGATTAAGACCTAGCTAGCAGCAGTGGTAGAGCAGGCCCCAGTGGGTGAAAAGGCAGTTCCCCCATTGCTGACTGACTATACAGCGTCTAGTGGCACCGCTACTCCCTCTGCCCCAGTGATAAACGGAGTCTCAGGCAGTCATGGTGAAGTAGTGGTGAGGAAGAGAGTTCCTGAACACACCAGCCCAGCCTTTATTTATAAACCTTTGTCAATAGGCGGAGGGGGAGGCTTGAGAGTGAATGCATCTGATTCACTAAATGTGCTAAGATATTTAATCTACGTACAGTGATGCAGGAACTTGGGGGTCCTATCACAAGAAGGAGACAACAGCACTCAATTATGCTATGTGTGAGGGGATGACTTCTAGGTACAATTAAAGGTCATTTGCTTGGAGGCTAAGATCTCCTTACCATGAAGTGGGGTACTTCCAGGAATTCCTTGTACTTGATGAAAAAATTACAGGGTCAGGCCTGTAATCCTCTCTGAGGGATCCTTAAAGATCTGGGGTTACCAGATCAGGTGGAGTGCGACCCCGCTGAGAAAAGGGAGTCCACCAACATAGAGTGCAAAACTGGCTATCCAAAGAAGTCAGACTTCAACCTTATCCAGCAGAGCAACACAAAATTCAGGTATTGGTCTTGTATTCCATCACAGATTAGAATCTAGAGACTATTAGTAGCTCTGTGCTTTTGAAATGTAGCTGAATGCTACCCATGCACATTATCTAAAAGGGAGATAAGAATGCAGTTTTCCTTCTCAGTGAACCCAGGGATCCTTTATACATTTGACTTGGATATTCAGAAGGAATTTTATTTTGGCAATTTTTCATGTTATGTTTGCAGGTCTCTTTAATTATGACTAAACAAATTGTTTCCATTTGAACATATAACAGATGGTCAAATGCTACTATTTTTTAAAATATATGTTCCACATGAAAATGAATGCTATTTTTAAGATGTAAAACTTCTGTTATATAGTTTGAGTAAGGCTTCATAATGGTTGGAATATATGCAGTCCGTGATCTGCCCATGTTAGTGTTAAAGCAGCTTTTTCTGACTTTTGAACTTCATGCTGAGTAACCACATACCATACACATGACCCCAGGAGGACAATGCTGTTCTCATGAAATCAGGACAGGGGCTGGCGGGTTTCCTAAGCTATCTGGTGGTGTTTGAACTTCAGGCTTATGAACATTTTAAATCATAGAATGTTAGGCCCCAGTGCATCAGTAACTACACCCAGCCACCTGGCAGTTCAGCAACAAATTGAAGACTAGAGCTTATACCTGCTGGTTCTCCTGTCATTTCTGTGTCAGTCTATGTGCCTATTGCTGTGGTGTGAATGTCCACTTCAAAATTCCTGATGAAATTCAGCTGTCACTACAATAGCATTACAAGGCAGAATCTTGGAGGCATCACTAGACCGTGAGAGCCCTGCTGTCACGAATAGATTAGGGTTTCTTTTTCCCACGGGATTAGACTAGTTACTGATAAATAGGATGAAATGATCCTATTTCTCCTCTCGGCCTCACATGCTTGCTCACCACCTACCATGTTACACTACAGCACCAGACTTTCCCAGGTTCACTGCTACACTATGAGACCTCCTAATCCCAGAACCATTAAGTCATACAGACTCCACAAACCTTTATGAATTATACTCTGTGATGCTGTTACCGTTGCAGATAATGGATGACCGTACACACTTATATTGCAATAGTCATGTGGAAATGCCTAACTTGAGCTAGGATAATCTTAGAAGACTGGGTAATTATATATTGGAAAGTAGTTGTTTGAGAAACAGTACAAAAGAATAAAGCAAACCAGAGTATCACCAAGAATTAAAAAAAAAAAAAAAAAAAAAAAAAAAAAAAAAAGAACATTTCTGCCAAGCTAAGCTACTTTCCTGTGGCCTGACTGGGGCTTATGGTGACTGAGACAAACATCTGCCATCTTCCTACTGTATAGGTCCATTCTAATGAGATTCAGCATACACACATTTTAGCCAAGCAATCCCACTCTAGCCTGTAGGAGGTCTTCCTGCAGATGGCTAGGCCAGTCCTACTTCAACTTAAGTATGAAAATGCTAGCTTGCCTAGGATCTAATAGGTCTTCAGGGAAAAGACAAAGGTTTGTTGCACTTCCTGTTTCCTGTGGCAACTTCTTAAATAGATAGTTACAACATCATATTTTTGAAATTGAAATTAGAAATTGGTAACTAAATATTCCCTTGGAAAATAAATCTATAGAATTGTAACAGTTTCAGCAATGTGAATCAGTTATTTTTATTTTATGCATTTATGATCTTATAAGATTAAAAATAAAACACTTTATTATAAGTTTTTGGCCTATACTCCTTTTGTAAATTGGGTAATAATTTCAATGTGTACTTTAATTATAATAAAATTTGAAGGAATGTGTTGGCGTCAGTGTGATCCTATTTTCCAAATTAAAGGCTTTCAAAAAAACTGCATCATATATGATTCTTAACTAAGATGTTTCACATCCACTTTCAGACAAAAGAATGAAAGGCTTAGTGCCTATCAGTGCTATTGTCTGATAACTATACATTCACACAGCATCTAAATTACATATGGAAATTCTTTTAGCATATTAACCTATAATTCGAAAGAAAGCCCTCATTTTAAGGCTGTCTCTTCAGCAATTACCAGAATATGGTTCAGCAAAAGGTCACTTGGGTTCAATGAGGTACAGCAAGACGCTGTCAGCAAGCAACTTTGGGGAGAAAAAACTATTAAAAATATGAGAGGTAAGCAATGGCTGGACTGGTAAATTGGATCTTCACTCATCAGCCGCTTTTCAAGGGTTGGGTGAGAGACCTGAGAAAATTACACAGGAGCTTTGTACACACTGTGGAGCATTTCCAAACTTCTTAGGCATGCCAGGGATCACACTGCAGTTTCATGCATTTTGTTTTAATTGTCATAGAATTAGCATCCAAAGAGCACAGCTGTTATAACAAGAAACAGTAAATCATCCACGGGAGACCACACTTCCAAATTTTCCCTAATCATTTGCATTCTCTACCTCACTTGTAATAGTGGCAACGAATCCAAAACCATGACCAGGAAACCAAAGCTCAGTACTATACACTCCTCCATCCTGAGCGCTCTGCACTTAGCTGCTCTGCCACATGGATGCTACAGGCAACACATTGCTCCATCCTGGAGTAACATGATGAGGGAAACATTAACAACCCAAATCCCTCGAAGCAGCATTCATAGATGGTGAGCAAACAGGAAAAATGTATCTTTTCCACAAATACACACTAAATCATATTCTGTTGTGGTTACTTGAAATATCGAGTTGTCTTTTTTCCTTGAATCAAAAGGACTACAAGAAGAATTTGGAACCCACCAGAGATAAGAAGAAAAATACCTTTTTAAATATGACTTGATGAAGTAGAAGAGATTAATGAGCAGGTATGGAGAAGTCCTTTCTTTCTAATGAATCATTAGCAAACATTCATGTTCTGGTTTGCCCATTTGGCAAAGCTGCAATAAAAACCATACCAAAGTCTAGCCTAAGTGGGAATAGCTCTCCGTGGTAATTATGAGAATCAAGGGGCAGTATGAAATGTTCATGTTTTTAGATGACATCAGGTATGTTTAAGGTGGCTTGGCCCCAACAGAAGAGCATGTTTTTATTCACCTAGACACCATGTAAGGCAATCAGAAAGTGAGGATGCTTACTTATCTCAAAGCTTGATGTTTGGGTTCATTGTGGCATATCCCATGGTGACCACTGCCCGAAAGCAAGAGTGTCTAAGAGATACAGGGGTAAGACAGCACTTTATAGCATTTTGTAAGATGAGGCCTGAAGGTGAAGGTCATATTAACATTTCTAATTTGATTTCATCTTTAATTTTATGAAGCATAACACAAATGCTGATTTTATTGTTCTTATGGAGGCAATCCTGGAAAACTGATTGGTTCACACAGCAAAGTGTACTACTTTTCCAAGGGTACTGTCACTTTAGTAAAGGTCAATGGCAACTATAGGACTTGTGTGTGTGTGAGTGTGTGTGTGTGTATCTCTGTGTGTTTGAATGTGCATTCCAATATGCATGAGTGTGAGTGTGAGAAAGATACACACAAAACAAAACAATATAGAGAGACATAGAGAAGTCAAGTCAGAGAGAAAGTAAAATTTTTGAGTATGTTCACATTTCTACTATTCAAATTGAACAGTTGAAGCTCTAGTTCAAATGCAACTCAGTCTGAATGCTTTTATTTTCCAGATGCCCTTACTGGGAACTTACCATAAGTTCAGGTCATAAGTTTCATGGAACCCCAGACTTGTGGAACAGCTATGCAAGTATATATCAGACAATAGGCATGTGCCCCTTTCATAAGGGCAGAATTCATTCTGTTCCTAGTTTGGGTCTGCAGGACAGACAAAAGCCCATCCTTTAGGAGAAGGAAAGAGACAGAGTATCAACAGCTAGCAAGACTTCTCAGTAGGCTGGAAGAGCCTTTTCAGACAGATGCTGGCTTCTCCGCCCATTCTGTCAGGAGAAAACTAGAGTCACACGTCCTCAATGTGATGCTCTTCAGGTTTATTCACTAAAGGAAAAATCACCCCATCATAATACTCAAGCTGCTAGCTTTTTTTTTTCATCTAACAACACTCCAGCCTATTGGGCAGAAACCCATACTGGGTTGTGCAGTAGAAAATGTGTGGTCTCTAGGCCGGGGAGGAGTCACATGGAAAATGTTAAATGCTC
The DNA here is from genome assembly GCF_964271855.1 of Acomys minous. Taxonomy (NCBI): domain Eukaryota; kingdom Metazoa; phylum Chordata; class Mammalia; order Rodentia; family Muridae; genus Acomys; species Acomys minous. The sequence continues at coordinate 129,036,899 of NC_140483.1, forward strand.
ACTAGCCAAAGGATTTCTGCCTGCTGCTCACTCTACAACCAAAAATCACCCACATTTCCCCCCAGTGCAGCCACTCTCCCCTTATTCTTCCTTCTACCTGAAGATGAGGATTAGAAGATATTTATTTTTGCAAAAGCTCAATACTTAGACATACATGTTTCACACATGGCACATACATTTTTCAGAGTGCAGAAAAGACAGAAAGAGGAAAGGTGGAGTAAGGAAAGAAGGGAGGGAGAAAAGAAGATTGAATGTTTCATCATAAAGGGAAAATGAATGTGGAGCATCACAAGGGCAGTGTCAGTGTCTGCAAAGATGTATGATGAGTCTGTAGAGTCATGTCCCTATCAGTATAGATTCTACCTCAGAACCATTGACCCTGTAATATGGGACTATCTACTTCTCTAAATGTGTCTAAAAGGAAGTTTAGGATAGACATTTCCAGAACACTTCAAATGAAAGGTATTATATGTGCAAAGAGTTTTGTCTAAAACAGACTCAGGGGTGATAGAGAAGAAATATGTCAAGGTAAACATGTTTTGTGTCTTGCACTCTGTGTTCAAGGGGCAGCAGATTATTTCTTTGGGACTACTAATGACCTCAACTAAACAGCCAAGTTAGAGAGTCTGAGTATATTGACCCACTAAATCATTTTTACCAGGGAAAGTGTAAAACCAAGCTCTTTTCTCTGAAACTTGAATCATACTCCAGAGAGTGCTATTGAGGAATATCTGTGGCCTGTGTTTCTTCACAATTATTTTTCAAGTATGTAGTCACCCAGAATAGATAAACATTGTACAGATTCTGTGTGGCTTGAAATAAGCATCATATATGTATTAATTAATTTAGTATTATTTTCCAATTTGTGAACCATAACTCCAAGGAGAAGCATTACCACTACAAGAAACTCAAGTCTGTGTTCAGTGAGATCTTGTGGGAGAGAAGAGTTCCTTCCAAGGATGATAAAAGGGAGAGACTTATGATTGATAAACTTGTAGATCATAATATGTGGTAGGTTGTTGGTGTTTGTATAAGTCTCCTAAATTTTCTCCCTTCCTCTTCTTCATCTAGAAGAGCTTTTTGCATCCTTCTGGATTCAGCATAAGCATCACTGCATTAAGGAAGCTCTCACCATCCTCTATGCTCCCGCACACTGGAATGGGTCCCCTTATTCTAAAAATCAAAAACAAACACAACAGAAACCCAGCTATTCTTTCTTTACTTCTCTGGAGTCAGTCTCCAGCACATGAAGGGAATTTCCATAAAATTAGGCTCCACATTGCCTAGAACATGACAACTATCCCAACAATGCTGTGTCAACTGAAATAATAGAAGCAAACTTAGCACTGTTCAATAAAACAGCAAGAGCGAATGAGATGTCATTAGAGCATCTGCTTCATTCATAACATCCTCCACTTGAGAATATCTTGAATATCTATCTATAGAAAATTATATACAAATTATTATTCCTCACTAAAAAGAATGGATTACAAGTAATAATGAATTGAGAGAAAGAAGCCAGATATAACCTTGAAGGAGAAAACAAAGGGATTCTTAGTGTGTAATATGTTTGTATGAGGTATCAGAACCCACATAAATGTCATGGTTTCTTATGAGTGGAAAGTTGTTTGAAGTGTCACTTAAGCAGCCTGACAATGAGAAAGGCCGTGACACTTGGGAAGCCAGGGACCAAATCATGCAAATAGAATGCCTTCTTTCAACCTCAAGAAGATTCCTAGACCTTCTTTTCTAGTGTGATCCATATCTTTTGTCCATGAGTGTTTTAACATATGATTTACTCTTGTCATGTTTCACTCATTCATGTTGCTTTGGAGTTTTATTTGCTATGTTTTCTTTTAAGAGAAACATGGGGCTACAAAAGAAATCAACCATGTTTTATAAAATGAAGGCAAATTGCAGCAGAAAATATGTTCGTGAGTATCTATATTCTAAATATGCAAGAGTCATTAATTGGCATCCATTAGCTCTTCAGTGCATCCCTGTAGTTCAATCTTGTACTAATGAATTTGAGATGTTCTGTCCAGAGAACACTATAGACCATGTCTTAAGCCACCACCTGTAGGGATCAACTGTGACTCATAGTGTTGAAAGTTAAAGAATAGGATTATTTCTTCAACCAGAAGTAATTGCTGAGAAAAAAGTACTCACTAAGAAATCACAAATGATACTGCAAACATGCCAAAATTCTTATATACCAGAAAGCAATGTTTACCAGGAACCCATTCATTTAAATTACATATGTCCTTTTAGCACAATACAAGCAGGAAATTCCTGAACAATACTTAGAGAATATTCCATTACCAAAATATGGTTCTATTTCTTGTCTTCTAACTTTAAGTGTGCATCTTACAAAATCTATTCATCAAAAAAAGTCTATATCTTATTTGAGATAATAAAAATTATCAAGATATTCATTACTTCTATCATCCCATTTCTTTCTTTCAAATTAAATAAACTGAATTATATGCTCATTTATATGCAAAGTGACCCAGGAGAGAGTCTAAGGTCAGCAAAGGCTAACCTGCAGGTGAACAAGTGGCAAGAACAGAATAAAAGACATGAATGGAGAGAAGATGTTTCTTTCTTTCTTTCTTCTTTCTTTCTTTCTTTCTTTCTTTCTTTCTTTCTTTCTTTCTTTCTTTCATTTTTCTTAACCATTCCAGGCTGTAGCATTCGTCATAAGAACTCAGGGTAGAATGTGCTGGCTTCAATTTGAATACCTACCTCACATTAACATTTAATGGAAATTCAGAATGCAAATTATCTAGATTACACAAGAAGTTAGGTTCACATACTTACCTATAAGCACAATGTTAGTATGACTAAAAGCTAATCATATCCTAAAGACCAAAAAATATCTATCGTCTTAACTGGTTAACCTCTCTGGATAAGACTACAGTATTTTTGTCTATCTTTGTTTTCCAAACTCTCAAGAAATGTAAGTTATTTTTATTATGAAAACTGTTCTCTTAAGTAAAGAAATTTATGTGACTTTCATCTAAACAAAATATTTTCCAGGAAGCCTCTGATCTTGGTCTGAACTAGTGTCTTACTCCACCTTATAGCACTTTCCATGGCACTATATACATATACATATATATACTATATATAGTATATGTAGTATATACATATATACATACACATCCATAGGTTTTCCTGCAGAAACCATGCTTGATTTGGAATTCTCAACAGAATAGAACAAATATTTGTATACACTTAAAATACTCAAAATGTACTTTATACATTTAAAGTATACTATATACTTTCTTTTTTTTACTTTATTAATTTATTCTTGTTACATCTCAATGGTTATCCCATCCCTTGTATCCTCCCATTCTATACTTGTTGTGTCTATAAATTTTAAGTCATGGCTTCAAGTTAAGTGATATTTGTCTCCAATATCAACTTTAGGGAGACCTGGTGGCACTCAGAGGAAGGACAGCAGGTTACCAAGAAGTGACTTGATACCCTATGAACATATACAGGGGGAGGTAATCCCCCTCAGGAACAGTCATAGGGGAGGGGAATAAGGGGAAAATGGGAGGAAGGGAAGAATGGGAGGATACAAGGGATAGGATAACCATTGAGATGTAACAAGAATACATTAATAAAGTAAAAAAAAAAAAAAGAAATACTCAGCATGAATGACATCAGATGATTTGAAAATTAAGTAAAGACATCATTCCAGATACTCAGTCTGAGACAGGGAGTCCATGAATATGACTCCCCCTGTGTCATTCTGTGTTCCATTGTGAGATCTTGTGTTCTTAGGATCTGTGACCTCCAGGAGATAGTGTGTTTGTTCCTGAAACAATGAATCACAGAAGAAAGGAAAATCACACCTAGAAGTGACAGCCTGATTTTGTCCTTAGTTCTTGCCTCATTGCTGAGAAGACATACCAAAACCAGTGTCCCAGCTGTGTCACATCCCACTACTGCTTATGACAAAACCTTTCAGTGGGTAGTGTTTCAGTTATTTCTGACAGCATTTCTTGACAACACATTTTAGAATCATTTTATCAACTTGTACCCTGGAAGGAGCGCTGTACAAAATTTTTATTTAAAAATCTTTGAAGGGATTGCTTCATATATAGTCTATGTTTTAGGATATGATATTAATATTGAATTGCACTTTAATTTTTTGTTTTTAAGTTTGGTAGCTCTTTATCTTTTTATTACCTACTTTGATACCAATCTCTTTAAAGTGATTTCTCATTTGAGAGTATTTTCATTTTTCACATTTTTATATTGTTCTTTTCTTTCCCTACATTCTCTGCTAAATTTTTGTCTGATTTCATTCTTTATTCTCATCGTCTCTTTCAAATCCCGAACATATTTATAGCAGGGTTTTAAAGGTGCTTGCCCAGAAATTTCAAGTCCTGACTGTCTGTCTTCAGGACTGTTCGTATTGGCTCTTCATCCTGTGCACAGATGACATTCTTGTCCTGCCTTTTTAAATATCCTTTTTTTTAAAAGTATTTTTATTTTATTCTAGACAGCCTGCATTGTGTGAAAACCTACAGAACTTAGACCATGCTGCTCCTTTTTCAAGGGCATTAAAGTTTTTTTCCAGCAGATGGTTACACTAGCGACAGAGTAACCAGCTTGGGAAGCAGGGTCTGTTTTAAGCTTCACATAGTAGGACGATTCTCCTTTGCTAAGTGGCTACAGCTCTGTGCTAAGTACACAGACTGAGTCTTTACTTCTAGCACCCACTTCCTGACATTGAAATGACAGCGACCCTCTGGACAGAGTTCACATCTTTGATATCCAATAGGAAAGTTCTTGTAGAGTCTCCTCTCAATATCGGAATCCCATATTGCCCACACTCAAACCAAAAATCACTGCCTCCTCTATTGTGTCCAGCCTTAGGGTTGGTTTGTGCTAAATAAAAGTCATCCTTAGACAGTTACTTCATTCTTGTCTGATGTACAAATCTAGAGGCAATTAAAGAGGGTTAGAAATAAATAAAGTGAACATTATTCAAAGATACACCCTGAGTCCTTGTTAACTTGCTTTAATCCTTCTCATATCAGGGAAAAGGTTAATTTTTTTTAGTTTCTAACTAAAAAAACAGCTCTGTGTGAGAAAGCTTTTTCTTAAGCGTAAGACTGACTTACGACAGTTTTAGAGGAGATGATAAATTTCCTGTCATAGCAGGGATGGTCAAAAGAGATAATCAGTCAGGGCTCATTCCAGTGAGAGGCCAGTAGCCATCAAGGCAAAGAGACTCCTGCAATGCTGGGCAGCTCAGGAGGTTGGGAGGGTGGACAAGACTTACTGATAGCCACCAGACCCATCCCTACACACTCCACATGTGTATCCAAGGATGGACGCGACTTACTGATAGTCACCAGTCCCATCCTTACACACGCCACAGATGTACGCAGACCACACATTTAATTTTTTGGACAGGGTGCTCAGAAATGCTCACCTCCCTCCGGTCAGTTACAAAGTAGTAAGTATACAGATTCTTTGGGTGGTTTCATCTTCAAGGGTGGCTAAAATATTCTTGCTTTATCATGACAACCTTGCATTCACTTCAACAGTATTTACCCTTTATTTTCAATTGTGGTTACTTTTACTATATCTCCTAAAATATAATATGCGACATTATTAAAACTGAAACGTAGTGCCAATTAAACTGTTCACTTATTAACAATTAACCAAATCATGCCAAAAGAAAGTTTACACAAGGCAAAATTCAAATGGATAGGATGTAGTAAAAATACTGACAACTAGAAAAATTAAAATTCAGAAGAAGTATCCTTTTCACTTTCATTGTTAAGTAAAGTGAATCAAAATGACTTTAAAGTCCTGATTGGCATAAACAATTGAAACCACTTCTGCTGAAAATAGGGTTGAAAATCACAGTTCTCCTAATCAAAACCCAGCTGCTAGTAATTAAAATTCCTGGCTTTTGAAATGTAATCTTTCATCACACACTATTAAATATTGCCTGATTTTATCATGAAAGGAATAGATGTGTTAGCAATATATAAATTTTTCTAGCTAATTAAAAACAAAACAAAACAAAACCCTTATTTGTCCTTCCTCGCCATCAACCTTGCAGCAGCCATGGAGCAGCTGAGGCTGCCACCGACTCCACAATGCCAGAATGAGCCAAAGTCAAGCCCAAGCCTGAGCCCGAGCCCAAGACCTAGCTAGAGTGCAGCACTTTGTCGAGAAAGTCAGAGAAGAGCATCATAGAGAATAGATGTAACTCTAGTAAATGTGTCCCAGCACACCTGTAATTTATGTTAATTAGAATTGTTTAATACGTGTGTGTGTGTGTGTGTGTGTGTGTGTGTGTGTGTGTGTGTGTATGCACATCAACCCTGCATCATGCAGCCACTACCTCTGCAGCTCCTGTTGCTCACCCAGTTGGGTGAGCCAGTGGTGGGGCAGGGATCTTTGGCCAGTAGCAAGATCATCGCTTCAGAAACAAGAAACCTTGATAGAAACAAATGACTCGTTTTAATGAGTAGTGGCATGAAAAGCTATTTGGGATGTATATTGCAGCTGGCAATGCAACGTCGATGAATAAACGTGCGATGGAGAAGTGGTGCCCAGTGGAGAGAAGCAGAACTAGGAGGAGCATATTACTGCTGTGTAGCGTGGCTAGGGTGTTATGCAGCAGCCTGGAGCTCACACTGGATCAGCTTCCTGAACACACTGTGCAAGCATACGACTGCCCTGGCTTCTAAGCAGGGCAGGATATCCAAGATGGAGAACCACTCATTTTCTGAACTGGACCTCCTCAAAAGACCTCCATGGTCTGTGCTGCCACATAGGGCCATGTTGATGTCTGTGGTCCTTGCTATTGTTAGAGACCATGTTGATGCTCATGGTCTGTGCTGCTACCAGAGACCAGGTTGATGTCTGAGATCAGGACTGCCTCAGAAGACCTGATTGATCTCTGTTGTTTGTGCTGCCATGAAGGCCATGTTGATGTCTGTGGCCTAGGCTGCCACCTGAGGCCATGCTAATGTCCATGGTCCACACTGAGGATGTGTGCTACCACCAGGGACCATGCTGAGTTTCCTGATCTATGCAGAAGCAGGAAACCATGTGGAAGTCCGTGATCTGTTGCTGGTTGTTACTGACAAGGAAGCTTCTGTTGGCTGTGAGAGAGATAACTGCAGACTCATGGTTGAGAATGAAAGACATTGAAAGTTTCTGTGACAGCCACCACCCAAAAGAAACAGTTTAGACAGGAAGCCATTAGAAAGTGTCCTTAAAATTTGTTCCTGCCCTGCGAACATGTCTGGCAGAGATATTAGGCCAGAAAGCCCAAGATGAGGCTCCAACGTTATAAAGTGTATTGGGTGACTGGTCAGGCAGTAAATTATCTTAAGTCAATTTGTACATTTTGGAAGCTGCTAATCCACACTGCTGGTTCACTCAGGAATTTAAGTTTTATTCCTTCTCAAGTCTGAGGGGCATTGAAGACAAGATAGTATAGTTTTACAACAAAGTTTTACTGATTAGAGGACAAGATCCTTTGTTTTTTTTTATTGAAAAATAAAATCATTCATATTACATCTCAATTGCTATCCAATCCCATGCATTCTCCCATTCCTCCCTCCCTCCTGCTTTCACCTCATTCCCCTTCCCTATAACTGGGACTGAAGGGGACCTCCTCCCCTTGAATACAATGCTAGGATATAGTTTCTTCTTGGTAGTCTGCTATCCTTCCTCCAAATGCCATCGGGCCTCCTCATCAAGGGGACATGGCCAAATATGGGGCACCAGAGTTTGTGTGAAAGTCAGTTCCCAGTCTCCACTTAACTGTGGAGAATGTCCTGTCCCTTGGCTAGGTCTGAGTAGGGGTTTGATGATGACTGCACGTATTGTCCTTGGTTGGTACCTTAGATCGAGCAAACCCCTGTGCCCAGATCTGCCCATCATAGTGTTCTTCTTGTAGGTTTCTAGGACCCTCTGGGTCCATCCATTTCCCTATCTCCTATATTTTTCTCACCTTAGGATGTCTTTACATCTATCCTACTTTCCTGGTAAGTGAAGACTTTCATGAGACATGCCCCTTGGGCTAATGTCCAGTTATAAGTGAGTATATACCATTTGAGTCTCTCTGCTTCTGGGTTAACTCACTCATTATGATCATTTCTAGTTCCATCCATTTGTCCACAAATTTTGTAAATTCCTTGTTTTTAATAGCTGAGTAGTATTCCATAGTGTAAATGTACCACAGTTTTTTTTTTTTTTTTTTTTATCCATTCTTCTACTGAGGGACATTTAGGCTGTTTCCATGTTCTGGCTATTATGAATAAGGCCACTATGAACATGGTTGAGCATATATCCCTGTTGTGTGCTGGAGCATCTCCTGGGTATATTCCAAGGAGTAGAATAGCTGAGTCTTGAGGAAACCCTATTCCCAGTTTTCTGAGATAGCGCCAGACAGATTTCCAAAGTGGCTGCACTAGTCTGCATTCCCACCAGCAATGAAGGAGTGTTCCTTTTTCTCCACATCCTTGCCAGCATGTGGTGTCACTTGAATTTTTGACCTTGGCCATTCTGATAGGAGTAGAAGCAGAAAAAGCATTTGACAAAATCCAACACCCTTTCATGTTTAAAGTTTTAGGGAGATCGGGAATACAAGGCACATACCTCAACATAATAAAGGCTGTAGCAAGCCAATAGCCAACATCAAATTAAATGGAGAGATACTCAAGGAAATTCCTCTAAAATCAGGAACCAGACACGGCTGCCCACTTTTTCCATATCTCTTCAATATAGTTCTTGAAGTTCTAGCCAGAGCAATAAGACAACTAAAGGAAATCAAGGGGATCCAAATGGGAAAGGAGGAAGTCAAACTATTCCTATTTGCAGATGATATGATGGTGTACATAAGTGACCCCCAAAATTCCACCAGAGAACTACAGCTGATAAACACCTTCAGCAAATTGGCTGGATACAAAATTAACTCAAAAAAGTCAGTAGTCTTCCCATATACAAATGACAAACATACAGAGGAAGAAATTAAGAAAGCTACACCCTTCATGATAGCCACAAGCAATATAAAATATCTAGGACAAGATCATTTTAGATCAAGATAAAGAAGTTAAGCTATTAGAGTTCAGATAGGATAGATATTGAATCTCATTCAGAAATTTAGACTCAACAAGACAGGAAAAACACTTACTTCAAACTGGATGAATGCAGATGGCCAAGTCACTATGAATGTAACATGTGTAGAACTCATTATTCTCATGATTGTCACATGGTTCTCCCTGCTGTATGTAGTTTGTTTCATACATGTGTAATAAAATAAAAGAATTTTAAAAAACAAATAAAATAAAATAAAATGTGATAAAGATGATGAAGTGTGATTCTTCACAGCTGATGGCTTCTGGTGGGGGATGGAAAAGACTGTTATCTTTAAGGGTCTGGCCAGTGGGAATTTGACTAGGCTTCAATGAATAAGTGGACAACACAAATCGGACTTGCTGTATTTCTCTCTCTCTTTTTTTTTTTAAAGGAGAGTGCACCAGGATAGACCTGGGAGGAGTGTGAGCCAGATGCATTGTATGAAATTCCCAAATAATCGATAAAATATTTTATTAGAAAAAATATTTCAGTTGCCAAAACTCAATATGCAAAAAATCTGTGTTTAGTCGTAAGTTAGGGGACATTTCAGAGCATCTTATCTCAGTTGCTGTAGTGAGCATAGGTTAGAAGTTGGGGTGATCTGAGATGTAAGAATTGCTTTATTTTCATTTCCTCTCTGAAGTCCAGGGACAACCCACAGCACATTGACGTTGGTCTTACTGGGTTTTGTGGGTCTTTTTCTAGTCAATAATCTTCTATGATTCTACTTTACTGTTCTCTTCTGTTTTGTTCCTACCTTTGCTTTTGAGAGAAATAGAGAGAAAGAGAAAATGTGAAGTCAAATACGGGTAGATTGGGAAGGAAGGGAATCTGGGAGGAGTTGAGGCAGGGAAAATATATGATAAAATATAATGTATGAAAAACTTAAGAAAAAATTTAATGACAAAAAATTAAAAGAAATATTCCAACTAATTACCAATCAAAATATAAAAAAAAGATAACTGGTATACTAGACCTATACAAGTAACCTCATATGCTTTCATATCTATTTCTTCTAACTGTGCAACACTATTGCATCTTATTCTTTAGTTTTAGCCTGAGAGAAAGATACTTTGAACTTTTGCACTTCTATATTATAGCTTTATAATGTTACTTTATTTCAACATCTAAAAATTTCTAAAAAGATGATGAATAGCAACATTCAAATTTAGAGGAGTAAATATTACCCAATATATTATGTGCAATATTCACATTGTGGTAATAATATAAAAATAATTTTATCTGTAATATTCCATTACAAATTATGCTAAGCAACCCTTTAAATATAATTTTAAAACACCTTCAGACTGATGGTCTAGCTCTGTGGTGGAGCACTAGTTTTGCCTGTAGTAAACCTTTTTTTTTTTTTAATATCTACCACCAAAAATAATTACTAAGAATTTTCCTATCTTTTTAGGATAAGGAATACTTTATTATAGTACCTGTATAGTTCTTTATCAACTTGTCTTTAAGCTTAAAAAGATGGCATGGTAAGTGTGTTCTAAAGAAATATTTAAGATGTATATAAGGGGGGAGGAAGGAACAGAGGGAGGGAGAGCAGGAGGGAGGGGAAGTTGGTGTACATCTATGCAAATAGAAGTAATAATCCTGCAACCTGGGTAAAATGAGGGAGAAAAGTATATACTGCACAATTCCTTTCACGTGAATTAAAAAGTACTTAGATTATAGAAATCACCCATGTAACAATCATGGGTTTATTTGGAGTGGGCAATAAAAATGGGAAAGGGATGTTCTGTAAAAGGCATTCTGAGACATAGCCTTCTAAGGTTACTCCATTAGTCTTCCTTGAACAGTTCCTAGTCAGAGATCTGGTGTGGGAGGTCAGCATTCCCCAGGCTTGCATAGATACAGAGATATCAGTGGACCAACAGAGCATCTCAAAACTAGTTAGACATTTGTACAGTTGAACTACAATCTCATAGACATGTCCTGCACAAATAGCTTAATGAGGAGGAAAGGGGATAAAACTAAAGAGATTTGCATCTCTTCTCAGCAAACTGTAAAAGGTCTTGAACAAACAGATGATTAAATAAAAACCTGCTTTATATGGCCAATATTGGACGTGTTGGCATAATTATACTGGCAAGAGAAGGGGTCATAGTAGACATCAGTCATAGTTCCAAGAAAACAGCATGACCTCTTCTTAACTCTTGTAAGGAAACAACTGCTCCTTGAAGGGGCAGGAGTGTGGAGCTGCACCATGAATAAATTGAAGTTAAGCCAAAACATATTTATCAAATTTAATCACTGATCATCTCAAATTAAAATCCAGAGGGTCCTAGAAGCCTACAAGTAGAACATTATGATAGGCAGATTTTGGCACAGGGGTCCCGCTCAAACTAAGGCACCAGCCGAGGACAATACAGGCAGTAAACCTTAAACCCCTACCCAGATCTAGACAATGGACAGAACACTCTCCACAGTAGAGTGGAGAGTGGGATATGACTTTCTTACGTACTCTGGTGCCTCACATTTGACCATGTCCCCTGGAGGGGGAGACCTGGTGGCACTCAGAGGAAGGACAGCAGGTTACCAAGAAGAGACTTGATACCCTATGAACATATACAGGGGGAGGTAATCCCCCTCAGGAACAGTCATAGGGGAGGGGAATAAGGGGAAAATGGGAGGGAGGGAAGAATGGGAGGATACAAGGGATGGGATAACCATTGAGATGTAACAAGAATAAATTAATAAAGGAGAAGAAAAAATAAAATAAAATAAAATAAAATAAAATAAATAAATAAATAAATAAAATCCTAAGTATGCAGTATAATGTTTTTAAGGCATTATGACGTTCTTGTGCTACATAACTCGAAGTCAGAAAATTCTCAGATGGTTTCATTTGATGCCTAAAATCAACTAATTAATATGAACAGTCATAGTAAACAATGATTATACTTGAATTTTAGTCTAATAATGCATTATACATATAGTCAGTCTAGCAAAATATTTTCTATGTGCCAAATCTATTCTGCCATATGTATTAATAAATGAGGCCTATTTTAAACATACTCATATGGTAAGCACCATGGGCCTATGACATATTGTGATCCTCCAGTTAATCTACTTTATAGTTTAACCACCAGGGAAATATGGCATCATTAGTCTCTCATGTGCCTGAGTACTTTGTATCTGTGAAATCATCACTGTGGTGAGCAAAATGTCCTATGTGGTTCCAAATGGAGCAGAGTTTCAAAACAGCACTGATTTTGAAACAAAATAGGGATTTTCTGTAGTTGGACTCCAAAAAGAAAGTAGACAAATCACTGAATGAAAACGGACAAATGACTGAATGCTAACGCAATCTACATATGTCAAGCAGCATGTGCCTATGACATATTGTGATCCTGCAGTTCATCCACTTTGTAGTTTAGCCACCAGGGGCACATCTCTTTATGCCTGCTCTATAAGAAGTGTTTCATCCTCTAACTTAAGCAGACAGGACTCTTGCTCTGGCTTCTGGGGGATCCTTTTTAAGTGTTAGTGGAGGAAAAAGGGAGATTCTAGTATTTAAAAATTCTAGGGAACCATTTGAAGGATTATTTGACCTAACCCATCCCCCCTGTAGGTTGGGTTGAATTTTGAGACAGAGTCTGACTCTACTCCCCAGACTAACCTGAACCTCTTTATGTAGCCCAGACTAACTTTGAAATTATAACAATCCTGCCACAGCCTCTACAATTTTTCTTCTCAAACTAAAGAATTTTTATTGAATGTTGCTTAAAATGTTATTTTAACAAATCTGAAAAAAAATAATCCTAAATCTTTTCTGTCTATCGCACCAAAAGGTCAGAAGAGATATCTATGTCATGCTAGATCTTGGTACCTTTTATTACAAGGAAAACATAACATCCACAAAGATTTAAAATTTTTTGGATAAATTATGACTGGCATGCTCAGTTTACACTAACTTATGAACTTTTCTAACACTGCCATTTTGCATAGGGACTGATTTCTGTAGCTCAGCTTAGAAGTACACATGGGTACTTTCTTCTTATTATTTTTTTATTAATTATTCACTTTACATCTGGGTCATAGACACATTCCTCTTCTCCTCCTAAACCAACCCTCCCTCTCTGTTCCCTAACCCTGCTCCCCTACTCCTCAGAGAAGGGGATACCTTCCCACCCACCGACCAACCCTCCTATGCCAGCATATCAAGTTGCATCAGGTCTGATCACATCCTCTTCCCTTGTGGCCTGGCAAGGTAGCCCCACTAGGGAAAGTTATCAAAAAGCAAGCAAAAGAGTCCACATCAGAGTTATCCCCCATTACCCTTAAAGCAGGACCCATATGAAGACTGAGCTGCCCATTGGTTACATCTGTGTAGGGGGCCTAGATCCAGTCCCTGCATGGCCCTTTGTTTGGAACTTCAGTCTCCACAGACAACCCCACACTGTCCTGGTTAGTTGCCTCTGTTAATCTTCTTGTGGATCTCCTATACCCTCTGAGTCCTTCTATTCCAACACCCCACTCTTCCACAAGATTCTATGAAGTCCACCCAATGTTTGGCTGTGGGTCTCTACATCTGTTTCCATGGATAAAGTGATTGTGGTACATTTAAACAGTGGAATACTACTTAGCTATTAAAAACAAGGAAATAATGCAATTTGCAGGCAAATTCATGGAACTAGAAAACACATCCTGAGTGACATAACCCCGACCCAAAAAGACACACATGTCATGTATTCATAAATGGGTTTTAGCCATGTAGTACAGGATAAATGTACTATAATTCACAGATCCAGAGAAGATAAGTAACAAGGAAGACCCAAAGGAAGACATTTAAATTTCACTCAGAAGTAGAAATAGAATGGACAGTGGAAAAGGTTAAAGAGAGGGAACAGTGGAAGTGAGGGAACTTTGACCCAAAACTTACCCTGCCTACAAGATATGCGGGACCAAAATAAAGCAGAGATTGAAGGAATGTCCAACCAATACCTGGCCCAACCTGAGATCCATGCCATGGGAGACAGCTAACCCCTGACGCTATTAAGGATACTGTGCTTTGTCTGCAGAAGGGAGTCTGGTACACTGGTACTTTCCTCCAGATAAAATCTCTCTCTCTCTCTCTCTCTCTCTCTCTCTCTCTCTCTCTCTCTCTCTCTCTCTCTCTCTCTCTCTCTTTCTTCTATCTCTTTTTCAATTTTCCAATTTCTGTGACCTACCACAAATCTTATGTATAAAGGTAGCATGAAGAACAAACAGAATTAATTGCAAATAAACATCTGTTTATGGTCCTGTCTTATTTTATAAACTCTTGTTCAACAATCTGGTCATAATCAACTATATGCGTCATGCCGTATTCCAGTCTTGGAACCAACAGATGCACTTGATGAACAATTCCTGAGTCATTCAAAAGGAAACTGACATAGTTTGTGAGCACTTCAAAGAATACTCGGAGAGACTACTCTGTGTTTTCAGCTCTAATTAAATGTGAAGAATGTGTGTGTGTTTAATATCTAAAAACATTAGTTACATATTTATAAAAGCAATTTTTAATCTTCCACATATTTTCCAAAGGAGAAAATATATTACTTCTCAGGTCCTCCTAAGCTTTACCATAACCATCCTTTTAAATACTGCAAAGTTGATAAAGCAGTGTGTTTCAATTTAAAACTGTAAGCTTTGGGGGATAAAATTGTGGGAAAGCCTACATGTGAGAGAAGGAGAAAGATATTTTGCATTTCTCATACTTTACCATAAATTATTAGTTTAATAACATGAATTATTACTGAAAATACATGGTATTTTTAAATAAATGAACTTATTTTACCACAAGTTTTGTTTTGTTTTTATGATGAGAACTCTGAATATGATGTGAATATTTAATTATGCATAACATACAAGCGAGAGCTTTTCACCCAGATGCAGTGTCACCAGCATTAATGAGCATTATCAAAGGTTGCACAAGTCAAAGTTGCTGACCTGTAATAACACAGAGTTGCATATAATTGCTAACAAATGGCTAAGACAGGAACAACACACCTTGAGGCAGATCTATGATGGCGTAACAGAAGATAAAACAGTTTGAAATGCAACACAAAAAGTGCATAGGTAGGCACCAAGAATGGAGACTGCCAAAGTGATTTTTCACTGTCCTTTCAATTCATTATCAGGAATGCCTTAGCTAGAACTCAATGTGATCTGTAAATAATAAATAAATAAACATGGTTGAAGATAATTAGGATTCTGTGGCTAGCACAGGAGGAGATGATAAAAAGCACTTGTCCGTAGACGCATCATTAACCCCATCACAAAGCCAATTTTCTAACGAACTCAAGTATGAGAAACTAAGAGATGAACAGAGAATTAAGCAAAAGAAGAGCTTACCAAGGAGCTATTAGTAAGAACCATCAGCAAGCAGGTGGTTTGGTATTCTCAGCAGTTAAAGACACAAAGCCAAGTAAGCCACTGGGCTGCTGGTAGAGAGTGCTGCCATGAAAGTTAGGAAAGCTACCAGCTGTGCATGTCCTCCATGCAGTGGAGTTTCATGGCACCATTCTAAATTCTAGGAATACAGAAAACACATCAACTTCATATTGGATCATGCTCCATGGTTGGGGAAACAATGGCAGGTGTTGTATAGGGTCCCAGCTTAGTGAGCTGAAAAGTTCTGTGAGCCCAAAACACAGTATTTGTGATTAAAATGTTAAGATACTTGTTTCTTCCTATGAAGGAAATTTATCTTTCAAATAAAGTTTTCTAGGGGAGACATTCTTGGGTTGCTGACACCACATACACAAGAATTGCCCAACCAGACCGCATCAGCAAGCAATCTTTGTGACAAAGGAAAGAGAACACAAACCTAGGACGTTCATAAAGTACATTTGAAATTTCAGCTCTGCTTACCAAGTGGGTGTGATCTTGGACAAAACAATGTGTTAAACTTTTTTGTGCCTCCCTTTACCTGTCAGTAAAAAAAAAAAAAAAAAAAAGAGATAACCCCAGTGAAGTATAGCTTCAGAGACTGTGCAGAAGAGCCATTGTCTGGGGGATTTTGATGACAGAACTCAGCTGTGGCCAGGCTCCAAAGACATTAGTCTAACAGTATTGCAGGGGTCATGGAGGGCAAAGCAAGAGGGGAAGTCTATATCAACCACACAAAGACATGTGGGAAGTTCTTTTCTTCCCAGATAAAAATACAGAGATGGAAATAGTGGGGCTCTTTTGTGGATAAATCTTTCTTTTTGATCTGAATATTTCCATGTGAAAACACAAGCTTAAAACTACTGATGACTCTATTGGTCTACTTGTGGAGCTCTTGGCCACTCCGGATCCTTCTATCCCCTGATTCTTACATAAGAGCCTTCCCCACCCCATCTCTCAGGACTAGGGGAGGGGCATAAAGAGGAAGAGGGAGTGAAGGTGGAAGCAGGAGGAGATGATGGTGGAGACTACAAGCAGGATGTAAAGTGAATAAATTTTAAAAAATAAATTTAAATAAAAAAACTAATGAAAACATAGTAAATCACGAGAGAAGAGCAACTCCAGAGAAGCCAATGAGACCTCTAACACTGTTGTGCACTATTGAATCCCAACACAGTAACTCTTCCCTTATTCATTTTTGTGATTTTATTAATGAATATTTTTAATATATTTCATTAATTTATTCATATTACATCTCAATTGTTATCCCATCCCTTGTATCCTCCCTCCCTCCCATTTTCCCCTTACTCCCCTCTCCTATGACTCTGACTGAGGGGGACCACGTCCCCCTGTATATGCTCATAGGGTATCAAGTCTCTTCTTGGTAGCCTGCTATCCTTCCTCTGAGTGCCACCAGGCCTCTCCATCCAGAGGACGTGGCCAAATATGGGGCACCAGAGTTCGTGTGAAAGTCAGACCCCACTCTCTACTCAACTGTGGAGAATATCCTGTCCTGAATAGATCTGGGTAGGAATTCGAAGTTTACTGCATGTATTGTCCCAGGACCCCTAGGCCCAGATCTGCCCATCATAATTATCTAAGATCATGCTTCTTAAACTATATTTTAAAAATAGGTTGTTTGGTGGGCTTCTTTTATTCCCCCAATTTTTGGTAGCTGAAGGAGAAACCCATTGTACAATGTAATTGAGAATTCCTAAAAATAAGGGCAAATCACTTGCATCTTTACATCAGTTTAAATTCATATTGTTAAACATGCTTTTAAATGGTTACTTTGGGGCACTTAGTTCTTGGAGGCTTAAACTATGAAACAATGCAAACAAACAAACAAACAAACAAACAAATAAACTTCCCTAATACTCTACAAAGTCTGGACCACACTTTCAGCTGTTTTCAAACAGGTGCTTTGCAGTTTTTCTTCCTGTCATGAAAAGCATCCTGGTGACATGGAGAACAGAATTTGTCATTTATGGAGAATTCACAAGAACAACTCCTAGGTATAAATTGGGTTACTGGATCTGTGGAGACTATAAAGCCAAGTAAGGAAGATTCTTTTGGACCCTGAAAACAGAGTGAAATGTAGTAAATAATTACACATAAAGTAAGGGCTGGAGAGATGGCGCCCTGTTAAGAGTGGCTGCTGCTCTTGTGGAGGATGAGAATGAACTTTCCAGCACCTCCGTCAGATAACTCATAACTCCCTGTAACTCTAGGTCTAGAGACTAGAAACTCTTTCTGGACTCTGAGGGCTCTTGCATACAGATGCACAAAACCACAAAACACGTGCGCGCGCGCGCACACACACACACACACACACACACACACACACTAAATCTTCAAAAAAAAAAATACTAAAAAATACAAACAGTATGACATACGTACACTAATGGTGAATGGTATCACCCAAAGAGCCAAAGTGAGAAAAATCATTGCTGATATTTTATCTAAAAGCAATTAGATTTCAACAAAGTTCATTGATTTCTTTTAATAATTCACCGAAAAGAGGAGATAAAAGAGCAAGTTTTCTATATATGAAAATATGTTTTGCAGGAAAGCTAAATAGCTTGTTCTGTCACACCAATTCTAAATCATATATACTGAGTATTTCATTGTGAAAAATAATGTCTTTTTCTTTCTTTTTTTCTTTTCTTTTCTTTTTGTTGTTTTGTGTTTTGTTTTGTTTTGTTTTGGATGGGGTAGGTTGAGTATTGTTTTGTTTTGTTTTTTCCAAGACAGGGTTTTCCTATGTAGCCTTGGCTGTCCTGGACTCTCTCTGCAGACCAGGCTGGCCTTGAACTTGCAGAGATCTGCCTACCTCTGCCTCCCTGAGTGGGAGGACTAAAGGCATGCACCATCACACCTGGCTACAAAGTTGATTTTCTAGAACTCAGAAAGTGGAGGTTTTATGCTTCTAAAAACAATAAAATGCACTACAAATATGTTTGAAGTATGTCTGTACTTGGGCAAAGAAGGATGGCTTTCTTCTTCAACTCTTTTTTAGGACATAAACTGTAATTCTTAAAACTTTCCTACCACTTCCAGAATAACCCCTAATTATACTCTACCCCTATATATATCTATTTAGGATATATATAGGATATATATATATGTCAACAACTGATAGAAAAAGAAGCCATGAACCTGAAAGCCAGCAAGGAAGTACATATGGTAGGATTAGGAGGGAAGAAAGGGGAGGAGGAAATGATGTAATCACGTTATAATCTCCCCAAAAAACAACTAACAGAAAACACATAATTTGTAAGGTAATTTTTATATCCCTAACATATCTATAAGGCTTTGATAATGTCTATCTACAATCCAATTTTAATTTCATATATGTGCTAATACATAAAGGTATTTTACATCACATCACGAATGTGTCCTTCTATGAGAAGAAACCTTAATTTTTTTAAATTGAGAAATTCCTGTAAAGATTATAACAATTTAAAGCCATGGTACTTCACACTCAAGTAACTTAAAAATTCTTTTGTATACTAAGCCCCTGTTCCAAATTAATGCCTACGGAGTCCAGTGTATTATAAAACATGGTCTTTCTTTTTATTTCCTTTTCTGTGTGTTAATGTGTGTATTTATGTGTAAGTATAATATTAGCGTGTGTTGTATATACACAGATGTGTACGCTGCTGCATGAGACTGTGTGGATGCATAAACTTTTGCCTGCATGCAAATCTCTGTGTGTGTGGAGACCAGAGGAGTGTATTCAGTGTCCTCATCTATCATTTTCCACTTTCTCTTTTGCAGCACGATCTCTCACCAAACCTAACACTAAGCTGGCAGTCAGCACACACAAGGCTCTCCTCTGCTGGTCCCTCACTCAATGCTGGGGTTTCAAGCACTCCCAGAACCTGCTACCTTATAACATGCTTGTTGACTTCTTCATGCTTGAATAGCAAAAATAAATAAATAGATTTACTTATTTTCTATTATGTGTATGTGTGTGTACCTGCATGTATGTATGTCACACTTCCGCTGGTGTACACAGAGGCAAGAGGATGCCATCAGGCCCCCTGAAACTAGAGTTACAGGTGATTATCAGCCACTTGTTATGGTCCTTGAAGCCCTGGTCTTCCGCAAAAGTAACAAGTGCTCTTTATGTTTTTTTTTAACATGATCATATTTACATTTACTTATTCATTCATTAATTTTAAAATTATTTTATTTTATTATTTTTTTACTTTTACATATGCATGGATGTTATTATACATATATACAATAAACTACATACATCAAGAAGGACAACAAAACAATTAGGAATTATATAGGGGTTACATTCATATATTGATAAACATCTCTCTAGCCTGAAAATAGTCTTAACTCACATTCTTAGAATGCACAAAGCCTCTATTTTTGTTTGTTTGTTTCATTTTGTTTTTTAACAGAAAAAAAATCACAAATGAAATTCTGGACTCCTGGCTCTAGATCTCCTTCTTTTTCCCCCTCTAAGAATCTCAGTGGACACATGATGGGACTAAAAGATTAAGCAACAGCAGAATAAACAGAGAAGGAAGGGACCAAGAAAAGAAGGACTCAGAAGAGCTGGCTCCCTCTGAAGCAAAGTAGAGCTAAATTTCAATCAGCCTAGGAGCTATGGAATGTCCTGAGAGCTACATCCGGGAGATGTGGATGTCCTACCTTCTACTTGAATCCAGCAACATCCAAACTCCAGATGTACAAACTCCAGTACAAATTGTGGAGGCGCCACATTGTATTACAAGTTGAACCACTTCACAGATCCCTAGTGTGTCCATCTCGAGTTCCTTCATGAGCATATCAGTGGCCAGTCTGCACTGGTGCTGTGAACATCAGCCGTGCCAGGAACTTACCGTACATACAGAGCTTTCCAGACACTCAAACTTTGAGCTGAAAATTTGTGATAGAAAAGTAATTGGCTTGAGTGCATAAATAAAGCATAAAATAAATTCAATTTCATGTTTGAATGCGACTAATTTTTCAAATTTATCTTAGAAATATGTAAATAGCAAAATGTTTGATTTACAAATTTGGGACACATGTGGTCTATAAATGTTTATTGGATGCTGTTACCAATAACAACTGTTCCTATTTTTTTTTTTTAGGACAAGCAGATCTATCCTATTTTATTCAGCAGATAACCAGAAAAATAGTTTCCAAGATCTTCTACAAGCTACACTACACATCTTGCTCAGAGAGAAGTGTTTATAGAACTTACTTATTCCTGCCATTTTGTAGAAAATGATAATTACAAAGTGGTCACCACAATGAATTTACAAGGAGAGAAAATCAGTGGGGCTACAGAATGACACATGTATCAGCTCCTGTGCCCCAGGTAGCAATTTTAAATAACTAGATGGGAGGTAGACAATTAATAGGTGACTGCTTACATTCTGAACTAATGTCAGACTCTTTTATGGAAATGGCACCTTTTATGCACCTGTTTCATCTGTGACATGCACCATAAGGCACGGCTTTCTGATGCCACTTTTCTCAAAGAAAACTGTCTGTACTCTAAATTACACAGCCTCCCTTCTCAGCCATATGGGGAGGAAAGGACAGAACATGAAACACTTCTCCAGGTGGCCTCTGAGAGCCCCAATTAGAATGTCACTCTCAAGAAAATACATGTGATAAGAGAGATCCGTGAAGAGACTCAGCCAAGCTGCTACCACGGGAGCAGTAGGATTCACGCCATGAATCTCAGTGAACAAGCGGACGTATCAAGCCATATCAGCTGGCATCTGTGGCACAAGAATGAGTGCACCAAAAATCAACATAGGCACCTGTGTGTTCACGTCCCTCTCAGCTGGAAGAAACTATGAAGAGAGAAGCAGGGCAGGCAAACTCAGCGCAAACCTAGCTTCAGTTCTGCCATATTACACATCTGTCTGTGTAACCCTATAGTATAGGGAGGCATCTCCACTTACCAGCTGTCAAACCCTGGGGACTGCTAAGCAAGCTTGGAAACCATGTTGGTAGAAGGGTTCCTAGTTCCTCTCTTAAGCCTTCTATGTTACTTCTCTTCATCCTTCCTGTTTCTAAAGGGAGGGTTTAAGTATATTACTTAAAGTCCCATTAGAAACCAAGCTAAGAACTTAAGGCAACAGATATATGCTCTTGCCTCTAGCAAAACTGGCTTAGCAGTTGGGGTGAGTCAGAACTCACAACATGGGACAGTGATTCCTTGAGTGAAGAAAACAGTGATTGTAGTAAAGGATGGAGGGAGAGATTTTCATTAGTATTCTGACACATTTGCTTGCAATTCTAATAATTCACTATTAACCTACATGTCTGATTTCCCTCATTTTTCTTCTCAAGTACAGGTGTTTCCAAATACTTTTCTATTAGGTTTGACTAAGTATGTCATAATACTTTACTATAATAAATATAAAGTCACCACTCCTTTGTTGAGAATGCACTGCTAATTGTTACATAGGAGGCAGGTAAATTTGCAACCCAATATTTGTTGCTGAAAACATTGTATTGCGGACTCATCTTTTGTCTGTGGCTCATTACTCTTCCGATCACCGTATCTAGGATGCTTTTGTAAAAAACCATCACTGTTGATATTGGGGTTTATACACAAATATAAGATGACATCCATCTACAAACACCATTCCCCCAAATACTTGAGAGGCATAGTATCCAGAGAATCTAAATACAGGGATTTCTATAAATGCTCAGTGGCTATATTCCTTAGGGATACAAATAAAGTATATTTAATTTGTCCTACTTTACTGCACTCTTTCCACTCACATTTAGTTCAATAGACAACCTATTTCTAATCTCAACCTATTTCTATTATCCTATGCCTATTCATGAACAGTGATATCATATTCAAATCTGTTCTCCGCTTGCTGAATTTGCAGTCTGGTGTTATTTCTTGTCCACCAACCACAAAGGTGGCTTCTGCTTGAGCAGTTTGGAGAGTATGGTCAGTTGACCATCCCTTGGGTAATTCTTGTGCCCATAAAAGAGAATCTTGTTGCTTTTCCTTTTATTTTTATCAGGGAAAGCATCTGGTCACTCCATATCTAAATTTCAGATCACTTCTTAATTGAAAATGACCGAAGAGTGGAGAGTGGGGCCTGATTTCACACGAACTCTGGTGCCCCATATTTGACCACATCCCCTGGATGGGGAGGCCTGGTAGCACTCAGAGGAAGGACAGCAGGTTACCAAGAAAAGACTTTATGCCCTATGAACATATACAGAGGGAGGAGGTCCCCCTCAGTCACAGTCATAGGGGAGGGGAGTAAGGGGAAAATCGGAGGGAGGGAGGATTGGGAGGATACAAGGGATGAGATAACAATTGAGATGTAATGTGAATAAATTAATAAACTATATTTTAAGAAAAGAAAGAAAATGACCGAAGAAATGAAGTTCTATTTACAACACAGCCTCTATTTACAACAAAAGTCCTCAAATAGCATGTTAAACTTTTCATCAGTAAAATAACAACTAATTCATGTTTTGTAATCAAATTTCTTTGTGACAATTAAAAATGAAAGGTATAAAGTTTGTACATCTGTAATGCCATGGCATGGCCTTCCATATATGAAAATGACCGAAATGTACTGTAACTAAATTATCTTGAAATAAGATTCATGCAGATTTGTTTTCAAATGCAAAAATAGTTTGCCTTGATTATAGAAAGATATACTAAGAAAATCAGGGTTCCATACTCTCAGTGGTTCTGAAAGAAAGGTGAAACGACTGCATCATGATATATCTTATACTAAAGTCCCCAAAGCTTCTGCCTTCTAACAAAATTACCATTAGTAGTGAAAGAGTTAAAAAAATAATAATAATGTATAAAGACACTCCTGGTCTAGCCAAACAAATCCATGAATAATAGATGACCAGGGATCTTCCATGTGATGGAGGGTCTGTGAAATGTTATAAAACATTAAGTCCCCAGCTTGTGAAGTGATTCAACAAGGCTCACATGTGGGAAGGATCCCTGAGGACAGCTCCATCTGCATGCTCCCAACCACAGCTCTCTGTGAGATGAAAAGGCTGTCAGGGGATCTTGGCAGGCCCTTAATGGCTCCAAGCCTTCATCTAATGCTTCTCTCTAAGAGGCCCTGAATTTAAGCCATCCCTTCAAGGCCCTGTTACAGCATTCAGGTTCTTAGTATGTGAGCACTCCAAGGCCAAGGAAGAGTTTCTTGTCAGACAGCAAAAAGGATTAGTGGCTGTGACTCTTAAGAAGAGAGAATGTGCTCTGAGTACTGGTCCCAGTGGGATTAACGGGTTATATTGGGCAGCAAGAAAGCTTGCCAAAAGCGGTTTATCTGTTAGAGAAAATGGAGCGTGCAAAAAGTGCAGAATTCTTGATCTGCAGATAGCTTGCATTTCAATCTTTTGTTTCAAATGCAACAGGGTACCTCCTGGGGGACCCTAAAAATAGATACCATTAATGAGAAAAGCTCACTTCTACTGAAATTGCAAGCAAAATAAAAGTTGTTTCCAAGAGTTCAACATCTCTATTGGAGATGCAAGTCAACCATATCACACTTTGAAAGTCACAATTCATGTGAAGAAATAGAACGTTCAAATAATTATACTTAGTAACATCTTTGGCTTAAGCCTATTTATTTTAATGCAATCACAACATTCCATAGTGTTCTCTTGCCACATATCTACATGTATGGATATACCTCAAAACATTATATGTCTTTAATTTTTTTTATTTTATTATTTTTTTTATTTTACATATACATTTATATTACTGCACATATATCCAATAAACTGCATACAGCAAGAAGGACCATAAAACAATTAGGAATTATATAAGTGTTATATTCATAATGTTTTGCCTATTTGTATTTGGCAACCTTGGAGAAGACATATTTCCTATCTTGGTGAGTCTAAAATTTTTGTTTTATTTTGTTTTGTTTTTTTTAATATATTTTATTAATTTATTCATATTACATCTCAATTGTTATCCCATCCCTTGTATCCTCCCATTCTTCCCTCCCTCCCATTTTCCCCTTACTCCCCTCTCCTATGACTGTGACTGAGGGGGACTTCCTCCTCCTGTATATGCTCATAGAGTATCAAGTCTCTTCTTGGTAGCCTGCTATCCTTCCTCTGAGTGCCACCAGGCCTCCCCATCCAGGAGACATGGTCAAATATGGGGCACCAGAGTTCATGTGAAAGTCAGACCCCACTCTCCACATAACTCTGAAGAATGCCCTGTCCATTGGCTAGATCTGGGTAGGGGTTTGAAGTTTACTGCATGTATTGTCCTTGGCTGGTGCCATAGTTTGAGCAGAACTCCAGGGCCCAGGTCTGCCCATCTTAATGTTCTTGTAGGTTTCTAGGACCCTCTGGATCCTTCTATTTCCCCATTCTCCCATGCTTCTCTCACCTAGAGTCCTAATAGGATGTCTTCCCCTCTGTCCCACTTTCCTGGTAAGTGAAGACTTTCATGGGACATATCCCTTGGGCTAGTGTCCAGATATAAGTGAGTATATACCATTTGACTCTTTCTGCTTCTGGGTTAACTCACTAAAATTTTGAATGTACATGAGTATCTATCAAATCTCATCTCTATCAACTTAAAAACATCTATCTAGACCTAAAAGCAACTTAATCCCTAAACAACTAAGCTTAATTGTAAAACTAAACTGTCTGGTCTTCAACCCCCCCTCAGAGACATGAGAAGAAATAAAATAATCTGAGTAGACAGGATGTACAGGTTAGCAGCTTCTGAAATGAGAAAATGACAGAGACAGTTTTCAGCCTAGATAGTCACCCAAAACTCTCTATAACATTGGAGCATCATCTTCAGTCTTCTGGCCCATTATATATGGCAGATGTATTTGCAAAGCAGGGACTGTTGAGGTCTGGCCATGCACTCTGCTTGCATCCAAGCTTGCCCACTTTTCAGCATAATTCTGTTTGTGGCAGAAACAAGGACATTTTGCCAGGTGGCTGGTTTGTCACATTTGAAGCCATCTTCATAAGGAAGCTTTTTGCTGCTCATCATCTTTTCTGAGGTAGGCTGGATGTTGCCAGGAATTAACCTGTCTTATTGTCAAAGGAACCTTAAAATCATAAAAACATCTTTACATGCCCTATTCTGTATGTCTCTGAGGTTGTTGAAGACCTTATCTAACCTTATCTATCTGTAGAATCTTATCTATCTGTTAAACCTAGGGTGTATATTCTTGTGATGAAAATAGACTAATAATTGACATGACCATGAGTTGATTAACTAACGCATTAGAACACATCACTTCAACACACTCCTTAATTTTCTCACTTTTATTTCCCTGTCTATAGATGGAAATACAATAATACTTGCCTTGTGAAAGACATTTCAAAAAATGAAGCAAAATAAGTTTGGATGCAAGTGGGTTTGGGTCTACATCATATCAATGACTTCCTTAAAAAATAAAAAATATATACTAAATACCTTTAGGTGAATGTTTAACTAAATCATCATCTTGCAGTCTCCTTTAAGGTTAAACATTTACTATTTAATGTGAAGACAATGGAAATTAGTAGTTCTTTCCAACCTGAAAAGCCAGAAGTAGGTATAAAAAGACATTTAAATCTTTTTCATGTTGATTCTTTGACATCCTCATGGGAAAAATTAATTAAGACCAATGACGTAGGCTAGGCACTGGGTACTGCAGTTAGTCCTTGCTTGCAGGAGCCAGTCAATACAAAATATGCAGAAATTAATCTTTCATGGGGAACGGATTCTTGGTTTAGCCAGTTGCCTAGGAATAAAACCTATGGGCTATTATCAATTACTGGCTTACTTACAGAATTGCAAAATGTATTAACACTTTAGGGAAACCGGAAGATGACTACACAGAAGGAGTCAATACTGCAATTTCTTAAAAATAAAAGCTTGTTCATTATATTTAGATAATTTTACTAATGCAGTCAAAGAAACAATGTAAGTACTTAGATTATACAATATACTTTTGCCACATGAATTAGTTAATGCATTAATTAGTTCCATGAAAAATTAATTAAGACCTCTTTATTCTGTAACTATTCATAGAAAGAAAGCTGGCCTTCTGATGAAAGATTTGCCTGGTGGTGGATTAGTAAATGTTTAATAAGTGGCTCTAGAAGACAGCAGGGCAGGCTGATCTGTGTCATTTGTATACTTGCACATGAAACTACTTTTTTTCATAGCAGAATTTTTCCTACCAATATGATATCAGCAGATGTGTGACTTGGATGAAATGTTCTATAATCTTCACACTTCTATCTAAAAGTCCTACCCAACAGTGCTGTAAATATAAAATAATAGCCAGATGGTAAATATGTTGACTTCTGAATATGCACTACTTTTGTTTTCTAAATAATTTATTTATAGCTCATATAGTTATTTTTAAATAAAAGTATGTTTAACAATTGGCTCATAAAATTTCTAAAAACTTTATAGTAAACTTCCCAGCTGAGACAACCTGGCTATAGTCCACAATTGCCTGAACTTACTATAGGCCAGCTTAAAAAACAAAGTAATATGGAGAAGAAAGAGCAGAAATGGGGCATAATTTCTGAAGGATGTTTAGAACAGATTTCAATGCGAAAAGGGCATGTGAATTTCTTCTTGTAACAAAAGACAAATCCAAAATAGGTTTCTTCTCATAAACTACAATTTGAAAGATTTCCTTTATTATTTAGGTTTAAGGAGCTTAGTGTGGTGATACACATCTGTGGTGATACACATTTGCATTACCAGTACTCATGAGGCAGAGGGATCTTCACAAGTTTGTAGCCAGTCTAGACTACATAGTATGACTCTATCTGAAATTATGTGTGTGTGTGTGTGTGTATTCTTATTATATATTAGTGAGATCTAGTGAAAATTTGAGGAATAATTGCCAATAATCAGAATTTTGCATTTTGAAAAATATTAATTAAGGTCATTTTACTATAAGATGCTTCTTTGTGGAGGAAATAACTCAAGCACATCTTCTCTTGTGCCTTGATTAACTGCCCTCACCACTCAGCATGCTTAGCACATGGCTTCCTACTTAGAAACATTTATTATACTACATACTGATCAATACCAAGATATAGATAATGTTACTCCTTACTGGAACAAAGAGAAACTGTCAGCATTATATTTATGACTTAACATTGCCCTGGTTGAGCTCAAGTCTCTTACAAGAAGATAACTGCTACAATATAATTCCTCCACAATCTCTTTCTGATTCCAGTTACTAACAAAGGAACCTGGTGTTTGCCTGAAGTGTTCAGAATGCAACGTCCTGTGGAAAGAGTAGGGTGAATGTATCCAACGTGTAATTCAATTTAATGGTTGAAATATACGCCATCAGGCATGGGAAACATTCTAAGGTATGGTCCTTCCATTTTTTTAAAGGAAAGAAAAACCTTTGGGGAACAAAGTTAAGATATTTAGCACCAAATTACTGGAGAAGGATCCATTGCCAGTAGTTCGACCCCTGTGCTCTCCAGTCCTCAGTCCCATGTGCCACTCATTATAGGTAAGTGTATCTACTCCAAATTAACACCCTGTAGTTTTCCTGTTGTATCAAGGGTGTCACCTTCCCCAACCCATGTGATGTAACTAAACTACATTTATTCTGCTGTAGTTATGTTACTGTCTTTTGAATACCATGCCTATAACTAGATAGGCGTTTCCATGACAAGGCATTCACAGGACATCTCCCGTTTTATTTCAGGATCTTTGCAAAATCTTCTAAATTGAAAGCATTGATTAGTTCTGGGACATACCTGTGTTACATCAGCATTCACTGCTAACCATTGCTAAACAGCATGATTTTGAGTGAAGATGATGTTCTGTTGTGGATGCAGGCATTGTTAACAGTTTCCTCTAAGATTGAAATGTTTCGTCTTGCAGGGAAATTCCCCTCAAACAGAAAGTTTAACAACTCAGAACAGTTTCAGGAAGTCTCTGAAACTGACCAGATTCAATAAACCCCTCCCTGCCGAAGTAAACAATAAAATCTGAGAGTCCCTCTTCAAGTTACAAAACTGAGCTACAAGGAAGATTATCAGAGGAGAAAAGCTGCAATGAGACTGAGACCAGATCAGCTGACTGGCAGAAGCAGAAACTACCCAAGCATCCCAGAAGATGTTAGAGTAACCAAGTCATCTAGAAAGGACACTCTTCGATCTGTTGTGCTGTCTGTAGGCTGTGCAGTGTACTCCAGGTCCCCAGATTTGTGAGCTGTCACTCATGCTGTGGTGAGTTTTAGTGATGCAGCAGTCTTTGAGTCACTTGTTCTGTAAGTAGCCTCTCACCCATATTCCTGTAAGCAAACTCAACAAAACTCACTGGTTCACCAAATCGCAAGTTGGTGGTATTGGTACTTCAATCTGTCCTGCGTTTCTTGTCTAGGGTGAGTAGATGTGTGTGTGTGTGTGGTGTTGTTGTTGTTGTTGTTGTTGTTGTTGTTGTATCTCCCCAGGAAAAGCATTAAGATTTGAAGGCATTAACAGAAATTCATGTTGCAAGCATGTAACAGAAAGCATGAATGTTTGTTGCACCTAAAAATGATATATTTTAATCTTATCAAATATTTATCATAGAGTATCCCTAAATTTGAAATAAGAGACATAATCATAGTTACATTTGATTTCTTTCTCTTTTGTCAAAACTTGTATTAAGATATAGGCTAGAAGTAATGTAAGAAAGTCAAAGTAAATAATTCTCATTGTTGACAAAAATCTCAACTTATACACTAGGTAGTTTGACTTTACAAAATGACTAACATATATATTCTCCCATTGTAGATCACCTTAACATTTACACTATTTATCTAACTCAAAATGTGAAGTCTAATCTCAGGCCAGGGACTCACTAGTGGCAAGCATGTGACACATGCCCAACAAAGAAGCCCTTCCATGTAGACCCTATCTGAAGGACCTCGGCTGAGCACAGCGTGCTTTTTGTCTCACAGATTCTTTAAGCCTGCTGATCTCTTCCTTTAATCATGATCTCTCTATCACCATTATTATTTCATGCAGATACTGGAACATTGGGATAAAGGGAAGGCAGATGTGTCTACTGTCTAGCATTCTGTTCCAAAGCCTTCTGATTTTGTGTTCATATTTTAATTTTGTCTGTTTTAATTTTTATTATAGAATGGATATTTGGGGAATTTTTTCTTTCTCTTCTTTGGCTCTGTTTTGCTTCGTTATTATTATCATCACCACTCTTGATGATGATGTAGTATGATTATTATGTTGTACTTTAGATAACGTGTCATTCTGAACTCACAATGGTCCAGAGCTTACTATTTAACCCAACTTCGCAAACTCACTCCAATCCTCCTTCTCAAAATACTCAGTATTGGGAGTATAGGCACAAGCTACCATGTCCAGTTTTAGCATCTGGTTGGTAAGTTACCTTGCTTCTTTGAATAAAATGTACTTCATTTGAAGAACATAAATGCTGAAGACTCAAACCAATGTAGACTTATTCTTTTTCCTGTTCATCCAAATTTCAGTAGAGAAACTATACAAAATTCATGTCAATGTGATTTTTGTCTAACAGTGCCAAAATACTTATTGACCCAATTTTCTTATGACTAAGTTACTTAAAATTCTTCTCTTTATATAATCAAGTCATTTCTGCAGGAGTACAAGACACACTAATATATCACAGGAAAAAATCTGTGTGGGAAAGGTAAGTGCTAGAAAAAGCAGGCTGTGTTTGAATAGCAAATGTTACTGAAGTCCTAAGGATGGGAAATTTTAATTCCCAAATTTATAATGAGGATTCCCTTCTTAGGGAAAACAAAAATTTGTATGAAAGAGACCACTATGAAAATGAACTGGATAAAGTTGAGGACATTATTTTTAGACTCAGTAGCTCTTTCTGAAGAATGAAATAAAAATGAGTATATACAAATAATTTCACTTCAGTGACCATTGTTCATTTCCATTTTCTCAGTCTTAGAAAGATGAGAGGAAAGAGACAGGAATAAGAAATGGGTGGTTTCTAGAATGTTGAGATTTGTCCCTATAGAACAGGGGGTGCAGAGTTATATAAGTGAAAAGTAATTCTTTATCATGGGACAACTAAGACATCCGGTAGCTTAAACAGAAATTTTGTTATCTTTTAAAGAATATTATATTATGAAGGTATTTAGGATCTTAAGTAAACAACCACATAGAAGACCACTCCAGTGTATCCATGGGCAAGATGGAAACTATCAAAAGGATTAGGGAAGATAAGAATAGTGTTAAGCCAAATAATATGAAGTATTCATCAATGAAATAAAACATGTAACTAGTAGGTGGAGCTTGAGAGAGAAAAGATATGACAATATTATGTCTTTTTGTTTTCCAGAGCTGAGGACCAAACCCAGGGCCTTGCACTTGCTAAGCAAGTGCTCTACCACTGAGCTATAAAATCTGTTTGTCAGGGAACTTATACCATGTGATGTTCAGAAATTTCTTTTTTTAAGATTTACTTATTTATTTATTTATTTATTATGTATACAGTGCTTTGTCTGCATGTACATCTGCAGACCAGAAGAAGGCACCACCATGAGGTTGCTGGGAATTGAACTCAGGGTCTCTGGAAGAGCAATCAGTGCTCTTGACCTCTGTCATCCCTCCAGCCCCCAAAATTTCTGGTAAGTGCCTATCAGAAAGCTATATCTGAATTAATCCCAATCAGCCTAGTAACCATGCAGGCCTTAGTTTGAGACAGATAGACCAATAGTGACTATAGTTAATGATATGTACTCAGTGTGTGAACATTCAAAGCAAATAGGTGAGGTATTTATGCCAATTCAGTTGTTTGAAATCCCCCCAATTCTGTATTTACACCAAAACATGACATTATTCATATATTTGTGTAAACGTATTATCTGACTATTTTTAAAAAGAAACAAAATAAGGACTTGCAAAGCAGAACTAAGAAATTCCTCAACTTTATACACAGGGTCTGAACTATCCTAGTGTATACTGGAGAAAAAATATGGGAGAGCATCAAGTAAACCTTTAAGCCATGTATTATGAGACCTGGGGGACAGTTACTGAAGGAGAAAGACAGAGACACACAAAGTGAGACCTCCGGGCCTATCACTGCAATATTCCTACCATGGTGACAAACCATCACTGACCCGTCTTCTATTTGGGCTCCTTCCAAATGGATACAGCTCAAACGGAGTAGCTCAGACTGCTCTGAGAAAAAACACTAAGCTTGACTCACACTACCTGGATGTCATGTGTCTCAGTAACCAACCTTTTCAGAATGGAAAGACAACATTCTCTAGGAATCCAACAGACTGACTCCATGGCTTAATAGTCAGTAAGCCTCTAATGGAGAAAAACACATGTGCAAAGCATAGAGTTTAGGAGCTGGATAGTGCATCCAGAGTGGCGGAGGCAGCCTAGGAGACCCAGTTCCCTTGTGTTTACCTTCAGAAATGAAGCATCTGGCTCCTTGACACTCTTGATGAAAGTCCAAAGTCTTTCCAAGATTTTCCAACCCAGAGAACTTGCCTCATTTGTGTGACAGATCAGACCGAGCCCAACTCATCACAACCAGCAAGCTTTACAGGTCAGGCAGACCAAAGTACAGGAACAAGTGGTCAGCAGAATCAAGCTCCCATGAGACTGGTAAGGAGTGCTATGCTTCTCCCTGTTCCTGGTGGCTTGTCTGCAGTTTCTGAATGTGCTGGCCTGAGGTGGCTCACTGGCACCTCATCCTGCAGTTGTGTCCTCTGTGGCCTAGCCATTCATCTTCCTTTGTGCTTGCATGTCTTTTTGTACAAATTTCCCATAGCTCTGTTCCTCTCTAAAAATCTGACTATTGGTCTCCTTATTACATTTTCATACATACAATGTATTTTTACCACATTCAGCCCCCAATTATCCTCTCTTGACTCCCTCACTCTTGCTGTTCTTTTCTCTTACCAAGCAGTTCTCTTTCTGCTTTCAAGTTTGTTCGTTTGTATCTGGGAAGGAATTGTTTGCTTGGTGATCAAAGACTCTAATTAATTAAGGGTGATTATATGTACGTGGGTGAGGATTTAATTGCTGGAGCATGGGCACCACCAAAGAAATTGTCTTCTTTGCTCCAGCAACCATTACTGCCAAGATCTCCTCAGCATGGAGTGGGGACCTATGTTTCCCTCCCTCCCGGCAACAGTAAACTGCCCATAAACCCTCAGATAGTGTTTATATGTTTTAAAATAAATGTAAATAAAAT
Source organism: Acomys minous (assembly GCF_964271855.1). NCBI lineage: Eukaryota > Metazoa > Chordata > Mammalia > Rodentia > Muridae > Acomys > Acomys minous. The sequence goes on from NC_140483.1 coordinate 129,069,621, forward strand.
GACAGGCTTACTGTTCGTCTAACAAAAATGAATCAAAAGATACAATTGTATAATATTTCTTTGCATACGACTTTATTGTTCCTAACTACAATTCTTATAGTTTTCATTGTTCTTGTTTTTTTATTATTAATTTATTCATATTACATCTCGATTGTTAGCCCTTCCCCTGTTTCCTCCCATTCTTCCCTCCCTCCCACTTCCCCCCTTCTACCCTCCCCTATGTCTGTGATTGAGGAAGGAATTCCCAAAATTGGTGGACAAATGGATTGATCTAGAAATTATCATAATGAGTGAGTTCACCCAGAAGCAAAAAGATACAAACGGTATATACTCACTTATATCAAAACACTAGTCCAAGGGATACGTACCATGAAAAACTTTACTTACCAGGAAAGTGGGTAAGAGGAGAGGACATCCTATTGAGACTTTAGGCGAGAGTAGCATGGAAGAATGGGGAAATAGTAGGACCCACAGGGTCCTGGAAACCTACAAGAAGAACTTTATGACAGGCAGATTTGGGTTCTGGGGTCCTCCTCAAACTAAGGCAACAGCCAAGGAGAATATAGGCAGTAAACTTCGAACCCCTACCTAGACCTAGCCGACGAACATGATATTTTCCACCATTGAGTGGAGAGTGAGATCTGACTCTCACACAAACTCTGGTGCCCCTTTTCTGACCATGTCCCCTGGATGGGGAGGCCTGACAGCACTCAGCGGAGGGATAGCAAGTTACCAAGAAGAGACTCCATATTCTTGTTTTTTTTTAATGTGTGTGATTCTTCTATGCATGCATGTTTGTGTATGCGGATGACCATATATGTGCAAATATAAATGTGTGCCCTTGTATGTTCGAGATAGAGTTTGAGTTGAGGAGGCTTCCTCCCATTCTCTACTTGTTTTTTATTTTTTGGGGTTTTTTGTTTGTTTGTTTGTTTGTTTGATTTGTTGAATTGATGAAAGTTTTTTCTTTTAAAAATTTGTTTATTTATTTATTTATTATTAATTAATTTATTCAGATTACAACTCAATTGTTATCCCATCACTTGTATCCTCCCATTCCTCTCTCCCTCCCACACCCACCCTATTCCCCTCCCCTAGGTCCATGACCAAGGGGGACCTCCTCCCACACTTTATGGTCACAGGCTATCTATTCTCTCACTACTTTATATATTGAGGCAGAGTCTTTCCTGTAACCTCTAGCCATCTCTCTCCAGGGATGCCCTGTCACTGCTGAAATTACAACCCCAACACCAGCTCACTGGTGTTTATATGGATGCTGGGGATCCAAACTCAGTCTTCACCCATGAACATCAAGTGGGTTACCGGCATCTCCCAAGACTGCTTTCGTTTGTTTGTTTTTGTTTTTACTTGAAGTGTTTGCTCTGTTCTCCCCCCTCCCCTTTGAGACAAGGTTCTTATGGGGTCTGAAGGAATTGTTTTTGTTTCTTGTTTGTTTGTTTTTATCTAGTTTTTTCTTCTCTCTCTTTTGCTAGCTCTTTACTCTCTGATGACTCTGCTTTCATTACAATTCTCATTTTTCTTTACCCTCTATTCCAAGATAATTAATTCAGAGTTTGGAATAGCAATATTCTCCATGTTTTTTAATTCTGGAGACTTGATCAAATCTGTTCTCTGAGTTCCACGGTCATGAACCTGGCAATCAGAACTGTAAATTTTTTAATTGATTCTGTGTATCACTAGACACTTCTGCTTGCCACCCGCATGTTCCTACATGTATCCTTCAACACTACCTGCCCTGTGGCCCTGTATTTTGTAACATCACATCTCACTCGTCTGAACTGGATGTATAGGTCATCCCTCAGCCTTGGGCTAATGCAAGGCGATTTCCACACCAGACACGCCATAAATTAATTTTCCTAACCTTTTTAAGTTTCATAGGATGAACCAGAATATTGAAATAAAGACAACAGAAGTTAAGAATTACATTGCAGGGCTGAAAGGATGGCTCAGCACTTAAGAGTGATGACTATTTTTCCAGGATACGAGGAGTCAATTCCCACCATCCTTGTGGCAGCTCAAAACCATCTGTAACTCCAGTTTTAGGGAGTCTAATATCTTTTTTTGTACATGTAGACAGAACACCAATACACATAAAGTAAAATAATCTGTAAAAGGTAATTTTTCTGCACAGAAGATAGAGAACTATTTAAATTACACCATGTAAAAACAAACTATCATTATACCTACATTGTATATTCCAAACTAGCTGTCTAACATTTCTGAGAGATGAGCAGTACATTTTAGAGGACTTAATTCAAAACTCACACAGATAAGCCACCACAGGTCATTCACCGACACATGTTATTTAGGCATTTGGATGTCACAGGTGCTCTTCTCACAAGATGCTTATAAGGTGGAATAGAAAGTCTTGAAACTTCGCTTTCACTGTCAGAAACACATGCTAATTTTCTTTAACTGGGGAGGATGCTCTCTAAAATGAAACATATTGCCCATCTATATGTTAATAGCTGCTTGTTTAAGTAAATCTCTTGGGGTTTCTGTGACTATAAATATGTCATCAGAGTTTTGACTTTTAATGGGCTCATTACCAGCTCTGACAATAAATATAGCTCTCACCATAAAAGAATACAAAATATAATAAGTTCTCCAAGTAAGGACATGCCAAGTTTTACTGAACATGCCTTAGTGTCTGATTATGTGATGTTGGAAGATGCTTAATACTTTGTAGGAATCGTGCCTGCCGGCCATAGTGTGTTCCATACTTTCCTGAGGCAGTTCAGAGAAAATGTTTCTGAAATGCCATGTGGAAGTAATGGCAGAATTTAAAACACACACATTTAAGGTTCATTTTAAAAAGGTGACTAAAGCCGACTTAGCAATCTTATAACTGAGTGCTCTTTTTAGCTCTATACCCTACACACCTGATATTAGAATACTTGCTTTTATATAGATACACAGCACCAAAGATGTCCTTACAGAAAATGCATTTAAAAGTTCTTTGATGACTTGAGAGATGTGAAGAATGTTAACGAAACACTTTTTCTAGGAAGAATCGCTTTACAAGTTTTCTGTGCCCCTGTCTTTATGTTTTACACCTTCTTTTTAATCTGGTCTGGTGAAGTTGGAACATAAGGGTGAAATATGTGGAAACACATAAGTTTGCATGGAGAAAAGGCAGTAATGGAAAATTGTCGAGACAGCAGAAAGAACGAGGTAGAAGAAACATATTGCAAATCAAAGTTCGTCAACATTGGTTACCTAAAAATGGCAAGTTCACTCTATTTAGATTTCTCATTTTGGTGTTTTTTCACTCCAGAGGGAATGAGGTTCATAAGAAATGGAATTAGATCACCAGAGGAGTCCTTAGGCTGTCTAGCTGATCCTTTATCCTCACTGTGAGAATTCCCTGCATGAAGTCTGCATAGCCAAGGTCATCCCTTCTTCATACCAGCACTTGGTAAGGGTTCAGAATCCCCACCTTCTGAGAGATGGTGGGAGTAGAGGAAAACATGAAAGGAAAAGGGGGCAGCTGTTTTCAGTGCAAAGTGCACTAGGCCTGGGAAGCTGGGGTCCTGTCACCTGGCATACTGGAGCAGGATCTCATAGGCTCCAAGAATTTATTTCTTAAATTTTCATGGCATCTGTGAGCTAGTTTTCAAACATAACCATTATTGTCAATTCAAGTATATAAATTTAAATAAATCATATTCAAAACAGAAGTTCTAAGATACCTAAAATTCATTCCTTCATAATTATTTTACCACACTCTTCTTTATCTGTGCCTTTGAAATTGTTTAAGCATCTTATTTTATCTGGATAGTAGAAATACTACATAAAAGTTCATTTGTAACTGGCAGAAGCGGGAGTATTTATAGAAAAGACATTGGAAAATGCTGCAAATTGGGATGTGACTTATTACTCACTCATCATCTCTGACTGGACTTAAATTTTTGGGTAAGCATGTTTAATAATGCATACTAAAGCTACAAGCATGTAATGTATGTAAATACTACTTTGTCAAAATTAATTCATAAATAAACTCTTAGTCCCTGAAAATTACTCTACAGTTCAGAAAAAAAATCTGTCCATAGCATTAATGAAATCTAATTTTGTTTCATTGTCCTTTCTCCTTAAAACAAAAATATCAAGCAGTATTCACATCAAATATATGAAACCAAGAGCTTTTCAAACTAACAAAAGAATTCTTTCACATAACTTATAGTAAGAATTACTGTGAAGCCAGGCATGGTGGTGCACACCTTTAATCCTAGCACTTGGGGAGGGAGAGATAGGCAGATCTCTGTGAGTTTGAGGCCAGCCTAGTCTACAAAGCCAGTCCAAGACAGCCAAAGTTACACAGAGAAACCCTGTCTTGAAAAAAAAAACACAAAACAAAGCAAAACAAAGAATTACTGTTTTTCCAAGGCAGTACTATTCCTTATATAAATACTATCATATATGATATAATAATGAAATAAGAAAGTGTGCTGAATAGTTTTTTGTTTGTTTGTGTTCATTTTGTTTATTTCTTTGTTTATATGTATGTTTTTCAATTCAGGAAGAGAAAACACCCCAAACAGATTGTCCTATGGGCAAGCCTGTGGTATATTTTCTTAATCAATGATTGGTCTGGGAGGGTCCAGCTCACTGTGGGTGGTGATTCCTCTGGGCTGGAGGTTCTGGGCTTATATGAGCAAATCCTGGGAAGCAGCATCTTTTCCCCCAATGTATTCTGCTTCAGTGTCTACTGCGAGGTTCCTGCCTTATGTTCCTACTGTTGTTAACGATCGCTGATAATATAAAATTGTCTTAGCATCCCATCACAGGCAAGGAAACTCCCACTGAGACAACACATGAGGTTTCTTTTGTTTAAGTCCTAATTCTGAAATGCACGTGATTATGCCTCCTCTGCCTCTACTGTACTACTTCAACTTACCTTAGGGGGAAAAAAACAACCAAACTTTAATTTTATGAGTTCCTCATAGGCAAATTAGTGAAATAGTTACCTCCCAAAGAACAATTTCAGGTGTCAAAAGAAAAAATTATGTGAAAATGCTTTATAGACTGAGAATGCAGGCATTGTTGTAAATTCAGCAAATATGTTTCAGCTCCTGAGCACTAAACACTTAAAGTGTTTACAAAGAATAATGTTTGGTCCTGGCCTCATTTTGCTTACAGTGATTAGACAATCATGAGATGTTTATGTAAGCGGACAATTTAGGAGAGAGTGAAGTGTACATCACAGAAGAAAACGAAACACCAAAGGCTAAGAAATCAAAGGAACACAGGCGAATTATACAGAAAACTCAAGGAAGACCCATCCACAAGATGGGAATTTGAGAAGAGGTTGCAAGAATAGGTTTGTATCAATGGGGAAATAGTTCCTGGAAAAAGCAAGAATATTCTGGGCAGATTGATGACTCCAGACTGTTGCCATCACAAATATCATCATGTAAATTGAATTATGACTGTGCCGATAAGTTTCTTGAACCCTTATGTATTAGGTAAGACTGAAACCATGCTTAATGGGTCGCACAACCCAGTGGGTTTATTCACTGCCATAAAGAATACAGGTTGAGTGCAGAGTGAGGTCTGACTTTCACACGAACTCTGTTGCCCCATATTTGACCACGTCCCCTGGATGGGGAGGCCTGGTGGCACTCAGAGAAAGGATAGCAGGCTACCAAGAAGAGACTTGATACCCTATGAGCATATACAGGGGGAGGAGGTCCCCCTCAGGAACAGTCATAGGGGAGGGGAATAAGGGAAAAATGGGAGGGAGGGAGGAATGGGAGGATACAAGGGATGGGATAACAATTGAGATGTACTATGAATAAATTAATAAAATAAAAAAGAAACGAAGGAATATCAAAATGTCAGTGAAATGCATGAAACGGTTGATTTTCTTTAAAAAAAAATTATTCAGTTTCCTAAGTTAAAAGCCAAGTTCACTTCTAAAAACCACCATACAAGCTGTCCTTTGACTTCTTCCCTAAGGTAAAGAAAAAAACATGCTCACATGGAAGATTTAAATTACATATTTCAAAACAGTGTAGTGCAGGATGGTTGTCCGATAGGTTCATGAATTCATCTGTTTGGCGCGGGTGATTATAGAAGAAATAGCACATATAGAGTGAAGCTTGGGGGTGGGGCGGGGATTGGAGAAGGGAAAATGTTTAAAAACCTCCAGTGAACAAGGACTAAGTCCTGGGCAGCAGCATTATTGCAGCTCCTCATTAATGAGCCCTGCGAGAGCTATCGATATCAGGTAAAGTTCTGCCGAAAGCCTTGTCAAAATACACTAGTTACGCCTTTATGGTTTGTGACAAAACAAATGCAGTGATTCAGAGAAAGCAAGTGCGGTGGGGCATCTACAGGATCTGATCCCTACCCTGAAAAACAACACAAAAACAAAACCCACAATCTCTCTCTCTCTCTCTCTCTCTCTCTCTCTCTCTCTCTCTCTCTCTCTCTCTCTCTCTCTCTCTCTCTCTCTTAAATCTCACTCACAAAAGTCTGGCACAGGAGACTGATACCTTGCAATCTAATGACCACGAAAAAGACCACACAGTGTCAGTCCTGATAAACAAAAGGATTAGAAGTATTTGCCTAAAATCAGAAAGGTCTTTTTCTTCCACCCTGGTTTCTAACTTCCAAAACCAATCATTCCCTGGGCAAAGTGCCAAGCCAAAAGAGCAGCCCTGTTCACTTCCTTGCTCTGTTCACTCCCTAGGACAGCTGTCAGTCCGCAGCAGTCTGAACTACAACATTAAAAAAAAAATCAAAAGCAGAACTGAAAAGTCAGAGGCTGGACTTGTGGTTCCCAAGCACAGCATATGTTCCTCGAGTCCTCACCTCCTCTACCATCACCTTCCAGATGCAGAGAGTAAGAACCACCAGAAAGCTAATCTCTCAGAAACTGGCTTTCCAAAAACACCTTCTAACTAACCAACATCCTGTCGCCAGAAAACAGTCCCAAAAAGAGCAAGCCCCGAGCCAGGCAATAACTTAAGCAAAACTGCAGAGGGTGAACATGCAAGGTGTCCAAAACAGGGGCGGGCGGGGAAATCGCTCCCTCCTGGAGCGCCACCCCAGCAGCCCCCAGACCGCGTGGCGACGTCGGGCGGGGGCACAGTGAACCCCTGCGCGCCGGACCAGAAGTGCGACCGCGCCCTCCTGCGGGCGAGAGCTACTAGGCGAGAGGCACAGACTTCCTGGAAGGGACAGCGAGGGTGGGGAATCCCTTTGGTGCGCTCCAGTAGCTCAGAGGTCTTTAGCCCTGAGCTGAGGATCCAGAAAGGGAGCCCTGCAAGCCGATCCGGGAGTGTGGACTGGTCCCAGAGCACGGACGCACTGGGCACTTACCAGCTGCAGCGCGCAGAGACAGACGAGCGAGCAGCGACCGGTGCAGCAGCCCATGGTGTGGCCGGCGTCCCAGCAGCGTTGCTTGAGAGACAGATGTGTGAGCTCCCGCAGTGTAGCCTCTGACTTGAGAGCAGCCGGGCTGCACGCTCACCGACTGGGCTCAGGCTCTGGGGCCCCACGGGCCGGCTTTCCGTTCCAGGCTTCGGGGCTGGAGCTAGCGGCCGCCTTTGTTAATCTACGCGCAGGGCAGGCGGAGGTCAGTGCAGCGCGCCAGAGCGGTGCGTCTGCCGGGGGTCCCTGCCTCCTAGCGCGAGGCGTCTTGAGGAGGGGGAGCCAGGCGGGAGGGCGGGGGACGGAAGAGGCTACAGCTGGTGAGTGGGTGAGTGTCTTATAGAGGAGGGGAGTGTGCAGGAGGTGGGCGTCTGGGAAGTGCGGTGGGCTGTCTGGGTCGGTGTGAGCTTGTGTGCCTGAGTGTGTGAGTGTGTGTGTGTGTGTGTGTGTGTGTGTGTGTGTGTGTGTGTGTGTGTGTGTGTGTGTGTGTGTGTTGGAAGGGGTATGAATGAAAGAGAGCACCACTGGAGAAGACCCTCTTGTCTTGTTAGAGGAGTCTGGGGAGAGAGAAAGAGATTGTGAGAGAAGGAGAATGAATATGAATGAGCATGAATCTGGGAGGTCCCCTGAGATTGGAGTCCCGGGCAGGCGCCTGGAGCAATTGTAGAGTCTCTCGCTGTAAATGTGAGGAGTGGATTGGAAGCACCTGCAAAACCTAGAGCTAGGCTTAGCCAAGCTGCCCTGGGGCGGTGCAGGTTCTGCTTGGTGAATGGGGAGTGAGTAAGAGCGCAAGACTTGAAGCTCAAAGTGAAAAAGCTCCTACTTGATGCATGGCCAAGGTCTGGACAGCGATGGCAGGAAGAGGTGAAAGGTGTGGCAATAAGAGGATGCTCATTCAGGGTCCTACATAGTTCTAGTCCCAAGTAGAGGTCACTTTTTTGAGCCTGGCGCCCCTGCTGGAATCTTCTAGGAAAAGTTGTCTAGGATCACAGCAAAGCAAAATGTTCCTCTAGGAGCTCAGAGACCAGGGACACTGTGGAAACTGGCTTAAGGCTCTAATTCAGAGTTCCCTGGAAGCCTTCACAGAGATACTGACAAGGGAAAGGGGAAGGCAACACACAGCCTTTTAGTAATAAGGTATTTCTAGAATACTTGTGTTGAAAAATATGAAGTTGTACAGAGAAAGATAAAGTACGATGAATCTGGGAGTACACACTAATTTTAGTTAGTTAAGGTGCCAAATAAACTATCCATGAGTTCTAAAGACTCTGTCTTTCCTGCCCACGAAGAGAACAGAGCCCAGGAGTTCCATAGAGACTCAAATTTCCACAGGGCTCAGCACAAGTAGCTAAAGTCACTCCCCAAGAATCAGGAATAAATCCCTGACCATCGCCTCGAAAAAGCAGTCTTCAGAACCAGGCGCAAAACACTGTTTTTTAACCCCACTGCTGACCTCCTGGTAGGTTCTTGGTTTATAGGTTAAGATCAGGTAAAGCCTGGGTGGTGTCTCCTACCTTGTATCTCATCACTCTGAAGGGGCTGACCTCTGAGTTTAAGGCCCACCTGATCTATAAAGACATAAAAGGTGGGAGAGCTTTGTCTTATCTTTGCTTCATACTAGGAGATTGCCCAACCCATTCAGACATTAAACATATTTGTTGTTTTTATGGGTGTTGTTTTTTAAAATTTCTACAACATATATTTCTTCTGATTTGACAGTATAGTTCTAATGAAAAAATATACTAGTGGTAACTCTGAAATTATATATATATTTTTTCCAGTGCTTGTCAGACGCCTGGTGCCAGCCTCTGTGTACATTCATTTCTTGCATCCCCACAACAGCCCCCATTTAATCAGTTTCATGGACAAGGTGTAGATACAGGTAGAAAAAGTTCTCTGATGACCAAGAGGGCCACTGGCCTGCAGAGGCAGCCAATCTGACCTGAAAGCCTCTAGATGTCCAGTCACCTTGCTGTCACTCAACATTAGGTCACAAAAGAGCTTACATACAGTGGGAAAAAGCTCTTTCAGAAGCAGCTGTGGTGGCCTGCACTGGTCCAGTCCCTACAGTCAGCGTTACCTGGTAGAACAGTTTTAAAAAACCCCCTTGTACTGCAGCCTTATCTCCCAAGGCCAACACTGGAGATTCTTCTTTGTATAATTCGAACAGTTGAAAACAGATTGATTTTAAATGCATTTTTTTAAAAACGGAGAAACTTTAAAACAAGTCAGAGGTTATATGATGCTTTAGTTTTCACCCATTGCATTCTTTTTCTCCAAAATGGTACTAAAAATCCTGAGCCAAGGACATAGCAGCTATTAAATGGATAATATGGATAGAGATTTTTGTTGCTGTTCATTTTTTTTCTTTGTTCTATTTTGTTTTGTTTTCCTTCTATCTTGCTCATTTGGTTTTGGCAAACACCTTTAAGAAACTAATTCTTTCTGCCCTAATACTGTGAGCTTTGCAAATGAAAGGGCATGTGAGGGAAAGACAGGCCACCTAACAAGCCAGATCTAAAAGTGCAGATTTATCTATTTCTTATGTGAATTGCACCTATTTGACAATCTTGGAGCCAAACATATTTTGAAGCATTTCATAAACATAACAAGATACTTAAGGGACGAGACCCAAGTCTAACCATGAGATTCTATTTCATATGCATCTTATACATGTCGCCTAAAGGTAAATCTTAAATGTGCTTGAGCTTTACTGCCACATAAAACCAAGTATGATTCATACTGTTACATCACTTTGACTCTCAGCTTTTTCGGCATTAGAGTATTTTATTTGAGACACCAGTTTTCTGTTTCCCCATTAAAAAAAAAATCCATCTTAAAGTTTCCTTTCAATTATTTCCTGGTCTTAATAGTTCTTTTGTAACTTTTCCCGGAGTCTGAAATACATAAATAAAAGTGCAAAATGATCATACAAAAGGAGTTGTGTGTATACTGGAGGCTTTTACAATTCTAAATCTATTGCACACAGATCATTTTAGTTATTGTTTCAGCCACCGTTCTACTGCTGTGAACACATACCATGAATAAGACAACCCTCATAAAATAAAGCATTTAAACGGGGCTCACTTGCAGTTTTGAAGGGTTAGTTCCTGGTCACAATGCTATGGAGCATTGCATTGCTCTGAGGCAATAGCTGAAAGCTTTACATCCTCATCCACAGGCAAGGGGCACAGAGTGAGAGTAGAGCGTTAAGAGCAAGAGTGAAAGTGGCAGAGAGAGGGGGGCGAGAGAGGGAGGAGGAAGAAACAGAGAGAGAGGCGGAGGGGGCGGGGAGAACATAACTGGGCCTGGGCTGGGCTGGGCTTTTGAAACCTCCAAACTCACTCTCAGTGGCGTCTCCAACAAGGCCTGTAGCTGTTAGTCCTTCCCTGAAGTTTACCATCTGGGGACTAAGCGAGCGAACATATGAGCCTATGGGGGCCATTCGCATTCAAACCATCATAGGTATCATTTTCTTTTCCTAGTATTTTAAAATGCACAGAAAATGCTAGAGAATTACACAAGAACACAGAAATATACTTTCTGTCTTATGTTTTAAATCATTAAGAAAAACTTAAAACTCATAATGAATACTATTCTAATCTTTTTCTGTGCTTTCAAATGTTCATTTTTCTTTATTTGATGAAAGAGACAGAACCCAGGGTCTTGCTCAGTCTCAGTACAGAGTACATGGCCTGAATCTGTCCTACTGTGCTTTTTTATTCAGTCAATTTAGAAGAGTTTTAAACAGCCATTAAAAATAGCAAAAACACATAATGTTCCCCTATGTTCTTAAATGAGAGTGTGAGATAAGTAAATTAGTAACAAGAGAATGCACAGCCATTTCTTTAAAACTGTACTGTGATTTAATAACTAATGAGTCCCGAGCGAACAATGAATTAGCAGTTCTCAGGGATGAGTCCCTATTTGGTTGTCTAAAACAAAATGGCCAGCCCTGAAATCATATACGCAGAGACACATATGGGAGGGGGGGAAATGGCAAGTTACAGTTGAGCACACTATACACAAACATATATGTGCAGATACACAGGCTAAGTTACACACATGTAACCAAAGAAAAAGAGGCTACCAATTTAAAAATGGGGTGGCAAGGAAGAAGTTGCGGGACAGGGTCTGGCGAGGGGACAGTAAAGGGCAAAAGTGATGTAATTATTTTAAAATGTGTAAAAGAAATTTAACTCAAGGTAATGCACAGGTCACAGGAGTGGAAAGGAATCCTCTTTTGGTATGTGTTTTGAAGGTCTGTTTTCCATCCTATTAGCATTTTGCAAAAACAAGTATCTTTTGCATTCTTTGAAATACACTTCTGGGAATGAAAAGCAGCCTTGGAACCTGAGCTGTCTCCCTGGGCTCCCTTTGCACTTACAGCCGCATGTGCGCTCAGTAATGTTGTAGGTTCCGCAGAAAGAGGTCTACCTCACCGTGACCAAGAACCTATGTATTGTCTGTAATGTGCCTATGTGGAAAGGACATGAGGAAGTTATGGATTTTTGAGAGAGAAAAAAGATAGAAATGCAGCTCAGTTTTTTTTCTAACTCAAAATAAATATGTATTTGTTAAATAAAAACCAAATGGTATCCAAATCCACCTACTGGTAAAAAAAAAAAAAAAGAAAACAACAACAACAACAAAAAAAACAAAAGAACCAACCAACAAACAACAACCCAGACCCTTGCATATAGGTATTATATGTGTGATTAAGCCTTTGCTACTATAACAGAGAGGAAAACATACAAATTCATATGACCAAGCAACAAATCCAGTCAAGGCATCCAGTGGGAGTCCACAGTAGCTCTACCCAATTGGACTTAGTAGTGGGTACATTCAGAAGGAGTTTGTAGTAGGTGAATCCAGTAGGAGCTAGTAGAAGATGTTCCATCTTTCTGCTCTCATTCTTTTACCAGCTCATAACACAAGGATGTAACTTCCTCCTGCTAGCTACAATATCTCACATGCAAGACAAAGTGCAGTTCCTAAGAATAACTCGATCAGTCACTGACAGCATCTAACATATAAATACCTCATCTCTATGGACTCCCAAGAAAATAGTTCTGAGGTCCTAAGAGATTTTCAGAAACATGAATAAAAGATGTAGGAGATTCCATACTACTCACAGAACTCAAGGCTGGGCTACCCAGCTTAGAAATATAGGGAGCTTGCCGAGCTTCCTTGAAGCTTAAGATTTAATCCACAATAATATCAAACTAATAAAGTCTTTCAGAGTTGGCGCCCACAGTGGCAATCCATCTTGTAATCTAACTTCTATGACTCCTCCCCTTTATGGACTCACTTTCTTGTTCCTCTCTCTCATGTGCTTCTAGAGATCACCTTCCCAAGAATTTGTTTGTATTTTAATTGTCTCAAGCTTTCCATAAAACATCAAAATAAACATTTAGTTACCTTCACTTGGTTTACTCATTTATACTACCTGGAACTTGAATAAATAACCAGTTAGAACAAGGTCCATTTCATTAATATGAGAAAAATTATGTGTATCTTATGTATAAACCCTCATAAATCCAGATTTTACAAATATAATAAAGGCATTAGGGGCTAATAGGTGATCCAGTGAGTAGACTCACAGCTGCATATATGCCATAAACACCAAACAAAGTAACAAATATGCCACACATTAGAAATTTTCTCAGTGGGTGTCTCCAATCTCTCTTCACTGGAGATTAATATGGTGTTTAGTAAAAACTAACTAGAATCTATTCTCAGCTTTTAGCTGAGATCAATTAGAGCATCAGTACAATATTCAGTATATCTGAAATGTTTTCTACTTGATGACAGCCAACTAAATGAATTGTTGACATTTTAGAGGAGGGAGATGGCATAAAAAGTTTGCTCCACCTACCTCACTCACGTGCTTGACAATACAGTACCAGAAATTCCCTCTTAGGGACTGAAAACAATTCACAACTGGAACTAGTTGTGCTTAGCCAAGTGTGCTTCTCTTCTGGTCTTAAGGGCTTCTCCAAGCCCTCTTTCATATATTGTTAGTTTCCAATTAAGCAACCACCCTTGTGTTAAGACCCTTGCAGTAATTATATGTCAAATATCTATGGTGTCTTCATACCTAAGTAAGCCCTCTCAGATATAGGAAAAGTCACTGGAGACACCACTTCTGCTGATGTCATCCCCTCATATCCCCTGTAAGAGCTCATTTCCTACTTGGCAGAGCTCTTTTGTTTTATGAATCCTGATATTGGAGAAGAAAGGAGAGTTTCTCTATGTGGAAGGAAGAATAACTTCCAGATTGCACATTTTCTCTGAAATGGATAGAAATGTGCACTTCATCCTACTGGCTTCAGTGTCAACATACAAGATTTCCTTTTCACAATTTAACTCCAGGTATGGGAGAGCATACTGATTTGTGAATTGCGCTTTCTTTAGGTTTTGTAGAATGACAGACATTTCTAATGCTGGAAGATGGAGAGGAAGGAGCTCGCCTCAGTTGTAGTTAAGCTTGTAGGAGGATCAAACATATACAAACACATTTCAAAAATTATAGTTAGAATAAAAGGAACTGCTATCCATGTAGACCATGAGTAGATTCTCTGGGTGGTCAGTCTCTGAAGCCTAAACATTCTCTCAATCTAGGAAGTCTGGAGACTCGGTAAGGCTGTGCCTAGGTACCTGACTCTAAGGAGCCATCATGTATTCTAACCCAATGAGTCACACAATCCTTCCAGACCCCAAAGGTAATTTAGTAACTAACACATTACTGGTTCTCCCCCCACACCTCTGTCTATCTACCCCCTGCCTCCTCTTTCCCTTCCTCTCCCTCCATGCACCTCCTCATAGCTGTCAGTTATCTACAAATTGTAAAGCAAACTGTAAAGGAAAACAGGTAAAATAAATATTCTGAGCTTTAGTGGCTGAAATTATTAAAATTTATATCTTAGGTATACAAGCATTCTTAGCTGATAAAGACTGTCCATGTGACATCCCAGTGACTTTCATCTGTGATCAGTATAAACTATAGCTCTATCCTTCTCCTGATTAGCTGAGGGGGGGATAAATATGATAACACGGCATGTGTGACTTCTAAAAGACCAGACATGGAGGAAAATATTATTTCTGGCCATATTCAGTGGTTACATTCACCACATGACCATAAGCAACTACAAGGAGTCTGCAAAGTGTGATTCAGCCAAGACAAAGAGGAAAGGGACTGGATTTCAAGGACAGGTGGATCTATGAAAACTTATTTTTCTAAACTCCTTTTCCCAGTAGTGTCCTTTACTGAACTCCCTTCCCCTCCAGATATATCCCATGTCCAGAAAATGTTTCTTCAATCATGTCATGGTTACTGAGTCCAGATGCTGTCTCCTCGCTGAAGACTCCCTGTACAAGGTACTGCTTTTCTTGTTCCATTTCTACTGTAACAATTTATTTTTATTGAATTAATGAACTGTAATAATATTTTATGTATAATTAGAGTGGTACATATTTGTGAATTAGAATCTTTTTGAGCTTCTCAAAGAATAGAATTCATTATTCTTCTGTTCACAACACTTGATAATCCTTCAAAGAGTACAGCATTGATAGACAAAGCACCACCTGGCTTGCTATACTCAACACCTGTGCCCAGTTGGTTATCTCTCACCTCTTGCTCTAGGCAACACAATATAGCTCCCTTCTATACTGACCTTAGGTGTGTCTGTGTGGCTCAGTTTGGCCCCAGACATGTGGGCAGATGGATGTTATGGGATTTTATTAGTTGTGTTAGTTCCTTTCTCATCACTGCTGTGACCAGATACATGACAGGAGCAGCAGTGGGAAGGACAGATTTTCTGGGGCTTACAGTTGGGAAGGTACAGTCCATAATGGAGAGAAAGAGATGGTATTTGAAAGGGTTTGTCCATGGTGCTGAGCTTTGGTCCTAGTTAGTTTTCACTTTTACATTAGGAAGCAGAGAGATGGGGTCAGAATTACAACTAGGCTATTACCCTAAAGGCCCATCCCCCGCTACCTTTCCCTATCAGACATACCTTATGGCCCAAACATTCAACAGCTTCCCATCTGGAGAATGAGTGTTGAATTGCATAAGTCTGGGACATGTGGAAACACATTCAAGCCATAGCATGGTCTATAGGAAGCTCATACACCTTGCTAATGTTCCTTCCATCTGCCATGAAGAATATAGAGCCCAAATCCCTGCTGGTCTTTATTCTAGAAAAAAAAAACCAAAAACAAAAACACCGAGGCAAACTTGAAGCCAAACCCACTGATCTAATTTCACAATTCTTTCTGTTACAAAACACCATGACCAAAAGAAACTTAAGGGCGGAAACGTCGGATTTGACATAATGCACCGAGGTCAAAATCCATCACTGAAGGAAGTCACGGTTGGAACTCAAACAGAAACTTGAAGGAGAAACCATGATGAGCTTGCTGGCTCACTCAGGTTCATGTTCAGTTAGTTTCCTTATAGCTCAGAGCCATCTCTCTGCACAGGGAATAGTACCGGCAACAGTGGGCTGGGAACGCCTATCATCAACTAACAATCAAGACATGCTCAAAGGCCAATATAATATGGAAAATCCCTCAAACAAGACTTCTTTTCAGAGGACTCTAGACTATGGCAAGCTGACAATTAAAAGTAGCTAAGGAGCCCACCTCATCCCTGCTCTTTTACTTACCCAGGCTGCTATAACAGAAACATTATACAGTGAATGACATATAAATAAACAGAACAGAAATGGACTTTTTATTATAAAAAGCGAAGATTAAAAACTTCAAAATATTCATTCTACTGAGTGCCCATTCTTCCTTAGTGGCACATTCCAACTGTGCTACAACATATTAGCTGTGTTCAAGCTAGTGACGGAGAATAGCAAAAGTTCTCCAGGACCCTGTTTGCCCTGTTTGTAAGGCAGCAACCTCGGCGATAGGGCTTCCACCTCCATGGCTTCTCACTCTTACAGGCCTCTTACAGTGGTTCTCAACCTTCCTAATAAGCAGCCCTTTAATACAGCTTCTCACGTGGTGACACCAAGCTTAAAATTATTTTTGTACTACCTCATAACAGTAATTTTCCTACTGTTATGAATTATAATATAAACACTTGATATTTCTAATGGTCTTAGGTGACCCACATGAAATGGTTTCTCAGCCTACAGATTAAGAAACACTGCTCAGCCCAACCACTTTGATTAAGGATGTAAGCCACGAGTTTGGAGATGCATCCACACAATAGCATCACCCTTTGGAGGTACACTCAGTTTCCTATAAAAGAAATGTGTGTAAGCTCCTGGGTTATTTATCAGTGTTTGTTTCAGAGTGCTTGTTCCTGAAATCAGCTGAGACATGGCAATTTGGATACGGAAAACTCCAAAGTAGAAAGATGTTCAGGAAGCTTCCTTTGGGAAAAACTCGCCACACAGGTCCGATCCTTATAGTCAAACCCATGGAACAAACCATCCACAAACACATCATTATTAGTGATTTACTTATGCACATGACAGATTCAAGTGGCAGATAAACAGGAGCTCAGCCACAGCAGGGGATTGTGAGGGAAGAGAAGTGTGGATTGAAGAAACCTCAGTGTGGGCAATACCACTATATTCACCTACACAAGATGTAAGTTAGTGAATTTTTTCTCTTTCATTCTGAATTTATTGTTTTATTTAAAAAATTGATTTTATTATGTTATGTGTATTGGTATTTTGCCTGCATGTGTGTGTACCCTGTATGTACACTGCCAAAAGAGTCCAGAAGAGAGCACTAGATCCTCTGGAACTGGAATTATACACCATTGTGAGCCACTCACTAATGGGTTCTGAGAATTAAATCCAGGTCTTCTGCAAGAGCAACCAATACTCTTCACCGCTAAGCCATCTCTCCAACCTCGAGCTTATTATTATTTTACAGACTTAAACTGGATCTTATAATAAGAGTTAAATCCACCCCTTAGCAGTGGGCAAAGAGACACCTTGTTGGTGGTATTGTTCTTATATCAGTCAGGGGCAGAGCAGAGGGGCAAGCCTTTAATCATCCTAGCTTAATGCCTGGCTTGGTGTTCAAAGCTATTTTATACCTAGGATGCATAAAAATCAAATCAAATCTAGGAAGCACAGCATGAGAGGAAGAAGATAGAGGCCTGTGTGTCCCCTCCTGCCACATAGTGTGGGTGGGGAAAGATGCCCACATACCTGACTTCAGCCTCATGTCTGAGCTGGCCATAGACACACAGAGAACCCCACCACTACCACTACCACTACC
The DNA here is from genome assembly GCF_964271855.1 of Acomys minous. Taxonomy (NCBI): domain Eukaryota; kingdom Metazoa; phylum Chordata; class Mammalia; order Rodentia; family Muridae; genus Acomys; species Acomys minous. Next base: position 129,087,270 of record NC_140483.1, read on the forward strand.
ACCACACAGTGCAGCTTGGGAGGAAGAAGACCACAGAGACCTTCGGACTGCCTTTCCATCCACAGACCTGCCCTTGGCATAGGCCATGGAAACCTGCTTGCTGGAGGATGTTACCCAGGGGCCTGCCAACTGCATGGCCAGCCTGCAGAAGGAGCCACCACGGCATGCAAATATGTGGTGGCTAGATAGGGGAGAAAGAGGAGTGGAGCAGCTCAAGCATTATGAAAGGAGAACTGAAGACTTGAGGGTAGAGAGGAGTAGCCTTTTGCGAGTGGCCATCCCTGCCACCTGGGGCCATGGTCAGGTCTCAGCATGAACTGCTGCTGAGCGACATGTCTGAGTCCATGGCTATACTACATAGCTGCAGGGGTCGGTGTTGAGGTCCATGTAGCTCATATTACCATTACAGAACATGGGGACATCCTTTATAGGGGCAGATGCTGGGGACCACATTGATGTCCAAGGGCTTTGCAGAACTGGCTCTGCAGCTTATTAGCTACAGTGCTCTGAATAGCTGGCCCCATCTCTCACCAGAAGCACAGTAAAGCTGGACCTGAGATTTGTGGGGCAGCAGTAAGCCACCCTGAGGGTGTCAGTATAGGAGATCTGACCCCGTCCACCCCCACCTCAGGCAGTAAGAAAAGCTGTTCACAGGGTCATCTGCACAGGAGAGCTAACCCTGTCCCTCACCAGCTGCCATATTCAGGAGACCTGGGCTCTTAACTTTGCCTGGACATCAGAGCAAAGCTAACCCTGGTGATAGGGGCCCAGGTAAGCAGGCTCTGGGGACCATCAAGTAGGAGAGCTGATCCTGCCACTCATCATGTGTAAGGTAGCAAGAGCACGTGGGTGATGCCCTTCCTCTCACCACCACCCTCATCTGCTGTAACCAAGAGACCTTGTCCTGTGGCCATGAGAGTATGAGAGTTAACGCTGCTCCCTCACTGGCTGTGATATTCCAGAGAGCAGGTTTGGGAAATTGCACCTCCCTTGGGAAATACAGTGGAGTGGTCCCTGACAGCAAAGGCACCCTTAACCCAGCCTGGAGAGTATGAAAGTGGGAGGACTGGCCTAGCCCCTCACATGCTGCAGCACTTGAGAGGATGGGCCTTGACCTTTGTCTTGGCAGCACAGTGGAGCTGGCTCTGGAGTTATGCGTGCAGGTGACCTAGCCCTGAGGCCCTGAGAGCAGGAGGACTCACCCTGACTCCTGCTGAAAGCAGCACTGGATGGACTAGCCAGAGCAGGGCTGGAGAGCTGGCCCTGGTGGTTGGTGCAGATAAGGGAGAAGCAGCAGCTGATCACCACAGCTACCACCCAGGCCCAGATCCTGAGTTGGCCCACCCTAAAAAATCTATGTCATCTTCGAGCAGTTGGGATGCATGAAAAGGCCTGTCCTGCAGATCCAAAGTTGCAGGATCTCTACGACACAGGCAACAACAGGAAAACTGGAAGGACGATCCAAGATTGATAGTGTCACAGAAACCAGAGATCTCAACCAGGCTCACTGCAACAAATATTTGCAAGTGAAGATTATGTGGATGGAGTGGATACCCTGTGAAACACACTGTGATATACTACAGCTTCTATACTTTGTTTTTGGGTTTTTTTTTTAAGCTGGATGTGTGTGTGTGTGTGTGTGTGTGTGTGTGTGTGTGTGTGTGTGTGTATCCAGGGGGGAGGTTGCAAGAGTACAAGTCATATATAAAGGGATGGGGAGATTGGGGAGATGAGTGGGACTGGGGCCATGATGTGAGACTCACAAAGAATGAATAATAAGTTTTGAAAAGAAGAGTTAAAATCCCTCTAATCACAGTTAAATCCCTCTAGTCATATAAGTAAAGGACAAAATATTTATATCAACTATTTAGTCCACTGGAATGAATGCTATAGCTCAGTAGGGAAGCACAATTATTATATGCTTCTAAACTGTTGATCTCTCTGGTGTGGATAATTCTAATTGCTGGCCACTTCTTGGCTCAAATGATGAAGCAATGTTTGTTTACAAAAGACAAGACAGAAAATGTATTATGAAATCAAAATTTGTATTAAGCACCTCAGGTTATACTTTTCATCTCTCATTTTTAGCAATGCTAATGTGATCACAAACAGATTCTCTAGTGACATATCCTCTGTGTTCTAATAACAATTGAAGGCTTGTGGTAGGTAATAAAAGACCTGACTCATGACAGCTATGTGTTACAGTGTGATGAGTGACAAGAAATTAGAATGGTACTATTTCCATGTTGGATTAGGGAAGGTATGAAGGGGAAAGTGTGTTCCTGGAATAAAAGGAGGGAATGCTTGTAAGAACATCAAGAAACTTGTCATATTCCTCCAGGTTGGGAGACTAAATTTCTTTTGTTTGTAAATAATTGACAATAATCTTCGTTTTAAATACAGAATGATAATCAAAAGGACAGTGATACTATGCCAGAAGATACAAGGATTCCTTAGAGTTCATCACAGGCAGTACTGGTCCATACTATGTATCTGCTCTACTCTGAGAATAGTTTGTAAGGGGCTCCGTAAATGTTTCTTGAAGCAATGCCCATGATTATGGACAGTGGTGAATCAAGTACTCAATGGAAAAACATGGGAGAATTGTTGAAGACTTTTAGCCAAAAACTATATACATGATTACATAAACCTTTGCCACCAAGCACTTTTGCTCTGCCCACGGAGTGTCTCTTTCTAAGGCTCTTGGAATACCCACACGGGAACACCATGGGCATTATCCTCTATCACTTGGCCCCATGTCTGATTGGAGTGTTTGAGAACACTTTTGTATGAACATTACTAAAATCTTTACTACAAAGCTCTTAGTGAGTTTGTTATTACAACAGTCTCCTTTTTCAGGATTCTCTTATCAATAGTAAAATCTATGGATCCTTGTTTGTTTGAGACATGGTTTCTCTGTATAGTCTTGGCTGTCCATCCTGGATTCACACTGTAGACAAGGTTGGCCTTGAACTCACAGAGATCTGCCTGCCTCTACCTCCCCAAGTACTGGGATTACAGGCATGTACCACCACACCTAGCTAAATCTATGGATTTTAATGCATAGTAGTTGCATATAATATAGACATAATTTCTTATTTATTTGAGCTCATTTCTAGGTTAGAAGAATACAGAGTAAATATTATGTAAAGAGTTATTAGACTATATTATTTAAAGATGCCAAGCAAAACATTTAAGCCCATGTTCAGTACCAGCATGTTCTCCACTAATAATTTTTGTCCCAGACTAAGAGACTTTATAAGTATGAAACTCATAGAGGGCCAGTTATGCATTTCTTAAAAGACAAACATAAACATGATCTAATTTTAAATTTATCTGCTTATATCTGATTCTAGGAAAAGCATTCTTTATTGAAACTAAACTAGCTTGTTTGAAATGTCTAATATACTATTTGTGAGAAAAGGAAAAGTAGTCATAGCTTTACCTAATGCTTAGAAAGGACAGTACAAAAGAAAGCAGAGGCCTCCTTTCAAAACAACATGGAAACCTACTTCTTATCTGGGTCAGTTTAACTTATTCTACACAAAATAGAAGTGTGTCAGTCCAAGTTTAATGTTTTTTATTTTGATTTCTTTTCTTTTCTTTTTTTATACAGTACATTCTGGTTATGTTTTCCACTGAGATCCTTGCCAGTTCTCCCACCTGAGTCCACTCCCTTCCTTTCTCTCTTCAAGCATCTAAAGAATATGAAAACAAACACATAGAATTAGGAAACAAGCAAATAAGCATAAGAAAGATTAAAAACTAAAGGCACAAAAAATACATATAGGTGCATAAACATACCCATTTACACACAGGAATCACATAAAAGTACAAAACCAGAAGCCACAATACATATGTAAAGAATTTGTAAAGAAGCAAAAAAAAAAAAAAAAAAAAAAAAAAAAAAAAAAAAAAAAAAAACACACACACACACACACAAGAAAAAGAAAAACAAAAAAATTTAAAAATATAAAATAAATAAATAAATAAATAAATAAAATAAATGCACTGACTAAGCATTATGAGACAAGAAACCACCAAAGATGCCATTGAATTCTTTTTGTCTTGGCCATCTAGTGCTGGATGTGGGGGCCTGCCCTTAAAATTTCTTTATATTCCTAGTGAAACTCCCTCAGAGAAAACTAAATTTTCATTTGCAAGTAGTTATCAATTGGAGATTAGTTCTTAGTTATGGATGGGAACTTGTGTCCACTTCCACTCTCAGTGATTGGACCCCATCTCGTGTAGCTATGTGTTGCCTATGCGTGCTGCTGCAGTCTCTATTAGTTCATACAAGCCATTATTTGTGCTATGTTTACAGGCCTTGTATCCTTTGTGTCCTCCATCCTCTTTGCCTCCTAGCACTATTTCTGCCTCCTCTGGGGCAGGGTTCCTTGAGCCCTGAAGGGAGGTAATTGATGGAGATATTCCTTTTTTTTTTTTTTTTTAGGGCTGAGTGTTCCAAGGTCTCTTACTTTCTGTATATCATCTGGCTATTATTTGTTTTCATCTGCTGTAGGAGGAAGCTTCTCTGTTGAAGGCCAAGGAAGGCATTGATCTATGAGCATGGCAGAATGTTGTTGGAGTCATTTTATTGCTTTTTTTTTCTTTTCTTTTCTTTTCTAATGTTTAGAACAGTGGTATGGTTTTCAGCCTTCCTAATGCTTGCAACCCTTTAATACAGTTTCTCATGTTTGTAGTGACTCCAAACCATAAAATTATTCATTACTACTTCAAAACTATAATATTGCTATTGTTATGCATCATAATGTAAATATCTGATATGTGGATATCTGGTATGCAACCCCAAAGTAGTCACAAATGATTAAGCAGCAGATGCTACAATGCCCCACCATGCAACAAATCCTCATAGAAGAGGTTTGTTGAGGAAGAGTATATGCAGAGGCTGCCTCTGATAGAGGATGGAAGGGGAAGCAGAGAGTGGAGAAGAGCCAATTTCTTTTTATAAGAGGATACAGTACATGTAAATGAGGGAGGATAAATGACTTGTGGTGACAGTGGAAATGTGTTGCATCTTGGCAGCTGGTGATAACGTGTTCTGCTGTGGCCTTAGGGGTGTGGTTTTTCAACATTTTTCCCTCTTATTTATTATAAAAGATGAGGAAATATTTAAGCTTGACTGGTGAGGCATGGATGCGAGCATCATGTTCTTTAGACTACTTCTTGCTGTCTTGGGGCATCAGCATCTTTAGGGCACTGTTGGTTCTCATTATCAGGGAATATTCAACAGTCATGAGCCTCTGACTCTGTGGCTAGCCCTGTAAAAATAAGTGATTAATTGCTTGATTAGAGATTTTTTTTTAAATTAGGCCTTGGGGAAACATGAAAAAACTGATAAAGCAGGGTGAAATTAGTAAAAGCAGGAAAATGAGAAGGACAAGGGTCAGGGAATAAAGTATCCACTTTGATGTGGGGTTCTCAAAGTTCCAGGGGCTCAAGGCATCAAGTTCTTTATGAATTTGGAAGTCTGTTTGAAGTTGTTGGATATTTTTTTTACTATACCTACTTACTTGACATAGAAGCAGCATTGCTCTTAGAGGAAGAGATGAAGACCACCTTTTTCAACTGTCAGAAGATCTCATCCTTATCAGTTTTAAAGTACCACTGCTGCCAAGGAGTCAATTTGTCCTTGAAGGGTGATTATAGCTTGGGCCACCTGTTGGAGGTTCTGGATGAACTAGGAAGAAAACCGGTGATATAAACTCAAGGAGGTGTTTTAGTGGCAACACCAATGTCATTGCAATTATTCCTGTAACAGCCAGAGGGGCAATACTATTTATTATGTCAGGCAGCTGTTGAATCTATTACGGGAATCGGTAGGGGATCTTTTCCATGTATCCCACCCCCCCACCTCCAAGTTTGGGGAAACGAAATACTAGCACACAGACTCCTTATCAACTATCTGGTAGGCAATGGTAGACTTGAGTACCACAAAGAATAGAGGTTTTATGGATGTGAAGGCACTGAAGCTAAGGTGGTGTGCTGAAGGTTAAGGTTTTGTTGCAGTCTAGGAGATTAAATGTCCACACAAAATGTGTTTTAGATGCCTCAAGGCAGTTTGCCATACCAAAGAGGCTGACATAAACACAGTAGGGAGCCTGCTGTTGCCATGATCTCTTACCACCTGTTTTCCACATGGATATAGAGGTACAGGGCCCCATTTTTTTGATAGAGGAGGGAATGGACTGAGGACACACATGTGACTAGTGGTATTGGGAAGACGAGTATGGACAGCCTCCAGATCTGTCCGGACACTCTTTGCAATAGCTTTCTGTTTAGCCATAGAGGAAGCAGGTGAAAAGGTCAAGAAATGAAGGAGAGAAGAGTATATGGATGATAGTGTTGTGCCCAAATTTTGAGAGACTCCCCAAACAGACCGTCCAAGAGCCGAGTCCAAATGCAATGGCAAGGAAGTCTATTGCAGGTCCAAAAACCGGGCCACCCCTCCTATGCACTGATACAGCAGATGAAGGGAAGTGGCCTCAAGTCACAATTGAGAGGGGTTTTATAGGTTTTAGACAAAGAAATGAGTTTTAAAGTATACGATTGGATGGCACTTGGGATGAAAAGCTGCAAGCAGGGAGTTATAAGCCTTGATGTTTTGTGGTAGGGTAAGTTGGCCTATAGAAATGATTGATTGAAGCAGTCATGGGGGCATTAGGAACTTTGGCCTGGCTTCTCCTAATTGGTTGTTGCTATGTGCCAGACCACCTGCTGGTCAGCTTGACCAGCAGAAAGTATATTTGGACTTTCCCAAGGTGAGTTGATTGTGTTGCCAGGGAATATTTTTCCGTTTGGACTAGTTTGTGTTTTTTCTGGAATCTGGGTTTAACCCTTGCCTAGGTTTAACACAAAATGGAGTTTGGTCCTTACAATAGGAATTTTAATTGGCTCCTGACATCCTACTATATAGCACTTAACAAACACTCTTTGAGGGACTATTCTTTATAAGTAAAGGCTTCCTGAATCTCAAATTTCCATATGTAAGAGGTACCCTGGACAGAAGTGGGCAAGAAAAAAGTAGGAAAGTCTAAATCTCATCCAGTAGAGTCAAATCTGGCTACCAGGGTGAAGCCTCATTTCTCTGGAACCAGGTGCAAGGTGGCTTATCTCGGTGTCCTCTGAAACCTAAGGAAGCAGGATACTATTGGAGTTGATGTGTAGGATGGGAAATTACCTTGAGGTTGGGAATAAAGAGTTTGAAGTAGGGTAGGTGAATCCACTGAGGGAGATCCTTAAGCTTAGCAGCTGTGGAGGTTACAAGAATCACCTTGAAGGGGCCCTACCATTCAGGGGAAATGAATGAAGGACTTTTGTCTGAAGGGAAGAGAAGACCTGAGTCCCATTGTAGGTTGGTACAAACAGGAATTGGCCTATGGCTGAGGTAGGTAGTGGTTAGGAAAATTCAATAGATAATAGAGTAAGGGGGTGAATACGTTATCAGAGAGAAGAAAGAGTTTGGTTAAAGACCAAGAGTCAGAACTGGCTATCTGTCCATGAGATAGAGGGAGGTCACTTGGGGAGAGCCAGAGGCAGAATTACCTAATTGAGGTAAAGGTCTTATGACAGTTTGAAAATGGTGTTTTTAAAAAGTAATTTATTCAGATTATTATCCCCACACTTGTATCTTCCCGTTCCCTTCCTACCTCTCTCTTTCACCGTATTTCTCTCCCCTAGACCTCTGACAGAAGGGGACTTCCTCCCCCACCATATGATCACAGCCTGTCAGGTCTTATCCAGATAGCCTGCTTCCCCTTCCTCTGAGTGCCACCAATAGCTGTGGAGAGATGGGAAACAATTAGCATGACCATGATCTGGTCTCAGTTGGTTCTTGATTCTCCTTTTGTTGTAAGAAGTCCATGATCTTTCCAGACAACATCGTGGGACAAAAGGATGTGGAATAAATATTTGGAGACTATGTAGATGATTAGGGTTTGTCATTCAGAGCCACTAGTTTATCCTGTTGATTAGTGGGTATGGCCAAGAAGAGCCCGTGCCTCACATGACAGATTGCAATGTAAGATTTTACTATTCTTGTACGTAAAGTAACTTGCTTTGCAATGACTGCTCAGAGATATACAGCTCTGTCTCATGGTTAATAACTGTATAGAAAAAGGGTCAGAAGTTTATTAAGGTCTGAGGGTATGAAAGCTTAAGTTGTGAGGATCAAAGAACATGTTTTAAAGTGGATAAATGAAAGTTACAACGTAAGGTGGTTAAACTCAAGTTATAAAGTTTGGAGGATGGGAAAGCTTAAGTGGTGATAAGAAAATGATTTAAGGCATATAAAAATAATGAAAAATGCTTCAGACTTCTTCCCTTTGCTATGTCACTGTTGTATTAAGACTTCCAAAGTTCAGAGTTTTAACATTAATCAGTGGAGTTCTGATAAGCTATTAATAATCTAGTTATGATAAAATGCTATCATCATAGTCACAAGCTCAAGACTTTAAACTTTCGTTGGTAGTCTTAGACTTAAGGAGGTTGCCCATTGTGGTAGAAATGTCGGTCTTATCTGTATACATCCAGTCTTTTGGGTAGCGGGAATAAGCCTCTCTTCCACAGTCTGGGTTCTGCTCCACAAAAGGTTTCTGAAGTCTTCTCTGAGCTTGCATTGAAGACTGTTCATGGTTTTGACACAAAATCATTTCCCAGATTTCTGCTATGGTGCAAAAGTGTGAGTCTGGTGCCCTTTCTACCGTGTGGATTTCAGAACAGAGTATAAGCAATGGTAATGCTAATGTGTCTAAAACTTATCTCTTTTTGTAAACATAAAATAATTCTTTTAAGCTTCAGGGAATCAACTTAATTCCAGCTCTCATGGGTCAAGTGGACTCCAGATGAATACTGTCAGACAGCATCCTGTTTCTCCACTTGCCTATTTCACTTATTTCTGAGGATGGGATATCTCTTCCCTTTTCTAATCCTGGGAATGCCATCCTGGTCCTACCAGGACCATGAGTCTAAAGTTTCAAATTTACACTTAAGGAAAAAAATTCTCCCTAAACTCCTTAGCTTTATCTTCTGCCCCTAACATATATATCATATGTGTGATATATTTAACATATCATATATCACATGCACACATATCTATATCTATATGCATATACATATGTTCCAGCATCTTGCCATGTCCAGGGGTTCCCTCAGAATCTGCATCCTACAAGGTTCAAATTGGCTAGCCCCAGGTGGCCTAGACTCACAGACTATTTCAAATTGTTCCTCACTTTTCTATGCCCAGGTGCTCTACAGAGCCTGGAGTGTGAGTAAAACAGACAGCTCTTCCAGGACTTGGCCAGATTCCCAGTTTTCTTGGGTCCCCAATGAATATCATCACCCTAGACAGCAAGAAGTAGTCTAAGGAGCACTGTGTCTTCATTCCTGCCTTACCATCATCACTTCCTATTTTTTTTCATCTTTTATACTAAACAAAAGGGAAGAATGTTATAAATCTGCCACTCAACAAGCATGCTTTCAGTTACTCATTGGCAGCAGCTTACATCATCACCCACTACTGACATGTGTGGCACATTTCTGCTATTGTTTTGAGTTGTGTATTTTCCTATGTGACATGTGCCCCCTTTAAAAGGTTTCTCTTTGTCTTGTTCATCCTGTCTCTCAGTCTCTCTAGTGTGTCTCTGTCTGTCTAGCTGTCTTTCTCTATTTCTCTCTTATGACTCTACTCTGAAATAGCTTTTCACTCTCTTTCTCTTTCAATAAAGTTCTTGTTAAATGTGTTGCATGGAGTGATCTCTTAGAGACACACCTTGGCCCCCAACCTGCCAAAGGTACTCTCTGCCACATTAGATTCATTCTAACAATAAACAACCCACAGATTGAGAAGCACACCAGTAGGGCATCTTGTAGGCAGGTCATTCTTGTAGATCAAATGGTTTGTACCTGGGTTGGTGTTTTTCATTTGGTGGTGTGCAGTAACCATTCTAGTGCCATGAACACTACTTCATAGTGGTGAAGGCTCTCGGTAAGGACCAGTCCAAGGTCTCCATGTTCAAAGTGTTGTCCATAGCAGTAAAGCCTTATCATTAGTTTGTAGAGAGCATCAAAGAGCCTTGTCAATAGCTTGGGCTGTTGGAGGTTCTCATGAAACACTTGTGGCAAACACCTTGATTAGATGTAACCCATTCTTGGTACTGGAAGCTTCATTTGGTAACAACATATGTCCAGGTAGGGCTCAATCTCTTCTGCTATTTGACAATTTCATTTACCTTACCTTACCTTATATATGTGAAGCCTCTACTGTATTAGGCTTCTATATGTCCTCTCAAATGACCCTTAGTTTTATCTTTCCCTCTCCATATTCTGAAGTGGAAGTTTCTGGTTTCTTTAAAAACCAGTTGACTTATGTGATTGTGATTTGTTTTGTTTATTTTTTGTTGGTTTGTTTTTTTGGTATTGTCTTATGAGAGGGCAGGTGGTATTTTTCTGGAAGCTATCTTGTGAGAGGGCATGTGATGATTTGTTGGAAAAAATATATGTGAGAGAGCATGTGATGTTTAGAAAAAATATAAATAGAACTCCACAGACAATGCTTTTGCTTTGCTATACCATGCAATGCTTGACTGGTCTTTGCTTTTTAGAGAGAAAGATACCAGATAACTTTTTGTGGTATTCTGGCTGCTTCTGCAGAATCATGTTGATTCAGCAGAGAATTATTGTTTCTGCTGGACTGTGCCATTGCTACTAATTTCTGTTGCTGTCTGGTGTTTGCTACTGGACTTGACTCCTGGTATTCTGACAACAAAGTATGGAATCTTGCCAAGGAATTACTTCTAAATGGGTCTATCAATCCCTTTTCCTATTAACCTTCTTTCTCCCTTACCTCTGGTTGGTGTACTAGAAGGGAAGTAGAAGTGTTTAAGAACCCTAAATAAAATAGATTTTTAAAGATCTAAGCCTACAGTATGCTATACCTTGCATCCCTCTCTCATCCCCATCTTTCTTTGATGCTCTGGTTACAGTCCCCAGATCCCCAGTCTCCATAAATATCTATTATATTTTCCTTTCCAAGGGAAGTCCATTATTATAGTCTCTTATTCTATAGCCCCTAGCCCCTTACTCTATACATAACTTCTATGGGTCTATGGATTGTGCTTTGTTTATTAAAGATGTAATAGCTAACATTCACTTATAGGTGAGTACATATTAAATTTGGCTTTCTGTATGTGGGTTATCTTGCTCAGAAATAAGTTTTTTCTAGATCTATCTGTTTATCTGTGGATTTGATTTTTTTAACAGCTGAGTAATATTCCATTGCAAAAATGTAACATGTTTTCTACTCCTCCTCCTCTTCATTCCCTTCTTCTTCTTCTTCTTCTTCTTCTTCTTCTTCTTCTTCTTCTTCTTCTTCTTCTTCTTCTTCTTCTTCTTCTCTTCTCCTTTTTTAACACAGGGTTTCTCTGTGTAGCCATGGCTATCCTGGAACTTGCTTTATAGACCTGACTGGACTTGAACTCACAGAGATTCACCTGCTTCTGCCTCCAAAGTGCTAGTATTAAAATTGTGTTCCACCACTGAACAGCTCACTCTTTCTTATGCATTTATCCATTGGCAGGCATCTAGGCTTTCTCCAACTTCTGGCTATTATGAACAGAGCAACAATGAACATGAGTGAGCAAGTGTCTCTGTAGTAGGGTGAATCACCCTTTGGGTATATTTCCAAAGTGATATACCTGGGTCTTGAGGTAAATCTATTCTCAGCTTCCTGAAGAACCACCACAATGATATCTGTAGTTGCTGTACCAGTTCACAGTTCCTCAGAAATGCACGAGTATCATCTTTTCTCAACATTCTTACTAGTCTAAGCCAGTTTTTATATTAGCCATTCTGACTGGTGTAAGATGAATTCTGAAAGTAGTTTTGAGTGGCATTTCCTTAATGACTAAGGTTGTTGATTATTTCTTTGGGTGCTCCTCAGTAAATTTTGTTCCCTCTACTGAGAAATCCCTGTTAGATTGCACTCCATTTTTAAATTGGGTCATTTGTTTTCTTGATGTGTAATAATATATATTTTAGATATTACCCCTTTAGGTTGTGTTCAGTTGATTAATGTTTCTCCCATTCTGTAGCCTATCTCATTGTCAAAATGATGGTGTCCTTTACTTCATAGAATCGTATCTGCTTCATAAGGTTTTATTTATTAATTCCCATGCTATCAATGATAACACAATCTTTTCCTGTGCTAATGAGTTCAAGACAATTTACCACTTTGCTTTCTATTAGATTCAATATATCTATCTTTATGTTGAAGTTTTTGTCCATTTGGAATTGAGTTTCATGCAGAGTGATAAGCATGGATATTTTTTCATTTTTCTACATGCAGACATCCAGTTTGGCATTCAACATTTGTTGAAGATGCTATCTTTTTTCCAGTGTGTGTTTTTGGCTTCTCTATTAAAAGTTATATGCATAGACATGACTTTATGACTAGATCTTCAACTCAATTCCATTGATCAACTTATCTAATTTTGTATCAATACAATACTAATCTCAGAATAGGATTACTGGGATTAAAAATGTATTGTGTCAAGCCTGGATTTCTATGTAGGTTCTATGGATCTAAAGTAATGTCCTTATAACCTTGCACTGCAAGTGCTTTACTCACACCGAAAAAGATCCTTAGTCCTTCTTTTTATGTTCACATGAACCAAAAAATAACTGAAACAAAAGGTAAATATAAGAAATGTTTTTATCACCACATCACACATTTTAAGCATGAATCACATTAGTCATAAAAAAGACATGCAGATGACTTATTCTTTATGTAGGAAAACATAAGATAGTTTTAAGTTTAACCATGAAAGACAAAGGCTACTGCTAACCATTGCATGAAAGAGTCAAAGTAAACAACTGGCCTCAATCATATTTTTCTTCATCTTCTAAAGCTTGGAACAGAAATATGTTTAAGGGACTCTGCAGACTCTATAGCTGCACACTTCTGACAGCTGTGTCTTTCTGAACTTTGACTTAAACCTTGGGTTTTCGTTCTTTGTCCAAAATGTCATTTAGTTCTCAGAAGTAGGACAGTATTAGATGACAAGGGCCATAAAAACTTCTCCAGTCCATACCGGGTTGAATTTTGTCTTCTCTACAGCAAATTAGTTATCATACTGTCTATAGGTCATGATTTGGAACCCAAGGCCTATTGCAGGTATGGCTGAGGGCATTTGCTCAAGTACGACTCCAAGATCAAAATATACTTCAGTAAAAGATCAACGCTTCGGAATCTCTAAAGACACGTCACAAAGGTCACCTTCTATCTGAAAATTATCTGTAATTCTCAAATTAGTACTTACAGCATTTTATAATCATGTGCAGATGTACACACAGCAAGAAAAATTTGAGAGTCTGATGCACACCTGTTCAGCTCAGGTCAAACAAGGAGACTGCTTGCCTTTTCAGTTAATAGGATATAGATCTATCTATCTATCTATCTATCTATCTATCTATCTATCTATCTATCTATCCACATGATTTGATGTTCTGATATGTGTCGATGCCGCTCTCATCCAGCAGGAAAGACACCAACACCGGGAACTCTTCTTGCAGCAGTTTTTATTCAGGATCCTTGACTACCAGAGTGACCCCAGGAAAAGCTCCCACAGAACCTTTATAGTGTGCCTGTCCTATCAGAAACTGCCAGGTCGTCACTCCTGGTTGGTGCATTCGGATCACACCACCTCATGCTATGTCTTGTTCGAATCACGCCACCTTACGTCATGCCTTCAGGCATGCACATAAGGGGCTTGCTCACTGCGCATGCGCATAAGGTTTACTCACTGCGCATGCGCAAAAGGGGCGCACTGCGCATGCGCAAAAGGGGGCGTATTACATCAGGGAAGCAGCAGGGGCGCTGCTATCTGTGGCTCTCTATAGATATGCATGTACATTATACAATAATTGAATTAAGCCAAATCATTCTTTCTTTCTTGTCAAAACACTATTTTCTCTCTTAGAAAGCTTCACATGTGTCATGCAGTGCTATTAAATATAATCACTCCACTATGTACTTGATTTCCAAAATTCATCCTTAATTTGTAATTGAAACTCTGCTCTACTTGACCAGCATCTCTTTTCTTCGGTCCTCTTTCTGTAGCCTGTGAAATCCATTTTGCTTTCTGTTTCCCTGAATTGAACGTTTTAGATTTTACATATAACTGAGATCATACATTGTTTGATTTGATTTCCTGTGCATCCTTTATTTCATGTTGCAGAATGCCCCCTCAGTTCTTCAATGTTGTTTAAAATAACAAGCTTTTGTTTACTTCTAAAATAGACAAATATTCAATGGTTTGCAATAGTGTACATATTTTTTCTACTCATTACTACCTTAGTAGACAGTTGAGCTAAACCCATCCAGTGTTCATTGTGATGATTAATCTTGTGACAAGGTCCAGAATCACCTAGGAAGCACACTCTGAGCATGTCTTTGGGTGGGTTTCCAGAAAGACTTAACCGAGAGAATTTTTTTCCTATAATTTCTTCCAGTATTGTTTTCAGTTAGGGGTATTTTGTCCATTGGAAACTGATTTTTATACTGTATGAGATAAGAATGCAATTTGTTCTCATGTGTATCTAGCATTCTTACCATCCTCAGAGTAGGTGGGGCCTCCAGGCAGTGGCTGAAGTGTAAAGAGGTGTTAAAGCAAAGCAGTGCTTCCTGCTGCCTTCACTTCTTCCAGAGCCAGCAGCTCAATCACTGCTGTTGCTTCTGACACTGAATTATGACTTTTTTAAAAGTTTCTCAGTATGGACTATGAGTGGCTCTTCAGTAATATTTCTGGACATCAGCACCAGATTGGGAGAGCTGAAGTATCTAACTCTAATTACAATAGAACTGACCATCACACTGTGTCTTCTCAAAACTTTCAGTATTACTTTATGATGTTAGTGTGTAAGTCTTTTGCACACTATTTGGTTTCATTTGTTTCTATATATTAATCATTCTGTTGATAATGCAAGTAGGATATTTTTGAGACAGGTTTCCCTATGTAGCAATATGGATTTGTTTTGTTGGTGTGTGTCTTATCGACAGAAATGTCACTGCTCTTCATGCGTTGCTGTTATTCCAGCTCTTCCCTGAGTTGGATTATTGGTTTTGCTTTCAGTATTCAGTATATTTAACATATAGGATCATATCATCTGCAAAGGCACTTCTACTTATCCCTTCCTGCTTTGAGTTCCTTTCATATTTGTAATTTTCCTAACTGCTTTGATTCTTACAGCCAGTACTCAACTAAATAAAAGTGGCAACATGGACACATTGCTGTATTCCAATGTAAGATAAAATTTGAAATAAAGTATTAAAATAGCAATAGGCATATAAGTATTAATGTACAGACAATATTAAAATTAGTAAATTGTAAGAGCACAAAGTGTTCTTCTGTGTGGTACCCTAGTTTCCCCTCATCTGTATTTTTCTCTAACCACATATTACTCTTATAAGTGCACCTGTTCGTTCAGACAGGACAGTCCTGCTTTACTGCACATCCTGACCATATGGACACTAAATTCTGCAGCTGTTCCAAAGGAGCACAGTGAAATGTGCTCAGTGTTGTAGCAGACCCTGACTCATTTCTTCTACTAGTGGCTGGTTTTAAGACTTGACGTCTATTTATTAGTTAGCAGGCAGCTGAGGACAGCATTTTGTGGCATCGTTTCCTGGAAATCTTACTAGCTCAACACTTACCAATCCATCATAGCTTCAAAAAAGAGGCAATGAAAAGCAGACTTGTCTCCTGCACTTAAAATTAAGATTTTCCTGTTTGGACTGCACCAGAGTATTCTGTAGTCAACTTTGGTTGACATCAAAGAACTCATATTTGTTTTCTTTGGGCATGTTATGCCTTATTTGTCTTTTGCTTCTTCCTTTATTTTATTTCTTATTTGTGTGTGTGTGTGTGTGTGGTGTTGTGTACCTCATGTCTGTGTACGTGTCTCTGTGTGCATGTTTCTAGTTTCATGTTTGCTGGTTTGTTTTTAGTGACAGAGAAAGAACTAAGTTAAGTATGGAGGAAGTGGGGAAGATTTGAGAATTGAAGGAGAAAATATGATGAAAATATATTTTAGTAAAATAATGTTTTCAATAAAAAATACTACAGAAAATTCAGTTTTCCAGGAACAATACCAGTAAACCAAAGCTCTAAATAGACCTTAAAATTAAAAGGACGGTTATAGAAAATTTCAACAATTTTTTTATTCATTTGATCAACATCTTTGTAATTTCATCACTACCAGTAGTTTGCATACTTCTACTGATTATCTTCAAGTCGCATCATGCATTAATGAGTAAAGGAATGATGATAGTTTTGAAATTCTGTTGTGTTAGCAGTTGGCTCTTTATATTAGGCCTGATAATTAGAAATATGTGAAGGCTTGGCCAGATGATGTGGTATGGTAGTAAGAGTCAGACCCTCGGATATAGGGAAAAGGAAGTCAGTGAAATGAACAGCATTCACTTCCTGTCATCAGAGTGTTGGTTTTGGAGTCCCTGAGTCAGTGGTTCCAGACCAGCTCTGAAGAACATGAAGTAAAAGTTAGAGGTGAAAGATTTGGGGGTATAAGGTTTATTTTTATATTATATCTATAGGTTTTTTGTTTGTTTGTTTGTTTGGTTTTTGGTTTTTCGAGACAGGATTTCTCTGTGTAGCCTTGGCTGTCCTGGACTCCCTTTGTAGACCAGGCTGGCTTCAAACTCACAGTGATCCGCCTGCCTCTGCCTCCTTAATGCTGGGAGTAAAGGCGTGCTCCACCACCTCCCGGCTGTCTATAGGTGTTTTTAATGCCTAGTAAGAATATGTACCTTGCCTATGCCTGGTACCCATGGAGGTCTGAAGAATGTGATGGATTTCCTTAAAGTTAAGAGTTATAAATGGTAGTTAGCCATTGCATGGGTGCTTGGGAGCTGAACTTGGGTCCTCTGATAAAGTAGCCAGTGCTGTTAACTGCTGAGCCACCTCTGAACTGCAGTGGATTATTCCAACTTTCCCCAGTTATAATGAGTTTAAAAACTTAAAGCACACTGTGGAGCAACAAAACAAATGAGAACATTTTTCTTAGAAAGCATTACTAGAACAGTTTATGTCATAGTTAACCCTCTAAAGAATGATCTTGGGCTTCCTGTATTGGCTTCAGTTTATTTTTGTTTTTCTACAACAATACATCTGCCAACCTACGAGATACTATGACACAGTGTCATCCCATAAATATCACTCAGCAATATGAGCATCAAGGTTTGCAGACTGATCTCCATGGAGATTCTTTCTTGTCCTCTGCCTGCTCTCCCTCCTCCTACTCTTCGTCCTGCTCCTCCTTTTTCTATGGAAAACAAGTAACTCACTTAATATCAAACATTTGTTTTTTAAGTTGATAAAATAGGTAGAAGCAAGATCAGTCTGTAACAATTGTGTTCTTTCCATCTTCTCCCTTGCTGTCTCATTCCTTTCTTTTCTTTTTCTTTTTCTTTTTCTTCATGGAACTGGAGCTTCAGTGATACTAGGCAGTGATTCAGCACTCTAAGCCTATTTTTATTTCAACATAATGTCTTTTAATAATACAACTACCTTCCCATCTCCCTCCCCTCCTCTGTCTCTCCCCTCTTCTGAAACCAGGACTTATGCATGTTAGGAAAGCATACATCTCCATCTTAAGATAGCTCTTTCTTATTTTATTCCATGGGTACCTTGTCACTCACCTGAACACTATTAAAAGAAAAGAAAATGAGAAATCCACATTAATATCAACCTAAATCTAATAAACTATACAATTTCCTAACATGAAGGTAGAAACAACAAGCAAAACACCAAACCAAGCAAACCCAAAGCACAGCTGTGAGACTGAAGCAGGAACTAGGAGGTTTCCCTAAGAGGTTGTGGATGACCAAGAGAAATTGAGAGAAGATAATTGCTTATGCACCTCAAAAATACACAGAAATATACAGAAATCACATGAGTGATGATTATGAATTTGTGTGCTTTCAGTAAGCATAGTAAGAAACAATCAGCCAATAGTGAGGCCTGCACTGGGCTGAGTATGAGTTTGAGAAGCAAAGAAATGAGTCAGTGAGAAATGCAATGTTTGATTAAGAAAATTCATCTCTTTGTGAAGAAAGACTAGGCAGAAGATTCTAAGGGAATATTTCCCTTTCTTTTCTAGTACCATTGGAATTGAAACCTAAGCCTGTGCCCTACAACACCCCCTTCATACATTTTATAAAGAGACCCAAGTCTCCTTTGTTACATCTTGGCCAACTGTCTCTCTCTCTCTCAGTATATTTATTTATTTTTCTCCTTTCTCCAGGGATGGAGTATTCTAAAGTGATATTCCAGCCTCCACTTCAATCATTTACCAAAACAGCCCTTTTCTGGGAAGCAAAAACCTATAAACCAAAAGAAGCCAAAGCACACGCAGGGAAGACAATCCTACAAGTCATTGAGAAAAATCATTCCCACCCCTTGATTTTCAGACTCATGCTCCTTGATTATAGCAGAAACCATACTATGCATTGGTCACTGATTCCAAGAGAAAAATACACGCCATAGGACAAAGTAGGCTGGCACTGGTGGTTGGCTACTAGATGACAACATTACCTAAAGTACATAGTTCTATTTTTTTATTTGAGGTTCTTTTGGCAATGAGATGTTGTGATAATTTTATGGTAATTATGTAGCTAGAAGCCCACTGCCATATTTTAAAAGCTGTGATATGAATTATTTAATAAAAAATAATGTTTTATGAGATGCTAAGATGATAAATATCAATTTTTAGGTCCACTCGTCATAGTTCTGGCAAAACAATTGCAAATTCTGAAGATTCATTTTAAGTACGAGATTAAGTACCTATTAAGGACAAAAATCAGTGGTCCATAAACCACTGTACACGTTGCAGATAACTACCTGGAAGCAATTGTCGTATTGAGGGAAGTCATCTTACATCGGTCCAGACACGTGTTCTGACTACCCTCTAGTCTGTCTTAAAATGTCACTTTGACTGTATGATTTCATTAAACAAAGCCTAGTTGACTAACAACTTCAGCATGAGCAATTTGTCCATTTGATTATTAAGACAGCTCTGCAGTGAGTTTCTTTTTGTATATATGCATTTGGTATATCAATTTTTTTCTGACCTTGTGCTTTTCAAGTCTTTTACCATGCACTCAAACACACACACACACACACACACACACACACACACACACACACACACACACTCAAGGGAGGAGGAGATATTAGGTATATAAAAATCAAGGTAAAGTTTGAAAGTTTTTCATACTCCATGGACAGAGCAACACTATCATGCGATTGCCATAAGATGCAATTGTTTTGACTTTTATTAAAGAAAAACTCAAATACTCACAAAAGCAATAATATACCAATTCTCCATATATTCTCTATACAACATCAAACAGTCACAAGGATGGGGAGCTAACATCTTGATTTAAGGAACAAGAGAACATTAAATATCAGTGTCTCTCTATGTTTAGTGTCTAGACAACCCTCAGAAGTTCATAGCTTTCTCTATATGATGGAACGTTTGTGTGTACCTCCGTTTATCCTGTGGAAAGATTCCTTTGCTGTCTGTATCTTTCTTAGAGCACAAGTAGGATAACTGAGTTATATGCTTTAGAGGTCTCTTTTTAGCTCCTCTTTTCATTTGGGCTCAGAAAATAGATAGTAGAAGACTGGCAGAGAATGAGAAAGAATAGCAGATGTTTATCTAAACTCTACCCCTCCGTAACACCAATGCAGGCTTATTGACATACTTGCTGAAGGTCACAGCTTTGTTTGATGGCTTCTCTCCAAGTTCAAAGTGCCTCTGGGTCCAGTGGCCTCCCTTGTCCTAGAAGGCAAAAATCAATGGTTCAGTGCTACTACAAACCAGAAGACTGTTTCTTCTAGTGTTTTTGTGCCTGCTACACTGTGCTGTAGTTAGTGCTTTGGTTAAAATATCCTAAAATTTGTAGTTCCATATAAAGAAATAGATGGCCACCAATCTAATACATTCTCTTGGGATAAATTAGCTTCCCCTGAGGTTCACTGAACGGCAAATGGCCCATTGGCCTTAACACTATTTATTATAACTTGTTTTCAAAAGTCATGCTTAAAATAAAATATAATAAAAGAGAAAGATATTATTTTTAAAATTATGTCGTAGAAAATACTAAAATGTGTTATAATTATACTTTTTTATGTCTAGTGATATATTAAAAAGCCAGCCTGGTGAAGGAAAATGGGTTTAGCATCAAGAACAAGATTCATGGATAACCTGAACTTGTTGGCCTTTAAAGATAAAGAATGAGAAATCAACAAGAAAATTTTTCTGTTCACTAAAAGATGCTAGAATTACTATCTACATTTAAAAATGTTTAATGTATACATGTAAAACAAAACCTTGTCTATTTCACCTGAAGACAAATGTTAAAATCAAAATTTTACCGTTTTAAAGTACTTATTGGAAAATAGAAGCTTTCATTTAATGAATGGTTTAATAAGAACATAAACAAACTATAAAAAATAAAACATTAACTTCATATATAATATTTTAAGCATTTGAAATATCAGAGATGAAGTTTAAATACAAGCCAGAAAGCTGGATAGAATACAATTATGAAATGTGTCATTGAAAAATGGATTATCCACATGCAATTGTTACCTCCTAATCAATGAGATAAAATAAATTTAATTGAAAAAAATCTGAGACAATATTCACCAACTCTGATAAAATGTTGAGCTACTGTAGAATTTTATAACAGCAAGACACTATTTGACTAGTTACTAAGTTTTTTTAATATTTTTAAATATGAGAATGCAGAGTTTTTAAAAGGGTTTAGAAGCCAGTAACTCATATACTGCTACACAATGCCTGAATGTCACTTTAGAGAGCACCCAAGATTGTATATGACAAAGATGAAAAAACATGCAATATATCCATGTATATATTTAAAAGAAATTACAACACATAAATCTTTTCCTTTGAGAAACACATCTCTGTAAAAATGGATATGGATGGAGATGTATGTAGGTTGTTTTGATAACTGATAAAAATTGGAAATGGAAAGCTGGAGAAGTGGAAACATAAATTAAGGTTTGTGCATAGATTGGAAAACTGTATAGCAATAAATATTAATGACCCAAGCTCAATGGGTCAATTTGGGTATATCTAGAAAGTGAGCTAAGTGAAAATAAAAGACACAAAAATGTAAAATATAAATTTTGTGAATGACAAATAGAACACAGATTGCTTATGGCTGCACAGTATGTGCAAACAGCATAACTGAAATATGCCAGGAATTTAATGAGAATAAGGGCTCTAGTCCTATTATAAATTTTAGTTTTGTACAGAAAAGATTCTAAGCCCAAATGTTACATATTTACATTAAATGTTTTAGTAAATATTGAGAAGAGGAAGGACTGACTTTGCTATTTTACTTTTGTGTTTTCTTCTGAGTCCTAATTTCTTGTTAAATATCAGCATCTATTAGTTTTCATGAAACCTGTAATATAGAGTACTAAGCCTAGATTTTTTTTTTTTTTAGTTTTCAAATTTCCTCTTGTTCATTTTGATCTGGACTTCAAATGACTATTACACAAAAAACCTGATTTTGCTTACCAGAATCATATGTGCATAACAAAGAAATAACTATTTAGTCATGGAAGAGTAAGGAAACTTTTAGACATTCATTGAAATTTCTTCTCACTCTCCTGGCTCTTTTTTATGAACACCCAGAATTTGAGAGTAGCCTAACAAACACAGGTATGAAGTTCTCCAGGCTGGACACAAATATTTTTCATATAAATTTATATTAATTTACACACACACACACACACACACACACACACACACACACACACACACACACACTACAGCAAGATGAACCACAGAACAATCAGGAATTATACAAATGTTACATTCATAATGTTTTGCCATTTGTATTTGGCAGCCTTGAAGAAAACATTTTTCCTATCTTGGTGAGTCTACAATTCTGAATGTAAATCAATATATATCATATCTCATCTCGATCAACTTAAAACATCTATCTAGACCTAAAAACATCTTAACCCCTAAACAACTAAACTTAATTGTAAAACTAAACTATCTGGTCTTCAACCCATCAGAGACTTGAGAAGGAATAAAAGTAAGTACCTGAGTAAACAGGAAATGCAGGTTAGGAGCCTCAAAAGTGAAAAAAATAAATGAGAGTTGCTGACAGTCACCCAAAACCCTCTATAATGTTGGAGCATCAGCTTCAGCCTTCTGGCCCAGTATATATGACCGACATATTTGTGAGGCAGGAAGATAAGAGGGAGGGCAAAACAATTGGGATATAATGTGAATAAATTATAATAAATAAAATATACATTTAAATGAACGCAGGAGGGGGTTGTTGCAGAGACTGTTGCACCCACCAAGGACCATGCATGGTGAGGACTTAGACCCCCTGCTCAGATGTAGCAGATAGGCAGCACTGTCTCCATATGGGTCCCACAATATAGAGAGTAGGGACTACTTCTGACATGGGCTGTGGACCCCCAATGTTGATCACTTCCCACTGGCAGGGTGGCCTTGCCAGACTACAGAGGAAGAGGATACAGGTCTTACAAATGAGACTTGATAGGCTGAGGTCAGATGTTAGAAGAAAAGGGCTCCTTTTCTGAGGACTAGGGGAGGAAGGGAAAAAAGATGAGGGAGGGAGGGAGGGTGGGTGGGGGTGCAATGAGGAAAGGGGCTACATTCGGGATGTAAAGAATTCCAACTGCTGAAAAAGCAGGTAATTTATATTGTTAATCCCACTACATGGGAATAGCTCTGAGACTGGCTGAGACATGAATGTCTATGCATAGACAAGGCTTCCTGTTGATTACTTATTATTAGATGCCATTCTTCATATGGCATGACAAAGATATACAGATGTCTTTTTTCTGATCATACAAAGAGTGGAGGACTAGCATTAATTGTTCTGAGCATCCTGCATACCTCATACATTTGTAATTTTAGGACTGTAAGATGCTTGTGAGAAAATATATGTTTTCAGAACAAAAGAACTGGAGCTAAGGATTATTTTTAAATAGAGGTTTTAGTTTCAAGTTGTATGCCTCTCCAGACAAGATGCTCCATAGATTCTGAATTTGCGCACCAGGCTATGGTGGTGCACGCCTTTAATCCCAGCACTCGGGAGGCAGAGGCAGGCACATCGCTATGTGTTCAAGGCCAGTCTGGTCTACAAAGTGAGTCCAGGGCAGCTAAGGCTATGCACAGAAACCCTGTCTCAAAAAAACAAGGAAAGAAAACAAAAATAAATAAATAAATTTGCTGAAATTTACCTCCAGCCATTCCACTACATAAAGCAACTGGATATTCACACACAGAGGACACAGACAGACAGACAGACAGACAGACAGACAGATAGACACACACACATCAGAGTGACATTCTTGTACTTCTATATACACTCGAATAGTTTTCCTTCGCTTTCTCCTAACTGCAAAGTTGGACAATGAAGTATGCTTCATCTTGCTTACTAACCAAGTTGACCAAACTCATTTATAAACTTGAACTTCCCAGGTGGGATTTTCTGTCTTGCATTCTACCTGCAATGGTAGCCACTACTGGCCTGAAATTGCCTAGAGAGTGAGGATTTGTTTATCCTTATTTCACAGATCAGAGAACTAGGGCTCAGGTTGGCCTAAGTGACATGTCCAGTGTAGCATAGTGAGATTAAGGCAGAAACATATTTTTGGTTTTTAAAAATGTTACTTATTTTTAATTGACAGATATAGTAATCTTATGTGTTCTTTTGGTACATATATTTTTTACATTGTTTTTTTTACCTTAGATGCATGAATATTGACTGTATTTATATATTGCACCAGGTACATGCCTCATGCCTTCAGGCAGAAAAACGGTATTGGGTCATTTGTAGGTGGAGTTTCAGCTGGTGGTTAGCTGCCATGTGAGTAGTGGGAAGTGAGCCCATGCCCTTTGTAAGAGCAGCAAGTGCTTTTAGCTACCTTCCTTTCTGTTATGCAATGCTCAAATCAGATTAGGCCTATCTGTGATCTCAAAAATGTATTATTTCTTTGTGTTGTGAACATTTGTAATGGTTTTTAAATAAACAGAAAATATTACTGTTGTAAGTTGGTCCCACCACAGGGAGAAGGCAAGCTATGTTCTATTGCTCCAAGAAACATTTTTATACCCTCATCTTCCAGCCTTCTTTAACTTGGAAGTTCAAACCATCCTCCAGTGCTGACTCAAAGTTACGGTCTGTTCCCAGAACCATTTTCTCAGATAACCTATTATTTAGACTGGTGAAAAAGTATCAAGTTCATGAATTCTTTGTCAGTTTATTGGTGTCTTATGAGTTACCTAAGTCACTTGACAGGGGCTGGCAACTTAAGAGAATCATCTCATGAAGAGTTATAAAGCAAAGCCTCTTGGGATTTTTTCATTTAATGAATGGTTGTTGTTTCCATGAATAAGTCACAAATACTTTAAAATGGGGAAAAACCAAAAGTTTCATGTAAAAAGGCTTCATCTCAAGCCCTCATCTAGCCTGGATTCTTTTAAGACCAGCTGCTACTTAATGCGGGCTCATTGCATTCAAGGCAGGTCCACAATCCATTGAGAGATACTAATGTCTTTATGACCCCATGAGTAATTAGCCAGATGAAATTCAACATCTGAAGCAAATTTTCCAGAGCATAACCTTATTCTTGGAAGAAAATTAGCTGTCCAAAAGATTTGGATCCACTTTTTTTTCTATTTTAAAGGCATCAAACTTATTCTCAAGTAAGATATAATTAAGTAAAATAATATAAATCAAGAACAAGAATGTTCCCCTAAGCCCTTTCCAATAAAGGTAATTTCCTAGTCCGTTTGAAGTCAGAATTAGCGCAAGGCTTCCATGAACAAAAATTAAATGCTAGCAAGCAGTTAAGGGGAAACTTTGCAAGAATAGTGGTTTCATAGATTGTATGGTAATGATTTCCACTTAAGCCAGATTCTTGTATATTTTTAAAATGTAATTCTTCAAGAAAATCGGATCCTATATTCATACAAGAGAGTCAAATGAAACAAATAAGTTTTTTCCCCTTCTGAATAAAAATAACAACATTTACTTGGCCAATGGTGTGTATAAATCTGGTTAAAAACACAGGCACAATGGGAATGTAAATTCATAGTATCTTCCCATATATTTTTTTTTCTTTGAGAAAACATAGGCACTCAAGCAAATTGATGACCCATTTTAATTTTTTTTGTTGTTGTTGTTGAACAAAAGGAGAAAATTGATGGCAGAAGTTTGTCAGTTAGTCTACGGGTGATCTAACTCTTGATACTCCTGCCTCCTTGTTCTTTTTCTTCTTTTATTTTTTATTAATAATATTCATATTACATCTCAGTTGTTTTCCCTTCCCTTGTATCTTCCCATTCCTCCCTCCTTCCTGCTCTCACCCTATTCCCCTCCCCTATGACTGTGACTGAGGGGGACCTCCTCCCCCTGTATATGATCCTAGGGTATCAAGTCTCTTCTTGATAGCCTGTTATCCTTCCTCTGAGTGCCACCAGGCCTCCCCATCCAGGGGACATGGTCAAATATGGGGCACCAGAGTTGGTGTGAACATTAGTCCCCACTTTCCACTTAACTGTGGAGGATGTCCTTTCCATTGGCTGGATCTGGGTAGGGGTTTGATGATGACTGCACGTATTGGGGC
Source organism: Acomys minous (assembly GCF_964271855.1). NCBI lineage: Eukaryota > Metazoa > Chordata > Mammalia > Rodentia > Muridae > Acomys > Acomys minous. The sequence continues at coordinate 129,113,021 of NC_140483.1, forward strand.
ACCTTGGTTGGTGCCTTAGTTTGAGCAGAACCCCTGGGCCCAGATTTGCCCATCATAGTGTTATTTATGTAGGTTTCTAGGACCCTCTGGATCCTTCTATTTCCTCAATCTCTCATACTTCTCTCACCTAGAGTCCCAATAGGATGTCCTCCCCTCTATCCCACTTTCCTGGTAAGTGAAGACTTTCATGGGACATGCCCCTTGGGCTAGTGTCCAGATATAAGTGAGTATATACCATTTGACTCTTTCTGCTTCTGGGTTAACTCACTCATTATGATCATTTCTACATTGTCCACAAATTTCAGGAAATCCTTGGTTTTAATAGCTGAGTAGTATTCCATAGTGTATATGTACCACAGTTTCTTTATCCATTCTTCTAATGAGGGACACTTAGGCTGTTTCCATGTTCTGGCTATTATGAATAAGGCTGCTATGAACATGGTTGAACATATGTCCTTGTTGTGTGCTGGAGCATCTTCTGGGTATATTCCAAGGAGTAGAATAGCTGGATCTTAGGGAAGCCCTATTCCCAGTTTTCTGAGATAGCACCAGATAGATTTCTAAAGTGGATGTACTAGTTTGCATTCCAACCAGCAATGAATGAGTGTTCCTTTCTCTCCACATCCTCGCCAGCATGTGGTGTCACTTCAGTTTTTGATCTTAGCCATTCTGATAGGTGTAAGATGGAATCTCAGAGTTATTTTGATTTGCATTTCCCTGATGACTAAGGAGGTTGAGCATTTCTTTAAGTGTTTCTCAGCCATTCAATATTCCTCTGTTGAGAATTCTGTTTAATTCTGAGCCCCCATTTCTCAATTGGGTTATTTGGTTTTGTGGTGTTTAATTTCTTGAGTGACCTTTCTACCTCCCACACCCTATCCCATGACTGGGTCCTGAACAACACTTGGCATAAAAATCATGAGAGCCAACCACTGACACTATTAATGATACTCTGCTATATTCACAGACCGAAACCAAGCATAGCTGTTCTCTGAAGCTCCACCCAGCAGTGGATCTAAACCAGTGCTAAGACTCACAGCCGAACATTGGGTGAATGGAGTTTTGTGAAAAAGTGGGGGAAGGATAGAAGGACATGGAAGTGACAGGAGCATCACAAGAAAACTAACAGAGCCATCTAACCAGTGCCTAGAGGGATGGACAGACACTGAAGCACCAACTAAGAATCACACATGGCATAGAACGAGGCCCCCTACCCAAATGTAGCTGATGGGCAGCTCAGGCTTCATGTGGGCCACCTAGTAATGGAAGCAGGGGCTGTCTCTGCATGGACTCTTTTACCTGTATTATGATCAGGTCCCCTTGGTGAGGCTGCCTTGCCAGACCACAGGGGAAGAGGATGCATTCAGTCCTGATGCTACTTGGTGAGCAGGAGTGGGTTGAGGGGCTCCCTTTTTATGAGGAATAAGGGAGGGGAAGGAGGAAGAGGGAGTGGACTATGATCAGAATGTAGAGTAATTAATTAATTAATTAAACTTTTAAAATCTTCTAATTAATGTCTGTATCAGCTAAGCAAACCCAGTGACACATCATTTCCTTTTTCCTGATCGTTGAAATTCAGTCTTTAATGCTATTGGAAGGAATTACGTCATACAAGTACCCCATCTGAAGCGTTATTGCAATTCTTATTTTTAAACTAATAAATTTATTTTATATCAAATTGGAAGAAAGTAAGTACCTATAAATCATTTCTAAATATTGTCTTCTTTCTTTTAAAAAATGAAAAAATAAAATAAAATAAACTCACCTAACAATTCTTTCCCTGAACCCTTTGATCTAGCTTGTGTGACATCAGCATTTTGTGTGGATAATTTAAACTTACTCCTGTTTTTAAGCTATGATGTACTGATTATCATCTAAAAAAATTATCCTAAGTGTATTGTAACTTATAGGAAGTAAACTTATCCTGAAAAATTAAGACTCATTCAGATGCTTAAACATATATAACAGATATTAAAACTAGTGATAAAACAGAGAGAAGTCCAAGGTCACAGGAATCTTTTCTATCCCTACTGTGGATCTTGCAAGCCTAGTTTATAATGGGACTGAAACCAACTGCAATCAATAATAACCCTAAGAGTTTGGCCTTATTTCTGCAAAACTACTTCCATAAATTTTCACTTAATGGCACTAGAGAGAAAGTGGTTCTGAGGCATTCACAGCATTCTCTTTCTCATATGGGCACACACTGAAAGAAGCCTTCCTAATCACCAGATTCCAAGGTTAAGGGGAGAAGGCAGACTGTCTGTCTTTGTGAATGCTAACACTCTGCTATACACCCACATTGTGAAAAGGAAAAAAAAAAAAAAAAAGGAAGAAACCAGCAGATGCTGTCCCCAGGAGAAACACACAAAGCATGCATTGAACAAACTGAAAATGTATCCAAGAGAAAAGAAAAAGCAGTTCTTTACTCTTGGTTGAAATAAACAGTGAAATAGCAAAAGAAAAAAAGTGTATACACAATGGCTAGTGCTCAGTAATGTGTGACTCATTAGCCACGTATTCCTCTGCTGACATACTTACCTTTGCTTCTGTATGTCAGCCAATTTGTTCCATTTGTAACTGGTAGGATATAAAAAGAAAAGTGAAGGGTCACATTAAGCAGGATGATCCAAACATGATGAGAAAAAGGTGCCGATGTTTATGTTATACTACCACGACAGACCTCACAAAAATTATTTGACACACTGAGCTGTTATCAGTGGCATGCCTATAGCTCTAAATAATGATTACACTAAGAAGACAAATAATGTCAGTGGAGGAAGTGCGGTTTCCAGAGCTGATCTGGGCATTATCTGGTGACATCACCTGTGATAGTTTGGCAGACGAGGCTCAAGAAACATTCTTATATCTGAACTTCTTGGGGATGCTGGGAAGAGCTATCCTCCACAGCTCTGAGCTGCCATCACTCCATCTCCCTTTCACTTCAGACGTGCCACTCTCAGCCCTCTAGGGAGATAAAATCAAGAGACAACTGTACACTCCCATACTAAAAGCTGACTTAGGTAACTAGCCACCTGGAAGAGCAAACTTGAGGCATTCAATTTGTCATGGTGTAGAATGCTGAAAGATAAAACCCGTCTGGCTCTCAGTTATCAACAAAATGGATAAATTGCAACTGACTGATGCTGGAGTGTCAGAGGTCTCAAAAGTGCCAGGCAGTTGATATTTCCTGCAATGCTCTTAACACTAAATTAAAAAAGATACTGAACAACATTAGAACCGACAGTGTGTAGAAACCGGTATCAATAGAATGACTCAGAAACTGAAGGACGTCTCAGCTTTAAACATCAAGCCCAAATTGATCTGTAGACTGAGAAAGACTCCCTCCTAGAAAAATAGAATGCAGCCAAAAGCTCATCAATAGAGACAAAAGATGAACTTGGCAAACTCATTACAGTGCCTGTGAAGCTGTCTGATAAACTGCCAGACAGAGAACAGACAGAGCTTTTTGTTAAAAGAGCGGTCTGAGGCCTCGCACTCCATATGGCAGTTGCAGCTTACAAGAGCATTCCTAAGTAAGACATGTGCACAGCACAGGGACATGAAGGAGTGAGTTAGTGCATGAGACAGACAGCTTCGTATCACTCCAAGGCATTGCCTGAAACATCTCAAACTTGTCACATGCTAGCCCCCAACAGTAGGGAAAATATCCTCCTCGACCGTTGGTTATGAAAAGATCAATATTTGACAGACACAAGACATAACTAAACATTGATTTAAAATCTTCCATGTCTGTGAAGGACAGATATGAATGGGTCAAGCCAAGTATCATATACAAGGAGTATGATGCTCATTCATTGTCAAAACAGCCATTTTTTCCTGGTTGACTCAAACATGCCTTGCATGTGTGGCTCCTTCAGAGCCTTTGGATCTCTATGTGGGGTCAATGTGTTCAGGTTTATACATTTAACACTAAAATGATTCCAAGTTTTCTAGTTCAGACAACTTCACCTGAGGTTATTTACTGATTTGGGGCCTGGAAATTATACATGTTCACTGATTCAAAATGGAATAGCTACTTTGAGACAGAGGAGCTTTATAGCCATGGGGATGCTCTGCAAGAGGACTGCTGTGGAGGACAAATCACCTGCAGCTGAGTTCTCTTTAGTTTCATGATGAGACCTGTTGCTACAGTTGCAGTAACTAGCAGAGCAGTAGGACTTCACAAGGGAACTGAAAAGGGAAAGCTTTCCTTGGGGCCCTCCTGGCAACCTGCTGACACTTTTAAAACTGGTATCATAGGCTAAGAAGCTTCCTTGCTCCCCCAGTCCTCTGCAACAGGGTCATTCTAAGCAACTGTCCTGGACTCTCCAATATCTGCAAGAGGTTCAAACTGTTTTTCAAATAATGAAAATTCTCATGCCTCAGCATCCAGTGTTGTGGAAGCCTGTATGTGCCACGCCTGCCTCCCTCTTCCTCTTAAGGGACCACATCTGTATTAGAATCTTAAAGCTCTTCTCTTCTACTCATGGCTTTATCTTCTTTATCTCAGGGCACTATTCCATTAAATATCTTGCATATCAAATTTTGCCTTGGCAATAGCATCTTTGGGGAGGTGAGATAGCAAGAGTTTATGTCTGAAAATTACAGATGGCTACCAGGCTTTGATTTGACAACCTACAGAAACTACTTATGAAAAAGTGAGAAGTTCTTTATCAAAATATATGAGTATCATTAGTAACATATAGTAGGGTTTTCTAATAAGCCATGTGGCATTTAGCTTATTTTCTGTTTCAACAGGGTCCTCTAGAGAAATCAGAAGTCATTGTACTTTCTTAAGGCATCTAATAATGTCACAGAGGAATCTGTGTTGGTCCATGAATATTACTGGGCCCTAATGAAGGACATCCATGGATACTCAGAATGATCTATGGGAGATAAGACTGGGCAAAGTCCCACATGAGTAAATCAGTTGTCCTCTAGTGTGTGTATATATATATTCCTTTAGAGTCAGCTTCATTACAATCTTTAGCCTAAGTTGTCCTGTTAGAACAGACTTTGGCTGTTGGTATAACAAGTGAGAATAAATAAATAAATAAATAAATAAATAAATAAATAAATAAAAGCACTTGAGATGGAATTCTAAAGCTGGTTCTCTCAAGAGCTCTGATCACACACACAAGCAGTGATAGCTCCTGATGTACCCAGAATCAAAACTACCACAGCGTATTAGAAGAATACAGGGTAAGGGATGGGAGAAAAGGCTACACCATCATATCATCTTGGAGTACTGGAGCCTAAACAGTGTGGGCCAGTAGTGACCATGAAGGGTTTGAAATTTGCCGAGTTTTGCAAACTGTCTTAGAAGCAATAAACAGAAACAAGAATTCAAGGTCCAACTATGTAGCTAGGGCTTTGACAGCAGTGGGTTTCTGTGATAGCATCAAGCACCTCCTATAGCTTTGTGACGAAGCATATCACAAAGGAGGCCCAGGACTGGATCACAAAGACAAGAGGTATATGGAGAATCAATATGTAATTTTAAATTGCATTATTTACTAGAGCAAAGTCACTTATAAGAATTAATAGCTCTCAGAGATTAGAGACACAAGGTGAATGCATCTACACTGAGCAAAGTTGCAAGCAAAAGGCCCTTCCAAACCATCATTTCCAGCAGTACACCCCTAGAAGATGAGTGATACAGCTCTTAGCCTCAATGCATTGGAAAGCAAAGCAAAGGCAGCCTTTCCACTGAAACTGAAGCTGTAATTGGGTTGCCTCATGCAGCAAAAGGGAGTTGTGATTGCAAACGCTGTTCCAGGTGCCATCTGGACTTAAGAGAAGAGTGTGTCTGCAGTGCTCAGATCCCTCAAGTGTTCTTTTAGTACTTCAGTGACTAGTGATAAATGTGAACAGAAAATCATAGCAATGATGGTGCCAAACAGGGCAGAGCAAGGAAGAAGTAGACTCAGATATGAAGGTCTGAGAAGCTCACTGAATGGGCAGCTTAGTTTCTCTTGAAAGAGCCAGATGAAGATTGCAATCATGGCCTCTACTTAAGATCTTGACAGCCTCCAGGCTACTGCTCATTTCTCTAACTCCACCTAAATAAGCTTCAGGATAAGAATTTCAGCCAGTCTCCACCTTGAAAACGCAGGAACAAAATGAATTTAGTGAAAACCTTAAACAATCTGAACAGTGAAACAGCCTATGTTGGGGCAGATGCCACTTGACACATGCCACTTTTAGCCTCACATGTGGTGGCAGGTAGTTCCAGACATATATATGTCAATACCTATGCCTCACAGCTTTTGGAGATGCCAACAGGACTGGCTTTGTTCATCTTAACAAGCAGCCTGAAACAAATACCATTGTTGATGACCTTTAAGCAATGGGAGGAGAGTGTCATGAGGAAAGGGTCCCATATTTGTAAGAGCATCACTGGGAAGGATTCTGCTCAGCTCTCAGCAGTTCTGGGTGAACTGAGCCCCACTGCTTTCAGCAGTGGAAGCAATCATGTTCACTTATACTGGCTTCTCTGCTTTCTTGGTCATTCTGATTCTCTCCCTCTCTAGTTTCTGCTTTTCAAGATCCTCTCGCAGACAAACTACCTGCCCTGGAGCCCCTTTGCAGGCTCTGCTTTCAGTGGAAATAAAATTAAAGTTTTACTTTCTCCCTGTTTTGACAAATGTGGTCACTCCTGCACGAAGGGTAGACAGGTTGCAAGTAAGAGAAAGAATATTTATTATTTAGAGTGCTTGAGGTATGAGTCGCGGTTACCTGCCTGATTGCAGATTTCTCCTGCTTAGTAGAGTCGCACCATAAAACTTAGATCCTGAAAATCTACCATCACAGCCAGACAGGTTGTTGCTATGGGAATTTTTAACATTCACTCAGATGACATATTTTTTTAGGAAAAAAAACCCACCCTGGAGCAAAATTGAAAACATTGGAGGGAGTATACCTCACAGACCTATTATTTTTTACCTTTCAGAGACCGGTACTCAGCTCTTGGCATCATTAATACAACTTTAGGAGCATTCCAAGTCTTCCCTGGTGAGCTGCCTGCTGCTAGTTCTAATCATCACCTTCTAAGAAACATGAAGTGTAAGGGTGTCTAAAGCTTAGATCAATGAGTCATGAAGAAGCTAAATGGAATGCCTAGACTCCAGGGCCTGCTGCAGCATGGAGAAAGCTGACTGGTCCTGTCAATCGTGGCAATATTGGGGCACATAGCATTTGGCAGTTCTTAGCTACAAATTACCGAAATTTTTTGGTATGTATTCTACAGCCAGTCTTTGAAGTATATGATTTTGCCCATTTTTTGTCCTTTTTTTAAAATTATTTTTTAAGTAACTTATTCAAATTACATCTGAGTGTTATTCCCTCACTTGTATCTTCCTGTTCCCCCAACTCTCCCTCTTTTACCCTATTTCCCTCCCCTAGACCTGTGAGAGAAGGGGAACTCTTCCCCCACCATATGATCACAGCCTATTAGGTCTCATCTGGGTAGCCTGCTTCCTCTTCTCTGAGTGCCACCAGGCCTTTCTACCAAGGGGAAGTGGTCAAATAGAGGAAACCAGAGTTCACATCAGAGGCAGTCCCCACTCTCCCCACAACCATGGAGAATGAGCTATCCACTGGCTAAATCTGAATAGTAGGTCTAGGTTTACTGCATGCATTGTGCTTGGTTGGTACAATAGTTTGTGCAGGCCCCCCTAGGTCCAGATCCACCAGCCTTGTTGGTCTTCTTATAAGGTTCCTGGACTCTCTGGGTCCTTCTATCTCCCTATTCTTTTGAAAAGAAAGCTAGAGTATATTTTTCAAAATGTATTCTTCTCTCATATGTTACATGCCAGCCACGTTTCGCCTCCCTTCTCTCCTCACATTCCCTCCTTCTCCCTCTTCTCTACCTCAGACCTATTCTTCCTTCCTTTCTCTTCAGAAAAGGGCAGGCCTCCCAGTGATGTCAATCAAATAAGACATATCAAGTTGCAAAAAGACTAGGTACTTCCCTTTATACTAAAGCTGGATAGGCCAACTAATAGCTGAAAAGTATCTCAAAAGCAGGCAAAAGAGTCAGAGACAGCCCCTGTTCCCACTGTCAGTAGCCCCACAAGAAGACCAAGCCACAACTCTAACATGTATGCAGAGGTCCTCTGTCAGACCCATGCAGGTACATGATTATCAGTTCAGTCTCTGTGAGCCCCTATAAGCCTAGGCTAGTTGATTCTGTGTGTTTTCTTGAGGTGTCCTTGACTCTTTTGGCTCCTATAATTCTTTCTCCCCATCTTCTTCAGGATTCTCCAAACTGCACCTATTGTTTGGCTGTGGGTCTCTCTATCTGCTCCTATCAGTTGCTGAATGAAGCCTCTCTAATGACTATTATGCTAGGGTTTGCTCTAGGTGTATAGCTGAATATCATTAGAAATCATTTCATTGACTTTCTTTTTTTCTGGTTGTGTTTGGTCTCTCCCAGGTCTTTGGGATACCCAGTCTCTTATTCCTGACCTTCCAGATAGTGTCAAGGTGGACATCCTCTTGTGGCCTGGGTCTCAAGTTGGACCAGTCATTGTCTGGCCACTCCCACAAGTTCTGTGCCACTTTTACCCTAGCATATCTTGCAGACCAGACAAATTACAGGTAGAAGGTATTGTGGCTGGGTTGGTATCCAAGTTCCTTTACTGAAAAGTTTACCTGGTTACAGAAGATGGCCATTACAGGTCCCATATCCTCCATTCCTAGGAGTCTTACCTTTTAGATTCCCAGGAGTTTCCATTGTACTTGATTATTACCTGGCCCCTAAGTGCCCAGTCATTTCTTCCAGTAGTCTCTCCTTCCATCCTCTCCCAACCTGATTGCTCTTTTCTCATTCTCATCTGGCCCCCAGTCCACCAACAATATCTATTTTACTTGCCCTTCCCAGGAACGTCTATGCAGCCCCCCGCCCTGTTAACTGTCCTTGTTCCTTAACTTCTCTGGGTCTGTGGGTTGTAGCAAGACAATACTTTACTTTACAGCTAATATCCATGTATGAGGGAGTACATACCATATTTTTTTCTGGGTCTGAGTTACATTGCTAGCTACAACCATTTGCCAGAAATTTTCATATCATTGTTTTAACTCCACTGTGAAAATGTACCTCATTTTCTTTATCCATTCTTCAGTTGAGGGCCATCTAGGTTGTTTCCAGATTCTGCTTATTACAAGTAAAGCTCCTGTGAAAATAGCTGAGCAAGTTTATTTGTGTTATACTGGAGTGTCCTTTGGGTATACGGCCAGGAATAGTGTAGCTGGTTCCTGGAGTAGATCAATTCCAAATTTTCTGGTAAACTCCCATATATATTTACAAAGTGGTTGTAAAATTTTGCATTTTTATCAGCAAAGGAGGTCTGTTTCCCTTGTTCCACATCCTTGACAGCATGAGCTGTCACTTGTGGTTTTGATCTTACCCATTCTGACAGGTTTAAGATGAAATGTTAAGGTAGTTTTGGTTTGCATTTCCCTGATGGCTATAGATGTTGAATTTTTTCTTTAAATGTTTCTTAGCAATTTGAAATTATTCTGTTAAGAATTATCTGTTTATATATGTACACCACTTTAAATTGAATTATTTGGTTTGCTGATGTCTAGTTTCTTGACTTCTTTATATATATTTGATGTTAGCTCTCTGTTGAATATGGACTTAGTAAACATCTTTCCTGTTTTTTAGTCTGCTTTTTGTGGATGATGTCTTTTGCCTTAGAGAAATTTTTCAGCTTTATGAGGTCTCATTTATTGCACTATTGGTGTTCTCTTCAGGAAGTCATCTTTTGTGACAATGTCTTCAATGCCATTCCATACTTTCTCCCCAATCATGTTCAGTGTATATGGTTTTATATTGAGGTCTTTTATCTGCTTGAACTTGAGTTTTGTGAAGAGTGATAGATATGGATCTATTTTCATTCCTTTACATTCAGACACCCAGTTAGACCAGCATCATTTATGAAAGATGCTTTCTTTTTTCCATTGTATATTTCAAGCTTCTTTTTCAAAAGTCAGGCATCCATAGGTGTGCGGATTTATGTCTTGAGTCTTTGACTCAAAAACGTTGATAAACATGTCTATTTTTATGACAATACCATGTGGTTTTTATTTCTGTAACTCTTAAGTATAGCTTGAAATCAGGAATGGTGATATCTCCAGAAGTTCTTTTATTGTACAAGAACCTTTGAGCTATCTTGGGCTTTTGTTTTTCTATATAATGTTTAGGATTGCTCTCTCAAGGTCTTTAAGGAATTGTGTTGGGAATTTCTTTGACTCTATAGATTACTTTTGGTAGGATGGTCATTTTTACTATGTTAATCCTACCAATCCATCTTCTGATATCTTCTTCAGTTTCTTTCTTCAAAGACTTGAAGTTCTTGTCATACATGTCTTTCATTTGCTTGGGTAGAGTTACACCAAGATATTTTAGATTATTTGTGGCTATTGTGAAGGGTGTTGTTTGTTTGTTTTGTTTGTTGGTTTGTTTTGGTTTGTTTTATTTTTATCTCAGCCTGATTTTTTAGTTAATCTTGTATTCAGCAACTTAGATAAAGATGTTTATTAGGTATAGGAATTCACTGGTAAAATTTTTGGAGTTATGTATATATATATATATATATATATATATATATATGTATATATATATATATGATCATATCATCTTCAAATAATGATATTTTGACAATTTGTATTTGCTTAATCTCTTTAAGCTGTCTTATTGTTCTATCTAGAAATTAAAGGATTATATTGAATAGATATCAAAAGAGTAGATAGCTTTATCTTGTGCCTGATTTTAGTGTAATTGCTTTAAGTTTATTTCTATTTAATATGATGTTGGCTATAGGATTGCTATATATTACCTTCTATATGTTTTGGTATGTCCCTTATATCCTGATGTCCCCAAGACTTATATCATGAAGGAGTGCTAGATTTTGCAAAGGCATTTTCATCATCTAGTGAAGTGATGATATTTTTTTTCTTTCAGTTTGCTTATATGGCAAATTACATTGAGAGATGGCTATAGGTTGAACCATTCTTGCATTTCTGGTGGGTGATCTTTGTGTTGTGTTCTTGAATTCAGTTTGTGAATATTTTATTGAGTATTTTTACATCAATGCTCATGAGGGAAATTAGTCTCTAATTATCTGTCTTTGTTGAATCTTTGTGTGGCTTAGGTGTCAAGGTGACTGTGTCCTCATAAAATGAATTTGATTATGTAACTCCTGTTTCTATTTGTTGTAAAATTTTGATGAATATTGTATTAGCTCTTCTTAGGAAGCATAGCATAATTCTGAGCTGAAACCATCTGGCTTTTTCGGGTTGGACACTCATGACTGCTTTTGTTTCCTTAGCAGTTATAGGTCTATTTGAACCATTTATCTGATCTTGATTTATCTTTGGTAAGTAGTATGGAAAATTGTTCATTTATTTTAGCTTTTCTAATTCTGTGGAGTATAGGTTTTTTAATGTTTTTTAAATTTTTATATATAATTTATATTATTACACATATATAAAATAAACTACATGCATCAAGAAGAATGACAAAAATCAGGAAGTATATTAATGTTACATTCATAGTGTTTTGGCTATTTGTATTTGGCAATCTTGAAGAAAGCATCTTTCCTATGTTGTAGAGTCTAAAATTATGAATGTAAATCAATAATTAATTTTATTCCTTCTTAAGTCTCTTGAGGGAATTGAAGACAAGATAGTTTAGTTTTACAATTAAGCTTAGTTGTTTAGGGGTTAAGGTGTTTTTAGGTCTGGATAAATGTTTTAAGTTGATAGTGTATAGGTTTTTAAAGTATGACCTAATGGTACTTTGGAATTCCTAGGTTATCTCTTGGTATATCCCTCCTGTTTTCTTACCCCTTTACAAGATTGTTAGCTGTGCCCTAAGTGCAAATAGTGTCAATGAGTTCTTTGAAGGAATAGTGTGTCTGTACACTTCAGGGAGTCCTTACTATGTTCTTGATGTTATGGAAAACTCTATAGAGCATTTGATCCCACACTGGGTGAAGTCTCTCAGAGGAGATCACTTAGGATTATTGTTTCTAGATCCATTCATTACCCTGCAAATTTCAAGATTTCCTTGTTTTTAATAGCTGAAAAGTATTCCGTTGTGCAAATGCACCACAGTTTTTTTTATTCATTGTTCAGTTGAGGGACATCTAGATTGCTTCCAGATTCTGGCTATGCTATAACCAATAATGCTGCTATGAACATAGTTAAGCAAATGCCCTTGTTGTGTGGTGGAGAATCTTTTGGGCATATGCCCAGGAGCTATATAGCTCGGTCTTGAGGTAGCACTATTCTCAATTTAAGACTAGACTGGCCTTCAGCATTATATACAATAGCCATGTATTTATGTAATCTTAGAGAAACAAGGAATATTGTCCCTTTTGCACCAGGCACATTTCCTTGTTTCTCTAAGATTACATAAACACACAGATATTGTATATAGTGCTGAAGGCCAGTCTAGACTTAAACAAATCTCTACTCAATGATCACTATATCAGGGAGGAAATAAAAAAATATTAAATACTTTTAGAATTTAATGAAATGAAGGCACAACATAAACCAAACTTTTTAGGCACGATGAAAATAGTGCTGAAAGAAAAAAATCCGTAGTACTTTCATAAAGAAATTGGGAGGTCTCATACTAGCAGCTTTAACAGCACACCTAAAAGATCTGGAACAAAGAGGAGCAAACACACCAAAGATGAGTAAATGTCAATAAATAATAAAACTCAGGACAGAATTCAGTAACTTAGAAACAAAGAATCAATGAAATTAAAAGCTGGTTCTTTGAGAAAATTAGCAAAATAAACAAACCCTTAGCCAAACTAACTAAAAGGCAGAGAAATTATATAAAAATTAACAAAACCATAAAGGAAAAGGGGGAATACAACAACAGATACTAACAAAATGCGAATAATCATTAGGCCTTACTTCAAAATCCTATATGCCACAAAACTGGAAAATCTAAATGAAATGTATGGTTTTCTTGACAGATTCCATTTACACAAAAATTAAATCAAGATCAGGATAACAATCTAAATAGTCCTATAACCTGTAAGGAAATGGAAGTAATCATTAAAATCTCACAACAACAACAACAAAGAGCCCAGAGTCTTAGCACAGAATTCTACCAGACTTTCAAAAAAGAGCTAATACTAATACCCTTCAAACTATTCCACATAATAGAAACAGAGGCATCATTACCAAACTTATCCTATGAAGCTATAGTCATCCTAACACCTGAGCCACACAAAAATTCAACCAAGAAAAAAATTCAGACCAATATTTGAGGGCTATTTTTATTCATCTCACCACAGTTAGTATTTGGTCATAGAACCAGAAAGCAAACTAGGACAGTTTTCTTGGGAAAGCATTTTTATTTTTATTTTAAGGTTTACTTATTTTATGCCTTTGGGTGCTTTATCTGCATATATCCCTGCATGTCACAAGAGGGCTTCAGATAGCATTAAAAATATTTGTGACCCACCACGTAGTTCTGTAATTGCTGGGAATTGAACTCAGTACCACTGGAAAAGGAGCCAGTGCTCCTAACAACCACTAAGCCATCTCTCCATACCCAGGGAAAGTAGTTTTAACCCTTATGGTATAAAATAATTCATTCAATTTCTCTAGTGCTTCTGCATTTTGGTTTTTAGAGCTTCCTTTGTAATTTAATGAAGTGAATATAATGTGAGATATCATTGCCAAGTTATCTTGCTTTAAATTTCTATTTAGATATATCAGACTAACAATTAAAAATTCTATATTTTCTTTGGGGATTTGAGCTTTCAACTTTATTGAGTAAAATTTTCCACATATGTATTTTTTGCTTTCAGACTTCATTCAGTTTAATTGGCAGTCAATAAGGTGTCTGTGTGTGTGTGCGCGCACACACACGTATGTGTATACACATATGTGTGTGTGTGTTAACCTCAACCAAATATTTCACATTTTGGCAATATTAAGAATAAATCTTGTTGATTCATTTTCTAAATAGCAACTTTAAAATATATACATAAATTCAGACCAATAAAATACAACAAAATACTGAAATGTGGTGGTGTCACATTAAACACATACATTAACTTGAACAGTTTTGATTGAATTTTTCCACCCAAACTCTACCTAAAATTTTATTGACCCAGTTTTCCTCATTTAGATTTTTTTTTATATATCTTCTTAAAACAATTCATAGATATGCTATTATTGCTGCTGTTATTAATAATGTTTATGTCTCTCAAAGTATTTCTCATCTTCTATTTTGGGATATACAAATATTGATTTTTGTATTTTAATTATAACTTATTAAATTATTCACCTTGGTGTTTCTAGTTTTTCACTAATTGTATTTAATTTCAAGATACTCTGTCATATAATCTATGAAAAAAGTCCTCCATTTTCCTTTAACTTGTATGCCTCAGGTTGCTGATCTTTTTTGAATGACTGGCTTCTTCCTCTCCTACAATACTAATGATGTTGCAGTTGTTTTTTATCATTTGTAACAGTTTTATTACCATAGGGTATATGCTTCCTTCTTAATTAAGATGCTGGTGTTGATCTGTCTTTATGTTCTTGAGATAAATCCCACTTAATCAGGATGTATCTTTTAAAATGAATTTCTGATTTATCTTCCTAATGGCTTATTTATAGATTTGCATCAATATCTGTGAGTGGGATTAGGTTGCGATTCAGTTACTCATGTGTTTGTAATTGTTGCAATAATTGCCTGGTTTAGGATCAATGTTATATTCCCATTGTGAAATTCGTCCAAAATCTTTTTGTTTAGAAGCTCTAAAACAGCTTAAATAATGATAAAGTTCTTTTTCTTTTTTTAATTAACAAAGCCGTGGCTTCATTGCATGCTAAATTTTCAGAGTACACTCTCGCAAACACAGATATGATCTAGAGTGAAAGATGTTTGTGTTTAAGGAATAAAGTAATATGGGATGAAAATTCAATACGAATTTCTTCCAAGATATATGATGTGGGCCCTGTTTCTTCAAAATGTTTTTAGTGTGTGGCTTTTGGTTGATACCCATGCTTTCTGATGAAATCAAGACAAGATGCTGATCCATCCACTTGGATTGATGTGTTCATACAATCTGGCTGACCTGAAACAAAAAGGTCAGCTTATCAAGAGATAACAGTCTTAAATAAGCAAGGTCGCAGTGAAATCACTGAACTTAACACTTCAACTGCTCCATGGGTAGAAAGAAAAGTTCATTTGAGGAACACAAAATGCAAGCCTGCCTTCAGGAATAGTGGATAGCAACTTAGTAGTTAAAGCAAGCAGATTCTATATGGTAGTGAGTATCTAGGGTCTCTGAGGCGATGCCCTTTCTTGCAGTCTGTTCAGGATAGCCAAGAACTAGATGACCTTGCCTGAGGTAGTTGACCACTAGATTAGATAAAGAAAGGAGTTGTCTTCCCTGGTAAACAGAACCTGCCTGAGAATGCTGAGTTTAGCCTTCTGCTTACCCAGTTTTAGTCCTTCTGTTTAGGAAATTGTTACCAGCACTGCCTTGGGGGTGGAAGGAATGATTTGGACTTAACAATAAGCACTGGCAGTTCCAAGGAGTATAGGAGGACCTAATCCCCCATGGCACGTTCCGTAATCAAAGTAGTTGACTTCTCACAAGAAAAGCATTAAATGCATTCCACCAACACATTCCTTATCTAACTATGCAATTATGATGTGGTTATGTTTTTAAGTTTCTTGCCACAGTGAAATACTGACGTATACGTCACTGAAGTAAGATGACAACTGAGTTCAAACTAGCCCCTTCTTGAAAAGATGGCTTTTTATTAGCTATCTACAGGATTTTCTCTCATAGTGATCAAGATATATTTTCCTTCAGTATTTGAAGTGGTATTGTTTAGTCTTTGAAGGTTTGGAACAGTTCCTAGGAGAACAACTGAATGATGTCCTCCTCCTCGTGCAGTGACTTTGATTTGTCTGGTTGTACAATGGAGAAGGGGCACTGTGAAATGCTGCCCTCTGAGTATAACATGGGATGGTCTCACAGCAGCTATGTTTCCCTGGACAAAACCTCCACTAGGAATTCCATCATGCAAATGGTAGGGGCTGCTGATGACCCAGCTGCGATGGCTAATATTGGTTGTCAACTTAACTACATTTGGAAGTAGCTAAAACCCAAACAGCTGGGCACACCTGTAAGAATTGTTCTTCCTTGAATTATTCGAAATGGGAAGATCCACCCTAAACCTGGGACACACATTCTGGTGGCAGCCCACATGAAGGGGCATAGAAGAAGGAAGCTTTTGCTTCTGTATTCTTGCCCTCACTCTGACTGACAAGTTCATCTATCCTGAGCCATTCCTTTATTGGTGTTAGAACCTACTTTTTTTTATGATTTTAGCAATTTCTGAAAACTGGCAGTTCTCTCAGATGTCTCTGGGACTCAGGCACAAATTAGGACTCCTGAGACATCCAGTCTTCTGTACTAGACAACCACTGAACATTGATTTTTTTGAGAGAACATTGTTGAACTACTCAGAGTGTCTGTCTGTCTATCGATCTACTTAATATGTAATATATAGGATATATTATATAATAATATATTATATTAACCAATATATAATATATTATATTATATATAAATAATATATACTATATTATTATATAGTATATTATATTTTTCATAAATATATATTGTTTAATATGTACAATATAAGTTAGAGAATACATATGTTTCTTGGATTCTCTCTTTGGCTCTGTGTCTCTCTCTATATATGTATATTCTATCAATTTTCTATCCCTAGCTGAGTAACTAATGGTAATTGGTGGCTATTGTAGGAAGAATACTCTCTTTTCTTTTGGGGGCAGGCATTGGTAAGTTGCCCATGCCCTAGTGGATGGACCCACACACATGCATATGGGTAGCACTAGTTGTACCTAATGTGTTATTTCTAAAAAACAGATGAAGTTTGAAGGGAGACAGGACATATATTGGGTGTAGTAATAGGAGCTGATAAGAGGGAGGAAGGAGTGGGTATGATCAAGATATAGCACATATATGAAATTTTCAAAAATGAAGTTATCGTAAAGTATTCAATGTGAGTTTGTTAGATTTTTAAAGTGAAACCCCTAATGATTAAAATAACTTAAAGCTTATGCTAGGATGATTCTTATCTGTTAATGAGGAAGCCAACTTTAAGTCAAAAAAGAAGGTAAAATTCAAACCCACCAAAAACTAAGCCACCCCTCCAAAAAAAGGAAGAAGAAAAAGAGAAGGTAGAATTCATGGAAGGAGACCATAGTAGTCAAGATCAAGCTGGATCTGAGCTAGAAGCTTCTCCCTGCTAGCTAGTTTTCATAATGACAAAAGGTGCTATGCAAGCTGCTATGGGAGAAACGGCATACAGTTTGTGAACCTTAGAAACTACAACAATCTGATAGGCAAGATGTATCTACTTTGAAATTAGTGACATGACATGACTGTTATGGGGTCAACCAACCACTCTGAGGCTTACTCCATAAAATGGAATTCATGACTGGTCTATTGAATCTAATAAAAATCCCACTAATTGTGAAGTCATAGGCTTGGGGGTGTGTGTGACATGGTGTCAATTTGTCCTCTAAACATTTATCTTTATACTCATAAACAAATGCTAACCTTAGCCTTAAACCAGAAAAGCTTGTATTTACAGTGACTCGTGTTGAAAACGGGCCCTTGTCTATTAAAAATACTGATAATAAAGGACAACTGAGTGCTTGGCCCAAACCAGGATATATGTACCCCCACCCCACTTACACACTAGGACTCATGAGGCATCTCAGAAGAAGGGACATAAAAATGTAAGAGCTAGAAAACAGGAATAATGATGATTAAATGCTACCTCCTGGGTATAAAATACCCATAAAACATAAACTTGGAGGAGCTATGGTTGCCTGCACTGGTCTGCACAAGATAAATTGTTAATAGTCAGTCATGAGTGATGGACTTCTGGGACTCTTCTTCTCCTCACTGAACAACTAACTACTTAGGATTAATTCTAGAATAGAGTTGTCATTGTCTTCAGTTGTATTGTCACTAATAAGCATACTAAGCTCCACTGGATGTTTTCCAACCATGGTCACACAGACAGTCCTACTTAAACTCACTGGGTCATAAAACAAAAGAAAACAAAATGACACGAAAAGATATGACCATCCAAAGAATCTTTTAGGTTAAGAGATGGTTTGACAGGGATGAAAAAGGGGAGAGCATGAGAGTAATAAGAATGTATTATATACATGTATGAAGTTGTCAGAGGACAAATTTAAATAATTAATATATGCTCAAATGAAGTAAAACATGGCATTAATATATAATCATGAGGACACAGCAAATAGAAACTTTGGAAAAATATATTATTAAATAACATTATATTTGAATTCTAAAGTATCTACATAGGCTAATATTTTGAACACTGGTATCTGTGGTGCATCTATGAAGCAGCCTAACTGGCAGAAAAAGGTCAGTAGGGACAGATCTTCTAAGGTTATACCCCCTCCTAATTCTGGTCTCAACCTCTTCTCTTCCTAATATTTAATGATAGGAATCGACACTGCTGTGTGGTCCTACTGCCCTGCTTTAACTGAGAATGTTGACAATTCTTGGAAACTATGATCCAAACGGTTCTATTCTGTCCTTAAATAATTTCTTTCAGGAATTCTCACCTCAGTTATATTGAAGAGGTTAACATCAGTGTTTAATAACCGTTGGGCTGTTGTACAAGGTGGACTGAAGGGGGAAAGTATGGAATTACAGTAACGTTGAAAGAGTGATGTATGATACGTAAGGTGAGGGAAGACATGTAAATTATGGCACAGATTATAGAAAAATGTACATATAAGAAATAATACATTGAACTAAATGTGCTCTTGAAGATTGATGTCTTTAACAGCAACATCATCATCCTGTTGGGTGAGTGTACTGGTCTGTAAGGGAAGACCTTTGGAAGATGAGGAGCTCACATTATCACTCTGAGGTCTCAGGAACCAGCTATGGCTACTAGTATATTTGGAATTAGCTCTGATTGTTAGCTTTGCTTGGAAAAAAACCCACATTGTTCTTTTTTATGTCCAAATAAAACTTTATTTGAGTCTTCCTGTCCAAGTTAATAATAGTTAACAGATTCTTTTGAAAATATATGTAGCCATAACAATTCCTCTGTAATAACAATTCTCTGTGAACTCCTGGTCAAGCAGCAGTGTGTCCCTTTACTCAAAAAAGTAAAAATTCCCTCTGAGGATAGAATAGCTCATGAGGAGTGGTCTGTAGTGTATTTTCTTAAAGGAAAAAGGGAGGTTAAACGAAAACATTTCATATTTATTTATTTTGCATTTAAAAGCTGGTCAATGTAGCTAATTTTGTTTCAAATTTTAAGTTTCTAATACATTGTAGGTTTGAATATGCAAATCGTAGTTGGCTGGATTTAAGGTACTGCATTGTAAGGGTGAACACAGTCCATGATTTTTCTTTCAATGGACTAGCTAGATTTTCTGTCTGTATCTTTGGGATTTCATAAAGAGTTGGGAAAGGGTAGATTCCAGTAGCAGAGTGTTCAGGGATAGACTGTGGACTGTTGGTGGCTCCACCTCCTGCTTCTGCATAGGGCTTTAGACTCCAAGCTCATCTTAGCTTAAGCTAACACAGGCATGGTTGCTTTGACCTCCTTTATTTGTCATAGACTCTTCATGTTGATGTCTGACTCTTCAGGACACTTGAGGTTGGAACCCTTTTAAAGCATCTAGTTTACTGCACATATTGTCCTTGGCTAGGGCCATAATTTGAACATGACCCCTGGGCCCAGATCTGCCCATCATAATGTTCTTCTTGTAGATTTCTAGGACCCTCTGGATCCTTCTATTTCCCCATTCTCCCATGCTTCTCTTACCTAGAATCCCAATAGGATGTCCTCCCCTCTGTCCCACTTTCCTGATAATTGAAGACTTTCATGGGACATATACCCTGGGCTAGTGTCCAGATATAAGTGAGTATATACTATTTGAGTCTTTTCTGCTTCTGGGTTAACTCACTCATTATGATCACTTCTAGTTCAATCCATCTATCCAATGGACAGGACATTCTTCACAGTTGAGTGGAGAATGGGGTCTGACTTTCACACAAACTCCGATGCCCATTATTTGACCACGTCCCCTGGATGGGGAGGCCTGGTGGCACTCACAGGGAGGACAGCAGGTTAGCAAGAAGAGACTTGATACCTTATGAGCATATACAGGGGGAGGAAGTCCCCCTCAGTCACAGTCATAGGGAAGAGGAGTAAGGGGAAAATGGGAGGGAGGGAGGAATGGGAGGATACAAGGGGTGGGATAACAATTGAGATGTAATATGAATAAATTAATAAAATATTTTTAAAAAATGATCAAAGAAGATAATTTAAAAAAAATAAAACATCTAGTTTATCTTTCTGAATTCCTTGCCCTGTGGTTGCTATCTTTCCAGTCATTTCTTTGGGATTCACTCTTGGCCAGGAGTAAATAGATGCTCAAGGTCAGGATAGCATGATTAAAGAATGATGAGCCCTCTGTGGAACCTGCCCTTCTGACTAATTCACTCTATCTATGGCAAGCATCATATTGATTTTTCTACAAACACTTTGTATCAAGAATATTTGGTCGGGAAGTAGGGTTACCGAGAAGCTGTGTGAATGTGGGTGGGGTGGATTGGGTGCTCAAAGTGGTTAAGAGGGATTCTTGGAATTGCTGTTTTCAAACGCACCCATTATGACATGCACTGGGTAATGGGGTCTCTGTTTTGGTGCACGTAAGAAAAGTACATTGGCCATGAAGAACAAGGTTGTACACACAGTCCTGGGAGATGGCTAAACTTACTTACAGAGCTTGGGACTGAAGCAATGACTTTAAACTCTGCTGAGTTGGGGCAAGTATATTACAGGGTTCTTTTATTTTAAGGCAAAGCATGAAGTTATTGTAAATCACTCTTGAGACCCTCCATATGGATCAATGTGTAGTGTGCAAAGTATTTGACTAGAGATTGCTGGAAAATGGGTTCTACTTCCAAGAAAATGATAGGATGTGGTTTCTGTAGTTCATTGTATGCAGTCATACAAACAGGTTGGTGAGAATGAGGCAAATGTTACTTATATTTGACTATGGAAATAAAAATAATTATCCAAACACATAGAAAAGCTGATAATGAAGGTTAGTCTGACAGATGTACTTACTACACAGGGGAAAGGGTAAAAGGAATCATTATATTAAAAAGCTTATGGATTTATTAGGTTATAATACTAGATAAGGCTAGCTACTTCAATGAAATGTGCCAATTTGGGAAAGAGGATTTAAGTGTTTTGATTTTAAGAACACAGCCATCTGGTTATTCAATTCCAAGTGGCCATCCTTAAACACATACTCATGTGAGAAACACTAAATGGACTCATCGGGTTGTATTTATATATACATATTAAGACATAATGAAGAAGTCATAAACCTGGTACGGAGTTGGGGGGCACTGAAAAATTTGAGGGTAGAATGTGGTGGAAGTAATATAAATTTGGCACTAATATATACAATTGTCAAAATCTAACAAATATAAAATGTGTGAGAGATGCTAAAAAAGGAAATGTGGGTTGTTACTTCTGTTTCCTTTCCTTCCTGTGGTAAGTACAGGTGTGTACCATCTACAGCAATGCAGCAACTACACTTAGCCAACTGAGTCTGACATTTGAAACCATAGTTCAGTAGTGAGTTTGGGCTCCTTATTGGTATTCCTGCTGCAAACATGAAATGACTTATGAATTCAGGGATGTGAGGAGATGAACATAGAGGACATCTGTGAATTCTGATGAGAGAAAGAAACTACAAAGGGGAATGGACTTCAGCTATATAGTTGTGGAGATAATTGCTTCTTTTCTGTCTCCTACGAGGCCCAATGCGGTGCTGGGTCTGGAGGGGATATTCATCAATTTCAATTGATTTGGCATCAGCCTAGAACATGGGCAGTTCAGCACCTAGAATGAAGTATTATTGCCAGGCAGAAAGCTGCAAGATAAAGGATCACACACATGACAAAAGATTACATTCTTGATGTTTCCCAGTGTTTCAGAAAGCATAGAAGTGTGATCTTCAAGTCTGAGGTGCCAAACATACGTTGGTAGCATGGGGAACGGATATCCTGATACAGTGAATATTGAGGTCAGCAAAGATGAAGTCCCAGGCTAACGTTATTTTTCAAGGAAACCTCCCTGTGGAAGAGACTAGAGTTCAGATAGCATCAAAGAAGCCTCAGTGAAAGCACAACTCAATAGTTGAATTCATATGTACACACTTTGTGAGTTATTTTTGTGTCAAAAGCATCAGAGGAGATACTTAGCTGCCATCACCTCTAGATGAGAATGGCCACTGAAGCCAGAGCAGGTCTGAAGAGCGCCTTCCCCTGCCCACTGATCCCTCCACACAATCTTCATCTGGATCACTTCCTCCCAGGGGTCAGAGCTTCTTCATTCAATGTTCAGAGGGATGTCTTCATTTTATACTATTTTAGCTCTGAATCAGAAGGTATAGGGAAATTTTTTTAAATAAAAATGACCTAACAGATCTACTGGCATTTCCAGAATAATATGCTACCTTCTAGGCTACACTGATAGTGACAGGGCTGGATTCTTCCTCTGAAAAGAATGCCACTGTCCTGGTGCATTATTTGGAGTTTTCTTTTTGTTTTTGTTTTGTTTTAAGACAGACTTTCTCTTTGTATCACTGGCTGTCCTGTCTGTAGACAAGGCTAGCCTCAGACTCAGAGATCTACCTACCTCTGCCTCCCAAGTGTTAGGATTAAAGGTATGTGCTACCACCTCCCAAGCTGGAGTTTATTTCCATCTCTAAGTTTGTGTTTCCCCAAGATGATTTTAGTTCCAGCACATTATACCATGTAATTGGATGCCTGTAAATATCAACATATTAAAAGCAAGAATACAATTAAAGAATACCCTTCAAAACAATCTTATCAACAACTACCTACAATAAGAGATAAATGTAAGTATTCATTGATATTTGATAATTAAATTTTTGTGAGGTTTTCATAGAAAAATAAATCTTCTTATGATGCATATTATATATCGAAGATAAGAGATTGTTCTTGTTTATTCTCTGTTTCATGGATAAGAAAACTGAATCTAGGGTGCAAGGAGAAGTGCCCCACATTACAGACAAGTGGGTCTCATACTATGGTGAGAGAGAATTAAAATACAAATTCACTTTTCACAAAAAACACATGAAGAAATGATGGTTTCTAAGTTTTTATCATCAGTTATAGACTGTACTAAGGTATTTATAACACATGGAGCAAATGGCCAGTGTCTCTTAGTGTCACAGTTATAGAAAATAACAGAGAATTAAAGTGGACCACTAGGATACTGCTTTAATCAGTTCTTGATATGTTATAATAATAGTTCTAAAATGCTCTAACAATAGGCTACCATCAGATAAAATACATAAATAAACTCAAGAGAAAGGATGCTTCATAAAATTAGAAAAAAACTATGCATTATCTTATTTTAAGATTTATTGATAAAGATCTGATTTTACTTTTTTTTTCAGTCAGGCTTAGAGAAATGGTGAGATTCCCCTGGGAAATTTCCTCTGCTTTACCCTAAACTGAAAATGTGATTTTTATATAGATTAATAATCTTAGCATTCTTTCCTGAAGGAAATGTTTAATAACCTGATGGATTATGGTGCAGAGCAAATGACTTCTATGAAGTGTTATCTTTTACTTGTTTTCAACACAGTAAAAAAAGGAACCTCATATATTTGTAGTCTCCTGTCCTTAGTGCAGCTTCCTTACTCTCCAAGTTTATCAAGAAGAAGAATGATGCTTTGATTAAAAAAGGAACATCATTGCTGCCATAGTCAGGGCTCACCAAGGGCAGACCTGCACATCTTTCTTTTACTTGCTTCCCATAAATGTGACAGAAAGCAATGGTAAAATTCATCAGACTATGACAATTTTGCAATGGCTGTTATAAGTCTTCAGTTCCTCATGAAATACTCACCAAACCCTTCTAACCAGTGCAATGCACAGACATGATTGCATTTAAATTTTTTCCTTGTAAAAACAGAAAAACATGCTGAAGGACCAACCTTTAGCCCCTTAGCCTAAATTGTTAATCCATTAGTATGATTCAAAGCTTTATGTAAAGGGCAAATAAGAACTTTAATGCATTCCATCTCTTCTTGCTCACTGTTCATTCAGAGCATGTCAGGCACTGTCTAGTTCTGTTTTACTGGACTTATAGTAACAATCTTCCAAATGATTTACCTATTTCTACATCTTGTCTTCAAAACAGGTTCTTCACACTATCAAGGGTCAAGTACAAAGCTCTCTCCAAATCTTTAGAGTGACTAATTTAACTATTTACAAGGTATAGTAGCATGTTTTTGAACACCAGAAACATTCTAAATAACATTCCTTAATTGACATGAATATTTTGTTTAATATTACATTAGCATAAAATGGGTGAACATGCCACCTTTATTTATTTTTTATTTACTATAAAACTAAAATTTACTAATTTGAAATTTACAGACAACACAATTTACTTCTTTAAAGTAGTCTTTAAAGTTATCTGGAACTATGCAGCTTTCAACATAATCAGAATATTTTCTAATTTTTAAAAACAAATTTGTTTTAATGAGATAGCATGGACCTAAAACAATGTTATACATTCGATATGTTTCATTTGGACTTTTGTTATGATATGTTCAACTAATTAACCTGCCTATTAACTCTCTAAGGTCACCATTTATGCATACATATGGAAATATTTAACTTATCATCCCACCTTTTAGAAAATTTCTAATGTGTACAAATTAGAATATATTTCTAGTTTATGCTATTAGCACCAAAATACATTAAGCCTCTACAGCAATGGTTTTCAACATTCCTCTAATGCTGCTAATCTTTAATAACACCTCATATTGTGGTGATCCCAGCCATAAAATAATTTTGTTGCTATTCATAACTGTAATGTTGCTACTATTATGAATTGTAATGTAACTTTTTGTGTTTTGATGGTCTTCAGTGACCCCTGTTAAAAGGTTGTTTGACCATCAAGAACCACTGCTCTAGAGCATAGTCCATCCTTTAAAATTCAATCTTCAAACTATGGCTATTTTTCTAAAAATCTGTTTCTGCTTCCATGAATTTGACTACTTTAGGTTCTGTCTGTCTGTCTGTCTGTCTGTCTGTCTGTCTGTCTGTCTGTCTCTGTTTCTGTCTCTGTCTCTGTCTCTGTCTCTGTCTCTGTCTCTCTCTCTCTCTCTCTCTCTCTCTCTCTCTCTCTCTCTCTCTCGTGGCTAAGAAGAGAATGTAGCTTATACTTTATTGTTATTTCATTTTTCAACCTGACTTCCAGCTCCATCCTTGTTATCAAAAGAGAAAGTAGTTTTTCTTCTCCTTCAATATTCTATTCATCAGTTAAAGGACATTTAAGTCCTTTCTGTATCTTGACAATTGTGAGTAATGTTGCAATAAATATTACAGTTGATATAGATCTTCAGTATTCTATTTTTGTTTTGGTTAGCTCGATTTCCAGCAATGAGATAGCTGCAATATGCACTTTTTGTTTGTTTTTTGAGACTGGGTTTCTCTGTGCAGCCTTGGCTATCTTGGACTCACTTAGTAGAACAGGCTAGCCTCAAATTCACAGAGATCTGACTGCCTCTGCCTCCTTGAGTTCTGATATTACAGGCATTTCCCAAGTGAAGATATCATAATGAGGAGATTTGACTCCCAGAGGTCCAGTGTATGTCAGTCTTTCAGTACCAGACCTCCATGTGGCAGATATGAGAGTGAAGCTGTTTCTGCCTTCTGGGACAGTCCAGCTGAACACCACTGAGCAACAGCAGACTGTTTCAAGTTCAGAAAAATTACCCATGGAAATGAGGAAAGTCTAAATAAAAAAAAAAAATCACAATCTTTGATCAAACTCATATTGTTTTAAGCCTCCCTACTTAGAGATAATGAGTTTTTCAGCAAGAGATAGTCAGTGCAGACTGCTAAGAAACTGAATCAGAAAGAACTGAATGCATTTGTATTTATATCAGAGAAAGCAATAAGTGAGTAAAAGATCAGTGCTTTCGGGATAGAGAATAAGCACAGGTCATTACCCAAGAGTAATGGGATATTTCTTAATTCTTCATCATGTAAATATATAGATGATGATTAGGAAGTTTCTGGCTGCCCATGTAAGAAATAATTATCAGCATATGTAACATGTGTTCCCATGCATCCTCATTAAACCTTGAAAGTAATGATGGCCTTGGAT
This sequence comes from Acomys minous, assembly GCF_964271855.1. Taxonomy (NCBI): domain Eukaryota; kingdom Metazoa; phylum Chordata; class Mammalia; order Rodentia; family Muridae; genus Acomys; species Acomys minous. The sequence continues at coordinate 129,139,343 of NC_140483.1, forward strand.
AAATTCAAGGAATGGATTGGGGGGACTTATTACCTAAGAGGTTGATGATCCTGTGAGATTCATGCTTCCTTTATAGGTATTCCAACATGTACGAAAGGTCCTTAATTATAACCACGCAAATAACAATATTGTGGATCATCAATGTATATAAGTTCATTGTAAAGCTTTTGTGGATCAAAAGATGTAACTATGTCAAATGACTTACAGTGGAGTAGATCAGAAGGATGGAAGTAACTTCCATTCATAAAATGAAATAACAGATTTAGCACTTGGAGAGGGTTGGCTGATGATAGGTTTGTAGAATGTAACCAAGGAACTCCCCAAGTTTAAGATGGCAGAAGTCAGTCACCAAACACTCTAAGGTATCAGATAGTGATTAAGAAATAAATCAGATTTGGTTACATGAAAGAATCTCCAATGCCTCTGGCTTTCACAGTAAGGCTGTGTGTGGGACACAACTGCAAATAGCTCCCCATGATCCAAACAGTACAGCAGACATCAGAATAAGTAACATCAAATGAGGGTCTCCACACTTACAAAGACATCACTTCTCAAAGCTACAATGAGATCTGCTGGATAGAATCTATCCATGGCCCAATCATGAGGGAACTCTGGCTAACTCCTGATTCCACATGCCTTTATACCTATTCTTTTTTTCCCTATAAAAATCCTATCATATCCCATGCTGTTGAATTCAAATCAGGAAGTCAACTACATGTCTTTTATCTTTCCAAACTCCAGCTGTATTCAGAATTCAATAATACACAATCATTGACTTCCTTGATATTTTCGTCACAAATTATCTTGCAGATGGTGTCAGTCATAAATATTTGTTTTCTAAGAAGACATGAAAAGTTTCCTCAGCTAGTCAGCAGAGATAGTTTCTTTCAGGAAAACATTTCTTTCTTAAATTTATTATAATTTATTCAGATTCATGCTGATTGTTATCCTCTCACTTGTATCTTCCCATTCCCACCCACCCTCCCTCTTCAGCCCTATTCTTCTCCTCTAGACCTCTGACAGAAGGAGACCTCCTCCCCCACCATATGAACACAGTCTATCAGGTCTCATCCAGATAGCCTACATCCCCTTTTGTGTGCCCACAGGGCCTCCCAATCGAGGGGAAGTGACCAAATCATGGGCACCAGATTTAATGTCAGAGGCAGTCCCTGCCTCCCTCACAACTGTGGAGAATAAGCTGCCCATTGATTTGCTAGCTCTGAACAGTGGGTCTAGGTTTACCTCATGCATTGTCCTTGGTTGGTGCAACAGTTTGTGAAGGCCCCCAAGGCCCAGATCTGTGAGTCTTGATGGTCTCCTTGTGGGTTTCCTGAACCCTTTGGGTCCTTCTATCCCCCTACTCTTCCATTCCACTTTCAGCACTCCACCCAGAGTCCTGCTGTGAGTCTCAGCATCCAAAAGACACTTCAACATACAACAAGGGCATTTGCTCAACTATGTTCATAGCAGCCATATTTGTAATAGCCAGAATCTGGAAACAATCTAGATGTCCCTTAATCAAACAATGCATAAAGAGACTGTGGTACATCTACACAATGGAATACTATTCAGCTATTAAAAACAAGGATATCTTGAAATATGCGAGCAAATTGATGGAACTGGAAAAGATCATCCTAAGTGAGGTAACCCAGCCCCAGAAAGACAGTCATTGGTATATATTCATTTATAAGTGGATTTTGGTCCAACATAGAATAGGAAGAAAACATTTCTTATGCTACCCCCTTTCTTTCTATCTTGGACACATGAGAAATCTGTATCACAGCAGCCTTGTTGCAACAAGTGAGAGCCATGAAGATGAACTGGCAAGACACTGAAGACGACAGAAACAAAATAGAAAAATTCAGGTCACTGATAGCATTGAGTTTACTAATTGACCATGCATCTCTTTATTAAGAGCATGCTCAGTGAGGTGATCCAAGATTGCTGCACCCTTCCCACACTGCATCTGATTAGCAGGAAAACTGGGACTGCACAGTGATCTAAAGATCAAACTGAGAACTGCAAAACATCTGCTGTTGGTTCCCAGGTGAGAGGAATCCACATTGTGTGGGGCATGGGTGGGTCCAATCCCTGGCCACCCAGTTAACCCACAGAAAAATCCTGGGGGACAGCCCACATTAGCCAACATCTTAGGAAGGACTGTGGGATTTCCCTGCAGCTTCTGGCTCTAGCCACCCATCTACTGCTTGCAAGATTCAAGACAGAAGGACTGCGGGATGGTGTTTGCTGCTTGCCTGATCTGGGACAGTGAGCTCACAGGTAGAGCAGAGCTGAGTCCCGGCTCCTGACACAATCCACACTAGTTGCCTCCCAACAAAGAGTGCGGGGCACCCAAACTCCTTTGAGCTTTTATCTCTCGCAGGCCTCCAGTTGCTTGTTGGCCTAGCCTGGCTGGATCACGGAGCGATAAGTATACCCCTGCCATCCCAAAAGGGCCTGTGGAACTTCTGAGCAGCTTGGAGATTCCATCCCTCACAGCCCCATCTCCTCCCTTGGACCTGCTGCTTACCAGCTGGGAACATACCTTTTGACCCACAGAGCTGAATCTAGGTGGAGGCTAGCATCCATCCTACTAGCAACTTCAGAACTTCAGGCCTTGGTATCTCTCAGCACCCCCAACTGAAGCATACTACAGATACAGGTAAAACATACGGCAAGCAGGCCAAGCAGAGACATACTCAGGCCACAATCCTCATTATCTACTTGCCTGCTATCCTGCTAGCAGATTCTGGCTCTGTTCTTACCCTGCCCACCTATAGCCTATTGGCCTGATCCACCTAGGTCACAGAGCAGAGACCTGTGAAGGCCTCCACCCACATTAGCTGTTTGGGGCTCTAATCTCTCTTGGCCTCCTAGCAGCTTACCAGCCTAGCCCAACAGGGCACAGAGAACAGCAGATAGACAGAGCCATGCTATCTCGAAAAAGACTGTAGGGTACCTGAGCAGCTATGGGCTTAGAAATCTATCAAACCACTCCTCTCCTGCCCTACCTAACTGGGATACTATCAGGGAACCCAGCTGAGCTGAGCTTGATGCAGGCTCTAACACACACTGTCCAACATCCTGAGGAGGCCTCAGGGAAGCCCTAGCAAAAAAAATCTTTGGCTTAGATTTCTCTTTACTTGCTCCCAACCTGCCTGGCTAACCTGGGTCACAGGTAGCAACCTTTTGGAGGAACCTCAGGCCTGCTCATGAGAAACAACCAGATGCCTAGAGGACAGCACAGGAACACTAGAAACCAAACAGCGAGCCATATAACAACACTGGAAACCAGTGATCCTAACACAGCAAGCCCTGGAGATATGAACATCCATGAAGCACAAGGAGAAGACCTTAAAATGGAGGTGATGAAAGTGATAGAAGCTTTGAAAGAGGAAAATAAATCACTCAAAGAAACACAGGAAAATACATTCAAACAGATGAAGGAATTGAACAAATCCTATAAAGAACTACAGGAAAATACATCCAAAGAGATGAAGGAATTGAATAAATTCTATAAAAATTACAGGAAAATTCAATCAAATGGGAGAAAGAAATGAATAAGACTATTCAAGACCTAAAGAAGGAATTAGAAGCAATAAAGAAAACACAAGCTGAAGCAATCTTAGAGTTGGAAATCACAGGGAAGAGAACAGGAACTGTGGACACAAGCCACGCAAAATGAATACAAGAGATGAAAGAGAGAATCTCAAGAGACAGAAGTTATTGATAATACATCAGTCAAAGAAAATGTTAAAACTAAAAAGTTCCTGACACAAAACACCCAAGAAGTCTGAGACACTATAAAAAGAACAAACCTAAGAATAATAGGAATAGAAGAAGGAGACGACTCCAAGCTCCAAGGCCCAGAAAACATTTTCATTAAAATCATAGAAGAAAACTTCCCCAATCTAAATAAAGAAATGCTCATTAGCATACAAGAAGCCTACAGAATTCCAAATAGATTCAACCAGAAAAGATAATCATCCCACCACTTAATAGTCAAAACATTAAATGTACCGAACAAAGAAAGAATATTAAAAGCTGCAAGTGAAAAAGCTTAAGTCACATATATAGGTAAACTCACTGGAATTACACCTGACTCTCAACAGAAACTATGAAAGCTAGAAGGGCCTAGACAGAAGTCATAAAAACATTAAGAGACTACAGGTGCCAACCCAGACCACAATACCCAACAAAACTTTTAATCACCATAGATGGAGACAACAAGATATCCCATGACAAAACCAAGTTTAACCAGTAAGTAATCACAAATCCAGCCCTATAGAAGGTACCAAAAGGAAAACTCCAACCCAAGAATGCTAACTACACCCAGAAAAACACAGGAAATAAATAACTCCACATCCACAAGTCCAAAACACACACACACACACACACACACACTCTCTCTCTCTCTCTCTCTCTCTCTCTCTCTCTCTCTCTCTCTCTCTCTCTCTCTCTCTCTCTCTCTCTCTCCCAATACAAACATCAAAACAAAAGGAACTAACAACCACTGGTCATTAATATCTTTTAACATCAATGGCCTCAACTCCCTAGAAAAAGACACAGGCTGACCGAATGGAAGTGAAAACAAGCTCCATAATTCTGCTGTATACAAGAAACACACTTCAGCAAAGCAATAAACATCACATCAGAATAAAGGGGTGGAAAACTGTATTTCAACCAAATGGACCCAAGAAGCAAGCTGGAGTGCTCACTCTAGTATCTGATAAAACAGGCTTCCAACCAAAACCAAGCAAAAGAGATAGGGAAGGTCACTACATCTTCATCAAAGGAAAAATACGCCAAGATAAAGTCTTAATTCTGAACATCTACGCCCCAAATGCAGGAGTACCTGCATTTGTAAAAGAAATGTTACTAAAACTTAAGCCACACATCGAACCACACACATTAATAATCAGCACCCCTTTCTCCACAATAGACATATTATCAAGACAAAAATTAAATGGAGAAACAAGGAAACTAACAGACATCATGAAACAGATGGACCTAACTAATATCTACAGAACATTTCACCCAAACACAAATGAAATCACCTTCTTTTCAGAACCTCGTGGAACCTTCTCCAAAACTGACCACATACTTGGTCACAAAACAAACATCAAGAGATACAAGAAAATCAAAATCACCCCTTGCATCTTATCAGACCACTGTGTATTAAAGATGGAACTCAATGATAAAAGAAAAAACCAAAAGCCTACAAACTCATGGAAACTGAACAGCCACCTACTCAATGATATATGGGTAAAGGACAAAATAAAAAGAGAAATAAAAATATTCCTAAAATTCAATGAAACTGAAGGCACAACATACTCAATCTATGGGACACAATGATCATAGTGCTAAGAGAAAAATTCAGAGCACTGAGTGACTTTTTTAAAAAGCCATACTAGCAACTTAACAGAACACCTGAAAGTTCTAGGACAAAAAGAAGCAGACACACCCAAGAGGAGTAGACAGCTGGAAATCATCAAACTCGGGTATGAAATCAATAAATTGGAAACAAAGAAAACAATTCAAAGAATCAATGAAACCAAGAGCTGGTTCATTGAGAAAATCAACAAGATTGACAAACATTTAGCCAAACTAACTAAATGGCAGGAGGAGAGTATTCAAATCAACAAAATCAGAAATGGAAAGGGAGACATAATGACAGACAATGAGGAAATCCAAAGAATTATCAAGTCTTACTTCAAAGCCCTATATGCCACAAAATTTGAAAACTTAATGAAATGGACAGTTTCCTTGATAGCTACCAACTACCAAAATTGAATAAGATCAAGTAAACATATTGAAAACATCTCTTACATAGTTAGGCTGTTTTTAAAGCATCACTGTTGGATATCTTTATTTCTAATAGTAAAGAAGGAAAACCTGAGCTAACATTCTGTTAAATTGACAACTGTCACTCTTGCTTTTTAGTTGCTAAGGTGAATTATACATTTTTAAGTTTCAAAATAGACAACAAGAACACGTAGTTAGAAAATTTTGTGATAACCAACTGAGGTAGGGATAATGCAGATATAACTGCCTATCCAATGTGTATACTTTTTGTAAGTTAAGGGGTATGTGGGTTAAGTTGCAGACTTCATTAGCCCAGATTCTGAAACCAAGGTGGCCATGTGCATAATGACACCGCCAGGCCATGCCTTCTCCGGGTGCTGTTTGATGAGCTACTGTGGAGTTTCCTCCAAAGTTCATCTACTTTGTTTCTCTTCACTGGGAAACTGCTCTACAGTACCACATTTCTACAAAGAAGTAAAGGCATGGCTTGTTCTAGTTTATGTACTACATATTATTAATACATTGTTATGTGAAAATGGAGGGTTTTTTAAATGGTAACAAAACTACACGGTTAACTTGATTATATTCATCTTCAGAGAATAGATGTAATAAAAACTTTAAATAATCATTGAGGCCACAATTGTGCAGCTCTTCTGAGGGTTAGTACAGAATTTTCCTTCTGTGTTTCACTAAATACATAATGCAATCATCTGGAGACTCTGTTGTTATTCACTGTACCACTGTAGTAGACAGTGGGCTCCCACTTATGCATCATAAGAAGTATCTACTAGTTGTCATTTTAGTTTTATATTTATTTTTAAGATCTCTCTTACATTTTAAAAAATGTCCAGGTTTGGTGTCACATGCTGATAAATTTTAGCACCCAGAAGGCTGAGAAAGGAAGATTGTGAGTTGCCTATGCTACAGAGTGAGACATTATCTCAAAAACAAGTATTAAATTTTCACATATTCCATTTCTAAACACATTAGAAATGGTTGAACAATTTGTTAATATGCCCTTAAACTATACAGCCAAGTTGCTATATTCACCTCAAGTGAGTAATTTTGTAATTCATTTTCTTCAATTTCCATGATTCTTCTACATCTTTTGTACTAAGAGTTTGATGCAGTATTTCTTAAGACCATTCCTAAAGTATGCATCCCAGTGTGACATGTACAGTTTATGAGAACTGTCAAGATAGACACTTTTCCTCCAGCAATAGGAATAACCACTGCAATGGGTATGAAATTATTTTTTTCTAGGTCTGGTGTGTTAGAAGCCAACCCTACAATAGTGCAGTTGACTATGAGGCATGCGTAGGGTGCTCTCACAGGGAAACAGTATGATAATATATTGACAGAGGAGAAGAAAACCTTACTACAAAATGTCTGCTGGAGACAAGATTCTTCCTGGAAGACATCTTTAGGCATGTCATGCCAGAGTTAGTTCCATTTTAGGCAAGAAGAACATTTGGTATCTTTCCTGGAGCACTTATGGGTCCCTGTGAGGTGAAACATGTTTTGCCAAAATATTAGATTATCTAGTCATTCCTTGCCAGCCATTTGAACAAACATCCAGGAAATGAAGACTGGCCTGCCCAGTTCAGCAAGTAAACATGAAAAGAGGTACCAAGGGAATCTATCAGTCTACACATTTCACAACCCAGATCCCATTTTCCTAATGTGAGATTTACTCTGCCTAAGCACAATTTCTCTACTATTCTGATTGCTTGTGATTTTGGGGGAATCTTGCAATAAAATGCACTGTAGGGCAAATCATACCACTGTATATAAGGTTGATCTTGAGACTATTACTGATGTCTGACATCATTTCTTTCCACCAGCACATCATCTTCCTCCTTAGAAGCTACTACTACTCTAGCTAAGGGGAGCTTCTTTATTGTGAAAACTCTAACTGTACTGTGTGTTGGGTTAAAGAAAGGTCCCACACTTTTATATGACCACAGTCACTCTACTTGCCAAATTTCAGATAATTCTGAGCCTAGGAATGCTCTACAGTGTACTCACTTAAATACACTTAAGTACAGTGTGAGATCCAAGAAGGTGGTGAGCAGTGTGGACCGTGTTGGAAGCTCCAGTGAACAATTCAGGGAATTGCACAGATTTCTGAGCCGGGAACACCAGGGTCCCCACACCATGGCAGCAGGCATGCTCTACGGTTCAGAGGGACCAGGGTGTGGAGGACCTGTGTGCCACTGCACACGGGAGGAGCACAGACTTTCTCTGATCGGAGCAGCGGCAGCAGAGATAGCAGCCGCAGCGGCAGCACCAGCGGCACTGGTGTCAGCAGCAGTGGTGGCTGAGGTTTGCAGCTCTGAGCCTTCCGGTGGAGGCAATTGGTGTGGTAGCTGGTGGGAGTTGCTGCGGGAGAGGGGACTCTGGACAGGATTTAGGTCATGTGGTGCCTGGTGACCCAAGCTGGACTCAGCGGACAGTTCAGCCCCAGAGTCCCGGGTTCAGCTCAATGCGTAGTGCCTTGGAGACACTGGCTCAGCACAGCAAGCAATTCTGCCCTAGGTACTAGCTCAACTCAACCACAGCTCCCCTGCTGTGACACAGACTGGGCAGAGCACTCAGTTCCACCCTAGGTGCCAGCTCAGTGCAGCCGCAGTTCTCTGGTTGTGATGCAGGCTGGACAGAGCGCTCAGCTCCACCGGAGGCACTAGCTCACCTCAACGAGCAGTTCTGAGCAGTTCTGCCCAAGACATTAGCTCAGCTCAGTGGGCAGTTCTAGAGCGCTGACACAGGCTGAGGTCAGCACGCAGATTCAGCCCAGAAGCCCTAGCTGGACTTGCTGGGCAGATTGGGTGCAGAGACTCTAGTTGAGCTGTGTGCACAGGCTCAGAGGATCCAAGACTCTGGCTAGACTATCCACTCAGTATAGGCCCGGAGTCCCAGGCTGAATTCAGTGTGCAGTGTGAGTCCAGAGTCCCTGGCTGAGCTCGGTGCACAATTCCACCCCAGATACCCGGGTGGAGCTCGGCGTGCAGTTTGGGGCCTGAGTACCTAATTGTGCTTGGCAGACAGATTGGGCCCAGAGACTCTAGCGGAGCTTTTGGCACAGTCCCGGCTTTAAGACTTTGGTTGGACACAGTGTGCAGATTGAATCCAGAATTCCTGGCTGAGCTTGGCAAACAGTTCAGGCCCTGAGTCAATAACTGACCACAGCACACACTTTGGGCCAAAAGCTCCTACTAAGCTTGGTGCACAGTTCCAGCCCAAAAATTCTGGCTGGACCCTGTGTGAATTCTGGGCCCTGAATCCCTAGCTGATCTCAGCAGATGGTTCAGGCCCTGAGAATCTAGTTGAGCTCAGCATGTGGTTTGGGCCCAGTGTCCCTGGCTGGACTTGGCAGGGAACCCAGAAGGCTATGGATACATTGGCCTGACCCCACGCTCATTCAGAGACCCAGAACAATTTCAGGTCCCACAGCACAGGGGAGCTGAGGATCACTGGCTGTGAGAGTCCAAAACAACAGAGCTAACCTCCTACCATCCACACCAGTGAAGTATCAGAGCTTACAGCCTACGGAAATCGTGAGAAAACAAGTGAATCTATCATCAGACTCCCTCCATCCAACTCTGAAAGCTATCCAACAAAAACAAAGACGCCAAGATGTCTAAAGGACAGAGTAAAAGCGTATGCAAAAAAAAAAAAAAAAAAAAAAACCAAAACAACATGGCATCTCCAGTTTCCAGCTATCCCAAATAAAACAACCCAGAGAACTCAAATACAATGGAAATACAAGAAAATGACCTCAAATCCTTAGTAATGAGGATATTAATGGAGGAAACAAATAAAATTCATAATCAAATACAGGAGGATGCAGCCAAACAGGTAAGAGATATAAAAGAAGCACATAGAGTGGAACTGGAAAAATTTCAGGAAAATGCAAACAACCAGATAAAAGAAATAAATAAAATGGTTCAAGCTCTGAAGACCTATAAAGAAGCAATGGAAGAAACTCAGGAATATACAAACAATCAGATGAAAGAAATCAAAAAATCAGTTCAAGATCTGAAGACAAAAATGGATTCAATGATAAACACACAGACAGAAGAAAAACGAGAACGTGAGACCTCAGAGAAGAAGGCTAGCAACACAGAGGTGAGCTTTTCTAACAGAATCCAAGAGATGGAAGAACGAATCTCAGGCCTAGAAGATGCAATCACAGATCTTGAAGCAATCATTAAGGAAAATGCCAAATCTGGAAAACTCCTGACATGAAACATCAAAGAAATTAAGAACACCATGAAAAGAAGAAATCTGAGGATAATAGGCATTGAAGAAAGAGAAGATATCAGTCTCCACGGCCCAGAATATATTCTCAATAAAATCATAGAAGAAAATTTCCATAATCTAAAGAAAGAGATGCCTATAAACATACAAGAGGCCTACAGAACACCAAATAGAATTGACCAGAAAAGAAAAACTGCCCGTCACATAATAATCAAAACACAAAACATACAGAACAAAGAAAAAATATTAAAAGCTGCAAGGGAAAAGGGCCAAATAACATTTAATGGCAAACCTATCAGAATTACACCCGACTTCTCAGCAGAGACCATCAAAGCCAGAAGGGCCTGGACAGAGATCCTGCAAACCCTAAGAGACCACAGATGCCAGGCCAGACTACTTTACCCAGCAAAACTATCAGTAACCATTGATGGAGAAAACAAAATATTCCATGACAAAAACAGATTCAAACAGTACCTATCCACAAATCCAGCTTTACAGAAGATACTAGAAGGAAAACTTTATCCCAAAGGGTCAAGCTACAACCAAAACTACTCAGGAAATAGATAACTATACCATGGCAAAAACACAAAGACACAAACGCTCGACTGGAACCAACATTAAATTTAAGACTCTCAACAGTAACTGGTCATTAATATGTATCAATATCAATGGTCTCAATTCTCCTATAAAAAGACACAGACTAACTGAATGGGTGTGTAAACAAGATCCAACGCTCTTCTGCATCCAAGAAACACATCTCACCTATAAATATAGACATTACCTCAGGGTAAAAGGTTGGAAAAAATATTCCAAGCAAATGGACACAAGAAGCAAGCAGGTGTAGCCATTTTAATATCGAACAAAATAGACTTTCAACCAAAATTAATCAAAAGGGATGCAGAAGGACACTTCATACTCATCAAAGGTAAAGTCAACCAAGATGACATCACAATTCTGAACATCTATGCTGCCAATACAAGGGCACCCACATTTGTAAAAGATCTGCTAAAAAGGCTTAAACCACACATCGATCCCCACACAATAATAGTGGGAGACTTCAACACCTCATTCTCACTGACAGATAAGTCATTGAAACAGAAACTAAGCCGAGAAATAACATCATTAACCAATGCCATGGGTCAAATGGATCTAACAGATATCTATAGAACCTTTCACCCAAACAAGAAAGAATATACCTTCTTCTCTGCACCCCATGGAACCTTCTCCAAAATTGGTCACATCGGAGGTCACAAAGCAAGCCTCAACAGATACAAGAAGATTGAAATATTACCTTTTATGCTATCATATCACCATGGGCTTAGGCTACAATTCAACAACAACAGAAATAACAAAAAGCCTACATGTATGTGGAAAATAAACAACTCTCTGCTAAATGACACCTGGGTCAGGGAAGAAATAAAGAAAGAAATCAAGGAGTTTCTGAAATTCAATGAAAATGAAGGAACAACATACCCACATTTGTGGGATACATTGAAAGCAGTGCTAAGAGGAAAATTCATAGCACTAAGTGCCTTTAAAAAGAAAGTGGAAACATCGCACATAAGCATCTTAACGACACAACTGGGAGCCCTAGAAAAAAAAGAAGCAGAAACTCCCAAAAGGAGTAGACGTCTGGAAATAATCAAACTCAGGGATGAAATTAACAAATTAGAAACTAAGAAAACAGTCCAAAGAATCAACAAAACCAAGAGCTGGTTCTTTGAGAAAATCAACAAGATAGACAGACCATTAGCCAAACTAACTAAAAGGCAGAGAAACAGTATTGAAATCAACAAAATAAAAAACAAAAAGGGAAACATAACAACAGACACTGAAGAAATACAAAGAATCATAAGATCCTACTTTGAAGGCATATATGCCACAAAATTTGAAAATCTAAGGGAAATGGACAATTTCCTTGATCAATTTCACTTGCCAAAGTTGAGTGAAGAACAGATAAACAAGCTAAATAGCCCCATTTCCCCTACAGAAATTGAAGCAATCATTGATAGTCTCCCAACCAAAAAAAGCCCAGGGCCAGATGGTTTCAATGCAGAATTCTACCAGACCTCAAGGGTGAGCTAATACCAATACTCTTCAAACTACTCCAAAAGGTAGAAATGGATGGAATATTACCAAATTCATTCTATGAGGCCATAGTCTCATTGATACCTAGACCTCACAAAGACTCAACAAAGAAAGAGAATTTCAGACCTATTTCTCTTAAGAACATCGGTGCAAAAATACTAAATAAAATATTTGCAAAACGAATACAAGAACACATCAAAGATATCATTCATCATGACCAAGTAGGCTTCATTCCAGGCATGCAGGGATGGTTTAATATACGGAAATCCATCAATGTAATCCATCATATAAACAAACTGAAAATAAAAAGACCACATGATCATCTCTTTAGATGCAGAGAAAGTATTTGATAAAACCCAACACCCATTCATGTTTAAAGTTTTAGAGACATCGGGGATACAAGGCACTTTCCTCAACATACTAAAGGCTATATACAGCAAGCCAATAGCCAAAATCAAAGTAAATGGTGAGATACTCAAGGAAATTCCTCTAAAATCAGGAACAAGGCAAGGCTGCCCACTCTCTCCATATCTCTTCAATATAGTACTCGAAGTTCTAGCCAGAGCAATAAGACAACAAAAGGAGATCAAGGGTATTCAAATGGGAAAGGAGGAAGTCAAATTATCCCTATTTGCAGATGATATAATAGTGTACATCGTGACCCTCAAAATTCCACCAGAGAACTCCTACAGCTGATAAACACCTTCAGCAAATTGGCTGGATACAAAATTAACTCAAAAAAGTCTGTAGCCTTCCTATACACAAATGACAAGCTTGCAGAGGAAGAAATTAGGAAAACTACACCTTTCACATTAGCCACAAGCAATATAAAGTACGTAGAAGTTACTCTAACTAAGCAAGTGAAGGACTTGTTTGAAAAAAATTTCAAAACTCTAAAGAAAGAGATTGAAGATGACATGAGAAGATGGAATGATCTTCCTTGCTCATGGATCGGGACAATTAACATAATAAAAATAGCCATCCTACCAAAAGCAATCTACAGATTCAATGCAATCCCTACCAAAATACCTACACAATTTTTAAAAGATATTGAAAGTTCAATTCTGAACTTCATATGGAAAAACAAAAAACCCAGAATAGCTAAAACACTCTTGTACAATAAAAGGTGCTCCAGAGGAGTCTCCATACCTAATCTCAAACTGTACTATAAAGCAATAGTAATTAAAACAGTATGGTACTGGCACAGCAACAGGCTGGTTGATCAGTGGAATCAAATCAAAGAACAGATATGAATCCACACACATATGGTCACTTGATTTTCGACAAAGAAGCCAAATCCATTCAAAGACAAAGGATAGCATCTTCAACAAATGGTGCTGGTCTAACTGGAGGTCTACATGTAAAAAAATGTAACTGAATCCATATTTGTCACCTTGCACAAAATTCAAACTCTAGTGGATTAAAGATCTCAACATAGACAATCAAGCTGTAGCCAGCACAAAAAACCCAAATTCGCCATTTGGGGAGGAGATTTTCCGGAGCCCCAAGCCTGAGGAGTCTCAGCGAATAGGGTGAAACTACCATTGATCCTGTACATCCACACCGCGCCGAACTGCGGACGGCACCTGCCTAACCCGGGTGGAAACACAGGTGGCGAGTCTCACCAAAACCAACTAGATCTGGGGACCGCGTCCGCGTCCTGCGCTCAAGCTGAAGCCAGACACAAAGGTTTGACCCTGCAAACTGGGGCAGTTAGCAACCGGCGTGGTCTGCTCCCACAGCCCAGTGGGTCCGCCCACGTTATAGGGAGCCGAGGGTCACGCTTGCAGGGACTAACTACTGCCCTAAAGGGAACTGGCAGTACTCCGGCAGGAGATTCACGCCAGCGGTCTGAACTGCCTTTGGCGCCAGCTGCGTGGCCCGACTGCCGGCAATCCCCAAACAACTGAACTAACTGGGCCCATCTTTGTGGGCCCGCGACAGATCCACCCAGCTTATCGGGAGCTGTGGGTCTTACTGGCAGGGAATAACTGCTGCCCTAAGGCGACGCACGCTGCCTTTCTCTAGCAGAAAGGGAAAATACAGGAGATTTGTCGCCAGCCGAAGGGACGAGCAGCTGGCTCTGACTGGGCTCTACCTGAACAATAGACCTAGCAGGGGTCATTCTTGCGCGCCCTCGTTAGGACCGCCCACTTTATCCGGAGCTGTGGGCCTTGCTGGCAGGGAATAACTGCTGCCTTAAAGCGTCTGGGAGCGGTCTAACCTGCTTTTGTCCCCAGCCACGGGGACGAACTGCTGGCTCTGACTGGGCTCTCCCTAGCTGTATCCCACAATATAGGGAGCTGAGGCTCATATGTGCAGGGTATAACCGCTAATTTATAGCAAGCTGGGAGTGGCCTGGCATACAGGGGCGTGGAAACTGCTACCTCCTCAGATACTGCCAGTGGCCTGAAACCGTATGGTTACAGGCACAGATCCTGTAATCTCCAACAGGCAGATCCTAGCTGTGTCAGCTCCTGCAGACCCAGCAAGAACTCCCAAATTCATGGGAAAGGCTGAACGCTCCTAAGACAGCTACAACCCAGAAGATCTGATCCACCTGGGGTCTTGGCTACAAAGCAACAGGAAAGACAGACAGCTGGGATCAACCTACACAACCAGAGAGCTTGTGTGCTGACCTTACTCTAGATCCCAATACTGCTGACTTGAGATACAGCAGTAAGGGGAAAAGGCCCAAACAGAAGAAACCTACTTCGCGGGACTCAGCCTGGAGCCTAAGGTGTTGAGAAAAATCTACAGGAGTAGAATCTGAATCACCAGCCTGGTCCAGGGAAGTACTCCCTGTTCCCCACAGGTAAGGGCACCCTACCTATAAGCAGACATCAACTATCCACTCCCAAACAGGGAAGGTCACTACAAACCACCTCCCAACATTAGATTCACCAAAATGACAAGGGGACAACGAAAGAATGCTAACAAAAACCAAAACAGGATGGCATCTCCAGATCCCAGCAATCCTAATGAAAACAACCTGGAGAACCCAACATCAATGGATATACATGAAAACCACCTCAAATCCTTAGTAAGTAAGATGATATTGGAAGAATCAAATAAATTTTGTAAACAAATGCAGGAGGAAGCAAACAAGAGGGCTGATGACTTAAAAGAGTCATATAAAGAGGCATTTGAAGAATTTCAGAAAAACACAAATAACCAGATGAAGGAAATTATTAAAACAGTTCAAGACCTGAAGATAAAAATGGAAGAAATCATAAAAGAACGCACGGAAGAAAAACGCGATCGAGAAGCATCAGAAAAGAAAGCAAACATCTCAGAGGTGGCCTTATCTAACAGATTGCAAGAAATGGAAGAACGAATATCAGGACTTGAAGATACAATCGCACAATTGGAAACAATCATCCAGGATAATGCTAAATCTGAAAAGCTCCTGACACAAAGCGTTCATGAAATAAAAGACAACATGAAAAGACGAAACTTGAGAATAATAGGGATAGAGGAAAGAGAAGGTAACCGACTCCACAGCCCAGAAAATATCTTTAACCGAATAATAGAAGAAAATTTCCCCAATTTGAAGAAGGAGATGCATACGAACATACAAGAGGCCTACAGAACACCAAATAGAATAGACCCAAAAAGAAAATCTTCCCGCCACATAATAATAACAACACAAAATATACAGAACAAGGAAAAAATATTAAAAGCGGCAAGAGAAAAAGGACGAGTAACATATGAAGGCAAACCTATCAGAATCACTCCTGACTTCTCAGCAGAGACCATGAAAGCCAGAAGGGCCTGGACAGAGGTTCTGCAAACGCTAAGAGAACACAGATACCAGGCAAGACTACTATATCCAGCAAAATTATCAATAACCATTGGAGGTGAAGACAAGATATTCCATGACAAAAACAAATTCACACAATACCTAGCAACAAATCCGGCTTTACAGAAGTTACTAGAAGGAAAACTCCACCCCAACCGGTCAAACTACAACCAAAAATACATAAGAAATAAATAACTACACCATTGCAAAATCACAACTTCAAAAAAACTCGATTGTTATAAATACCAAAAATGAAGGGACTTACCAATCACTGGTCATTAATATCTCTCAACATTAATGGTCTCAACTCTCCAATAAAAAGACACAGACTAACAGAGTGGATGCATAAACACGACCCAACATTCTTCTGCATTCAAGAAACACATCTCAACCACAAGGACAGACATTGCCTCAGAGTGAAAGGTTGGGGAAAAATATTCCAAGCAAATGGTCACAAGAAACAAGCTGGGGTAGCTATTCTAATATCTAATAAAATAGACTTTCAACCAAAATTAGTCAAAAGAGACAAGGATGGTCACTTCATACTTGTCAAAGGTAAAGTCAACCAGGAAAACATCACGATTTTGAACATCTATGCTCCGAATACAAGGGCTCCGACATTTGTAAAAGAGTTATTAACAAAGCTTGCCCCATTCATCGATACCCACACATTAATAGTGGGAGACTTCAACACCCCACTTTCACTCAAGGATAGGACTTTGATTTCAAAACTAAGCCGGGAAATAACTTCATTAACCAATGTCATGAATCAAATGGATCTAACAGATATCTACAGAACTTTCCACCCAAACGCAAAGGAGTATACCTTTTTCTCAGCACCCCATGGAACGTTCTCTAAAATTGATCACATAGTTGGTCACGAAGCAAACCTCAACAGATACAAGAAGATTGAAATAATACCTTGTATCTTATCAGATCACCATGGTCTAAGGCTGGACTTCAACAACAATAGAAATAACAAAAAGCATACCAACACGTGGAAACTAAACAACTTTCTACTTAATGACACATGGGTCACGGAAGAAATAAGGGAAGAAATAAAAGACTTCCTGAAATTCAATGAAAATGATGGAACAACATACCCAAATTTGTGGGACACATTGAAAGCAGTGCTAAGAGGAAAATTCATAGCACTAAGTGCCTTTAAAAAGAAAATGGAGTCATCCCACATAAACAACCTAACAACACATCTGGAAGCCCTAGAAAAAAAAGAAGCAGAAACACCCAAGAGGAGTAGACGCCTGGAAATAATCAAACTCAGAGCTGAAATCAATAAATTAGAAACAAAGACAACAATCCAAAGAATCAACAAAACCAAGAGCTGGTTCTTTGAGAAAATTAACAAGATAGACAAACCGTTAGCCAATCTAACTAAAAGACAAAGAAAAGCTATCCAAATTAACAAAATCAGAAATGAAAAGGGAGACATAACAACAGACACCGAAGAAATACAAAGAATCGTAAGGACCTACTTCAAAGACATTTATGCCACAAAATTTGAAAATTTAAGGGAAATGGACAAATTTCTCGACCGATTCCATTTACCAAAATTGAACCAAGACCAGATAAACAAATTAAATAGCCCTATTTCGCCTATAGAAATAGAAGCAACCATTGATAGTCTTCCAACCAAAAAAAGCCCAGGGCCAGATGGTTTCAGCGCAGAATTCTACCAGTCCTTCAAAGAGGAGCTAATACCGATACTATTCAAGCTATTCCGAAAGATAGAAATGGATGGAATATTACCAAACTCCTTTTATGAGGCCACAGTCACATTGATACCTAAACCCCACAAAGACCCAACAAAAAAAGAGAATTTCAGACCAATTTCTCTTATGAACATTGATGCAAAAATACTCAACAAAATACTCGCAAAGCGAATACAACAGCATATCAAAGACATCATTCACCATGACCAGGTAGGCTTCATTCCAGGAATGCAGGGATGGTTTAACATACGGAAATCCATCAATGTAATCCACCATATAAACAAACTGAAAGAGAAAAACCATATGATCATCTCTTTAGATGCAGAAAAAGCATTTGACAAAATCCAACACCCATTTATGTTTAAAGTTCTGGAGAGATCGGGAATACAAGGCACTTTTCTAAACACAATAAAGGCTATATATAGCAAACCAATAGCCAACATTAAATTAAATGGAGAGATACTCAAGGAAATCCCTCTAAAATCAGGGACCAGACAAGGCTGCCCACTTTCCCCATACCTCTTTAATATAGTTCTTGAAGTTCTAGCCAGAGCAATAAGACATCAAAAGGAGATCAAGGGGATCCAAATGGGAAAGGAAGAAGTAAAATTATCCCTATTTGCAGATAATATGATAGTGTATATAAGTGACCCCCAAAATTCCACCAGAGAACTCCTACAGCTGATAAACACCTTCAGCAAATTGGCAGGATACAAAATAAACTCAAAAAAGTCAGTAGCTTTCCTATATACAAATGACAAACAGGCAGAGGAAGAAATTAGAAAAATTACTCCCTTCACGATAGCCACAAGCAATATAAAATATCTAGGAATAACCCTAACCAAGCAAGTGAAGGATTTATTTGAAAAAAACTTTAAACCTCTGAAGAAAGAGATTGAAAATGACATCAGAAGATGGCGGGATCTACCTTGTTCGTGGATTGGAAGAATCAACATAGTAAAAATGGCCATCTTACCAAAAGCAATTTACAGATTCAATGCAATCCCTATCAGAATACCTACTAAATATTTTGAAGATATTGAAAGAACAATTCTCAACTTCATATGGAGAAACAAAAAGCCCAGAATAGCAAAAACAATCCTTTACAATAAAAGATCCGCTGGAGGAATCTCCATACCTGATCTCAAGTTGTACTATAGAGCAACAGTAATTAAAACAGCATGGTACTGGCACAGCAATAGGCTAGTGGATCAATGGAATCGAACTGAAGACCCAGAGATGAATCCACACACATTTGCTCACCTGATTTTCGACAAAGAAGCCAAATCCATTCAATGGAAAAACGACAGCATCTTCAACAAATGGTGCTGGTCTAACTGGATGTCTACATGTAGAAAAATGCAATTAGACCCCTATTTGTCACCATGCACAAAACTCAAGTCCAAGTGGATTAAAGACCTCAACTTAAAACCACAGACATTAACCCAGTTAGAGGAAAAAGTGGGGAAGAGTCTGGAACTCATAGGCACAGGAGACAACTTCCTGAACAGAACACCAACAGCCCAGGCCTTAACATCAACAATTAATAAATGGGACCTCATGAGGCTGAGAAGCTTCTGTAAGGCTGGTGACACTGTCAAGAGAACAAAGCGACAGCCTACAGACTGGGAAAAGATCATCACCGACTCTTCATCTGACAAAGGTCTAATATCCAAAATATATAAAGAACTTAAGAAATTAAACACCACCAAACCAAATAACCCAATAGAGAAATGGGGCGCAGAGCTAAACAGAGAATTCTCAACAGAGGAATATCAAATGGCTGAGAAACACTTAAAGAAATGCTCGACCTCCTTAGTCATCAGAGAAATGCAAATCAAAACGACACTGAGATTCCATCTTACACCCATCAGAATGGCTAAGATCAATAACTCAACTGACACCTCATGCTGGCGAGGGTGTGGAGAAAGAGGAACACTCCTGCATTGCTGGTGGGAATGCAAACTAGTACAACCACTTTGGAAAGCTATCTGGTGCTTTCTCAGAAAAATGGGAATAGGGCTTCCTCAAGACCCAGCTATTCCACTACTTGGAATATACCCAGAGGATGTACTACCACACAACAGGGACATATGCTCAACCATGTTCATAGCTGCCTTATTCATAATAGCCAGAACTTGGAAACAACCTACGTGTCCCTCAACAGAAGAATGGATAAAGAAACTGTGGTACATTTACACTATGGAATACTACTCAGCTATTAAAAACAAGGAATTTCCAAAATTTGTGGACAAATGGATTGAACTAGAAATTGTCATAATGAGTGAGTTCACACAGAAGCAAAAAGAGCTAAATGGTATATACTCACTTATATCGAGACACTAGCCCAAGGTGTACGTCCCCATGAAAAACTGTACCTACCAGAATAATGGGTAAGAGGGGAGGACATCCTATTGAAACTTTAGGTGTGAGAAGCCTGGGAGAAAGAGGAAATGGAAGGATCCAGTGGGTCCTGGAAAACTACAGGCGAGTCTGGGCCCTGGGGTCCTCCGCAAACTGTGGCAACAGCCAAGGAAAAAATAGGCAGTAAAAACCTTGAACCCCTACCCGGACTAGCCGATGGACATTCTCCACTGTTGAGTGGAGAAGAAGATCTAACTCTCACACAAACTCTGGTGCCCCATATTTGATCATGTCCCTTGGATGGAGATGCCTGGTGGCACTCAGAGGAAAGATAATAGGTCACCAAGGAGAGACTTGATACCGTATGAGCATATTCAGGGGGAGGAGATCCCCCTCAGACACAGACATAGGGGAGGGGAGTAGGGGGGGGAAGTGGGAGGAAGGGAGGGATGGGAGGATACATGGGATGGGCTAACAACTGAGATGTAATATGTATAAATTAATAAAAATGTATTAAAAAAAAAAAGAAATTAAAAAAAAAATAAATAAAAATAAAAATAAAAAAAAAAAAAAAAAAAAAAAAAAAAAGATCTCAACATAAAACCAGAGACACTAAGTCACTTAGAAGAAAAAGTAGGGAAGATCCTTGAACATATTGGCACAGGAGACAACTTCCTGAACAGAGCACCAAGAGCCCAGGCCTTAATTTCAACAATTAATAAATGGGACCTCATGAGGTTGAGAAGCTTCTATAAGGCAGGAGAGACTGTCAAGAGAACAAAGTGACAGCCTACAGACTGGGAAAAGACCTTCAACAACCCTACATCTGACAAAGGTCTAATATCCAAAATATATAAAGAACTTAAAAACTAAACACCACCAAACAAAATAACCCAATTAAGAAACAGGGCTTGGAACTAAACAGAGAATTCTCAACAGAGGAATATCAAATGGCTGAGAATCATGTAAAGAAATGTTCAACCTCCTTAGGCATCAGGGAAATGCAAATCAAAACAACTCTGAGATTCCATCTAACACCCATCAGAATGGCTAAGATCAAAAATTCAAACGACACCACGTGCTGGCAAGGATGTAGGGAGAGAAGAACACTCCTTCATTGCTGGTGGGAATGCAAACTAGTCCAATCACTTTGGAAATCTATCTGGTGCTATCTCAAAAAACTGGGAATAGGGCTTCCTCAAGACCCAGCTATTCCACTCCTTGGAATATAACCAGAAGATGCTCCAGCACACAACAAGAAAATTTGCTCAACCATGTTCTTAGCAGCCTTATTCATAATAGCCAGAACATGCAAACAGCCTAAGTGTCCCTCAGTAGAAGAATGGATAAAGAAACTGTGTGGTACATATACACTATGGAATACTACTCAGCTATTAAAAACAAGGAATTCCCCAAATGTGGACAAATGGATTGAGCTAGAAATGATCATAATGAGCGAGTTAACCCAGAAGCAGAAAGACTCAAATGGTATATACTCACTTATATCTGCATACTAGCCCAAGGGTCAATTCCCACAAAAGTCTTCAAGTACCAGGAAACTGGGACAGAGGGGAGGACAGCCTATTGGGACTCTAGATGAGAGAAGCATGGAAAACAGCAAAGTAGAAGGATGCAGAGGGTCCTAGAAACCTACAAGTAGAACATTATGAAAAGCAGATTTGAGCCCAGGGGTCCCGCTCAAACTAAAGCACCAGCCAAGGACAATACAGGCAGTAAACTTTAAACCCTTACCCAGATTTAGCCAATGGTCAGAACAGTCTACACACCTGAGTGGAGAGTGGGATATGACTTTCTCACTTACTCTGGTGCCTCACATTTGACCATGTCCCCTGGAGGGGGAGACCTGGTGGCACTCAGAGGAAGGACAGCAGGTTACAGAGAAGAGATTTGATACCCTATGAGCACATACAGGGGGAGGAAGTCCCCCTCAGGAACAGTCATAGGGGAGGGGAATAAGGGGAAAATGGGAGGGAGGGAAGAATGGGAGGATACAAGGGATGGGATAACCATTGAGATGTAACAAGAATAAATTAATAATAAAAAATTTAAGATAAATAAATAAATATTCCGTGTGTGTGTGTGTGTGTGTGTGTGTGTGTGTGTGTGTGTATTTTCTCTCCTCTTGCAGATTATGAGTCTTCCTGTGATGATTAGAGCCACTTACATATATGCCATTGTCATCTACTGCCTAAAAAAATTACACATGATAACTAAGCCTAATTATTTTTTGTTGACTAGGAATGTTACAATGCACCTTTTCTGCAAGTCTGGATACCCAGGACTGTTCAACCTCAAGTCATGGTAGAATTTCAAGTAGGTCACTTGAAGTTATCATTATGATATGTTCCATTATTATCTTTAATCTACTTCAGTCTCTGTATAGATGACCATTGGTTAAAGATGCTTACCGTACTGAAGATTCCAAAGCACAAATACCATTCTAAGCTGATGCCTCAATTTAAACTTGAAAGTGTGTTAGATTTCACTAAGCACTCTGCATTTCTCTCTAGTGCAGTGTGTGGGAAACTGGGAGATGACATAATTACAGAAATATTTTCGATGTATTTTGGCTGTTGGAAATTGGATTCCATGGTCTATGATACCATTAAGTAGCATGCCATGTTAGGATTAAGACTGTACCAACCAAGGAAAATGAATGCAGTAAATCTAGAACTCCTATTCAGGTCTAGCCAATGGGCAGCACATTTTCCACAGCTGTCTGGAGCTCAGGGACTGACTGACATGAACTCTGGTCCCCCTATTTGACCACTTACCCTTGGTGGGGAGGTTTGGTGGCACTCAAAGGAAGGGTAGGCAGGCTACTGGTATGAGACCTGAAAGGCTGTGATTATATTGTGGAGGAGGAGGGGCCCATCTGTCACAGACGTAGGCAAGGGGAATAGGGTCAAAGTGGGAAGGAGAGGGGAATGGGAAGATGCAAGTGAGGGGATAACAATTGAGATGTAATCTGAATAAATTAATTAAAAAAGAAGACATTGGATAGTTCAGTATTAAACACACACACACACACACACACACACACACACACACACACACACACACACAATACACACAAACACTTCAGGCAAGAAAGGCATCTCCAAATTTATAATAAATATCAGTTTAATCAGAATGAAAATTACCTGCTAAATTGTGACCTATACTTAGCATTTTATCCTGATGATGGTGGCTGTGAGTAATGTCAACAGCTATTTATGCCTTGTGAAAGGGAATGAATACAGCTAGGACATTCACAGCATCCATCTTACACCAAAATGGTGACTTTATTATGGAATTATTGCTCAAGTATAGATAGAGCTAGCTGATCAGATAGGCAACCTTGCATGTGCTGGATGAGTCATTCTATTTGTTTGAATGTTTAATGCATCATCTGCAGTGGATGCTCTCAGGTATGTAATGCTCTGTGAAATAAATAACTGCACTTCCAATAGCTCCAGCCAAGAGTGAATGTCAAAAATACTCTATATGCCTTTAGACGCTACACTCACAATATGTTCTTCTGCCAATTTTATTTTTGACCCAAGTTCCTCAGAAATTCAAATTCATTTTGTCTTCCAGACACATCTGTATAAGGAAGATGGAATTTCTTTTGTCTTTCTTATATATTATGCAATGTAACTGAGCACTTGCTTAGTGTCTTGTGGGATATACAGACATTTCAATCTTTTAAAACTGGTAATGGTTGTGTCAGGGGCCAAGCACTCCTTCGTCAGTGAAAGAGGCTCAGTAGTTCAGTCGCTTGTCCCAAAAGTGTAACGATCTGAGTTTAAATTTCTATAGGTCACGTAAAAGCTGCGTATCTTGGAATGCCTCTGTATTTCTTTAAGCAAGATGGCAGTCACAGACAGGAGAAAGAAAAAGGCAGTGCCTGGAAAATACCAATACAGGACACATCTCTACCTGCTTCCCTCCTTTTTTCAGACTTCCACTCAATCTTAGTGCTTGATTTACATGAATGGAAACACAATTTAAGCACTTTATAGACCTACAGAATCACCTACAGAATCATAGACAAAAGGAGAGACAAAGTTTACTCTTTTGGAAGTGAGCAGTATCAACATGCTGTGGTCTCCTTGGTTTTCATATTTAGGCATGTAAGTTTGTGTGAGCTTACCTAAGCATAGTAACAATATGGAAGTGACAATAGCACATGCTTGATTTTTCCTAAATTGATATCATAGTTATCAAAAACTTGTTTAAACTTAGTTCAAAAATATGAATCAGCAGCATTTTCATTGTCAATTAAAATTGTCTAACAGCTTAACTCACTTCTAGTTTTGGATTTTGAGGAGTAAATGTCTCCTGTAAGAAAGTAAGTTAAAAATTCATCAGATAAAAACCACAGTCACAGCCAGCACTTTGGCACACTCTTGTAATCCCAGCACTGGGAAAGCAGAGGTAGGTGGATCTATGTAAGTTTGAGGCCAGCCTCAACCAGCCTGGACAAGAGTCCAGGACAGCTGAGGCTACAAAGAGAAACCTTGTCTCAAAAAACAAAACAAAACAACAAAAATCATAGTCACTTTTCTTCTTGAATTTTTATTGAAATTTATCTTTACATTCAGTGCTGAGTGGTGGAATTATGTGGAAAAGTAGCATTAACTAATTAATTATAGAAGTTCTAAATAATTTTTCCCATTTTCAGTGCTTGGAGTGGCATGTTGCACATGCTCTTATCCTTGCTTTACCAGACAGTTTCTCTTGAAGACCTTCACATCCTTGCATATTAACTCAGAAGCCAAATGCATAACATTTATTTTCATCTCTGGGGTTATAGACTTCCTTCGGTTTCAGTCCTGTTAGAAAGATACAGGCTAATCAAAGCTAGGTGAATAGTTACAGATGTTAGTGAGCGTTTATCAGAAGATTCTAAGTCTTATAAATAAGCTGCTGTACAAAACCCAACTGTTTTTTAGTACACTTACTCCATGAAAGCACACCCATTCAAGGCAACATACCCCTATTGATTTCTTTTCCATTTGTAAAACTTCCCTGGTACTAGCCTTTTCTATATCAGGCTCATAGCTCGCCATTTTAGTCCTTTCATTTCATCAAACAGAAACACACCCGGGCATATCTTAAATTCATTCTTCTATTCATGCGAGAAATATATTCATTGTGCAGAGGACTGGAATCCTGCTTTTCTAGTGTGTCCTCATGGATTTCAATTTCTCAAGGAGCTCCTAGAGCTTAGCAGTTGGTAACTCCTGGTGTTTGATTACCCCAGTTCAATTTGTACTGGGTTTTTCTTTACTCAAAATTTGGTTCAAGGAATGACTAAGATCTAAAAAAATTTATACACAATAATCTACAGCAATAATATCATCATCTTTACACAATCTATATTGAATAGATCTTTGACAATAATCTATCAAGTCCTCATTTATATTAAGTTGGATGTTAGCCAATGGCTGTGTTACATTACCATACTGATTAATTATTCATTTGTAACAGATATTCATAATCATAATTCACAAATGGCTGTAGATAATTACTATTATTACATCAATGTCCACTGCCATCCAAAAGTTTTTTGGGAATCTGTTCTACTTAGAATGCTTGGAATATCTAAACGTTATTGATATCTTGTGAGTGCTTGGACTGGATATCCTTAAAATCAGACAACAAAAGAAAATCTGGAACATTTAGAATTTCTAGAGGTGATTTCAGACAATAATATTTGGTGTTTAAATATACTTTCTGATAACCTAGCATTCTTAAACAGTCTTGAGGTTCCATACCACATTTCTGGGGGTAAGCCTCCACACTGAGAGCCCAAAGGAAAGGTATATAAGATGAGTTTCCAGGGCAGTGATTGGTCAAATTGCCTCATGTTGTAAATTTGCTTTAATGGAAGGACAAAAATCACTCTCTATCTGTAAGCATCGTTCTCCAACATAAGATGTCCAGTAGAGAGGAAGAAAAGCCCTGTGTTACAGAAAAGAACACATTGTAACTGAGTTTTGCATGTAGGTTATGTTGAAGCACAGCTGTACTTGGGAAGGTTTGTAGAACAGAGAAAACTAATGAGAGTCAATACTTAGGTGGGGCACATGCAGGACCTATGATGGGAGAAAAGCAGACAGATGAAGGTATTTCTGAGAAACTAGAAAGCCAAGAAGGATTATAAGATGTGCATTTGGTCTTGCTTTCATGCCTATTCTATTTCTTCTTTCTTTACTATATATTAGGGAATTTGATAGAGAACTACAGCCACTGTGTTTGAATGTTTTTTTGTTGTTGTTGTTTTTTTACTTTTTCATTCATAGCTCTTTGAGCCCACACATGAACAAGTTCTTGGCTTTTCGCTGGCCTTGAAATTGCCAACTTTCTGAAGTCTTTGGGTATGTACCATCTCTCAAGGTTTGGAATATATGTTCAGGTACTACTGTTGACTTAAAGAAGGAAATAAACCCTCTCAAGATAAGGTGCTTGGCCTGTGAGAATGAGGAAATAGAAGGATCCAGCGGGTCCTGGAAAACTACAGGCAGGTCTGGGCCCTGGGGTCCTCCGCAAACTATGGCAATAGCCAAGGAAAATATAGGCAGTAAACCTCGAACCCCTACCCAGACTAGCCAATGGACAGGATATTCTCCACTGTTGAGTGGAGAAGGAGATCTGACTTTCACACAAACTCTGGTGCCCCATATTTGAACATGTCCCTTGGATGAAGATGCCTGGTGGCACTCAGAGGAAGGATAATAGGTCACCAAGGAAAGACTTGATATCCTATGAGCATATACAGGGGGAGGAGGTCCCCCTCAGACACAGACATAGGGGAGGGGAGTGGGGGGCGGAAGTGGGAGGAAGGGAGGAATGGGAGGATACAAGGGATGGGCTAACAACTGAGATGTAATATGAATAAATTAATAAAAAAAGATAAGGTGCTTGGGGTCTTAGTGTGACCATGTTGATAAAAATGGACACTACATGTAAAATATTCAATGATATCAAAACATATTAATTTCTATGAAAAGATGACTCTTTATCAGCCATAGTAGCAAGTAAATAAGAGAAACTGTATAAAAAGTTACAAATGATCCATGACAATTTTAAATCAGTAAACACTTAGTGGCATGCTAGCCATCATGTGACAGAATCATACTTGAGGAAATCACCTGCTCTGCAACAGCTTTTTGTCAGTAAGCAGCCTTCTATAACAAAAACTCAACTTATGCATAGCAGGTCCTGGCTTATATTTGTCCACTAATATTAAACCTCATGCTTCCTCAAACCTGTGCAACTTCAGCTATTTTCTCTGTTCACAGAAATTGCATCTGATGAAAAAAAATTACGTGTAGCTTGGTAAGCAACAGCATAATCTTTCTGTTCTGGCTTTTCCTTTGATATCACTGATTCAGTTCCATGATCCATTTT
The DNA here is from genome assembly GCF_964271855.1 of Acomys minous. Lineage (NCBI taxonomy): Eukaryota > Metazoa > Chordata > Mammalia > Rodentia > Muridae > Acomys > Acomys minous. The sequence goes on from NC_140483.1 coordinate 129,166,811, forward strand.
GTCAGATGCGTTTAGCCTAGAATTGCAAGCTATCCAGAGTATAAAGTGTCAAGTCCTACCTTTAATAATGTCATTATAGAGTCTGATGCTCTCTCTGGTCTTAAGAAACAATTATGATATGACATAGATAATAACATGGACAGATGTTTTTCTTGTAAAAGCAAACAGATGGATGAAGTATATACTGTCAAGACCCACCTCTAATATTCCATTACAGAGCCTGGTGCTCTGCTCTTAAGAAATAATTATGCTAATTTATATGATGCAGATGATTTCGTGGACAGATATTCTTTTCTTTTAAAAGCAAATAAATGGGCAATTTAGGGGTGGAGGGTAAGTACAAATGGTACCTGAGTCATGTCATAGTCAAAATGGAAAAGCTGTGTATACCTAGCCATGTGAATGCCATGAACTTTAATTAGGAATGAGATTCTTTTAATCATCTGCCTCATTATAACTAGAGAACAGGGAGGCAAAAGCCTTAAAGCATTCTTGTTCACCTTCTCAGATGGAGCAGTGTTCAGTGATAGAAAATATTAGCACGCCCAAAATAAAACCACATGGTTAATGTTAGCCCCTGGGGATTTTTAGCATACAGCACCTATCAACTGCTCCAGGGAGATTGAAAAGTCAAGCTATATAATCATGACTTGACATACATCAGTGCTTACCGCAGGAGACAAGCCTTATGCAGGCTAAAATAAAATAGCCCATGGTCACCCTGATTCTTCCTGGAGGAAAAAATCTTATGAATTCTTACTAGATTTAGAGATGTATGGCAATCCAAGAATAAAGCCAGCTGGGCAGAATAATCACACACATCAGCTGTGGGTAAATGGTAAACTACATAGAGAATTAGGATTTGGTAATCCTGTATTGATGGGAATTGGAAACAGTGATTATCTTGTAAAGAAAACATAAAGGAAGTTGATGGAGGATTATTTTCTATGGAGACACAAATTAAACTGTACTTGGTAATCGATGACGTGTCACTGGGACTTTTTCTGCATGCATAGTGGATAACCTTGCAAGGTGACAAGTCTTGCTTACAGTCATAAGCAATACTATTCAAGAATCTACTTGTCTTTTTGGATAGGTGAGTGCTAAAGTCAAAGATAATATCAGATAAGACGTGCCACTTTTTCAGGGTTGTTTTTATTTGGTAGGCCATTCAGTGAAAAACAATTTATCCCAAATTACAATGTAAAGAAATATGTCCTACCAAACCCCTGCTTAGCATATAGGAATCTAAAACAAAGTGTGTGTGTGTGTGTGTGTGTGTGTGTGTGTGTGTGTGTGTGTGTGTGTGATTGAAATTTACTCAGGATGGATTAACCTTCCTTTACCAAAATTTTGCCTAACTGGTGTCTTCTGTTTTGTGGAAACCTACCACACAGCTTGCCTTATGATTCCTGATTGCACAGGAAGTACTTTGGCTTAAAAATGCACATTTTCCTGTAAAAGGGACATGAAAACCATAAAATCCATATGGGTCAAGTGAGAAAATAAACGCACTAAAACTAGCATAGCTCTATAAATAGACACTTCTAATATATACTTCTAGTTGAACAAGAAAACTAAAAATAAATTTATTAACAATAAAAATATAAGAAAATTCAAATAAACTATGATAATAAACAATATACAAAGAGAAGTTAAATATTAAGAAAAATAAACTTGTAAAGTAGACACAAAGAATAAAATGAAGAAATCTGACAAAAACTTCAAATGTTTGAGGTACACATCAGAACATTTTACAATATTATATTAAGAAAAAGTAAAGTGAAATTAATATCACTAAAAGATTAGAGAGTAAAATGTAAAAAGGAGCAATGACAATACTCTAAGGCTTAATGCAGCTGACAGGAGTGTATATCATCATAACAGAAAATCAATGTGCATATTGCAAAATACTACATCTTGCATGCACAGGGCGTGATCACATCTGCACTAGGTCATCTGTGCATATAATATGACTTCCAGCTTAGAGTTTTTATGGGAGTCCTGAGTGAGTGTGCAAACAAGTAGGTCTCTGATTCTTGTGGTTTCTTCTTGGGCTCTTTTCCTTCTGTTTCTTAGTCTTGTCCTACTCAAATGTAATAGTTTTTGTTTTACTTTTTTGTTTTATTTTGTAACGTTTTACTGTTATTCATCAGAAGCCTGTTTCTTTCCTAATGAAAAATGGAAAGAGTCAATCTGGATGGCAGGAGAGTTTTGTAGGAACTAAGAGGAGTATAAGGAGGGGAAATCATAATCAATACATAGTAGGCGAGGAAAAAAAAATCTATTTTCAGTAAGTGGGAAAAGTGCTTTGCCTTAAACTGCTGTGAAAGTTCTAGTTTTCTTATTTTTTTCTAGACTATACAAGTGATGTAACACAGAGATACTTTTTTGTTGGCTTAATTACCCATAATGCTTGCCATAGTGAAGTGTGATAAGCATTCAAAACTAGCAGCAGAAGTTTGAGTAGGAATAGGACGTAGCCTCAATGACCAGGCTCCTACAGGTGTCCTGAGTCAATGACCAGGCTCCTACAGGTGTCCTGAGGAGTCTTACTCCCTATTACACGAATCCCAAGATGCCCCTTCTGCCATTCTTCCCTCTGTATCTTCAATCACAAAATTATCTCACTCAGTATGAACATATAGCAATAATAATAATATCCCAAAGTTAAGTGTCCAATAAAGTAAGTTGTTGTAGGATTATCTGATCCCCTTGTGAACCCCGAGATTGTGAACTGTTAAAAACCTGTTTCTTGTTTGGTGTGGGTCAACCCTAACACACACCGTTAATCCAAGATCTTTGTTTATTGTAAACAGGTGATTATGGTGTGGGTCAGCCCTAGCACACACCTTTAATACAGGAGCTCTCTGTATACAAGATTTAATAAAGCTAACCATATGTCAGGAGGCAGAGCAAGAAAGTGAGAAACCAGGTGACAGATTAGTGAGTAGGAGGGACTTTGACTTGAGGGTATTTAAGACTGTGGATAAGAAGAGGCTTTTATGCTTGGAGCTAGCAAGCTTTGGGGTTTTTGTTATTGGGTTGTTTGTTTGTTTGTTTGTTGTTTCATTTGTTTGGTTGGTTGGTTGGTTTTTTCGAGACAGTGCTTCTCTTGTAGACTCTCCTTGACTTCCTAGACCAGGTATCCTCGAACTCATAGAGATCTGCCTGCCTCTCCCTCCCAAGAGCTGGGATTAAAGGTGTGCACCACTGTGCCTGGCTGCTTTTTGGGCTTTTTGAACTTTGAGCTAGCAAGCCTTTTGCCTTGGCTTTTTTTTTTTTTTCCTCTGAGATGTGAGCTAAATAGGAAGATCAACTGGGTGTTTTCTCTGCCTCTCTGAGCTGGCAGATTTTCAACGCAGCATCTGGCTCCTGAGTCTTCATTGGTAAAATTTAACAATTTTGGATTTTCATTCTTTAAAACAATAGTAAACACATACAGAATATTAAAAAAAAAACCTAAAAACCATACTAAGCAGAGGACTAGCCAAAGTGAAAAACCAATATGAGATTTGCTTGGACAGTAATATTTATTTTTAGTGGTCTTTTGAGAAATGCAACTTTATGGGTTGCAAAAAAAGGCAAATTAACAGCCCACTATAACTGATAAAATGACATTTTAAAGACATTACTGAATGAATATAAAAATATTAGCAGTTGAATTACTTACAAAATGTTTCAGAAAATGGCAACTTTAATTCCTTGGCTACCATTACCTAAATTTTCTTATTTTCTATCATCTGCCTATCCTTTTCCTAGGTATAGGGCCCAATAAGAAGTCTTACATGTGCCCATCAAATCATATAGTAGAAAATAAACAGCTAGAAAGTAGAACATTATAAATAACACAAACACTGCTGACTTCAATTGTCCAAAACAGTGAACTACAGAAATTTCCTTCAACCTCCATGGATAAATAAATAGCTGTGCACACTAACATAGAAAATAAAGTCTTCAGCAAGAAAGGAAAACCTAGAACTACTTACTCAAAAGAATGAATGATTTCTGCAATGTGAGGGAATTTGAATTCAACTATTGTTAGACAGTAAAAGGAATCCCTCCTGGGGACCTAACACTTAACAGTGATATGAGCAGAGGATCCTCCCTAGGCCCCTACACTGCATGGTCAGATAATAGCAAAGGAACTGCCTCAGGCTCTAAAACTAGAGTTAGGTGCTACTGCAAAGGAGCCTTTCCAGATCATAACATTATAGAGTCAGGCATTAGCAGAGGACTGTCACTTCAGGACCTAAAAGTAAAGAGTCAGACATTATCTTGGGAGATTCGCAAGGTCCTAACACTATATATACCAGTAGGCATTAGCAGAGGAGTTCATCCAGAACTCAAAGCTGTAGAGTCAGACATTATCAGAAGAATTCTTTCTGAAGACCTAACACCACAGAGTAAGTAGCACCTTGGTGGAGGAGGTCCCTTGTGGGATCGTTTTTCTGATGGCATAGAGCAGCGTGGTTTCAGGAAACAAGGTGAAGCTCTTTGTGCTATTTATTGCAGAGTCTGTAAAATTTTGATGCATATTTAGACATGTCATTGTCATGTCCTGGTTGTTGTTGTTGTTGTTGTTAAAACAGCAGTCTTCCTTATCCACAGGGGATATGTCCTAACACCATATAATCTATGTATACTATTCATTTTAGGAATAGTAAGAGATTATCCACAGTAACTAATAATATGCAGAAGTATATAGTAATATAGATTATTTTGAACTTAAAAATCATTTCTAAAATTTTCCATTTATTATGTTGAGGTGCTAGGTGACTGCTACTAATTGAAGACATGAAAACTTAAATAAGGTAAACAGGAGTAGTACATATGACTAAATAAAGTAAAGCAAACACACAAACCCCTTGATGGCACAGTGCCTCTATCTTCCACAACTGTGTCTTATTTTTGATGTAAAACTTTCTCAAATGAGTGTCCCACAACAGCTGCCTTCAGTGGATCTACTCTCATTCATTGTTTCTCAGTAGACTGCATTGCAACAGCTCTTTCATTCTGAGTAACCAACACTGGATTCTTTCCAAGGCTGCCTACAACAAAGGTAGTCCTCAGTTCCCAACATCCTTGCAGCCCTTCACATACTGTCCTCTCCCTAATCCTTGAAAGTCATTTTATTCTTTTTCATCTATTCCATGGACCACATCTTTCACATATTTTTTGCTCCCTAAAATAAATAGTAAATGAACTCAAGTCAATTGCATAAATAGAATCCAGAGAACACTATGAACTCCAAAGCACATGGAAATACAGAAGCACAAAAAGTGCAAAAGCAGAATCAGAGTTCAAGCTTTGCTGGCAAATGTAGGTAGATGGTAGAAAAACTACAGATGGAGAAAGAATAGGACTCATCACTGACCACAAACTCTCCTTCAAGAGGAGAAAGTCTTCATTAAGTTGGTGTATATTAAAATACCATGTGTGCTACACCATGACAAAACTGAGAGGTAGCTCTGGAGGATAGGGCATGCTAACAGAAAAGGAATATTCTATGGCCTGGAAAGAGAAAAGAAAAAAGAAGAAGTAAAAGGTAATGAAGTGATTCTGCTAGGAAAAAGAAACAGGATAAAAAAGAAAATCAAGGTTTTAAGCAAACTTCTGTTGCTGTGATTAAACACCACAACCAAAGCCCCTTGAGGAGGAAATGGTTTATGTGGCTCAGAGCTTAAATTCTAACAGTGAGAGAAGCCCAGGCAGGAGCTTAGGCCAAATCCATGGAGTTGGGAACTGAAAGCTAAGGTAACCCCAGAACCACCCGCCTGGGAATAGTTCTGGCCAAGTGGACCAGACATGTCCATATTATCATCAATCAAGAAAATGCCTCAGAGGCTTGCTAGATGCCAACATGATGAAAATATTTTCTCAGTCAAGGTTCCCTTTTAGATGATTCTAAAATGTGTCATGTTGTGAAAAAAAACTAATACTACTCAAGGTAATTAAATTTTTTCTCACACCAATCAAATGTACAACCAAATGCAGCAGCCAAAAAATGTCCATTTTCAGCATTTCAGCATGTACACACACACACACACACACACACACACACACACACACACACAGAGACAACCCATAAAGTAGAAGATTTGTAACCTATCAGGATTACTGACATCCTGTCCATAAGTTGTGTAGAATGCAAACTGTTTTCATACGCATTTATTACAAGAGAAAAAGAATGTGAAAATGAAATTAATTACATAATGTAAATACCATCTACAAAGCACAAATCAGGAGAAAATTCCAACATAATATCAAAGTCAAATATCCAACAAGCATCTATTGATAGTTACACACATTAAAAGGTTCACATTTAAATATCTTAAAAGTAAACAAAACTTGGTTGAACTCATAGGAGAGAGAAGACAAAAACAGAGAGCAGAAGAAAAAAGGAAGAAAAAAGAGAGACAGACAGTGAGGGGAATAAAAGATTAAATTCTATTAGCTGGTGCTTGAATACATAGCAGCCCAAAGACAAGAGATTTTTAAAAAACTTTATTCAGGGACATCAGAATATTAAAATTAATGTCACTATTACCAAGAATGTTGAAAAGAGCAACAAGCACCAAACAAAATGGGTCAAAGGATGAAAACTCAATTTGTAGGGGAAATTTTTGAAATGACTCTTATGTTTACTAACTTTTATTTGTAACTAGCACAAAAAATTACCAATATAGATCTCTTTTACAGCTGTGGGCATGGCAAAAACCTAAGGGGCTTCACAGCCTCCTGCTTTTTTCAGGCATGAGGGAACATAACAGGAAAGAAAAAAATAGGCTAAATGAAAGAGAGACAAAATATTTGGGGACCAACGGCAACTAATGACCAATCTTGGCCAAGACTCTTGATCATTGTGCAACCATTTTCTTTATCATTTCTGCAAATCTATAAGTTTTAAATTATACTGAAATAATTTTGAAACCAAATGAACTTACTAATCTGAATAAACTTATTAAAAGTAAAGTCTAAGGGGTGAATAAGCATGCAATCATTCAAGATATTTATAAAAGAGTAACATCAGGATGTAATTTTCAAACCATAATTATATTTATGTTGGAAAGAATTCAGATAGGTTTGAAAAAATGATTGAAATTGTTATTAGCTGTAACGTTTTATAGCCACTTTTGCCTTTGTCCTTTTGTTCTATCTCCCAAATTACCATAAATTAGCACATCTTACTTTTCCAAGAAAAGAAAATTAAGCAAGCAAACACCCAGGTGTCCTTTATATTGCCCTCCTTGACTTAAATAAGTGTATCTGGGATGACAGGTGAAGTCATTATAGAAAGATCTTTACTACAATAAAACAGCAACTACCGACTTCTGGAAAATGTCTCTCTTAAATCTGAGAGAAGAGGAGAACAGAAATGTTTCAAAATTGGGTTAACAAAGTCAAGTGGAAGCAGTTTCTCTATCCTAGCCCTGCATTGCATGGGAAACACCACATGATTTGGGGTCAGTGAGTTTGTATTTGCTACTCTTTTGTTGCTATAAAAGGAAACCTGATAAAAGGGAGCTATGGAAGGGTTTGAAGATATAATCCATCAGGTCAAGGTATGGCAACAGCAGGGTGAGATCACTGGCCATGTTGCATCCACAGTCAAGAACCATCTCACTCTTTCCTTTTTTTTTTTTTTTTTTAATCACATCAGGACCCCAGCCCACAGGATGGTGTCACACACATTCCCAGGAGTGTCCCTGCTCAGACAGACCTCTCTGGAAACATCCTCATTGGCATATATAGGGTTGTTTCAGTAGTACCTTGAATCCAGCTAAGTTGATAAAATATGCTGTTGCAGGACTATAACCTCTTTATGCACCACTTCTGCCAAAAATAACCTGACCACACCAAAGCCTACTTTATGTTAATGTAGAGCATTGACAAGCTAATTGTGTTGCTGGGCACATACTGCAGTCAATAAACTGTGCTTTGATTTATTTTTTATTTCTCTCTAATTAACACAGCATACCATGTACATTTATCTCAAGTGGTGTAAATCAACTGAACCCTAATAGGAATACAAATATGCAGAATAAATAAGACCATTCATTTTACTAAACAAATCCACTGCAAATTTTCCTGAATTGTAAATGACTGTTAGACTTCTTCCTCATTAATATACAACTGCCGGGAAACTCTGAATGAACACATATACAAAAAGAGACTCAAGCATTGAAGATTTATGTATGTGGGGAGTATACACATCAGCTCTTAATTATGTTACAATAATTGAGCATTGTCTGATCTGTGTCAGTACAGTGTATTCTAGATTATACCATGCTTCAGACTAGACAAAGGGTATATTGAATTTACTTTTCCTAATCATGTATTTGGAGGTTGATGGCAATGATCTTAGTTTTCCATATTACTGAAAACCAACCCTGTTACATATATGTGTAGGACAGAAGAAAATAAGTGTTTTTGGTGCTACTCTCTGCTTCTTTGTTGCAACTCCAGAATCTCACAATTAGTTGTTTTCTTTTCTTTTCTTTCTTTCTTTCTTTTTTTTTTTTTAACTTAGGTCATCTTAGGTCACCATGACCCAGGTTTTTTTGATTTAGAAAGATACATAACCATCCAGTGGTTTAGAAACCCTGGCAAGTGTTATATCTCCCTATAAGCTGTATGAGCTGTTGGTCAGAAAAGTTCACAAAGAAATATATGTGTGTGTAGAATCCTTAGGATAATGAAAATATCTTTAAATGCCATATTCTGTGGGTCTCTGAGGCTTTTGAAGACCTCATTTAACTATTTTACCTTATATATCTATTAAAATCATATCTACCTGTTAGACCTAGGATATATAGATTCTTGTAATAAAAATAGACTATTACTTGACATGACCATAATTTACATCAATATATAAAACTCTATACCAATGAATTAAAAATAACCTTTTTGTGAGTAACAATTAAGGCCTTGAATTAAGAAATAGGTTCAATTATCTACCTTTTGTTCTATCCTCCCTCTATATTTCTATATCCCCCTTTCTTTCTTTCTTTTCAGCTCCTATTTCCTTACCTACAAGAGAAAGATAAAGGAAAAGAGAGATGTCCTGTGTCTAACCTAGTTTTTTCTCTGTATAAGACTCCAATTGGATATACGTATCCAATTCAGTTGTTCTCAAGAACTAGATGATATGACACCAGTGCTAAAGGCTGAAGACAACACATACTTTATACTGAAGACACCTAAACTGCTAAGTTGAAAGAGATGCAGAGGTACTTATAAAGCACAGAATGACTTCATCTCGGGTCAAGTTGACATAGAAGTATCCAGCACAATATAAGCTGTGTCGCACTGTCTTTTGGATCTATGAAGGTCATTACAATTATGAACACATAACATCTATAGATACTAACAGGGGACCTGTACATGTACACATACACCACACACACACACACACACACACACACACACACACACGAGAAAGAGGGGGGAGAGAGAGGGAGAGAGAGGAAGAGGAGAGAATGAGAGAGGAGAGCACACAAAGATGTGAAAATACAAGGGGGACTGACTAGGAAAGAGAGGCTTGGTAGGAGTAGGAAGGAATAAGAAGATAAAACACAGTAATGTTTGGTGAATAGGACCACAAAAGTGTGTGTGTGTGTGTATGTATAAATTATAAAAATAATAATAATTTTAAAAACTATAGGCCTAAATCATCTTTGTCTATGAGTTGTTTCTGTCAAGAGCTTCTTATAATTTCATAAAGACTTTCCTATTAGGAGGTGTACATACAAAATTTCTGATTTTATAGAAGTTAAAATAAAAGGCTCCTCTGCAAAAATCTGCATACATATGAATGGAACAAAGGAAAACATATGGACAATCTATCCTTTAATTTGCCTACTTCTCTAGGCTATAGGTATATTCTGGAATGTGAGAAGTTTATTTTATCCATTCATATTTTGCTTAAAAACCTACTCTACTTAGAATGGCTTTTGAAGCCACTGCTTACTGTCTCATTTTATGAGCTTTCACTCCGTCAGCATAGCCTTTCTACTTCTATACTGAATAGCTTCACTATTTCTATTTGAAAGACTCTAGTCTTCCTCTGCAATATGGGGTTAAGTTGAGGTATGTGTGCATTTGTGTGTGATATTGACTAGGCATCTAGCACACCTGAACTGCTAAGTTAAAACAGACATGGGGCAAGCTTGAAATGATCCTTGTAATTTGGATTTTAAGTAATGTTTTTTAAAAAATTATTTTATTATGTTTCTTTTTAACATACATTTATATTATTATACATTAATAATACAAACTACATACAGCAAGAGAACCATGATACAATCATGAGTTATGTGAATGTTACATTCATAGCGATTTGGTTGTTTGTATTTATCAAGATGTTTATCTTTCCTACTTTGTTGGGTCTAAGTTTCTGAACGGATGTCAATATCCATCATCTCATCTCTATTAACTTATATCATCTATTTTGATCTAAAAAGTTCTTATCCACTAGACAACTAAACTTGATTGTAAGATTATACTATCTGGCCTTCAACCCCTCTCAGAGACTTGAGTAGAAATAAAACTTAAATGCCTGAGTGAACCGGAAGTGTAGGTTAGCAGCTTCCAAAATGAAAAATTGACTGAGACAGTTTACTACCTGAGCAGTCACCCAAAACTCTATAATGTTGGAGCATCATCTTCAGCCTTTCGGCCCAGTATATCAGACAGACACATTTGTGAGGCAAGAACTACTGAGGACTTGCTTACCCTGGCTTGGCAGTTTGAGCATCAACTCTACCTGCATTCAAGCTTGCTCATTTTTAGGGAGAATTCTGTCTGTGGCAGAAACAAGGACATTTTGCCCAGTGGCTGCTTTGCTACATTTGAAGCCAACTCCGTAAGGAGGTTCTTTGATGTTGATCATCTCTTTGAGGTAGGCTGGGTGTTGCCAGGGGTAAACTTGTCTTGTTGTCAAAGAATCCTTAGGATGATGAAAACATCTTTAAATGCCATATTCTGTGGGTCTCTGAGGCTTTTGAAGACCTCATTTAACTATTTTACCTTATATATCTATTAAAATCATATCTACCTGTTAGACCTAGGATATATAGATTCTTATAATAAAAATAGACTATTACTTGACATGACCATAATTTACATCAATATACAAAACTCTATACCAATGAATTAAAAATAACCTTTTTGTGAGTAACAATTAAGGCCTTGAATTAAGAAATAGGTTCAATTATCTACCTTTTGTTCTATCCTCCCTCTATATTTCTGTATCCCCCTTTCTTTCTTTTCAGCTCCTATTTCCTTACCTACAAGAGAAAGATAAAGGAAAAGAGAGATGTCCTGTGTCTAACCTAGTTTTTTCTCTGTATAAGACCAATAATTTATAACCATCTCTTGTAGACCCAGAGAACAATCAGAAGAACAAAAGGAAGGAAGCAAGGGTCTCTCTGGCATCATTGAATGGCACTCCCTACAAAAGAGATATACAAATCTTCACCTCCTGTACCCCATTTGGAAATAATAGGTACTGTAATTACAAGTTGAACTGGGGCCAACCTGGAATAAAAGGGGCAGAGTTCAAGATGACTGCTGACATTTTAAGAAGGCTACCATGTGAAAATGGGCACACTGATGGAATACTACGTGAGGTCGAAGCAGGGCTTACTATGAGGGAATTTCAAACACAAGAAGGCCAGAGCTCTTAGAAGAGTACTATCAGAAGCCAGGAGGGAGCAAAGAAGCATTCAGTTAAAAAAAAAAAAGCAGGACACTGACACTGCCTACCCTCATCAACCCATCCTCCCAACCCTCAAATCCTCCCAACCCCCAAATCCTCCCATCTCCCAAATATCCTATCCCCATCCCCCAACCCCATCATAGCTTAGTGTTGTCAGTCATGGGATTCTTTCCCAGGGCAGAAAGCACCTGGTAATTTCTTAGCTGATTAAACAAAGAGGCCATTTTTAGCTGATTGACAATCACCGATGTTTGAGAACTGCCATTTTTGATTCTCTAATTTCTAAACATTAAACTAGTTGAAGTAGATCTTGTAGAAAATATAAATTGCTAATAATGTTTGTGATTAATAGCCTATAATTGTTTTAGTGGTTTTACTTAACCCACTAACAAATCATAAAAGACACAGACACCTGATAGATTTTACATAAGCCTTATTTTACCTGAGGCTAAGCAGATATCAACCCCCTAAACTACCTCATCACCTCCCAGTCCCATGCCATTTATTTACCTTAATCATTCCAATCGGGTGTACTTCCCATCCACAATCCCATAAATGCTCCTTTAGGCTTTTCTTTTGAGCTCCTTCTCTCCAACACCATCGATCTGGCTATGTGGTCCTCCCCCTGCTAACTCATGGTGGTCCTGCTCCTTCCTCTTTCCAGCGCCTCCTGTGATCCTTCCTCTACTTTCTCCAAGTGGGTGAACCTTGGCCACACCTACCTAGTATTTCTTCCCTGTCCAGGTATGTAGGCAGGTTTATTTAACCAATCAAGGAATACTCTGGAGGCAAGTTTAGAAGGAGGAGGTAGTGACAATGTACCTGAGAAAGTAACTAAGAAATTAAACCCAGTTGACACAGAACTTGAGCCTCCTGACTGGGCTTTAGTGGTCCTTATATATAGTTGTGATGCTGATAACAGAAGAATGAAGGATTGGTTAAGATGTTTTAAAGCTGCAGGAAGCAGAGAAGAAAAATACTCATAATAAACTTATGTTAGAGCTACCATTTTTTAAATTATTATTTTTTTATCTTTAAAGCTAAATCTCTTGGGAAGTATTAGGAGTTGCTTGAACAGCATTTTTGTATATCCTGTGTAGGCATAATTCCAAAGTGCCCTCCTCTGATTACTTGTAATCCACATCTTTTTGGTAAACAACTATAGATGCATGCCTGAAAAATAAGCACCAGCCTGAATCCTAATGTAACTGAGTTATTTTTATGAGAAAAGTGTTATCCCTACAAAGTGAAATAGCAAGTATGGTGAACGTAGTTTGAGGTATTTTTAATTATTATTTTCCTCACAGTGCAGAAAAAGAATTTTTGAATCTTAGAGACTATTTTTAGATGATGCTCAAATAAACTTAATTTTCAAGAATAATGGCTAACTCCAAATCCAGTGATTAATTCAGAAGGCATTATTAACATGAGAAATACATATATTTTTAGGAGGTGGTTATAGGAAATTTTTGTATACAGTTTTATGAGGTAAAGAGCATTTTAAGGAAATATAAATTAAATATACAAACTATTTCCAGGCCCAGGCTTTCTCTTAAACCCACATGGACTTCCCAGTTGATAAACATACACAATATGTATGTAATATTTATGTCTGCTAGTTTGCTTTTATTATTGAATATTCATATTTTCATATAACTCAGCTGTGTTATTATAGCATGTATATTGAGAAGAAAATTTAAATTATCATGGCTTGCAGTGGGTGCTCAGAACCCTGTGTTCAATCCTCACTACTACTCTCTCTATGAAATAAGCTGGGTGAATACTTGGCTCCAGAGTCATGGCTTGCCTGGGTTCAATCCTCAGCTTGCCTCCTGCGCTGAAGACAACCAAATGGTGTATGTAGCCGTGTCCTTAGAGTTTCCATTGTTATGACGGTTGCAGAGGACAAGCTCAAAAAGAAGAGATTCCCAGTGACCCACAGTGTGGAGATTTCAGGGATTCATGATTAGCTCCATTGTTGTGGTCTTGTGAATAGACATTACATTGTGGTGGAAAAAGCATAAGTGAACAAAGCTACTCATCTATGACCAGGAACTAAAAGGAAGCAACACAGGGCTGTGGCCCCAGTATCTCCTTCAAGGACCTGCAGGCCTCTCCCCAGCCTCCACTGCTTTATTTTTTCAATGAGTCCAGATATCATCAAGGTATAACAAAGCGTTTAGAGTGCAAGTCCTGGGAAATCATTCTGCATCCAAAGGGAGCAAAGTCCTCTATGATGGTACAAGCGCTCCTTTCCATCAGCATGTGTGCTAGATGGGTGGATACTTGACATCACTGTACCTTGATGTCCCGAACCCTGAATTTCACTTTTTAGAAAGAATGCATTTCTTTTACTGTAGAAAGAGATGTCCCATACTAAAACGATTTGTTTTAATATAGAAGTATTAGTGATTTAAACTTTCCATTTGATGGTGTTTACATATTTGTGTTATATTATCTCTGCGATTTTAAATTTCCTACTCTTAATCAGCCTTTCCCATATACATAGGCAAAGTCCACCTAGAGGCACTATCCACTTTCAAAGGTTACTTTCTTTTTAATACTTATGTTTATTTTGTGTGTGTGCGCGCACACACATACACACATACACACACACACACACACACACACACACAAGCTCACACACCCATGGAGGCCATAAAAACACATCAAATCCCCTGGAGATATAGGTACAGGTGTTTGTGAGTTGCCTGCTGGGAATGGAAATTAGTCCTCTGGAAGAGCAGCAAGTGCTCTCAACCACTGAATCATCTCTTCAGTTCTCAGCTCTGGCTTTCTGCTTCAAAGCTACTTCATACATAACAAGCTTCAAGGACTGGTTCCTATAGGTACAGCTCAGAATTCTTTCTCTTTTAATACAATATTTTTTTTAATTCTTCGAAAGTTTCTTACATGGGTATAACGTATTTTCATCCTCTTCACCCCACTTTCCCTCCACTCCTCCCTACCCCTCCCATCTTTGCATCATCTTCTTTATTTATTTATGTTTTTTGTTATAATGCACAGAGTCCAATATGTGCTGCTCATATAGTCACTTGTGATCCTCTCCTCCCTCCATGCTGGACCAATGACTGGCTTAACTTCGTACAAGTGTGTGCAAGCAACTGTATCTCCTCTAAGTCCAAGAACGAAGGATTCCTTCTATGTCAAGAAGGCACTGTTTTGTTCTAGTTTCCTCTGAGTTTTGGCTGTTATTCTACTTCTTTTTCTGTAATGGTCCCTGAACATGGGATGGATGGTTGTGATAGAGCTGTCTCATTTGTGGTTGTCCCACATACAATTATTCACAGCACTTTGAATATATATATATATATATATATATATATATATATATATATATATATATATATATATTGCTTTAAGTGTAATCCTTTGCATAATGAAATTTCCATGGTGAGGTATGAGACCTGCCCTAATCTATAGGTACAGAGATGAAAATTAAGAGGGAACCTCTTACTATTTGACAAAACAAGTGTAGTAAGCTCATTCCTATGGTCAATGAGCTCCACAACCATACAATCTTGGCTATATTATATTAACAAACAAGCATTTTCTCCAGTGGAATAGACTTTGAATCAAATAGGAAAGTGACTGGTTACTCCCATAAAGTTTGTGTCACTAGTGTATTTGTATTGTGTGGATGCTTGTTCAATCAGTAAGAATATGAAAATTATTTGATCATTTTTTAAAAGATTGCCAGAGAAAGAATACTTGAAAGAATAGTGATTCAAATTCTCAAAAAAATTTAATTATGTATAGTTAAGGACAAATTTCTAAAGTGGTGATTTTCATTTTTATACTGGAAAGAAATCACTGTAACAACCATAGGTCCCACCAAGGCCATACAGAGATTGCAAAAACAATTTCTATTGGACATACACAATAAAAATTTGAACCATGGAAATAGCTCTGGTTAAATGATAATGTGCATGCTAGTCTGCAGATAATATTTCTTCTGCATACAGTAATTTTTATATCCTGCGCAAATATTATCAGGCCAACTACCTCCAGAAAAGCCAAAATAAGACTGAGTAGTATTATTTTGCCAATGGATATACAGTCAATGAACTGAGCAGGAAAGGATGGACCCTCCTTTTACTAATCACAGCATCTTCCTATTATTTAATGCTCCTTCTTCCTGAGTGTTAGCCTGGAAAATTATTCTGGAAGATGTTTGGTTCAGTCATATGTGTTGTGGTCATAAGTCATTATTGGTCCTATACAGAGAAAAAATTAGGGGAAACACAGGAACATCTCTCTTTGCCTTTATCCTGCATACATAGGCAAAGAGATGGGAGCTGAAAAGAAAGAAAGGGAGATTTAGGAACATAGAGGGAGGATAGAACAAAAGCTAGATAATTGAACCTACTCCTTAGCTCAGGCCCTAATTTTTACTTATAAAGAAGATTATTTCTAAGTCATTGCTATAGAATTTAGTATATTGATACAAAACATGGGCAAGTCAAATACTTGGCAGATTTTAACACAAGAATATATATCCTAAGTATAACAGATAGATATGACTCTATCGATATATGAGGTAAAATAGTTGAATAAGGTCTTTAATAGCCCCAGAGACACACAGAATATGGCATTTAAAGTTGTTCTTACAATCCTATATTTCTTCGACAACAAGACAATTTAACTCCTGACAATACCCAGCCAACCTCAAAGAGGATGATGAGCATCAAAGACCCTCCTTATGGAGATGGCTTCAAAGGTGGCAAAATAACCACTGGACAATAGTGAATAAACTGAATAGTCACTTCTAAAACTTCACAATGAACATTAGATTATTATAAGCAATGTTATTTTGTAGCAACAAAGCCCATAAAATTTTATCCAAGTCATTACTTCACTTATTAAATAATAACTTACAGAATTAATATTCATAAAAATCACATGGAAAATCTTCAAAAACCAGAATGTGTGGAGATTAGACTTATACAATCCTGTTCATAATCCTCTTATTCTTTCAAGTATTTGTGTATTACTATTATAGTTTGTGCACGATGTGCCAGTGTCTGTTTTGTGCCATGGAATACATCTGAGAGTCACAGAACAATTCTGTGGAGTTGGGTCTCTCCTTGAAAATACACAAGGGTTTCCTAGGATTGAACTCAAAATTTCAGGCTTGTATGACAAGCACTGTTGTTCACTGACCTAGCCCTTGTATGCTTGATAGTTAGCCTATAGAATTGTTACAAAGTAGAGGTATTTAAAGCTCATAGACTTATTTTAACCTAGATTCAAAGTTATGCTAGCATAAGTATGATTTATGACCAGTAATTGCATCGATATTGACCCAAATAGTTTTATTAACATATTAAATTTTACTAATCACACATTTTTAAAGAAGGCATATATATTTGCATAAACAACAGAAACATCAAAGTGTACTTCTCTATAGGATCTTCTTGAGAATTGCATAAAATATTATGTAACTAGGGAATTACATATAAGTAGCTGTGTTTGTAAGGATTCTGCTGGACCAGTTGGCAGAAATGGTGTCCAACTCAAGGCTGCCCTACAACACAGTAGCTGAGGAAATAAGGAAAGGAGAGGTATCATATATCTGATTTGTCATTGTGAGCACAAGATAAGCCTTCTGATCTCAGAAGAACAAGTCACAGGCTGAACCTTAAGAAAGGGATTGCAGGGTTGTGTGTGTGTGTGTGTGTGTGTGTGTGTGTGTGTGTGTGTGTGTGTGTGTGTGTGTAGAGAGAAAGAGAGAGGGGGGAATTTAACAATTAATTTATTATTTTTTCATTGATATGTGTTAATTTACAGATTGGTGATGTTCAGGGTGATGTTTCCACACGTGTACCCACCATGTACTGATCAAATCCACCCCACCTACTCATCCCCTCAATACCTACCCTTCCTACTCCCTACTAATCACTATCCTGTATTCAGGTATATGTTTTCTTATATGCTGCATATAAGAGAGAATAAACAATATTCTGTTTCATGGTGTCTGGTTTATTTCCCTTAATACAATATCTAGTAATGCTTTCCATTTAAATGTAACAGATAGGGTTGCATTTGATATTTATTTGCATATGCATTTGATATGATATTTATATCATATAAATATACCAGTTTATATGAATACATATGTCTTTGTTCATTCATCAGTTGATGGACACACAAAATAACTCATGTCTTTGCTATTGTGAATAGCAATAATTCCAGTAAACATGGGCACATAGGTATGACTTTTGTATACTGATTTCACTTGTTTCGGATACATATCTAGCAATGGTATTGCTGAATTGCGTGGTGCTTTTACTTTTAGTTGTTTTGGGAGGAGAGGCACCTCTATATCTTTCTCTGTAATGACAATCTATTTGGCATTGTTACATACTGTAT
This sequence comes from Acomys minous, assembly GCF_964271855.1. Lineage (NCBI taxonomy): Eukaryota > Metazoa > Chordata > Mammalia > Rodentia > Muridae > Acomys > Acomys minous. The sequence goes on from NC_140483.1 coordinate 129,184,926, forward strand.
AGATGGTACATTGTATAGTGTAAAATGCCAGTTTTCTCAAAAATCACACCAATATTAGTTATTTTCTGCGTTTTTATAGTAGTCATTTTAAACAGCATAAGATAAAATCCCACAGTACTATTTGTTTGCCTTAGTTACTGACTTTGACCTCTGTCTGCTCCCTGATATGTTACCAAATTCATATAACAGAAATACAAATAAAAATATTATCCAGGTTATTTTTAATAAAATGAGATATATTTAGTAAAAAATTAATTTAGGATTTTAAGCTGAAAAACATGTTCTTTGCTGAATTGAAATAATTTCCGAGCTAAATTATCTATTCCTCTTGAACAGACTTCAAGCTTCCCAAAATATTTATGCTTGCTGGCATTGCTTCTGCCATAGCAGAAATCACTCGTAATGCAGCACAGCCATGGCTTTTCCAACATCACATCTAGGTAAAGCCAGCCTTACCCATAATCCTTCCTTACTTCCTCATCCAGATAGGTGGTACTGCCCTCTGACTCCCTGTAATATTTTACTGTATTTATTTTATGCCCTTAACTATCATAAATTCAATCCTGATTTGAATTCTTTGGCCACTTGATAATTTAGTTACAAATATTCAGTGAAGGGACTAGTTAGTCTCCATTGTTTTCTTTTTCCTTTGAAACCACTTTGGTAGTTTACACTATATGTGTTCAGGGAAAAGATGCCTGTGTCTAAGAAGTACTTAAACCCAGCTTCTTTGTACCTTCCCTGTGTCCCTTTCTTATGATATGAGTAAATCTTGCTATGCCAGTAGCTAGAGTTTATTCCTGGCATGGCTACATCATTCATTCAACAGATGCTCAAATAGCACTTTGACACTTAACGTTTATTCACTTCCATTTTAAAATATTATTTAAGTCCAATATTTGCAATTATCTTTTAACAAAATTCAAAGACTAGCTGTAAAATATACTTATAATCTGGCCAGATGGCACAGGGGTAAAGTTGCTTCCTATAAATGCCTACACACACACACACACACACACTACACACATATGTAGAGGTCAGAGAAGAACTTGTAGTCAGTGTTCTGTTTCCACCATACTGGTCCTGAAAACAAAACTTTGGTCATTGTGTTTGATGGCATTGTGTGTTTGGTGCGCACTCAGCCATGCACTGTCCAAGGAGTGGCAGTTTTTAGAAAGTTAAAACAAAAACAAATAAATAAAAATTTAAAACAAAGATCTATGCGTTCAGAAGCTACTTTAGGTATTTTGGAGGCAATGTGGCCATAAAGGGACAAGATATTCACTTTGATTCTATGAAGATGGCAACCCATACGCAGGCATGGCAGGGTCAGGGCACAGTTTACCAAAGTGCCAAGGTCAATGTCTTTTCCATGAGGCAAGCAGGTTCATTAGTGAAGTTTAGATCATTCTGAACATAATTGTGATTTATAAGTTTAAATTTGTCATCTAATTAGAACTTCTCATGATTCTGTTAAGAGGGCTTAAAGATGGTATAATCATGGGGCTACAATTTCCAACTGTAAACAAAAGGGAAATGTAACTGCAAGGTGTGGGCTGTGCTGTCCATCTAATAAAGACAGTGTAATCCACAGGTGTGCTGCAGACACAGGTGCGGCTGAGGACCTGGAATGCTATAGTACGTACAGCTTAAGAAGGAATAAAAAGTGCTGTTGGCTTCACTAAGATGTTTTAAATTTTTTATAATTTATTCACATTATATCCTGTTTTATAAACCCCTCCTTTGTCTCCTATTCTCACTTCCGTCCTTCTCCCCCCATCCCTCTCCTTTAGTCCTCTGAAAGGAGGACCCCTATTCCCCTACCATATGCCCCCAGAATATCAGGTTTCATTAGGACTGGCTGCATCCTCTTCCTCTGTGGCCTCCAGAAGGAATTGGTCAAATAGCAGGCACCGGAGTCCATGTCAGAGACAGCACCTGCTCCCTTTATTAAGGGACCCACATGGAGACTGAGCTGCCCATCAGCTACATCTGAACATGGGGTCTAGGATCTCTTGATGTGTTGTCCATGGTTAATGCATCACTCTCAACAGAGCCCCGTGGGTCCAGATTTATTGGGGGGGATTTTGGTCTCCTTGTGGAGCTTCTGTCCCCTCTGTGTCCTTCTAGCCTACCACACTTCCATAGACTCCCAGTGCTCTGCCCAAAGTTTGGCTGTGAGTCTTAGCATTTGCTTTGATCCCCTGCTGGGTAGAGTCTCTCAGAGGACATCTATGTTAGGCTCCAGTCCTTCAACTGCTTCTGGTGTCTGTTCTATTTGCCCTTCTGAACCCAAATCAAGCAGCCTCCCTTGGGTCTTCTATTATGATCTTAAATGTTTTTATTTACAAGTTTTTTTTCCATGTGGTGAGAAAGCTCATGGGTCTTGTTTTATAAGAAGCATGGCTTAGAAACTATGAGATGAATTAGAGTAATCATCTGCTCAAGTGAATATGCAGGCCAAATCCCCATGAATCTGTAAAAGGAAATACACCATAAAATTACTATCTTCAATGATATTTTGGGAAGGAATTTAGAAACAAAAAAAAATCTAAATCAAAAATACTAAATAATTTTTATTTCTCATCTTTTCCTCTTTATTATTTGGAAGATTTTGCATTTATTTCTGTATTGTTCTAAAGGAACACTGCATGAGACATCATTAAAAATTCAATTTGGGAATTTTGTTATTCATCCTATTCCCTAAACAACATCTTTATGAATAACATAACATAACATTATTTTATGGAGAGTCTTGTTTCTTTTTAGTGGTTTTCAAATGTGTATTTGACAGTTTTTTTTTTCTATTGCTGTAGTCTTCATATTCTTTCCTGAGACATTTTAAAGGTAAATAATTTGATAATTGATGTTTGTTTTTTAGAACTACAAAGTGCACTATCATCATAGTTAACCACAATGAAGATGGAACAATAAGATCAAAATGAGTTTATTCACTACATAGAGAATGTATTGGAATAATTTACTAAATAAAAATGGAAGAAAATACAGAATATAAAACAGAACCAATTAATATAAAAATATGAATGTTGTTTTATAAAAGTGAAGCAATACTATTTCAAATAGTCTCTTTTTACAAGTAAATTATTTTCTCATGAAAAATAAAATATTACTCTTATTAATGGAATAGATTATTGAATATAGCAAACATGCTACACTACTAGTGGTTCTGAAAATCCAAGTGTAATTTACATAAACCAGAAGAGTCAGTAAAATATCCAAATGTGTCCAATGCTTTATGGTAGTAGTTTATCAGTGGCTTTTTGGAGCACATGGTCAAAGTACCTGAAAAATTGTTACATGGTACAATACAAATTCAGAAATGGAAGAACTAGTTATCATCCCTGATTCTCAAATTCTTACACCAGGAATTTGAAAACATTGAGAAACTTCCTTTCTTCCCCCACTGTATGTTGCCATTTTAAAATGCATCATTGTTGATGAATAAACTATTTTACAAATTAATAAAACCACAGTTTACTGTTTCAGGAAAGTCAGTATTAATCACGGCTGGTGAAATGCCTTGGTGGCTGAATTACATTGCTATAGGCCTGACCTTTTAAGCAGTCACCACCTAGCTACAGAGGCGTGAACCTCTATGTACCTGGAGGCCACAGTGAAGCCATATGTAAGCCAAAGTAGATTCCATGCAGTGTGAGGAGGAACCCAGCAACATTCAGGTACAATGTGCCTATGAAACTGAAGTTATAGGCTTTCTACCATGTGGGTAACAAATTAAGGTTAGGAAATAATAGCTTACAGAGAAGTTTGCACACGGAGGTGGTCTGTGATTAGGCCCTGACAAATAAGCCTGATTCAAACATGTAAAGAGAATTGCATATGATGCAATTAAGCAAACATGTAGAAGGAAGCATGTCATAGGAAATGTATACCAGGTTGTGGGGGAGTAGGCTACAAAAACAACAATCTAAACTGTTACTTCAGATATGCATATGGCTATTTTCTGTATAATTTTTTAGTTCAAAAGTTGTTGTCAATCATTCAGACAGAAGAAAGTAATGACAAAATGGACATAGTGCTTATGGATAGAGATGGCATTTATGCAAATGGCTAAGAAATAGGTCTCTGGTAACAGCCTGATCCAGGTAATCATCCTTCTTTTGCAACTACTTAGTCCTGTAACAGGCAGTGACTTCATTTCTCTAGGTTCCGACCCTCTGCTGTAAAATACACCAATACTATGTACAATACCTTCATGTGTGCTTCAGAATGACATACCACAGGTGTGAAAAGAGTTGTGCCCAGTGCTTGACACTGCCAACTCCTCATGTGGGCTTCTGTCAGCATCCTTAGATCAACCGAGCAGCCATTCTGACTTTTAGAAACACGGTCTCCTTCGGAAATGCTACTTTTGAGTCACTGACAGTACAGGCCAATTCAGCTAAGCTGAAATCAGTGGGTGGTATTTGATGAAAGTGTCTGTAATTGCAGTGGTGCTGAGCTTTTAGGGAACTGGGAACTAAGACTGTGGCTGGCATTAGGATTCAGGGATAGAAATCAGAGCAAGAAGGGATGAGTACAAAAGGGCACCACCTTCTTTCACCCTTTCTGTTGTTTAATGTTGTTCAACTTGAGTCTTCACCTGTAGCAGTATGAGGTTGATGTTTCCTAATAGAAGAACTCACTGAGTGTTCTAGAAATCAGTGGCTGGAGTTCTGAAAGCTCCTTGCTTTTTCCTTCCTAATCTATAAACTTGGGGTTGTGGATGCAAAGACAGTGGGGAATTAAAGTTTCATGCAAAGGTTGAAATTGTGTATCTCACTAGTAACAACTTTAAAAGTGTAAGTAAGATAGTGTATTCAGTGTTACAGAGAAAGAGGTGGGAGAGAGGAAGATAGATAGGAAGCCCCATGTGCCCAGTGTGAACAGTAACCGATGATACTCATATAATTAGTACAGACACTGGATGCTGTGCATGAAACAGTGGGTATCTCAATTGGGAAATGTGGGGTTCTTCTTTCTTCTTTCTTTTTTAACTTTTGTTGATTTTTACACTGCAGTTTCCCCTCCATCCTCTCCTTCCAATCCCTCCCCTCCTCCACCCTGACCCACTACTCCATTTCTCTTCAGAAACAGGGCAACCTCAATGATATCAACCAGCCATGATATATTAAGTATATCAAGTAACACTAGGTCCATCTTCTTCTATGAAGGCTACACAAGACAACCCAGTAAGGGGAAAGAGTCCCAAAGGCAAGCAACAGAGACAGCTTCTGCTCCCAGTACTAGGAGTTCCACCAGAAGATCAAGCTACACAATTGTGACATTGTGTGAACAGGGCTTAGGTCAGGACTATGCAGGCTCACCGGTTGCTGGTGCAGTCTCTGAGGCCTTTGAGCTCAGGTTGGTTGATTCTGTAGACTTTTTATGGTGTTCTTGACCCCTCTGACTGACATCCCCATTCTCTTTAAATAAATTTCCTAAGTTCAACTAAGTTCCTAAGTCTGACTGTGGGTCTCTGCATCTGTTTTCATCAGTTACTGTGTGAAGCCTCTCTGGTGACAACAGGGCTTGAAACCAAGATGTAAGCATAGCAGAATATCAATAGGAATCACTTCGTCGAACTTTTTTGCTTTTTCTTGCCATTCTTGTCTGTCCTGGGATTCTGTACTATCCAGTCTTTAGTGTAGGCTCCCTCTCATGGCATCGATCTCAAGAAGGAGTATTCACTGTTTTGTTTGGGGGTTTTGCTTTTGTCCTCTTTTGTTTATTTATTATTATTTTTGGTTGAGCGACTTTTAAAGACTCATTTTTCTTTATGGATTATGAATATAAATTGATTACCTCATCTAGATTTAACTTTGGCAAGTGAAATCGATCATGAAAATTGTCCACTTCTCTTAGATTTTTCAGTTTTGTAGAGCACAGGTTTTCTAAGCAAGACCGAATGATTCTTTGTATTTCCTAGGTGTCCCCTGTATGTCCACTCTTTACATTTCTAGTTTTGCTAATTTGGATATTTTCTTTCTGCCTCATAGTTAGTTTGGATAGGGCTTTGTAAAATATTGGTTTTCTCAAAGAATCAACTCTCTCTTTCATTGATTTTTTTTTATTTTTTAATACATTTTTATTAATTTATACATATTACATCTCAGTTGTTAGCCCATCCCATGTATCCTTCCATTCCTCCCTTCCTCCCACTTCCCCCCTACTCCCCTCCCCTCCCCTAAGTCTGTGTCTGAGGGGGACCTCCTCCCCCTGAATATGCTCATACGGTATCAAGTCTCTCCTTGGTGACCTCTTATCTTTCCTCTGAGTGCCACCAGGCATCTCCGTCCAAGGGACATGTTCAAATATGGGGCACCAGAGTTTGTGTGAAAGTTAGATCTCCTTCTCCACTCAACAGTGGAGAATGTCCATCGGCTAGTCCGGGTAGGGGTTCAAGGTTTTTACTGCCTATTTTTTCCTTGGCTGTTGCCACAGTTTGCGGAGGGCCCCAGGGCCCAGATTCGCCTGTAGTTTTCCAGGACCCACTGGGTCCTTCCATTTCCTCTTTCTCCCAGGCTTCTCACACCTAAAGTTTCAATAGGATGTCCTCCCCTCTTACCCACTATTCTGGTAGGTACAGTTTTTCATGGGGACGTACACCTTGGACTAGTGTCTCGATATTAGTGAGTATATACCATTTAGCTCTTTTTGCTTCTGTGTGAACTCACTCATTATGACAATTTCTAGTTCAATCCATTTGTCCACAAATTTTGGAAATTCCTTGTTTTTAATAGCTGAGTAGTATTCCATAGTGTAAATGTACCACAGTTTCTTTATCCATTCTTCTATAGAGGGACACGTAGGTTGTTTCCAAGTTCTGGCTATTATGAATAAGGCAGCTATGAACATGGTTGAGCATATGTCCCTGTTGTGTAGTAGTACATCCTCTGGGTATATTCCAAGGAGTGGAATAGCTGGGTCTTGAGGAAGCCCTATTCCCATTTTTCTGAGAAAGCACCAGATAGCTTTCCAAAGTGGTTGTACTAGTTTGCATTCCCACCAGCAATGCAGGAGTGTTCCTCTTTCTCCACACCCTCGCCAGCATGAGGTGTCAGTTGAGTTATTGATCTTAGCCATTCTGATGGGTGTAAGATGGAATCTCAGTGTCGTTTTGATTTGTATTTCTCTGATGACTAAGGAGGTCGAGCATTTCTTTAAGTGTTTCTCAGCCATTTGATATTCCTCTGTTGAGAATTCTCTGTTTAGCTCTGCGCCCCATTTCTCTATTGGGTTATTTGGTTTGGTGGTGTTTAATTTCTTAAGTTCTTTATATATTTTGGATATTAGACCTTTTTCAGATGAAGAGTCGGTGAAGATCTTTTCCCAGTCTGTAGGCTGTCGCTTTGTTCTCTTGACAGTGTCACCTGCCTTACAGAAGCTTCTCAGCCTCATGAGGTCCCATTTATTAATTGTTGATGTTAAGGCCTGGGCTGTTGGTGTTCTGTTCAGGAAGTTGTCTCCTGTGCCTATGAGTTCCAGACTCTTCCCCACTTTTTCCTCTAATTGGGTTAATGTCTGTGGTTTTAGGTTGAGGTCTTTAATCCACTTGGACTTGAGTTTTGTGCATGGTGACAAATATGGGTCTAATTTCATTTTTCTACATGTAGACATCCAGTTAGACCAGCACCATTTGTTGAAGATGCTGTCGTTTTTCCATTGAATGGATTTGGCTTCTTTGTCGAAAATCAGGTGAGCAAACATGTGTGGATTCATCTCTGGGTCTTCAGTTCGATTCCATTGATCCACTAGCCTATTGCTGTGCCAGTACCATGCTGTTTTAATTACTGTTGCTCTATAGTACAACTTGAGATCAGGTATGGAGATTCCTCCAGCGGATCTTTTATTGTATAGGATTGATTTTTGCTATTCTGGGCTTTTTGTTTCTCCATATGAAGTTGAGAATTGTTCTTTCAATATCTTCAAAATATTTAGTAGGTATTCTGATAGGGATTGCATTGAATCTGTAAATTGCTTTTGGTAAGATGGCCATTTTTACTATGTTGATTCTTCCAATCCACGAACAAGGTAGATCCCGCCATCTTCTGATGTCATTTTCAATCTCTTTCTTCAGAGGTTTAAAGTTTTTTTCAAATAAATCCTTCACTTGCTTGGTTAGGGTTATTCCTAGATATTTTATATTGCTTGTGGCTATCATGAAGGGAGTAATTTTTCTAATTTCTTCCTCTGCCTGTTTGTCATTTGTATATAGGAAAGCTACTGACTTTTTTGAGTTTATTTTGTATCCTGCCAATTTGCTGAAGGTGTTTATCAGCTGTAGGGGTTCTCTGGTGGAATTTTGGGGGTCACTTATATACACTATCATATCATCTGCAAATAGGGATAATTTTACTTCTTCCTTTCCCATTTGGATCCCCTTGATCTCCTTTTGATGTCTTATTGCTCTGGCTAGAACTTCAAGAACTATATTAAAGAGATATGGGGAAAGTGGGCAGCCTTGTCTGGTCCCTGATTTTAGAGGGATTTCCTTGAGTATCTCTCCATTTAATTTAATGTTGGCTTTTGGTTTGCTGTATATAACCTTTATTGTGTTTAGAAAAGTGCCTTGTATTCCCGATCTCTCCAGAACTTTAAACATAAATGGGTGTTGGATTTTGTCAAATGCTTTTTCTGCATCTAAAGAGATGATCATATGGTTTTTCTCTTTCAGTTTGTTTATATGGTGGATTACATTGATGGATTTCCGTATGTTAAACCATCCCTGCATTCCTGGAATGAAGCCTACCTGGTCATGGTGAATGATGTCTTTGATATGCTGTTGTATTCGCTTTGCGAGTATTTTGTTGAGTATTTTTGCATCAATGTTCATAAGAGAAATTGGTCTGAAATTCTCTTTTTTTGTTGGGTCTTTGTGGGGTTTAGGTATCAATGTGACTGTAGCCTCATAGAAGGAGTTTGGTAATATTCCGTCCATTTCTATCTTTCGGAATAGCTTGAATAGTATCGGTATTAGCTCCTCTTTGAAGGACTGGTAGAATTCTGCGCTGAAACCATCTGGCCCTGGGCTTTTTTTGGTTGGAAGACTATCAATGGCTGCTTCTATTTCTATAGGCGAAATAGGGCTATTTAATTTTTTTATCTGGTCTTGGTTCAATTTTGGTAAATGGAATCGGTCGAGAAATTTGTCCATTTCCCTTAAATTTTCAAATTTTGTGGCATAAATGTCTTTGAAATAGGTCCTTACGATTCTTTGTATTTCTTCGGTGTCTGTTGTTATGTCTCCCTTTTCATTTCTGATTTTGTTAATTTGGATAGCGTTTCTTTGTCTTTTAGTTAGATTGGCTAACGGTTTGTCTATCTTGTTAATTTTCTCAAAGAACCAGCTCTTGGTTTTGTTGATTCTTTGGATTGTTCTCTTTGTTTCTAATTTATTGATTTCAGCCCTGAGTTTGATTATTTCCAGGCATCTACTCCTCTTGGGTGTTTCTGCTTCTTTTTTTTCTAGGGCTTCCAGATGTGTTGTTAGGTTGTTTATGTGGGATGATTCCATTTTCTTTTTAAAGGCACTTAGTGCTATGAATTTTCCTCTTAGCACTGCTTTCAATGTGTCCCACAAATTTGGGTATGTTGTTCCATCATTTTCATTGAATTTCAGGAAGTCTTTTATTTCTTCCCTTATTTCTTCCGTGACCCATGTGTCATTAAGTAGAAAGTTGTTTAGTTTCCACGTGTTGGTATGCTTTTTGTTATTTCTATTGTTGTTGAAGTCCAGCCTTAGACCATGGTGATCTGATAAGATACAAGGTATTATTTCAATCTTCTTGTATCTGTTGAGGTTTGCTTCGTGACCAACTATGTGATCAATTTTAGAGAACGTTCCATGGGGTGCTGAGAAAAAGGTATACTCCTTTGCGTTTGGGTGGAAAGTTCTGTAGATATCTGTTAGATCCATTTGATTCATGACATTGGTTAATGAGGTTATTTCCCGGCTTAGTTTTGAAATCAAAGTCCTATCCTTGAGTGAAAGTGGGGTGTTGAAGTCTCCCACTATTAATGTGTGGGTATCGATGAATGGGGCAAGCTTTGTTAATAACTCTTTTACAAATGTCGGAGCCCTTGTATTCGGAGCATAGATGTTCAAAATCGTGATGTCTTCCTGGTTGACTTTACCTTTGACAAGTATGAAGTGACCATCCTTGTCTCTTTTGACTAATTTTGGTTGAAAGTCTATTTTATTAGATATTAGAATAGCTACCCCAGCTTGTTTCTTGTGACCATTTGCTTGGAATATTTTTCCCCAACCTTTTACTCTGAGGCAATGTCTGTCCTTGTGGTTGAGATGTGTTTCTTGAATGCAGAAGAATGTTGGGTCGTGTTTATGCATCCACTCTGTTAGTCTGTGTCTTTTTATTGGAGAGTTGAGACCATTAATGTTGAGAGATATTAATGACCAGTGATTGGTAAGTCCCTTCATTTTTGGTATTTGTAACAATCGAGTTTTTGTGAAGTTGTGATTTTGCAATGGTGTAGTTATTTATTTCTTATGTATTTTTGGTTGTAGTTTGACCAGTTGGGGTGGAGTTTTCCTTCTAGTAACTTCTGTAAAGCCGGATTTGTTGCTAGGTACTGTGTGAATTTGTTTTTGTCATGGAATATCTTGTCTTCACCTCCAATGGTTATTGATAATTTTGCTGGATATAGTAGTCTTGCCTGGTATCTGTGTTCTCTTAGCGTTTGCAGAACCTCTGTCCAGGCCCTTCTGGCTTTCATGGTCTCTGCTGAGAAGTCAGGAGTGATTCTGATAGGTTTGCCTTCATATGTTACTCGTCCTTTTTCTCTTGCCGCTTTTAATATTTTTTCCTTGTTCTGTATATTTTGTGTTGTTATTATTATGTGGCGGGAAGATTTTCTTTTTGGGTCTATTCTATTTGGTGTTCTGTAGGCCTCTTGTATGTTCGTATGCATCTCCTTCTTCAAATTGGGGAAATTTTCTTCTATTATTCGGTTAAAGATATTTTCTGGGCTGTGGAGTCGGTTGCCTTCTCTTTCCTCTATCCCTATTATTCTCAAGTTTCGTCTTTTCATGTTGTCTTTTATTTCATGAACGCTTTGTGTCAGGAACTTTTCAGATTTAGCATTATCCTGGATGATTGTTTCCAATTGTGCGATTGTATCTTCAAGTCCTGATATTCGTTCTTCCATTTCTTGCAATCTGTTAGATAAGGCCACCTCTGAGATGTTTGCTTTCTTTTCTGATGCTTCTCGATCACGTTTTTCTTCCGTGCGTTCTTTTATGATATCTTCCATTTTTATCTTCAGGTCTTGAACTGTTTTAATAATTTCCTTCATCTGGTTATTTGTGTTTTTCTGAAATTCTTCAAATGCCTCTTTATATGACTCTTTTAAGTCATCAGCCCTCTTGTTTGCTTCCTCCTGCATTTGTTTACAAAATTTATTTGTTTCTTCCAATATCATCTTACTTACTAAGGATTTGAAGTGGTTTTCATGTATATCCATTGTTGTTGGGTTCTCCAGGTTGTTTTCATTAGGATTGCTGGGATCTGGAGATGCCATCCTGTTTTGGTTTTTGTTAGCATTCTTTCGTTGTCCCCTTGTCATTTTGGTGACTCTAATGTTGGGAGGTGGTTTGTAGTGACCTTCCCTGTTTGGGAGTGGATAGTTGATGTCTGATTATAGGTAGGGTGCCCTTACCTGTGGGGAACAGGGAGTACTTCCCTGGACCAGGCTGGTGATTCAGATTCTACTCCTGTAGATTTTTCTCAACACCTTAGGCTCCAGGCTGAGTCATGCGAAGTAGGTTTCTGTTTGGGCCTTTTCCCCTTACTGCTGTATCTCAAGTCAGCAGTATTGGGATCTAGAGTAAGGTCAGCACACAAGCTCTCTGGTTGTGTAGGTTGATCCCAGCTGTCTGTCTTTCCTGTTGCTTTGTAGCCAAGACCCCAGGTGGATCAGATCTTCTGGGTTGTAGCTGTCTTTTAGCTCTGCCTCTACACTCTGTAGGAGCGTCCAGCCTTTCCCATGAATTTGGGAGTTCTTGCTGGGTCTGCAGGAGCTGACACAGCTAGGATCTGCCTGTTGGAGATTACAGGATCTGTGCCTGTAACCATACGTTTTCAGGCCACTGGCAGTGTCTGAGGAGGTAGCAGTTTCCACGCCCCTGTATGCCAGGCCACTCCCAGCTTGCTATAAATTAGCAGTTATACCCTGCACGCATGAGCCACAGCTCCCTATATTGTGGGATACAGCTAGGGAGAGCCCAGTCAGAGCCAGCAGATCGTCCCCGTGGCTTAGACCGCTCCCAGACGCTTTAAGGCAGCAGTTATTCCCTGCCAGCAAGGCCCACAGCTCCGGATAACGTGGGCGGTCCTAACGAGGGCGCGCAAGAATGCCCCCTGCTAGGTCTGTTGTTCGGGGAAAGCCCAGTCAGAGCCAGCAGCTCGTCCCCTCGGCTGGCGACAAATCTCCTGTATTTTCCCTTTCTGCTAGAGAAAGGTAGAGTCTGTCGCCTTAGGGCAGCAGTTATTCCCTGCCAGTAAGACCCACGGCTCCCGATAACCTGGGTAGATCTGTTGCGGGCCCACAGAGATGGACCCAGTTAGTTCAGTTGTTTGGGGATTGCCGGCAGCCGGGCCACGCAGCTGGCGCCAAAGGCGGTTCAGACCGCTGGCGTGAATCTCCTGCCGGAGTACTGCCAGTTCCCTTTAGGGCAGTAGTTAGTCCCTGCAAGCGTGACCCTCGGCTCCCTATACCGTGGGCGGACCCACTGGGGTGTGGGAGCAGACCACGCCGGTTCCTAACTGCCCCAGCTTGCAGGGTCAATCCTTTGTGTCTGGCTTCAGCTTGAGCGCAGGACTCGGACGCGGTCCGTGAGCTATACGCCAGTTCTAGTTGTTTTTGGTGAGACTCGCCACCTGTGTTTCCACCCGGGTTAGGCAGGAGCCCTCCGCAGTTTGGCATGGTGTGGATTTAGAGGATCAATGGTAGTTTCACCCTATTCGCTGAGACTCCTCAGGCTTGGGGCTCCGGAAAATCTCCTCCCCAAATGGCGAATTTGGGTTTTTTGTGCTGGCTACAGCTTGATTGTGGATTCCTTTTCAGAGTTTGGGGAGTGCGTTTAGCCCTCGGGGCTGTCGCTTGTCCCGGGGTTGGACCCCCTGGTGGTCTGCGGAGTTTGGGGCCCCACTCACCTACAGTTCTCAAAATCCAGTAGTCTGTGGTTCCATTCAAGTCCCTGGTCTCCTCGGAGAAGATCAGCTATGGTGCCTACTGGTCGACGCCATCTTGGAATCCTCATTGATTTTTTTATATTGTTCTGTTTGTTCCTATTTTGTTGATTTCAGCCCTGAGTTTGATTATTTCCTGCAGTCTACTCCTCTTGGTTGTGTTTTATTCTTTTTATTCTAGAGCTTTCAGCTGTTTGGTTAAGTTGCTAGGATGGTATCTCTCCAATTTCTTTATGAAGGCACTTAGTGCTGTAAACTTTCCTCTTAACTCTGTTTCCATTATGTCCCATAAGTTTGAGTATATTGTGCCTTCATTTTGATTGAATTTTAGAAAGTCTTTAACTTCTTTATTTCCTCCTTGGCCCAGTGGTCATTCAGTAGGGAGTTTTTCAGTTTCCATGAGTTTTTAGGCATTCTGTTATTTATGTTCTTATTGAAGTCCAGCTTTAATGCATAGCAGTCTGATTGGATACTGGGCCTTGTTTTATTTTATTTTTTGAATATGTTAAGATTTGTTTTGTGACTGAGTATGTGGTAAATTTTGAAAAAGGTTCTGTGAGGTGCTATAAAAAATAATATATTCTTTTGTGCTTTGGGTGAAATATTCTGTAGCTATCTGTTAGGTCCCTTTGAGTTATACATCTATTTGTTCCATTATTTCTCTGTTTATTTTCTGTCTGTATGATCTGTCCATTGGTGAGTGTGATGTGTTGATGTTTCCTACTATTAATGTGTGCCACTCAAGGTGTGATTTAAGCTTCAGTAATGTTTCTTTTACAAATGTGTGTATCCTTGCATTTAGGTCATAGAATTTCAGAATTGAGACCTCATCTTAGTGGATTTTTTTCTTTGATGAGCTGCAAGTGTCCTTCCCCATCTCTTTTGATTAATTTTGGTTGAATGTTTATTTTTTTAGATAGTAGAATGGCTACCCCAGTTTTCTTCTTCAGTCCATTTGCTTGGAAAATCCTTTTTTAGTCCTTTACTCTGAGGTACTCTCTGTCTTCGATGTTGAGGTATATTTCTTGTATGCAGCAGCAAGATGGATTCGATTTTCACATCTACTCTGTGAGTCTGCATTTTTTTATTGAAAAATGAAGTCCATGAGAGTTGAGAGATATTAGTGGCCAATGATTGTTACTTCCTTTGTAACAATCTTTTGTATTGTGTGTGTGTGTGGTGTGTGTGTGTGTGTATGTATGTGTGTGTGTGTGTGTGTGTGTGTGTGTGTGTGTGTATGTGTGTGTGTGTGTGTGTGTGTGTGTGTGTGTGTGTGCTTGTTCTTTTTGTTTTGTTGGTACGGAATTATTTGTGTTCTGTGTTTTCTTTGGTATTGTTAATTTTCTTAGATTGAAATTTTCCTTCTAGTTTCTTTTATAGGGTTGAATTTGTGGATAGATATTGTTTAAATTTTGTTTTATCATAGAATGTCTTTTTTTCTTCATTTATGGTGATAGAAAGTTTTTCTGGGTATAGTAGTCTAGGCTGGCATCTGTGGTCTTTTAGAGTCTGAAAGACATCTCTTCAGGGCCTTCTGGCTTTTATGGTATCTGCTGAAAAGTTAGCTATGATTCTAATAGGTTTGCCATTATATGTTACTTGGCTTTTTTTTCTTTCAACTTTTAATATTCTTTCTTTGTTCCATAGATTTGGTGTTTTATTATTTGGGCAGCAGATTTTCTGTTTTAATTTAATCTATTTGGGGCTTCATAAGATTCTTGTATGTATATAGGCATTTTTTCTTTAGATTAGGAAAATTTTCTTCTATGATTTTGTTGAAATTATTTTCTGGGACTTTGAGCTGGGAATCTTCGCCTTTTCTTTATATTCTTCTTAGGTTTGGCCTTCTCATAGTATTCCACATTTCCTGGATGTTTTGTATCAGGAACCTTTTTGTTTGTTTAGTTTTTCAAGACAGGATTTCTCTGTGTAGCCTTGGCTATCCTGGATTTACTTCATAAACAAGGATGGTCTGGAACTCAGATCTGCCTACCTCTGACTCCTTGAGTGGTGGGAATACAGGCATGTGCCACTGCTCCCACTGTCAGGAATCTCCTAGATTAAGCACTTTTTTTTGACCAATGAATTTCTTGCTTCTACTGTATCTTCAATGCCTGAGATTCTTTCTTGTGTCTATTGTATTCTGTTGATGGTCTTGCATTTGTAGTTTCTGTTCGCTTACCTAGATTTTCCAATTTCCGAATTTCCCCAGTTTGTGTTTCCTTTATTCTTTTTTTCCAATATTTTATTTTATTTTATTATTAATTTATTCTTGTTACATCTCAATGGTTATCCCATCCCTTGTATCCCCCTATTCCTCCCTCCCTCCCATTTTCCCCTTATTCCCCTCCCCTATGACTGTTCCTGAGGGGGATTACCTCCCCCTGTACATGCTCATAGGGTATCAAGTCTCTTCTTGGTAACCTGCTGTCCTTCCTCTGAGTGCCACCAGGTCTCCCCCTCCAGGGGACATGGTCAAATGTGAGGCACCAGGGAAATGCAAATCAAAGCAACTCTGAGATTCCATCTTACAACCATCAGAATGGCTAAGATCAAAAATTCAAGTGACACCACATGCTGGCGGGGATGTGGGGAGAGAGGAACACTCCTTCATTGTAGTGGAAATACAAACTAGTACACCACTTTGGAAATCTATCTGGTGCTATCTCAGAAAAATGGGAATAGGGCTTCCTCAAGACCCAGCTATTCCACTCCTTGGAATATACCCAGAAGATGCTCCAGCACACAACAAGAAAATTTGCTCAACCATGATCATAGCAGCCTTATTCATAATAGCCAGAACATGGAAACAGCCTAAGTGTCCCTCAATAGAAGAATGGATAAAGAAACTGTGGTACATATACACTATGGAATACTATTCAGCTATTAAAAACAAGGAATTCCCGAAATTTGTGGATAAATGGATTGAGCTAGAAATGATCATAATGAATGAGTTAACCCAGAAGCAGAAATACTAAAATGATATATATTCACTTATATCTGCATAGTAGCCCAAGGGGCATGTCCCACGAAAGTTTCTTTTATTCTTTCTCTTTCAATTTTCAGGTCTTGAACAATTTCCTTCATCTGGATTTTCTGATTCTTTGTTTGTTGGCTTTCTTGGCATTCTTTGAAGGATTTACTAATTTCTTTCAATTTTTATTTCTCTTTTTCAATTTATTTACAGGATAATTTTAATTTCTTCTTTAATGCTCTCTATCATCTGCATAAAGTCAGTTTTAACACTCTTTTCTTGTACTTCAGCTGCATGAAAATATTCTAGTTTTGCTGTCTTAGGGTGTCAGGTGTCTCTGGTGCTGTCATATTTCCCTGGGTGTTGTTCATTGTGTTCTACACTGGCACTTAGGTATCTGAGTTTGGGATGATCTAGGTGCTGATTTATGAGCTTGTCCTTGTTGAATGGGTGTTTTCTTCCGTGTTTTTTGTTTCCTCTTTGGTGTTGTGGGCTTTGTGGCCTGGATTTATGGTGTCCTGCTTGACCTCTGAACCACTAGTTACTCTCTGATCAAGTTGAGGGCTTCACTTTTGGAAACTTGCTTGGCCTTTGGTGCAGCAGGAGGTCTCTCTGTTCTTCTGACTTCTTTGGCCTGTACATGAGCAGTTGGTTTCTTCTGGTTGGTGTGGCCTGCACCTGAGCAGCTGGAGACTGCAGAACTGGGTGCAAGGGCCTAGCCATGGGGCAGGTGGTGAGGGAGGAAAGGAGCAGAGGTAGAGTGGGTCTTAGTGAACTGACTCTAGGGATTAGGGCAGTTCAGCTGATAAGGCCTCACTCATCTGTCCTTCAGACTGGTTTGATCTACACCTCAGAAAAGTGTCTTTCTATTTGCAAGTATAAGTGTTCCGTCCATCTTGTGCTGAAGCAGAAACCATCTCTAAATCCTACTGGCATACATGGCAAAGTTCAGTTTGCTCATGAACCTGTACTTTATCCAAGTCTTGATGAGACAGCTCACGTCTGCCCCCATTTGGCAGCATGAAGAATGAAAATATTTCATGACCATGAAATCACATTTGTGGCAGTTGACAGTAGGTGCCAGCAGGCATCTCAGCTGGACTATATTCTATGCAGCTGCTTCACTTTCCTTTGGGTGTGAAAAATGGTCATGAGGGCAAATGTCCCAAGCAACAGAAGACCAGGTAGATGTCAACTAAATTTCCCAACTTATTCTTTAAAGTCATGTGTCATGTTTTTATCCCGCCATTAATTCACACTAGCCTGTGCTCAGAGTGATCAAATTGGAGTCATTCCTTTGAAGGACTGAGGGCCTACAGATGTGCTACCATGTTTTAAACAAGGACTCCACCCCCACTAACTCTCAAATCATTCTACCATTACCTTTGTATATAGGGTTTTAATATGAGTTATATACAAGTATTCAATTCATAGTACAATACTTATCATCCAGTCTTTTAAGTAAGTGTATTATTGTTGTTTCTTGGCAGTATTATACATGACAAATCATTTCCATAGAGCTCAGAAGACACCTTTGTAGTACTGGTTACAGAGTTGGAACTGCAATTGCCAGGCCTACACATCTTTTCTTGCTAGTTGTCCTGGAAGCCGCCCTCTCACCAATATTCCTTATTTTTTTGAAAAAAAATCCCATACAAAGTATTTTGATCACGGTTTTTCCTCTCCTATCTTAACATTAGATTTAGTTGTCTCATGAAAAGGAATAAAAGATGAAATAAAGATAAAGGCTTCCTCTTTCTAGAACTAACCCTTATTGGCTAAGGTAGAAAACAAGAAATGCAAAGCAGTGACATTCTGTAATCTTTATAAACATATGCTCAAAGGCATCTTAGCTTGAGTAATCTCTCTGTAAAAAGTGTGGTTGGCATACATCTCTTGAGAGAACTCATGTTTTAAGGCAACATTCATGTGGGATTCAGAAGAAGTCTAGTTCAGCCAAATAATCAACCCAACCATCTACTTGAAAATTCATGAATAGCCATTTTTCTAACAGTGGCACAAATTTTCAATACTCTATTTTTAATCTCTGTCTTCCTCAAAGCAATGTAAGCACACATGCCTGAAGAGCAAAAGATAATTATTTAACTTCTCTGCTTTTCCAAAAGCTGGAAGTCTTGTTTATTAAGCTACTTCCTGATAAGATTTTATAATTGCTGTGATGCAATCAAAATTTCAAGTCTCATGAAGATCATTTTAAGTAATAATGGGATGCTCTCATCTTAGAGAACTAATGGTCTTTTCAATGATTTTTCTCTAGTCAAATAACCCTAGAGAACTTGTCTTTGACCTCTTGCACGTTTCAGAAACCAGTAATTACTCAATTGCATGAGTTTTCCCTTTTAGGAATAGTTGAGAGTCATCCCTGCTGCCTATAGGAATGCCACAGAGCATGCTACCATCCTGATAATGACCTACAGTGTTTTTTAGAAGGCACAATAAGAATTTCACTCACTCTGACCTTTACGGTATATCAGGTGATGCTCCCAGTGCACAAAGAGAAGCCAAAGTACGTAGTTCTTCTAAGGGAGATGGAATAAAATCTACAACTTATTGACAGAAGTGAAGACACAATCCAGGATATAAAACAGTTTATAAAATTGGAGAACAAATGAAAATGAGTATGAAGAAGAAATAAAGAATGAGGGAAAGGGACAGGTGCAGGAGGAAATGAAAGAAAAAGAAGAGAAAAAGAAGGAAAAGTGGAGAAAGAAAAAGGAAGAAAGCTAAGTGTACATAAAACTTATTTAAATATAATAAAGAAAGAAAAGTTGGAACTGGGATCAAAGGAACAGCCATAAAACCTTATGGGTAAGGAAAATATTTGGCAAATTAGTATTCCTATTTATAAATATATGGGAAATATTTTTAAATTATGAGAAAATAAACTATAAGTTTAATTTCAGTTTCAAACTTAAGAATGAAAATAGAAAATAGAAAATCGACTCTAGCTTCAGAAAGTCAGGTGACATGACATAATGGACATGTCTGTTTCATTGGGGAAATGTTTAATAGTTTGGGTGGTTTTCTTCCAGGTTTACTTCCCAACAATTTCTTCTGGACAGATAGATAGACAACACACACACACACACACACACACACACACACACACACACACACATACACACACACACACACTGACTAGCATCACTATCTACATTTGAGGGGGGGATAAACTAATAACTTGACAGGGCTAAAGGATTCCAGACAAAACACAATATTTCTGGGTTTCTCTGTGAGCCAGTTCCAGAAAATATTAGACTCTGAAGTCAGTAAAGAAGATTCATCCTCACAGCTCAGCAACCATCATCATATTGTTTAAGAGACTGAGAACAATAATAATGACAAAAGGGGTAAATGTAGTCTATCGTCTATCCACCTAACACCTGTCTGTCCGTCTCTCTATCTATTTATAATCTATCTCCTCTCTTTCTCATCTTTTCTTCTCTCTTACTCTCTTATTCTCTCTCCTTTTTCTACTCTCTCCCTCTATCCTTCACTCTGGTCCTTAGACATACATCACATGCTGCAGTTTATCCCAGACCCACTCCCCTCTCATTTTTAGGCTGAGAGTGGCGTCATCTCATTGACAACTTTGTTTCGTTTTGTTTTCTGGTTTCCAGTCAGCAGGTGGTATATGTCAGTATCCCATTGCCTCCATAACCATATGGGCCAAATTCTGTAATAAATAACTTCAGTATGAACTTACACAAATGCTACTCATTTTATTTCTCTGGGTACCACTAAACTCCTAATTATTAATAGTAACAGTAATTGCGATGAAAATTTTCTTAACTTTGAAAGTAGAATTAGAAAAGGTAGAAAGTGAATGGGTAAAATATCTTCAGTACAAATAATTAAAAGTTTGACCTTAAAGATGAAAGCCATTTACACTCTTCTACTGGATATTAGTATTTCAGATTCTTTTCTTTTCTGTGTTCCTTTTAAGTTTTTATTTTATTTTTTGAGGGGAGGGGATTGTTGTTGTTTTAATTTTTTGAAACAGGGTCTCTCTGTGTACATCAAGCAGGACTCTAACTTGAATATACAACTGCCCCTGTCTTACCCAGTCTGGAATTAAAGGTGTGCACCATCAGGCTAGCCTCCTTTTCTTTTCCTTTTTATTTTTAATGTTTTTAATTTTATTAATTTATTCAGATTACAACCAAATTGTTATCCCATCACTTGTATCCTCCCATTCATCCCTCCCTCGTGTTTTCATTCTATTCCCTCCCAGGTCTATGACCCAACTATATGGTCAGAGGCTATCAAGTCTCATCTTTGTATCCTGCATATTCTTTTCTTTTCCTTTTTAAAATGATCTATCTCCTCCCATCTCTCTCTCTCTCTCTCTCTCTCTCTCTCTCTCTCTCTCTCTCTCTCTCTCTCTCTCTGTGTGTGTGTGTGTGTGTGTGTGTGTGTGTGTCTGTTCACATGAGCTAATTATCGATGTGTGCAGGTGTTTTGGAGACTAGATGAGGATGTGAGTACAAGTTACAAGAAACTCTAAGGCACTCAGCATGGATGCTAGGAATAGAAGGTGCTCTAGAAGATCAGCAACTACTCCTAACTTGCTGGATTACTTTTATGCTCCAGCATAAAAGTTTTTATCTACAAGTAGGAAAATAGAAATTCCAAATATTCTTTGATTATTCAAGAAACAAAGATTAAATGATTAATCAAGTCCTGTGCCTTGGTTCCTGTGGGCACTGCTTATGCTGGCTCATTTTAGAAACAGTCTTGCTTATGCAGCCAATTGTTCTGTCCATGCTGTGTCTGGTTTGCCACCTATGGAGGCAGCACTAACCTGTTTACCCCATCACTGAGGTGTATACCCACATGCAAATAGGAAACGTGATTTAAGACACTCACTTCTAGTGTCAGTATCTTGATTTTTCTTTATTACTCCATGATCAGTCCAATAAGAATTTGTCACTTTATGTTTTGAACATGAATGTGAAAAAGAATAAAGTACATTTTAAATATTGAAAACCTCAAATTAGGGTATCAAGTCTCTTCTTTGTAGCCTGTTATCCTATGAGCATTTACAGGGGGAAGAGGTCCCCCTCAGTCAGAGTCATAGAGGAGGGGAGTAAGGAGAAAATTAGAGGGAGGGAGGGAGGGAGGGAGGGAGGATACAATGGATGGGATAACAATTTAGATGTAATATGAATAAATTAATAAAATAAAAAATAACTACAAAAAAGAAAACCTCAAATTATAAATAGCAATTAAGTAATACTTTAGGATGTATACTTCGTGTGATATTAATAATTGTTCTTGTAGGATTAATTAGGAGGTATGAACTTTAAATCGATAACTTGAATAACATATACTAGATGGTAAATATATGCTTTCCACATGTATTTTACATATGATTGCATATATTATATCTACATATGCTGATGATAGACACTTTTCAAGCCTTTTTAATTACTTCTCTATTATATTGAAATAGTTACCTGATTGGTTTTGCTCAGTTTTAAAGTACACATTCTAATTATTAAATTTAAATATTGCTTTTATTTAAGCAAATCATATGAATAGACATAGTAAAAAAGTTTTAATCATTTAAAAAATTATAAAATTATTTTGAAGAAGCTGAAGCTATCATATTATAATTAATAACTATATTATAGCTTTTCAAATATGCAAAGTTTCAATTTTGTATATATGTTTTCAAATATTATTTTTCCTAGGTAGTTTTAATGACTGATAATCAAATTTCAATGAGCCAAATATGTAATTTAAATTATTATTTTTCTTTATAACTTTTCCAAATGTACAATCATTTTGAAAGTATGTGCTTTACTTGAGAAATTCATTCAGTTGATTTAAGCTCACTTCTAGAGCAAAATTAAAAGGTTGCAGGGAGAACTCTAGATAGTCTTCAATTATAAAATTTACTAAACATTGATTCAAAAATATTTGTGTAAATCCAAAAATTTTATACAACTACATTATATTGAGTTGATTGAGTTCATGTTTAGAACAATAGAAAAGCCCCACATTAAACTATCTTCCAGTGGATAAAAACAAACAGAAGCAGGCAGAGAGGAGGTCAGCCTTAATTTTGGAAGGTTAATGTTTGTATTTTTGTCTTACATAAAATAAGAAGCCAATGCAGTGTGTTAACAGAAGGAATGAGATGACTTCATATAATCTAGTCCTGGGTCAGGAATGAAGCCACAGGGACAGCTTGGGAAGTTGAGACAAAAGAGAATAATGACTTGATTTTAGAAAGTATGCAAAGTAGAAAATTTTCTGAAATCTGGACCAATATGCTTTGATAGTTGTGCTGGATAGTTATTTCTTTGGACCCCATGCCTGGGCTTCACTTTCTAGCCCACCACACTACCTGCTTTCCTGGAGGCTACAAAGACATCAGGGACCTCAGGTAAGACCAGGCCCCATGCCCTATGGCCACCAACTCCCCATAAAGCACACATAACAACCCTTAAAGTGTACCCCATTCCCTGGGTGCTATATCCAGGCCCACAACTTCAGCAAAGACCTCTGTTTTACTGGAGGTCATACTGATATGAGATATCTCAGAGACAATCTTGGTATTCAAAACCTAAGAGGTCACACAGGCCACAATAAGCTCAGTGGGAACATTTTGTTGTACCTTAATACTCACTGGTCAACAGAACCACAGACTACTCAGGTCAGGAGATTGAGAAGAAACAGAAATCAAGAGTAAAGCATGCAAAAAAAAAAAAAACCATATAACAAAGTTAAACTCAGAATCAGCACCTAAACTTATAATAACCACAAAACCCAGATGACTTGAGGCCACCATTATTTTTGTCTTTTGCATCTACTTTGTACCCAGCAATATGATGCACATGAAAAATGTGAAGAAATGAAAGGTTCAGTTTCTGAATGCTAACAGGGACATATACAGAACCTATGGAGTAATGAGACAAATTTAGCACACTTGAAACTTTTGTCATTAATTCTGACTTGCAAAACTGAAAATTCTAGTCAAATTCATTGGTGTTATTTGATCAGTACTTTTGTGAAAATGGTCAAATCTGTTCACAAGGTCCCCAAAATTTTCACCAGTTTCTGTGTTATATAGATTACTTTTCATATAGTCCCACTGTCTACCCTTGTGTTGTGTAAATAGTCCTGATTTCCCTGCTTCCTGTGCCTACAGTAACTGCACCTGCACACAGCAGAATATATTAAATATTGCTAAACAAATAAAATAATCAATAATTACTGAATATTACCATTTTAATATAGTTTTCCTGAGACCCTGGTAGAGCAATACAAAATGATTTCATTATGCAAATGAAAAACAAATTATAATTATCTCCAATAAGATGTGATTACTCAGAGCCTATCTGGTATGAATGAAGGGTCTGATTGAATCTGATCATTTGTGAAACATAATTTAGCAGGCCTGCACCTGAATAGTGAAAGAAAAATTAAAGTAATTTATTGAAAATGTGTAATTCTGGAAGAGTTTGCAACAGAAGTAATAATGCCAGGTCAAGTAATGCATCATGTAAAGAAAATGTGAAATACCTAATATATTGCAGAAGACAGTGTCCTTCGATCCAGGGTTTCTTTCTGTCTTGCTCTGGGCCATCTCTTCACTCACTCATCTACTGGCTGGATTGTACACACATGCAGCCACCCTCCACCACCAGCAGTCCTCTGTCTACACAAACACCCAGCTTCTTGTTGGCACAGCTGTGGCTTACTGGCAGTCCTTATGAATTCAGGCCCCGTGTTGATCACTACGCAACAGGAAAGCATTGCACACTCATTGCTCTACAGCCCTCCGATCTCTTGTGAGAAAGCCTGTGCTCTTAGATCTTGTCCCTCAACATCTGTCTCCCAAACAGTCAGGCTTGTTACTCTTTCAATGCCTCCAAAGAAAGGGTGCAGACTCCTCCCATCCAAACCCAGGCCTGAGTTCCTGGGAATCTATTCCCTCACTCTCCATGGTTTAATCTGTTCTTGTTTGATTGCCATAGTTCCTGGGAATCTATTCCCTCACTCTCCATTGTTGAATCTGTTCTTGTTTGATTGCTGTTCTACTCATTACTTTCCTTAGGAGAAAGCAATCATTCAACAACTAGAAAAAAGATGGTTTCTATGCCCACACTGTTGAATTCCTAGCAAAACAAAACAAAACCCTTTGCATGCACATGCCATTCTTTCAATCATTCACTTAATATTAAACAAGTATTTTCTAACCTTGTGACCTATGGCAGGTCACTAATTGTACTAGATTTGATTTTAAATCCCAGAAGAAGCCTGGGGCATTGGAACAAGTGAGAGCTACGATCTTTTTCAAGTTTTGGATCATAACTGCAATGAAATGAGAAATAATTGGTAAACCAAGTACCAGAGCCATCTGTAGATGGATCATAAAAATATACAGAGAAAAAGCAACAAATATCTATTGAAATTTAATTTATTGTTTTTTTTCAATGTGTATAAAACATCATTACATAATGGTTTTTGAAACATAGCACCATTGTCACAGAAAACTTACTGGTACACAGTCACTGTACATGCTGAGGGGTGTCATAAGACATATTCATATAAGTAAAAATTCACTTGGACCAAATTTATTCCACAGGCGCTTTCCTTTCCCTACCCCCCTGATTACTCCCATTCTCCCTCTAGATATTTTATACTTTCATTTCATAACCTAGGATCAACAATGAGAGAAAAAGTGGTATTTGTCTTTCTGAATATGAAATTTTAGTGTGGCAATGTCCAGTCTTTATTACTCTTTATGGGTGAGGAAAATGACATATCTATCTATCTATCATATCCATCCATTATCATTTGTCTATAGAAACAGATGCATATTTCATTTTCTTAGTTTATCTGTTGATGTACATTTAGGCTGTGTCTACCATCTGACTGTTATCAATACTGTTACAATAAATGTGGATGTGCTGGTGTGGAATACACAATTAGTGTCCTTTAGGCATATACTAAGAGTAGTATATAGCTATGTCACACCGTAGCTCTGCTTTTAGTTTTTGAGGAAATTCCACATGTATTTTCAAAGTGACCCCAAAGCAATTCTCAGAAAAAGATAAAAGTGCTAGATGTGATTTCAAATTATACTTTAGAGCTACAATAACAAGAACTGAATGGCATAGGCTCAAAACATGGATAAACAGAAAAGACAACCCACATAGACGTAGGAATAATTAACTTTGTTATGGGATCTGTCCTGCTCCATGTAGCATCATCAGCATTAACATAATATATGTCAAATTTTTCTGATTTTTACAATCAACACTGTCCGTACATCACCAAATATCCACAGAGGTCAAATCTAATCCATGATTTAGATAGCCTAGATTTGGTACACAAAATACTGTTTCATTTGTAATGTAAAAAATCAGCCAATATTTATCATGATGAATAATTTTTATCTTTACAAATTATAACTGTCTTCCTAGGTAAGAAATTTGCAACTGATTTTGCTCTCAAAGATATCTCTTTAGATGATAAACAATTGTGATGTTTAGATCAAGTAATATGGAGCAGAATGCCTGGATGGATATCTTGGTTATTCCATTCATTCTGGTGTCAGCAATGATACTAATAGAAGTTTTACTCCTAATACATGAGGAATGTATTACCTGAAAACATTAGTGTAGCATTTGACGCTTAGGGGCACTCAGTAAACACAGTTATGAGTATCTTCCCAGAGGAAAATCTCTCCTGATGTTTGGGGTAGGATCTCTCATCAATGAATCATTCTGTACTTCTTGGTCACTAGCAAGTAATTATGTTTTGTGCTGTACCTGGGATGAGTCATAATAGAACTGAGCTCTCTCTAAGCCTGCACTGGACAGGTCTCCATTAGGTGAGATGGCCCTGCTGCCCTCACTCCCTCTCCATTCTCAATATATAGACATTAGGTTGCTTGGAAATCAATGAACGACTTTGGAAGGGAAAAAGATGAGGTCCATCTTCAGAAATTACCAACACAAATAAACTAAATGAAGTCCTCAAGTACACACAGCACCTTTTCTTCTAGTAGCTTTAACTCTGTCAGCATGCTGAGCCCTGTGGCCCTACCTAAAAGAAGAACTGGAAAAAGATGGCACAGACAACAGCAGCTACCAAATAACTCCAGTGCTTTGTGGTTTTAACACATTAGATAGAAATCACAGTCCATGATGACACTTAACTTTTCTCTATCCACATACATCTTTACATTTTTCTGTTCATATCAACCACTTCCAAAACTTATTCCCTATTACAATTTTATCCCCTTCTTATTGTTTCCTCATTTTTATTGTTTCCATCCTCTTTCAAGTTTCAATTTGCTACATAGTCCAAGAGGAATAATCGAGGAGATATGGAGCTGATGCAGCATAGACAACAGTCACTTCTTGTGAACAGAGATGAAGTGGGTGGCTAATTGATGATACAGCTAGACTATCTACCTTCCTTGCTAATAAAGGCTGTTTTTGTACCTCAGATTTACCTCTTGTCAGTCAAATAGAGAATCAAAGAATGTGTTCTTCACAGTGATACCAGAATTCTTCAGTCTTGCTCCATTATACTGCGTTTCTATTGTTTACCAACTTCAGACCAATTAGCCTATGTCTGTTCATTTTAGGTCATATTGAGTTTATGAGCTAAACAATTTGAATAAATAATAACTCATTGTATTAATTATGCATAAGTTGTGGTTATATTTTAAATAACTAAATTTATTTAACTTTACTGTGCCAGTGGATCAGTGCTCAGTGAATCATCTGTCTACTCTTTGTCCACCCATTTGCCACAACTGCTCGTAGATAAAGCACAGTTCAGATCTATTCAAGAGAGACTTCCTATTCCTTTAGCACACAAGAATCCCTCTATTATAACAAAGAAAACATTAATAATTACACTGTATATCACTTGGCTATAGATTATTTTATACTAACTACCAATTGGTTTTATATACTTGTTTGTTTATTTTGTTTTGTCTTTGAGACAGGATTTCTCTGTGTAGCCCTAGCTGTCCTGGAACTCACTCTGTAGACCAGACTGTCCCCAAACTTGGAGATCTGCCTGGCTCTGCCTCTTGAATATTGGGATTACTACTGCCTGGCATACTTGATTCTGTGTTTTAAAGCTCATTTCCTTAACAAGCGTGTAAGATCTTTAGTCAACGGGGCCTGCTAGAGTACAACTAAGGAGAGCTTTTCTGAGACACTGCAAATGATAAATGCATGTCCTTTTGAATTCTCTCTTGGGGAATATGTATTTAGTTTTACTGTTTAACCCTTTGATGCTCAGCTCTCAAATCAGCACATACAGGATACTCAGTAATTACTTGCCAATGATGTGACAAATCGTTTTATGACATACTCTTCATATCATAAAAGAATGATGGCTACTTTATGATTATATTTGCCTATAATATATGAACTATGCCTTTGAGTTCCTCGAACAAAGAAATTTATATAATTTTATGACTACATAAAAATTTAACTAAGGCTAAACAAGTTCCTTGATCATGGGAAGCAGAACTGGCAGTTATTAGAGGTAGGATTTAGCGGCAGTTCTCAAACTTTAACATCAGTCACAATCACTGGAAGAACGTGGTAGTCAGCTTCTCATATCTGTGACAACGTACCTGAGAAAAACAACTTAAAGGAGAAAAGGATTACGTTAGCTCAAGGTTTCAGAGTGTACAGGTGGAAGTCAGCTGATACTTTTGCTTGTATGACGTCTTAGCAGATGTGTGTGGTGTGCATAGGAAGGTGCTCATTTCTCAGCAGTCAGGAAGGAAGAGACGGAAGGGCCAGGAGACTAAGCCTTCAGTGCCTCATTCCAGGAATGTAGCTTTCTCTCGTTATATCTACCTTACGTTTGTCCCACTCACAAGTGTGCCCTCAACAAGAGAGCAAGCCTTCCACATATGAACCTTCACAGAAAGACTACTAAGCATCGAAATTTCTGATTTCAAAGCCTGCAGAGGTCACAGGAGTGTCTAGTGATGACAAGCACTCTGGCGACACTGATTTATCTGTATCATGGAAGGTGTGGGAGATAAGACTTTAAGAAAAAGCCAGCCGGCTGTGCCTATCACTGCTGTTAAATCATGAGGAACATTAGGGAGAAAGACCAAATAGTCCAAAGAGAGGAGTTATGGAATTATGCCAGACTAGTTTATTTAAGGCCATCTATTCAGATAAGGAGGTCTAGTTTTCTCAGAAAAAGAACAAATGAATTTTATTTCAGGTATTTTCTTTTCTTTTATTTCTTTAACTGATTTAGAAAGATTAGCACAACCTCAATGTGTGTTCCTAATTTAGAGCCATCTCCCCCCAACTACAAAGGAATAGTCTCAGCTTCATATGAAAAAAATTTTTGAAAAATTCTAAATCCCCCTGTTGCTGTAGATCTAAAAGTTTCCAAGATAAAGTTGGTGTTTGCATTTCTAAAGTTCCCTGTGACTTTATAAATAAGTTCCATCTAAAACCATTATAGAAATTCTCTAGTACCCTTAAGATGGGAATTTATGAACTAAATTTATCTAAAAGTAAAGAATTTAAATGTAGTCAGAAACCCATCCGTGTTGAACATGCACATGTGCGCACTTATAATTTGATGGTGGCCATAACTAATCTAGTCATACCAAGGACACTGGCCTTATTTACAATGTCTTTTCATTTTTGTGTAGTGTTACCTTGATATCTATTTGGTTCAATCTTGATTCTATAACAGTATTTGTAGCCAGCATTACTATACTTAGACTCAATGTAAAAATTCCATGGTCTTTCAGACATCCACTTGAGAAAGCACTTTCCTAAGCCGACTTACAGGTACATCATCAAATCTACTCATAATTCTGCAACAATGTATTCTCAGCAGTGAGGTAACAGAGCCACCTCCTTGCTATTACCCTAAGCATCAAGAGGAGTTCCCATTTTGGCTAAAGAGCCTTGATTCAGGACAAGTGTGGATTCCAAGACCTGAAAAAGTACACCACCAGTGGACATCCCAACATGGATAAATGAAATCTCATAAGGCCTCAGGCCTAGATGAAGAACTCCAACCAAGTAATGACTATTAGAGCTGGAGAATCAGTTACATATGCATATGGGCAACACTAAATGCTCTCACATAGTTGTGTTTATATGCACATATGTATGTATGTATGTATGTATATAGATAGATAGATAATATATATTTGTAACAATAATAATTAAAGAAAAATGTCATGACTTTGAAAAGGAATGGTAGAAACATGGCAAGAGTTCAGTGGGGGAGAGATTAGGGTAGAAATAATGTATAAAAAGAAAAATAAAACAAAAAAAATGACAAGTACTTACCTGAGGTGGACAGGAGCTCTACAAGGAGACCAATGGAGCCAACAAAT
Source organism: Acomys minous (assembly GCF_964271855.1). Lineage (NCBI taxonomy): Eukaryota > Metazoa > Chordata > Mammalia > Rodentia > Muridae > Acomys > Acomys minous. Next base: position 129,214,519 of record NC_140483.1, read on the forward strand.
CCAGGCAAGGAGGGGAGGCAGTGTGCTGCAGAGACTGATGCACCAACCAAGGACTATGGATGGTGAGGACCTAGACACTCTTCTCAGATGTAGTAGATAGGCAGCACAGTTGCCTTGTGGGTCCCATAATGTGGGGAATAGGGGCTACCTCTGACATGGACTCTGATGCCCACTTGTTTACCACTTACCCCTGGCAGAGCAGCCTTGCCAAGCCACAGAGGAAGAGGATGCAGGCAGTCCAGATGAGACTTGATAGGTTGAGGTCAGATGATAGGAGAGGAGGGCTCCCCCTTTCTGAGGACTTGGAGAGAGGGGATGAGGGAGGGAGGCAAGACCATGAGGAGGTGAGGGAGGCCGGTACAATTGGAATGTAAAGTGAACAAATTGAAAATATGTAAGGATTTTTTTCACAAAATCAAACAAATGGATTATTATACAATAATTTTGTAAGGATAATTTTAATGTTAACTACACCTTTAACTTCTGGCTATTTAATTTGTGCAATAGCAGACCTAGATATCCTACATAGATCCCTGTCTTAGTTAGACTTACTGTTGTTGTTATAAAACACCACAAACAAAAACAGCTTGGAGAAGAATGGCTTTATTTGTTTTATTCTTCCATATGGATGTTCATCACCAAAGGAAGTCACTACAGAAACTCAACCAGGCCAGGAACCTGGAGGGAAAAGTTAATGCAGAGACCATAGAAGGGTGCTGTCTCCTGGCTTGCTTCCCCTCCCTTGCTCAGCCTGATTTCTTAGAGAACCAAGGGTTGGCAACACCCACAATAGGCTGGGCCCTCTCCCATCAGTCACTAACTAAGTAAATGCCTTAAGGCCAGATCTTATATAGGCTTTTTCTCAATTGATATTTCCCCCTTTCAGATAACTCTAGTTTGTGGCAATGTGACATAACACTAGCCAGCACAACCCCCAACTTTCTCTATTTTGTCTCTGTCAAATGAATTTGGTGACACTTTGCAGTGCGTCTCAGGCCATATTCTCTCTGCAATTCCTTCTACTTTTCATCTATTTCTCATCTGGCAATCTATAGTTTGCAATTTTATAATCACATCTTTAGCAGATCTTCCTTATTGGGTGGGTTTATTCTTAATAATAATACAGATTAATAGTGATTCTTATCTAATGCCTTGAGCTCTCAATAATATGCTCATTTTCTGCACAGCTAATACTGTCTGTCTTTCTATACTATATACATGGGTGTAGTGTCAGAACATGGTCCAAATCACATGGTGAAGAATGCCCGGGGGAATTGTGAGAGAGGCTTCCAGAAAAATGGCAGAGGGCATTTTACCTGAGGTACATTTTGTTCCCTGGATTATTCTTAAATGTCATTTTATGTTTTCTGTGTTAAACATTTACATTCAACTTATAAGACATGTTTATTCTTGTTATATGTCAGAACATACCTATAGAACCCAATCTGGTGAAAGGGTATGGTAAATGCTGTCCTTAATATACCCTCAATTTGAGTCTAGCCTTCTGCTTGCTTTTGTGCTCTCTCAGATATAATTTATACTACATGTCAAACAATTATATTAAAATTGTTTTGTCCCGAGGTCTGGGAAAGGGCTGTTCCGTCAACATTTAGTTTGCGTTTACTGGCATTTATTCATATGTTTCTCTGAACTCAAGCAACCTTCCTCAGATCACTGCTTTCTTAGTTTCAGTTGTGTATAAAAGTACACTGAACCTGAAGTATCATTGTCTACAGCATCAGACTGTAGTCTGCCCCGTTCTTTCAGGTGCTCAGATCTCAGCTCCAGCAGACAAGATCTGCATAGGTTGGCCTGAAAAGTTCATAGTGTAGTAGGAATATACAACAACTAATGAAAGAATCTAAGCAATAGGTGATAGGAAGCACCAATCATTAGTATTCCTGTATAATTTATATAATGGAATTTAAATCAAGGCTGCCATGATGTGATATTTCTCTAGCAACCTGCTTTTTCCATTCATAGAGAGGGATTAGAATTTATAGTGTAAATACCAGTTTTTTTCACTTCATCTCATGATTTCATTGGGTCTTATTTATTTGCAATTTTATCCATGCCTAGAGAATTTCTAGTGTGAATTTTTTTTCCTTTCTTCCTTATGATTTGTTTCTAAAAAAATGATGATTTTCTCTTTTGTTTGCCCTCAAAATTTAAGAGTTTTCCAGGAGTCCTCGGACTTTCAGTAAGTATGAGACATGGTGAATATTCACAAAGAATGCTCAATCTAGTTCTTATCTACAAGGTATAGAGTACCATGGAGAGCTGGAAAGCATGTCTGAAGCAGCCAGGAGTCCCATGGTCATCTTTGTTTCATCTACCCCATTTCTTTCAGAACCCTGCCTTCAACGTCTCTGCTAATCTCCTCAGGCTGTAAGACTGACCTGGAATCCATTCACCCAGCTCTGCCTTTCTTGGTGAAGAAGTAGCTATTTTGTGGGAGAACCTCCTTCAGAATCATTAACTCTACAGAACAAAGGATTCCTATGAAGAAAATTCAACCGAATGATGAAATTTCTGGCCCAGGTCAGTGGGAGTCGATGTCCTCAAGACTTAGGCAGTCGTAGGATGCATGTGTGTGTGGCTGAACAGGCGAGAGGCACTGAGCAGTCCCTAGATCATTTTCGTCATAAAAAGGGATGCACTGTAGATCACTAAGAAATCTGAGAGCAATGACACTGTCCACTGGCAACAAATGTCAGCTCCAGTATCAGTTCCAAATCATGGTAAGATCTTTTAGGGGTATTATTACTATGTGTAAGTTTATAATCTGAATAAATATTTTTTCAGGATTTTTTCTGTATGCAGATAAATAAGAAATATGATTGCACAGAAATAATTCATGAACCTCTTTTTCCTCTGGTGTTATATTTTGTTCTACAATACAATTTTATTGAACATATAATAGTCTGTTTTACAGAAATGGACTAATCCAAATGCTGGCAAAGTTATATTCTAATTGTACATAGTTTCCCTACTTTTTTTTTTCATTACACAGAAAGCCCTAGTACTGTCTTCATAATATATGCCCCAAAGACTGACACTTTTATTGGAATCCAGTTTTTAAAATGCAATTTTAAGTGTGTTTGTGGGTCCAGATCTTAAAAAGTTTATTTTTCTGAATTCACTGAATTTTTTCACTCATAAAAATCATTTGAAATAGGACCATTACTTAATATAAATGCACCAAGTAGCTCAGTCTTGTAGAGAAATAAGGCTTACCTATAACTTAAAGTTAAAATATTAACTTTTTTCTTATGGCAGTCATATTATTTTATGAGCTTTGAGGTTAAGGCAAACAGATTTGTCTAAATTTATAGAGACATAAAATTTGCAGTAAAACACTTGTTAGTGGTAGGATATGATGTCGTGTACACAGGTCCATTGAGAGATAGACTGAAATATAACAAAACCAAATGAATGGGCATCTGTGGGTTTTCAAATTCCAGCAAGTGTCTAAAAGGATCATTGCTGTACTACTTTAGTTGATTTTTATCATGCCCTGAATATCAAAGACTTTAAAAAGCAGCCTGTTAGTCTAAAAATGTAAATTACTTTTTATCCTACCTGTTAGCAGTCAGTGGTCTCCAAAACAGTAAAAGTCCTTGGAGAATTCTTGCTTAATTATCTTTTCTGACATACTCTGAAAACAACTGAAAGAGAGGCTTGTAAAAAGGGAGTCAATTAACCTGTCCTAAAAACTATACTTACTCAAAGCATAACTAAAATAGTGCTGTCCTGATATCAGTTGCTTGATGAAAGAAAAAATCATTTCTATGTGAGGGTGAAAACAGACAATAAGAGGCATTTTAGCATCTGTTACTTTGCCTCTCTTGGTTCATTTGTGATATACGTCATCTATTTTCATAATTAACCTTATTTCCCATTAGATTATTCTCCCTCAAAATATAATCAAATTGCCTCTGTGTACCCTGCAGGAATACAGGAGGGGTGTCTGAAGACACCCAGGAAGACTGTGCATCATGACAGTTACTTACATGTTTAAACTGTGTAAACCATGTTCCTTACTTCAATGACCTTGCAAACAGAGCAACAACCTAATAGAACAATGAAAATGGCTGGATTGGTATGAAATAATGTATATCTCTAATCAGTTTTCCCTGCTGGAATTCCTCAGGGGCTGATTTCTTCAGAGGCATAGCTTTCTCTACTCATCTAGGTAGCATAGTCGCCACTTTGAAGTTCCCAGCCTTCTGGGGCCAGAGATACAGGCCCCTTTTGCTGATTACAAAGTTACAAAGCAGTTGCTAACTTTCAGGAGTGCAAAGTGCTAACTAGGGAAGACAGAGTCCTAGTGCCTCCTGCCTATATGTGATTCACTGATGAGAGCAAAACAAACTTCATGCTGAAATTACCATAATGATTTGTTTTTCCTAATACTATCAAAAATACTGTGTAAGTGGCCCCGTACACATTTAATTTCTCCATCTAGAGTTACTTCTGTAATAAAAAAAATTACTTGGCCCAAATCTTCTTAAAACATATTGTAGCCAATCAAAACAACTCTGAGATTCCATCTTATGCCCATCAGAATGGCTAAGATCAAAAACTCAAGTGACGCCACACCACATGCTGGGGTGAGGATGTGGAGAAAGAGGGACACTCCTTCATTGCTGGTGGGAATGCAAACTTATAGAACCACTTTGGAAATCTGGCACTTGCTCAGAAAACTGAGAATAGGGCTTCCTCAAGACCCAGCTATCCCACTCCTTGGAATATACCCAGAAGATGCTCTTCCACACAACAAGGACATATGTTCAACCATGTTCATAGCAGCCTTATTCATAATAGCCAGAACATGGAAACAGCCTAAATGTCCCTCAGTTGAAGAATGGGTAAAGAAACTGTGGTACATTTACACTATGGACTACTACTCTGATTTGAAAAACAAAAGATCCTGAAATTTGTGGACAAATGGATGGAACTAGAAATGAGCATAATGAGTGAGTTAACCCAGAAGCAGAAAGACTCACGTGGTATATACTCACTTATAATTGGGCACTAGCCCAAAAGGCATGTCCCATGAAAGTCTTCACTTACCAAGAGATTGGGACAGATGGGAGGATATCCCACTGGGACTCTAAGTAAGAGAAATATACGAGATGGGGAAATAGAAGATCCAGAGGGTCCTAGAAACATACAAGAAGAGCATCAAGACAGGTGGATCAGGGCCCAGGGGGGTCTGCTCAAACTATTGCACTAAGCAAGGACAATACAAGTAATAAACATTGAACCCCTACTTTGATCTAGCCACTGGACAGGACATTCTCCACAGTTATGCAAAGAGCAAGGAATGACTCTGACATGAACGCTGGAGCCCCATATTTGACCACCTCCTCTTGGTGGGGAGGCCTGATGGCATTCAAAGATGAGACTTGATAGCCTATGACCAATAGTGTGGGAGGAGGTCCCCCTGGGTCATAGGCCTAGGGGAGTGAATAGGGTGAAAACAGGAGGGAGGGAAGAACAGGAGGATATAAGTGATGGTATAACACTTGACTTATAATCTGAATAAATTAATAAAAAGCATATTGCACCCTTTAAGAAAATAAAACCAAAGAATATAATCAAATGTATGCATTAATATAAAGCTGCTTTACTAAATTATTTTAAGATTTATTTTAATTTTAATTATGTGTATGAACATGTATATGTATGTTGGTACCTACAGAAGCCAATAGAAAGTATTTGATCTCCTAGGTCTGTAATGTTTAACATGAATGCTGGGAAATGTACTACAAGTCCTCTGAAAGAGTGTTCTTGTCTATCATAATGTTCTACTGTAGGTTTCTAGGACCCTCTGGATCTTTCTACTTTGCTATTCTCCCGTGCTTCTCTCATCTAGAGTCCCATTAGGATGTCCTCCCCTCTGTCCCAGTTTCCTGGAAAGTGAAGTCTTTCGTGGGACATGCCCCTTGTGCTAGTAGGCAGATATAAGATAGGCAGATTTGAGCCCAGGGGTCCCGCTCAAACTAAGGCACCAGCCAAGGACAATACAGGCAGTAAACTTTAAACCCCTACCCAGATCTAGCCAATGATCAGAACATTCTCCACAGTTGAGTGGAGAGTGAGGTATAACTATCTCACATATTCTGGTGCCTCATATTTGACCATGTCCCCTGGAGGGGGAGACCTGGTGGCACTCAGAGGAAGGATAGCAGGCTACCAAGAAGAGACTTGATACCCTATGAGCATATACAGGGGGAGGTAATCCCCCTCAGGAACAGTCATACGGGACGGGAGTAAGGGGAAAATGGGAAGCATGGAAGAATGGGAGGATACAAGGGATGGGATAACCATTGAGATGTAACAAGAATAAATTAATAAAAAAAGAAGAAGAAGAAAAAGAAAAGAAAAAATAGAGTGTTCTTGGCCATTGGGCCATCCTTCCATTCCTGGTAAGTAAGTAATTTTATATGACCACATGATTTTCCCTTAGAATTTATTCTGGCAATAAAAAGCATCTTTTGTATTATTACATGTCAGATCTTTCACACACTTTCTAGTCTTTTAAGAGAAATAGCCGATCTTAGCCTTAATTAAATATTGATGATTCACAAATCAGATATTTCAGAATGTGTGTCTTAGTCTGCTTTCTACTGCTGTGATACACAGCATGATCAAAAGCAAATTGAGGAGGAAATGATTTATTTGGCTAACATGCCCATATCAATCATAGCCCACCACTTAAAGCAGACAAGGCAAGAACTCAAGGAAGAGACCTGTTGGCAGGCACTGAAGCAGAGACCATGGAGGAATTTACTGGATTACTAGCATAGCTTGGTCAACCTGCTTTCTTATAGTACTCAGGACTACTTGCTCATGGGTGGGATCACCCACAGAAATGTGAGCCTTCTTACATCAATCACTAATCAAGAAAATACTCTCACAGGCCTACCTTCTGACAAATCTGATGGGGCGTTTTCTTTTTTCTTCCAGATTTTGTTATTAATTTATTCAGATTACATCTCAATTGTTATCCCCTCACTTTTATCTTCTCGTTCCTCCCTTGGTCCCCCTTTCACCTTTTTCCCCTTCCCTAAGGGGGCATTTTCTTGACTGAGGATTTACTTTTTCCATATGATCCTAGCTTGTGTAAAGTTGACAATGTTATTATTATTATTATTATTATTATTATTGTTGTTGTTGTTGTTGTTATTATTATTATTGTTATTGATGATGATTATAATAAACAATGTATGATGATAACCAATGCGATGAACATTTAACAATGAATCTAGGAAAGAATAACTGTTTGTGCTTATTGATCTGCCATCAGTGAATCAGTGAATCAGACTTCCCAGAGGTTTTATCCCAAAAATCCCATTTCCGTCTATGATCATAGTTCTTGCCCCAAATCTAAATGCCTAATGTGATGACTTGGTACCTATTGAACTAGAAAAACATTCCCTCTCACAGAGACACAGATGAGACCACTCACTATTCTCACAGCCCAGGATCAACACCTCAGTGGAATCACACTACTAATAACTGGATGGAAACTTTTTATGGTGTTGACTATTTAAGAAAGCATTTCGGCTTGATTTCAACTTCTACCTAGAGGGTAAAAAGACTTAGAAGATACATCCTCAGAATATAATAATAAAGACATGCCAGAACAAAAAAACAAAAACCTCGCAACACCAGTCAGCTACTCTCTAAAAGCCAGTATAAATATTTGCTTTCCATTATCAGCAACTATAAAACCAACTAGAGACAAATAAGAAAGAGTTGATTATCCACAATGGACAATAGGAAGTACAAGATTGTAGTTTCTGAGAAAATTAAATTAACAAAGACCCATATAAGTTGTCATGAAGTTTTGTGTGGTGGATCCTATAGAATTAGGCTATAGAGTTGCCTTTTTCTGGGTTTTGGCAACTGAATTGTTTGGGCATGGCATTGTAGTGAAGCAATCAACGCAGAGAAATATGCATAGGATGCCATCTGAGCACTATTATGAGATAGTTTCCAGAGCTCATCCATGACCCAAGGATGTTCAAGGTAAAATTTGCTCCAGTATAGATGCTACATTGGACATTCAGCCTTCCAGCAGAAAAATAATGCTGATAGGGAGCTCAGCAGGAAGGTATAACTGTGCTATAATAGTCCAAACCCAGCCCAATATGAAGTTTTTTTAAAAGCTTGAAAAAGAGCTGGCTACTTTACACAAAACCAATGTTAATCTCTGTAAAGGAAACACTATGAAGCTCAAATGGGCATGCCACCCAGAGAATGACTAGTAAAGAATTAAGGACTGCAAAGATGTGGAAAAGCAGCTGAGTTTCAGCAACACCCAGGGAAACTACCAGATGATGAAGGAACACAATCTAACAGAAACTATAGATTGTGGTAAACAGAGTGGAACATAAAGATTTTGAACACAATCTAATTTAAATAAGATGTAAAGATAGAGGGGAAAGTGAAGAATTTATAAAATTGAGCCAAGTGTTACTTTTAGACAAAGAAAATTTAGTATGGGTTTTCAGATAGACATGGCATCCCTAATAGGCTATTGGCTAATGATAAAACAATCCATTAACAAAGACAGAACAAATCAGCTATAGAGAGACAAAAGCTTGAAGCAAGCACAAGAAGATACAATTTAAACAAGGATTTACTGTCCTATAGACAGATGTAAAGCTATCTGATAGCTCCAATTCTCGAACGAAGCCAAAAACTTGAAATATTGGCTCAGCATTTTCAGATTCTGATGAAACTATAGTATCAAAAGTATTAACAATGGCACAAAAAACAAAGATAGCCTCACACTTCTTACCAAGGACAATGTAAGCCAGGAAATACAAGGATATCTTTAAAGTAATGGAGAAAAACATTAGCTCAGAATCCCATGACCAGAAGATATATACCAGAAGAAAAAAACTTCAATAAGGACAAAAAATTAGGTTATCTTGTGCAACAAAAGGGAAGACAAAATTAGGTTATCTTGTGCAATGGAAAAAACAAAAACACCAAACCAACTAAACAAAACAGGTTGGATCAAGATATTCTCCAATAAAGATACAGAGCCCTAACTGAACATGTATAATCATCAAATAAACCTTCCACTACTGGAAATGGATATCATCCAATTGAGTTGTTTGCCAACAAGTCCCATTGGAACCCCCACACCCCACCCCCAGGCTATTGCGAAGGCCAATTGATTGTTCTCCATAAACTGAGGTTAAGGTTCTATTGCTGAAGACAATAACTATGCAACTCACTGAACAGTGAGGCCTTCTGCTGGTGCTTGTCTAGAGTCTTCACTCCTATGGGCTACTGTTGATGGTACTGTAAGGTACTGTGCTTACTGCCAAAGGAGAAAGATAAAAATCAACCAAGTTACAAACCATTTGATCTACAATAATGACTTGCATACATGATATACTAGAGCAATGGTGGCACAAGGGTTATGGGAGTAACCAACCAATATATAGTTTGACTTAAGACTCTCTCCATGGGAAGGAAACCATACATAAATTGCTTAGATGGCCAAGAAGTTAAGACTAGATCCACCAGGGACCAAGGGGAAGCCAAACACTAAAGGAACTAGACAATTAAATGGTTTCTGACAACATTCTGCTATTCTCAGAGATCAATTTCTTGTTCAGCAATCATCAGAAAAGTTTCCTCCCACAGTAGATGAGACTAAATACAGATACCCACAACTAACAAATCTGCAGAAAGTGAGAGATCTTGGAATAATCAGGCCTAAATGCAACGTCTTCATTAAATTTCTCCGTTAATGCTAAAGGATATTAATGGGAGTTTTCTGTAGCCTGTGTTTTTCACCCATGGCCTTGTTTACAGAAATAATGACTCTGAGGCTTAAATATATTCACAACAGCCAAGGCCAATATAGCTAGGCACATTTCTTGACTTGCTGATTACTAATGGCCCAGTTATTCTATTCTTGGTTCTTATATTTAAACCAAACACTTCTTCCTGTGATATTTTTTATACCCAGCTTCCCTTTTCTTTTATTATTTTCCAAACTCAATACCTTACCAGCTCAGATGCTTGAAACTTCTCAGTTTGTACCTTGGGTTGCCACTGGTCCTGCACCAGCCATTCAGCTAGCTCACGGGTGATCACCAGATGCCATGCCAGCCTGTGCCAAGTGACAGGCACCACAGGTGCTTTGGGGGAAAACATGAGAAAAAATGCCATGCAACTTTGGAACCCAACAGTTGAGTTAACTGTCCTGGCATGGTTGGCTGTGGGTCCTTTGCTCTGTTTTGCAGTTGTGGGAAGCTTTTTGCCTTTTGGGCAGGTGTGAGGCTCTCATCTGCTTGTCCTCTCATTTTAAGAGGCCCAGACTCCTGTCTTGCTAGCAAACTGTGTAAGGCTATAATTCTCTGTTCTACCTGCTGCTTACCTGATCAGTCCACCTCTGTGGCAGTTCTTAAGAGGGCATTGTCTGGTTTTCTGTCTAGCTCTTGTGTCTGAAACTCTTAGATTAATGCATGAATTGTGAGTGCTAATGGTATACACCATATGAAGAAGGGGGGTTTTTTCTATAACCTGTGTTTTCACCCCATCTTTGTTCCCAGAAATAATGACTCTGAGACTTAGATAAATTTACAACAGCCTAGACAAATATAGCTAGGCATGTTCCCTGACTTGCTCATAACTAATAGCCTATTCCTAGTACTGCCATATGGCTGTTTAGCTCTGCTCAGTTTCATTTGTCTATCTTCTTCAAAATCTATAGGTGAATGTCTGCTTCCTTGCTCTATCCTAGAGTTCCCCTCTCCATCTGCCGGATATCCCACCTCCTATTTTCTGACTCAGATAACAGGCCATTAGCCTTTTATTGACAGGAAATGCTTTCATATAGATGCAAGCTGTTCCTTCCACACAAGGAACATTTTTAATCTATTTATTTATTTATTTATTTATTTATTTATTTATTTATTCATTTATTCATTTTACATCCTGGTCATAGCCCAAATCCCTCCTTCCCTCCCAGTTCCATCCCCTTTCACTCTCTCCACTCTCACCTATTTCTCACATAAGGGGAACTTCCTTTCCCATCTAACCTAGCTTATCAAGTCCTATCAGAACTAAGCCTCTCCTCTTCTCCTGAAACCTGGGAAGATAGTCCCACCAGGGAGAAGAGATCAAAACGCAAGCAACAGAGTCCATGTCAGGGACAAGCACCTATTCCTCTTACTAGAGGACCCACGTGAAGTCTGAGCTTCCCGTTGGCTATATCTGTGTAGCCAGCCTAGGTCCAGTCCATGTATGGTACTTGGTTGATACTTCAGTCACAGAAAGCCCCTCTGGGCCCTGGTTAGTTGGCTCTGTTAATCTTCTTGTGGAACTCTAGCCACCTCTAGTTCCTTTCTCCTTCCCACCACTTTTCCAAAAGTATCCATATGTATCACCCAGTGTTTGCTTGTGAGTGTCAGCATCTTTTTTTTATTTAGTTAATGTATTCAGATTATATCTCCATTGTTATCCCATCCCTTGTATCCTCCCATTCATCCCTCCCTCCTGCTTTCACCCTATTTCCCTTCCCTAGGTCTAAGTTTAAGGGGGACCTCCCCCCCTATATAGTCATAGGCTATCAAGTCTCATCTTGGTAGCCTGCTTATTCTTTCTCTGAGTGCTTCCCCACCACAAAGAAGTGGTCACACGGGACACCAGAGTTCAGAACCCACATAAAGAATTAAGCATGGACACATATGTCTGGAACTCCATTTCTTGGAAGTTGGAGATAGGCAGATCCCTGCAACTCATTTGCCCTTAAGCCTAACAAATTCTTTAAACTCGTGTTTCAGTGAGATACTCTTGAAAACAAACAAACAAATAAACAAGGTGGAAAACAGTATAAGAATTATATTATAGTTTAGTTTTACAATTATCTTGTTGAGTCTAAAATTCTGAATGAAAATCAGTATTTATCATATCTCATCTCTATTAACTTAAAACACCTACATAGATCTAAAAATATCTTAACCCCTAACCAAATAAACTTAATTGTAGGATTAAACTATTTGATCTTCAACCCCATCAGAGACTTGAGAAGGAATAAAACTTAATTACTTGAGTGACCGAAGCAGGTTAACAGCTTTGAAAATGAAAAAATGACAGAGACAGTTTACTGAACAGTCACCCAAAACTCTCTATAACATTGGAGTATCATCTTCAGCCTTCTAGCCCAATATATCTGATGGACATATTTGTGAAGCAGGAACTATTGACGATTTGTTGACCCTGTCTTGGCAGAGTTCAGTCATTGACTCTGCCTGCATCCAAGCTTGCCCATTTTTAGGCAGAATTCTGTCTGTGGCAGAAACAAGGATATTGTGCCTAGTGGCTTCTTTGCCACATTTGAAGCTATCTCCATAAGGAGGTTCTTTGATGCTTATCATCTTCTTTCAGGTAGGCTGGGTATTGCCAGGAGTTAGCTTGTCCTGTTTTCAAAGAATCTTTATAATAATAAAAACATCTTTAGGAGCCATATTCTGTAGGTCTCTGAGGCTTTTGAAGACTTTATTTAAGTATTTTTTTTACCTTATATATCTATAGAATTATATCTATCTGTTAGACTTAGGAGATATATTCTTGTGATAAAATTAGACTAGTATTTGACATGACCATGATTGTTCAACAAACAACTAGTTTAGATTATTTAATTATCCTAAATAGAGTGCAGCACCACTTTCAAGGTATTGGAAGTAAGCGTTGTATTATAATTGAGTTGGATGGGTATAGTACCTCATATTAGAGTAGAAATATATATATGTGTGTGTATATATGTATTTGTATATATAAATTGTATATATACATATATATAATGTGTGTGAAGAATAATCTTGGATTTGAATTCTATACCGATGTATCAGAATTACACCTAATTTGCATCAATATACAAAATTCTATACCAATGAATTAAAGATAACCTTATTTGTGAGTTACAAATAAGACCGAGTTGAGGAGTAGATTCAATAGTCTACCTTGTGTTCTATCATCCCTCTTTATTTCTATATCCTCCTTTCTTTTCAGCTATCTCCTTACTTATGAAAGAAAGATAAAGGAAAAGAGAGACGTCTCTGAGCCCAACTTAGTTTTCTCTCTGTATAAGAACAATAATAACTTATAGCCAACTCCCAATGAAAATAAACATCTGTAGCCCAAGAGAGCAAATAGAAACATAGCTAGGCCCCCTTAAAGGAAATGGAATGTCATTCTCTTGAGGTTTCTTCAGGCTGATGTAAGGTGAATAATACCTTTGAAGGGGCACAAATAAAATTGTGAAAAATGATTAAGCAAGCCAAAGATAGAATTTGAGGTCTGTTTTCTAAATATTGAGAAATCCTAGGCTTAATAGGAATCCCGTGTGAGACAATCTGAAATGCTGGACCAATTGGGCTCAGAAGCTTTCTACAATGCTGTCCTCTAAGCTGTCCTGGCTTGATGGGTAACAATTACAAGTTACAACAACACTAGGCACATCCCCTCATATCAAGGCTGAATGAGGCAACCTAGTAGGAAGAAATGTGTTCCAAAAACAGGCAAAAAATTAAAGACTCACCCACCCCCATTGTCAGGCATCCCACAAGAATACCAGGAGACACAACAATGACATATTTACATTTTTAGGCAATTGACCCAATATGTTGGTTATATTTTATTTTGTTTACTTATTTTTTTAAATGATCTAGCTTTTGAATTTGTAGATATTTCTCTATGTTCTCCTGTTCGCATTTTAATTAAACTTTGCTTTAGTTTCTATCAGTGAGTTTCTTCTCATTTTACAGAAAACTCTTATTTCGAGTTCCCTATGATGTAAATTATGGACTTCAGCTCTTCCTTCCTTTGCTCTGTGTAGTGCTATAAATCTCCTTCTGAACACTACTTTACCATCACTTACACAAATTTGACATATTGTGTTTTCTTTTTTATTGTCCTCAAAGTGTGCTTAAAATTCTCTTGAACTTTCTTAACCCACGTTATTGTGATCTGTTGTTTGACATTCAAATGCTTTCTGTATGCTAGCTGACTCTCTGTTGTTTTTTTTGTTAGTTCACTTCTGTTGATCTGAAACTACTTTGCATGGTTCTGGTCCTTTCTTCATGTCACATTTGTTTTATGGCCGAGAATGATGTTTTGTATTGCTAAATATCCCAGGCACAATTGAGAAAAATGTCTATTCTGCTACTTTTTAGAGTAGTAGTGCATACCTGTCAATTAAATCCACTTGATTGATGGTGTTGTTCAAGCAAATGATAGCATTAAGTATTTTTTCTGACATGTCTACCAAAACTGAAAGTCCAGTATCTAAATCTCCAGGAGGAATGGCTGCATTGTCTGTTGCTCTCTGTGGCTCTATTTTTTCCTCATATGTTCAACAGTCTGTTATTCCTTCCTTGTGTTCTGGAACTTCCATTAGTATGGAATGCTGCTCTGAAAGTTTTCTGTCTTTTGAAGTCTTATATTTATATATCATTAAAGTTGATGCCATTTACTTAGTGTTGTAACAGTATGGATTGCTCTAAAACTTAAAAGCTAAACTACAAGAATATTTGTATTTAGAGTTTGTTCTTTGTAGACAACATATAGCAGGGTCTGATTTTTAGATATGTTATTTATTTTAACAATCATTAAACTAGTGTACTTAGCCTAGAAAGATGGCTCAGTTAACAAAGACATGCAAGCACAGGAATCTGAGAGAGACTCCCCAGAACCCACATAAAGAACTAAGTATGGACACATGTGTCTGGAACTCCATTTCTGGGAAGTTGGAGATAGGCAGATGCCTGCAGCTCATTTGCCCTCAAGCCTATCAAATTCTTTAAACTCCTGTTTCATGAGACACTCTTGAAAACAAAAAAACCAATAGACAAGGTGGAAAACAATATAAGGGTTCACCTGACGTTGGCATCTGGTTTGTTCAGGCACCCATGTGAATGTGCACATACACCTCTCTCTCTCTCTCTCTCTCTCTCTCTCTCTCTCTCTCTCTCTCTCTCTCTCTCTCTCTCACACACACACACACACACACACACACACACACACACACACACACACACATACACATTCACACACATATATTAGATCATTATCATTAAAAGATTCTTAATTATGTGCTTATTATTTATCTTCCTTATAATGTATTGACATTTGGATTTTTTCTTTTCCTTCTTTTTTGACAATACACTACTTATTATTTTTGCCAGTGTGACTAAATACCTAGACAAGCAACTTAAGAGAGGGAAAGGCAAACTTTCACCGTAGTAGTTTGAGAGGTAGCAATCTTGAATGGCAGGACAGGCATGGCAATAGGAAGAGTTTGCCCAACACTTAGTGGTTGACATAGAATCAATTTTTTTCCTTTTATTCAGTCCAGAATAGCCCATGTAAAAGTGCTATCCATATCCAACAGGGGTCTTCATTCCTCAGTTAAATATCTCTGAATATTTCCCAAAGACAAATTCTGAGGGGTATCTCTGATGTGATTCTCACTATAGTCAAGTTGGCAAATGAGATTAGAGGTCATATTTGTCATATCTGATTTCACCTGAGCATCAAGAATAATGGAGTTTATCTTTACTCTACATTTTAGTTTCAATTGTCTTTAAAAATCACTGTGATTTCTGTAGAGTTTTTAGAATGAATTTATATTAATCTGCATAAGTACCGTTAGTGCCTTGGTTGGTATTGTGCTATTGTTGCTTATTTCATTTATCCAATTATTTTAATGATCAGTATTGTGTTTTAATTTTGCTTGAAACATATAAATATTTAACACTTATTTAAAAACTCTTCTCTGTTTATATGATTATCTGAGTTCCTTGCTCACCTGTATGATTTTCTCTCATCCTGATGAACTCCTCTCAACCTCTTATAAGACAAGCCTTTTTAAGTAATTTCAGGTATTATTTATCTATTTGCTATCTGTTTCTCCTTCAACAACAAAAGATAATTTCACTAGATATAGAACTCTGCATGCGATTTTTTCCTTCAATGTCAAAATATTTTACTCTATTCTCATTGATTGAATGGTTCCTCATTTAATGAAAACATAATTTTTAATCTAGTTATTTAGGTTTCATTGACTGATGTACAAACACCTTTAATGTGAGGTTTTATGTTAATCTGAGGAACCAGTGTAATCATTTAATATTTCCTTTGGTCACTGTAGTCATAGACTTTATTTCACAGGTTCCTTTTTTTCTTACACCTTGTTTTCTCTAAGATCACCCACAAATATCTTCCTCAGCAGAACTTTCAGCTTGGAGGTCTTTCAATGGCAATTCACTGTTGGTCGAAACAATGAAATTGGTGTTGTATTGGGGTACTGTATAAAGAAAAGCAGTCTTTAATCTTGGAAGTCAATCTCAGGTTCCCATTCCTGTATCAATAGAGCGGACTAGACAGCCTTTCTCCCACATGGAGCACTCTCTAAAGGCAGTCACGATGGCTGCTCATAGTTCATAGTGGTTAGTCTTCCCTTCCTCCCTCCTCATGCCAAAATTTTCTTTAAGAAGAGCTATTAACCAAGGTCATAAGCCCCTTGTGACTTAGATGTCCTGGTCATTGTTAGACAGCCAGTGGCCATTGTCAGCAGTATTATCTAATGCTTCACACTAACAGAGAGATGTTGAGTTTTGGAAAACTGAGAGAAGACTGCTGTTGTATGATCCACATTAGGCTGGGGTGGGGAATGGGGCTCATAGCAAATATTAAGGATGATTTATGGGAAGCTATAGAAAGAATTTAAGTTAAAAGAGAGTTATATATTTCATGTGAATATGATCAAACACTGCTTAGAAGGCAAAGCTAATACAAGATTTTTATTGCAGGCACAGTGTTTTCTAAAATGTATCTTCTTTCACAAGGGAACCATACCTAAGTGCAATGTATTATTCACAAACCTAGAAATGAAGAAGATGGGTACATTTTGGAGTGTAACTTCAACTTGTTCATGAATATTATACTTACTCTTCTTAGCACATACCTTTTAGACCGTACATCAAAACCTACATTTAGGGAAAACTGTGGTACTGATCCCAAATTCCTTCCAGTATTATTCAAGGCAATTGTATCTACGTGCCAGTTGCTACCAACAGAAGATGTGAGAGTTCTCTGGTGCATCTCTTTCTGTGGCTGTCCTTCCATGAAAAGTAAATCATCACCCAAAATCATGTCACTTCCCAGGGCCAAATCACAAGTAACAAGCAGTCATTAAGGGCTACAGCAACCTATCAGCCTTGTTTTCATTCAAAACAACCTCTAGAACTCATCTTCCATGTAACAAAACTGAATTCATTTCTACTTCTCTTCAGTAGACAGAAAGGTATACACGGATGACCCCCATCCCCAGAACCTATACAAAAGGAAGGTTTAACGGGAAAGGAAAAATGTTTACATATTGAATTTGAGCTGATAACCAGCTCTCTTTAAGATGGGGGTGTTTTTCTGCATTATCTAAGAACCAATATAGTCACAAAAAAGTAAAGCATCACCCAAGATCATGCCACTTCCCAGGTGTAAAAGGGATTTGGGATAGAGTGTTGAAATATGAAGGAAACTCCATCTATATTTGGGGTTTAATAATGGAGGAAAGAAGTAGGAACAAGAGAATGTAGTGGTTGTTGGATTCTAAAAAGGGCAAGAAAATGGATTTTACCTACGAGTGTCCAAACAGCAGCCTATCCTGGAAGAAACTTTGTTTGAGCTCAGTGAGACACATGTTAATCTTCTAATGGAAGGAGCTGTAATGAAAGAAATAAGTGTACATATTCTTGGGTCACTATGCTTGTGGAAACTTGCTGTCAACTGTGACTTCCTTCCCTTCCCCAGGGGTATTGAATGACTCTGAGAGTATTCCTTGGTCAACAAATATTATGCAGCCAAACTGTCTCAGAGTTGTTCGCACGACTAATAGCACAACAAATATTTGAATCTTTTCTGCTTTTCCATCTTAAATTACAGACCGCATGTATACCTAAACACTAGTGACAATACAGAGGCAAAGATTCAGCTCAAATGCACGAGATAGTAGGGCTTCATCCAGAGCTGCAGCCTGGACAGATCACATCAGACTCTGAGGGCTTGTACTCAACACTGACTAGTACACTCTGTCAGTCAGAGAAGCAGAAGCTGTGATGATCTGTATGTGCACCCTGAAAAGTTCATGCTCAAACTTACACTGTGACTGTATTATGAGGGCTCTGCCCTCAGGAATGGAATTGGTGCCTTCAGATAATGACAGGAGGTAGGAAACTAACGATCCTTTAGCTTTCTACCCCTTCTTTCCTTTGAGATGAAATCAAGGATCAGACTGAATAGATAGCAAGCCTATGAGCACCTTGAAATTGGACTTCCCAAACCTCAAATTATGAATAGTAAGTTTCTGTTATTCATAAATTAGTAAAGTCTATATCTTTCATTTTAGCCACAGAAGAGGTTTGCTACCTAGATCACTCTCTTATCTATGTTATCTAAAATTATTTTTTCGGGGAAATTTCTAAAGAAGTATTTAGATATTTGAAGTACCTTGTCTGTGATATTGGTGAAGAAAGAAACAACAAAACAAACCCTTAAATGTTTGTGTGTAAAACAATCAAATCTGACTTTTGCAGCAATTTTTCTTGAAATTTAAACATTCCCTTTGGGAGGGGGGAGGGATGCTCATGGGGCATGGGAACTAAATAACTCACGGGTCTTAGGAAGTTTATGAAACTAACAAGATTCACAAAGTCCCAACTTTCCAAGGGTATGGGAAGCATCAACAAAGGCTAATTACGAGAATTCTGACCAGCAGAGCCACCTGGAAGAAGCTTATGACCATGCAAGCTGCCTGAAGAAGCCGTTCTCACCAGCCAACAGACCTAAAAATTCTCTAGAGATCTCCAGGGTTACAGCTGTCATGAGTTGTTACCCATGCTCTTGTGGATATTCCATGATGGCTTTGTGTCATCTGTATTCCTGTGGGGAACCTCTTACTAATATTCCTGTAAGTAACACCAATAAATTCACAGGCTTCCTCGGTCAGACTTTGGTAGAATAATTACTTCATTGCTTTAGCCTGTTATTTCTGCCCCATCTGGAGTGAGGAGATATTTGTTTGAGTCTTTCCATCCTGACATATAAGAAGTTCCTTTTTGCTGGCCCTACCCAGATAAAACTCCTCTCCTGTTTTAAAGGACTCTTTAGAACAACCTTTACATAAAACAGGAGGCAAGCCTATTTTTTTTTGTTGGGGTGGGGGTTGAGACAGGGTTTCTCTGTGTAGCCTTTGCTGTCCTGGACTCAATTTGTGGAACAGGCTGGTCTCACACTCACAGCAATCCATCTGCCTCTGCCTCTCTGAGTGCTCGGATTAAGGTGTGCACCACCACACCCAGGTTACCCTTTCTTTTTAAGCCTACTTTTTTCTTGTGACTACTTCAAAGCAAATAAAGACATTATAAACAACAATAGAGAAAAAATGTCAAAACATTTCTCTCTCTTCTAATTTAAAAACAAACCAAAATAACAAGGCCCAGGTGTATGTTTGAATGTCACTGTGCAACTAAAGGAAAACAAGATGTCTTCCAGATTACCACCTGTCAGCACAATGCGCTATGTGGAGCAAAAAAGCTCCCATTAGTGTGGCCAAGGCTGCACCTTAGGCCCTGCGACAGGTAAGAAATGCATTAGGCACAAAGTGTGTTCATTTTGGCATTTTCTTAAGTTACCATGAAGCCTTTACACATCAGCTTATGTGTGAGGCGCACAGCCTCCTGTGGCATCCTAAGCAGAGTCACCTGGATGTTAGATGGATGACAGTAATGGTTTGACTAGTCAGATAGTCTTTGAAATGTCAAGTTGCTCCTGAGCCTGGGCTCTGTCATTTTCTCAAAAAGGCCCAGGGTTTCCTGATGCATGACCAACTTTCCCCCCTACAGGCTCCTTAATTGCATCTCTGTGTATGCTATTTGGGGTGTGTGTGTGTGTGTGTGTGTGTGTGTGTGTGTGTGTGTGTGTGTGTGTGTGTACATAATATATGTACATATATATGTGTGTGTTTGCATACATATATACACACAGACACACACAAACATATAGATGGTGGTTTGAATGAAAAGGTCCTGCATAGTTTCACAGAGAGTGGCACTATGAGATGTGGTTTTGTTGGAGTAGGTGTGGCATTGTTGGAGGAAATGTGTGGGGGGCTTTAAGGATTCAGATTCTCTTCTCAAGCCAGGCCCACTGTCACTCTTCCTTCTTCCTTCCTGCTTCCTAAAGATCAAATGTAGAACTCTCTGCAAACTCTTCAGCACCATTCCTGCCATGATGACAATGGACTAAACCTCTGAACTGTAAGCCAGGCCCCAATGAAATGTTTTCCTTTAAAAGAGTTGCTGTGGTCATGGTGTATTTTCACAAATATAGAAATCCTAACTAACAAATATATATACACACAATGTCATATATATATGTATGTATATATATATGTATGTATATATATGAATATAAATTGTTTTATATTCATGATCTAATATACTGTTCAAACTGCCTTGCTTCCTTGAGTATCAGAAAATTGTCAGTTGAATTATGGACAATGTGACAACTCCACTGTAGATGCTGAATTTTCTTGTATCCCTTAAAATACTCAACTTTGTTTTTGTTGTCAGTTTGTGATCATTTTGTTTTTTGAAGGCTAATATTTGAGCTTTGTTAGTGACAATACAGCTGTTGGGTGAAATTTGTCCTTATTTCTATTATAATTCCCTTCTGAAAATTATGCCAATTTATTTTTTTATTTAATTTTATTTTGCTCATATGACTACTTTTTCTGGATGTATGTCAGTTATATATGTGTACCATGTGGACATCAGAAGAGGCCATACATTGGATCTATTAGAACTGGAGTTACAGAAGGTTGTAGATCACCATATGGGTGCTGGCAACTAAGATCTGGGTCCTCTGCAAGAACACCAAGTATTCTTAACTGCTGAGCCAGGTCTCCAGCCTCCCTGTCAAATCCTTTTGTGTTTTGAGATCTATACTTGACTTCTTGCTGGTTGGAAACCTGCTGTTCACATTTCTGTATAAGTCCTGAGAACGATGTAGCCTTTTGCTTTCATTGTTCCTTTCGTCATCTTATCTTTGGACCAAAGTCAGCATGGAGCTACAGACCTTTAGATGTCAGTCTTTCTGCCTCTCTGTATCTATTTCTGTCTCCTCCTGTTCCATCTTCCTCTCTCCTCCCTTTTCTTGATAGTTTCTTCCTTCTCCTTGCCTTGTAATCTCTCAGCTCTAACCTCTGCTGGAGAGTTCTGGTCTCTGATTCTATTGTTCTGCATTGTGGCTGGGAATAGCCCTAGGGAGCAAGCTTCAGGGCAAATAACAGTGCTTATCTCCCTGGCTTTGCTAATCTCAGGATCACAGTCCAGAGGATGCCCTGTTCTGAAGAGCATCATTTGGTCGTCAGTCAAGTGTTATATTCTTTTGAATATTTTCCCCCATGAGCTTGCTTCAAGATCTTGTACCTTTTATTTGACTTTAACACAGGATAAAAGGAATATCTACACTATGATAAATTAATAACATTCCATAAAAGTTGAAAGAACAATTTTAACATTGTCCAGCTATTAAGGCATTGACATCTTAATTCTTTTAGGAATGATAGAAGAAACCAAAGCCTATTGGGATATGTCTTCCTTGCTGATATCTAGTGAAGGGCATTGATGCTAGAATCACAGACACAGTGTTGAATCTTTATTGCTAATTATATGTGTGATCATAATTAATACTAATTAAAAGTTTGATATGTTTGTGTAACCTGTTTGATCTTAAGTATGCTCTAAAATAAGTATCCTACTTTTAATATCATTTATGTTTCTGTGAGATAATCAAGGTTAAAGGCCTAACTAAATTAGCATTAGAAGAGAAATGAGCTACATGTGCTTTTTTAATATTTTTATTTATCTGCTTCACATCCTGATTGTAGCTGCCCCCCTCTTCTCCTCCCAGTCCCACCCTTGTTCCCTCATCCCCCTCCTCCCTTCCACTAGTCCCAGAAAAAGGGAGCCCTCCTCCCCTATCATCTGACCCTGACCTATCAAGGCCACCCACTTGGGGGAAGTGATCAACAAATGGGCACCAGAGTCTATGTCAGAGGTAACCTCTACTTCCCAAATTATGGGATTTACAAGGAGACTGTGCTGCCTATCGACTACACCTGAGCAGGGGATCTAGGCCCTCACCATGCATAGTGCTTGGTTGGTGCATCAGTCTCTGATGACTACCAAGGGCCCAGATTTGTTGTCTCTATTAGTCTCCCTTGGAGCGCCTTCCCCTTCCAGGTCCTTCTATCCCCCAACTCTTCCGTAAGAATCATTCATTACACCCCAAAGTTTGTCTGTGAGTCTCAACATCTACTTGAGTCAGCTTCTGTGTGGAGTCCCTCATGATATCTCTATGGTAGGCTCCCATCCTGTTATTTTTCTTCAACCACTTCTGGTGTCTATTCTATTTGCCCTTCTGAATGAGAATTAAGCATCCTCCCTATGGTCCTCCTTGTTACTTAGCTTCTTTAAGTCTGTGGATTGTAGTGTGGTTATCCTGTATTATATGGCTAATATCCACTTATAAGAGTATATATACCATGTGTGTCTTTCTGGGTCTGTGTTACCTCACTCAGAATGATCACTTCTAGTTCCATCCATTTGCCTGCAAATTTCAAGATTTCCTTATTTTTTTTTCTTTTCTTTTTTTTTTTCTTTTTTTAAATTTTTTAACCATTTTTTTTATTAATTTGTTCATATTACATCTTTTTTTTGAAAATTTTTAAATTAATTTATTCATATTACATCTTGATTGTTAGCCCTTCCCCTGTTTCCTCCCATTCCTCCCTCCCTCCCACTTCCCCCCTTCTCCCCTCCCCTATGTCTGTGATTGAGGGAGACTTCTTCCCCCTATGTATGCTCTAAGATTATCGAGTCTATTCTTGGTAACTTGCTATCCTTCTTCTGAGTGCCACCAGGCCTCCCCATCCAGGGGACATGGTCAGAAAAGGGGCACCAGAGTTCACGTGAGAATCAGATCTCACTCTCCACTCAACAGTGGAGAATATCGTGTTCGTCGGCTAGGTCTTGGTAGGGGTTCGAAGTTTACTGCCTATTTCTCCTTGGCTGGTGCCTTATTCAATGGAAAAATGATAGCATCTTCAACAAATGGTGCTGGTCTAACTGGATGTCTACATGTAGAAAAATGCAATTAGACCCTTATTTGTCACCATGCACAAAACTCAAGTCCAAGTGGATTAAAGACCTCAACTTAAAACCAGAGACATTAACTCAGTTAGAGGAAAAAGTGGGGAAGAGCCTGGGACACATAGGCACAGGAAACAACTTCCTGAACAGTACACCCACAGCCCAGGCCTTAATGTCAATAATTAATAAATGGGACCTTATGAGGCTGAGAAGCTTCTGTAAGGCAGGAGACACTGTCAAGAGAACAAAGCGACAGCCTACTGACTGGGAAAAGATCTTCACCAACCCTTCATCTGACAAAGGTTTAATATCCAAAATATATAAAGAACTCAAGAGATTTCCTTATTTTTAATGATAGAATAGTATTCCATTGTGTGAGTGTACCACAGTTTCTTTATCCATTTTTCATTCGAAGGACATCTGGGTTGTTTCCAGATTTGAAGTAGGCAGAACATATTGATAATAAAATCTTATTATATGGTATTTGAGAAGAACAGTAAAATTCTGCTCTATAATATAGGCTCTCATACATTATAAAATAAAGAAGTGAACATTTTTCATGTATATAGAATAAAGTTTTGATATAAGACTAAAGAAAGCACGACTTCAGAAAAAAAAAAGAATACTGGTTATCTACAAATCAAAAGTGGGGAGGGTGGTGGAGTGGGAGAGGAATCACTGTGTCAAACTTAGTTGCCATCTACCCCCCCCCCCGAACCTGTTCTCAGGGAACATGGGCAGGCTGAGAGCATGTAGACCTCTGAAGCATCCTGGTTCACTGAACCCTGAAATCCTAAAATGAGTCACTCTGTTCTAACTCGACATTTAAGAAGCAGCACTTGGATAATCACTGAGCATTTCCTGAAGTGTGCTTAATGCGAGGAGTGTGTTCAAGCTAACTACCCTTATATTGCTTGGTCAATGATCTTTCCACTTTAAAAATAGATTGTATTTCTGAGTGGTGCATTAATGTTACATTAGCTCGGTTAGCATGGATCAGTGTATCTTGTTCCAGCAGCTTTGGGGCACACTGAAAATTTTAAAGTCATGAGAGATTATGGGAAAGGTAAGGAGAAAAGACGTCCCAAGCTAGCCAGTCTCCAGATCTCTCTGTTTGTGTGAGCATAACTCATCCCAGCCACAAGTTTATGCCTGTGACTGGATGATCACAAAGAGCTGCTTATTTTCCAAGCTCCAATATTGCCATGGAGCCTCCTAATACTCCAGAAAGGCATGAGAGATGGAGAATTTGAGACTCCAGGTACTAAGAAGTCAAATCTTATGAGATGTAACTTTAGTAGTCAACTATCTCTCTTAGACCACTCAATTGTTTTGCATTTTTACAAATTTCAAATAGGAATATTCCTAAAACATATGAAAACACTTACAAATCTTGCACAGCAAGAATCCAAAGAAGAGATGGTTGGGCTGAATGGCCATAGTTCTCAATGTGATGGACTTTGTATTGGATAAAATTGAGTAAAATGTCCTGAAAATATTAAAAAGAGGTTTTTTTCATATTTGTTTTATGGTAGAGTGTCAGCCAGCATATCATACCATGAAGTAAAGTGATGGATGGCAAAGACACATAAGAAACATCTAAATGGGTTTTTTCCTTGACACCTTAGAATAGGAATGTAATAGAGGCTGAAAGGATTATTACTGGCCTCCTGTTAAGTTCCTTTCTTTCCCCATCCCTTTCTAAGAGACTGCTTTTCTATGGGGGATTTGTATGTATCTGGAAAAGCAACGTCTGCTTATCATTTCTGCTTGGACAGGTGATAGGGGTTTCCAAGCAATATATTTCTGTACTCTGGCTAAGACATTTGGTTCCAAGTTGGGCCTGTTGAGCTAATCCACTTGTGTATAAATGACTCCTGGATTTTTTTTCTGTTTTTTTTTTCTTTTAGAATTTTTGGGCATGTTATTCTTATGCAAAGGATATGAGGCACATTTATATAATGCTTGATTATTTCATGGTTGTTCCTGCTGTATGTAGTTTATTTTATTTATGTGTAATAATATAAATGTATATGTAAAAATGAAATTCAACTAAAAAAGAGAAGAGAAAAAACTGATATGAGGCATAGATGTGAGGGCTAGGACTATCACAGTAACTTTCAGGAATGGCAATAAAAAGTAGAGAAAAGTCATGAAGGGAAACCAAGAGAGTGAAGGCCGGCTGCCACCAGACTAAGGATCAATCAGGTTTAATGATGGCCTTGCCTTTGCCAATCTTGGATTATGCAAGTTGGACACTTCCGTATGTTGTTTACTTCAGACAATGTTAGTTTGCTGCTTTGTGACATAAAGCTCCAACTCTAATGCATAACTGTGCTGTGCAGTTTTATTATTTAGAAAGAAATAGAAAAAATTACATCTATGTTAAGTTTTAGAATTATACTTCCACTGAAGAATGTTTTTAGAAAAAGTTCTTAGAGTTTGACAAACCTTCTTATATCAAAGATGTGTATTTACCCGTGTCAACAAATTGATAAAATCTTGGCACTAAAATTCAGCTTTCATCATTTAATATTAAATTACTTTGAAGAACACAGGAGAGAAATAACAAAATGTTCTTGACATAAATGAATCTCATAAAAGCACAAAGGCAAAACAAACCCTTTAAACATACTTAATTTTAGAGTAGTTTTGTTTTTTACTTTTAAAGTTAAAATTGCATCTCAAGTGTCTAGCTCTTAAGATTGAATTTTGTTATTGTTAATTTTTTTAAACTTACCTATTTAAATACCAACCATACATTTCTTTTCTCTAAAACCAACTTGGGAATATTGACACCATTCATTTATCTAATACTTTCTACTTTAAAATTTCCTATTTAAAAAATCAGTTTACCACCCCTGCCTAATGCCTGGACACATTAGAAGCTCTCAGCAGATCTGAAGACCAATACTTCTCCTGTTTTTAAATTTTCACTGTATATATTGATTGTCTGTTTGTATACATCACTTACATACAAACTTTAAAAATCACAGTTGAGGGAAAACGTGATATTTTAGATTCGCTTGATTTCCTTTCTATGCTCACCTCCATTTGCATACATTTTCCTGTAACTGACATAACTTTGTTTTCTTAAAGGAAGAAAAGTTCCCTTATCTTACACATGCATGAGTGCATTGCATACATATAACATTTTAAAATTCATTCTTTGCATGTGCACGACTAGGTTGATTTTATAGCTTAGCGTAGATAAGTCTATAATAGGTATTTATGTATAATAGATATTTATGTATCTCTCATAGATTGACTTGGATTCTTTTAGGTAAATATATAGGATGGTACAGCTGAGTCCTATGACCTATTACTAGTTTTTTTGAGGTTCTTCCATTCTGACTTCCACAGTTGCTGGACCAGTTTCTTTTTCACCACCAACACTGTACAAGGGTTCCCTTTTGTCCACCTTTTCATCAGATTTTTTTAAAAACAAAAAACTCAGTTCTTAAGGTATGATGGAAGAGAATGTGCTTCCACTTTCTATGCTGATTGAGTGTTAAGCGCCTCCCTTAGACTCCTGAAATTGTCTGTGAGACTCTCTTAGCTCTACAAGCCTGTCTCTAGGCTAAGAAATATTACTTAGGAAGTGTAAGGATTTTTTTCCTTCCATTAAGAAAACAAAGGTATGAGTTTTACAGGAAAATGAATACCAATAGAGGTGATCCTTTGAAGAAAATCAATGTCATCAGACAAATATGTTTTTTCTCATTTGTGATTCCAAGACTCTTTTTATAAATGTCCTGTGTAGAACAGTACAAAAAGACAATGAATATGCACAATGAAAATTAAAGAGAAATATTG
The DNA here is from genome assembly GCF_964271855.1 of Acomys minous. Classification (NCBI taxonomy): domain Eukaryota; kingdom Metazoa; phylum Chordata; class Mammalia; order Rodentia; family Muridae; genus Acomys; species Acomys minous. The sequence continues at coordinate 129,241,587 of NC_140483.1, forward strand.
GTCTCCAGATCTGATAAGAGCCTCTAAAGTCAATGGACAAGAAACAGTATGTAGTCAGGGGTAGGTATGAATGTCTTACTGGCAAAATGATTTCTATTGTATTTAATTTTAAATCATAAAAGAGGAGGAAAACTACCTACATCTTTAAATATTAGATTCTTGTTGTAAGTTGTGGACCAAAATGGAATTCCTGTTTCATTGGTCATTCCCTTAGAGATTCAACTCTATAGTGTTCATATTTTTTTGAGATACAATTTTACTATATTTAATACATTTTTATACTTATATGAATTGTTGAAGTTTTATTTGTTCTCAATTTTTGAAATATATCAAAGAAAATAGTGTGATATACTAAAATGCTAGGTGAATATGAAATTATGAAACACTTATTTCATAATTAAACATTAATTGTTAATGTTTCTTTTTGAGAACTGTATTAAATATGAAAATAGTAGGTGTGATGGTTTAAATAAAAAATGGCCCCCATAGGCCCATAGGTTGTGGTACTATTAAGACATGATACCTTGTTAAATGAAGTAGGTATGGTCTTGTTGGAGGAGGTGCTACTGGTTTAAGATGTTCAAACCAGATTATGTCATTCTTTCTTCTTATTGTGGGATGGTCCAGATGTAGAATTTTTGGCTCCTTCTCCAACATCATGTCTGCTTGCATGCTTCCATGGTTTCCACCATGACAATAATGGACTAAACTTCTGAAATGTAGGCCAGCATCAATTAAATGCTTTTTTTAAAAAATAGGATTAGGCATTAATGAAGTCAAAAGTCAATACCAGGGACTTGGGTATTGCTGTGATAGACCAGACAATAATTTTGTTTGGAGGAATGTGGACTTTGAGACTTTGGATTAGGAAAACAGTTGAACACTAAACGGGGCTTAATGGGCCATAATAGCAGGAACATGGAAGACAGTGGTGCTGAGAGAAACTGTGAGGACCCCTGGCACAAGAGGTTTCAGAGGGGAAGAATATTAATTTTTGGTCTGGAGATCCTACTAGTCATATTTTGGTGAAGAATGTGGCTGCTTTCAACCCTTTGTCCAAAAATATCTGCTGAGGCTAAATGAAAAGTGTTATAGATTATCAACTGTGACCGAGGACATTTCCAAACAAGCCATCACTGACTGTTGTGTGGCTATCAGTGTTCAGTCTTACACAGATCTACAGTGAAAAGGAGAAAGCTGTGTAAGGAAAGATACAAAGGAAACATTTCGAGGAGAAATGGGGGCACCACAAAGTGTTAAGAGATTAAAGAAAAGCCTAATGCTACATAGACTATAGGGAGTGGTGACTAAAGGGCAAGACCCCACCTGGCTAAACTTCCATCATCTGTAAAGGGAATTTTAAAAAGGCTTAGGGCCAAGTATGCTGACACACACCAGAAGTGCAACACTTGGGGTGGTAGAGGCAGACAGATTTCAGAGTTCAAGGGCAGACTGGTCTACAAAGCAAGTTTCAGGACATGCAAGCTTAGGAACTGAAGGAAACCACAAGAAACAGAAAACTGCTGAAAATGTATTTGACTGGAGGAGCCACGTTTCAGCCCCAGAAACATTCAACAGAGTTGCATAGCTGTGGCCATTTGGCTCTGGAATTAGAGTTAAGGATCAAAGAATGGGATTATGTAATCCCCCTCCATGGCTAAGGGAAACCACTGAAGCCAGGCATATGTCAGACACATCTCTTCATGGCGGTCTAGAGCAGCCACTGCATGAAGATTGGAAGGTGAAGCCTACATTACCTTGGAGATGTTGGAGATGCCCCAGGCATGTGATATCAGCTTAGGAAAGCTGATAACAGGAAGCAAATGAAACCAGCCAAATAAAAAGAAATTTGTTGCAGTCAATAAAGTTGAGACGGGTTGCAGGTTTAAAGAGTACCTTAATATCAGGCATGGAGATGCAGAGTTTGGAGTTTTCCCAGCTGGTTTTCTGTCTTGTGTGGTCCCAAATGTCTTCCTTGTGCCCTTTTTCCTCCATATCAGAATGGTAATGTTGTATATTCTATGCCATTAAATGTTGGAAGTGTTATCTGATTTTTTTCATTTTGATTTTATAGGAGATTACAAAGATTGCTTGAGTCTCTGAAAAGATTTTGAGCATTTTCACAATTTCATTTATTTATTTAATCACTTTACAGCCTGATCCCAGCCACCTCCCTCCTCTCCTCCAAGTCCCACTTTCACACTCCCAACCTCCATTCCTGCCTCTCCTTCTTGTCAAGGAAGGGGAGGCCCCCATGTGGTACCAACCCTCCTTGGCAACTCCAGTAGCAGTAGGAGTAAGCACATGCTCTCACACTGAGGCCAGACAAGGGATCCAAAGACAGGCAACAGAGTCAGTGACAGCCCTCACTCTGATTGTTAGGGGACCCACATGAAGAACAAGCTGTCTATAGTTACATATGTGTTGGAGGCATAGGTCATATGTGTAGGGCATCCAGATGCAGCCCATGCATGTTCTTTGGTTGGTAGTTCAGTGTCTATGAGCCCCCACGGGTCCAAACTACTTTTTAGGTCTTCTTATGGGGCCCTTGACCCCTCCAACTTCTTCTCTCCTTCCTCCAACTTTTAGAAAACTCCCGAAGTTTGGCCTACTGTTTGGCTGTAAGTCTCTGCACTTGTGTCCATCAGTTGCTGAATGGCCAAGTGGAGAAAGTGAAGTGAGAAAACGGAGTGAAAGAGCATGCCTGCCTTCTTTTGCTCAAGCTTATACAAAGAAACACACAAATTTCTGTTCTCAGAGGAAATTGATAAGTTTGGGAAAAAACCTTGAACTCTAGACAAAATGGAACGAGAAGCAAACCTAGAAGATGCAGCAAATTAGTCCTGAAGTAATTCTCAGCTAATAATCTAATAATAATAATAAAAATTTAAAAATAAAATAAATATAATAAAATAAAATAAAAATAAAAAATAAAGCAGTAAAATTCATCTTTTAGACATAAGATGTTTAAAAAGTAAATTGTATGATTATTCATATTTTGGTTTTTTTAGAGCTGTCCCAAAGATTACAGTTTTTCCAGAGATACCATCTCAAGTTTAAAATGTGAACTGCTTGACACGGGCTCTGTTCACTGAACTCATGCCTTCTGCAAGAGCAGCACATGCTCTTAACCACAGAGCATCCTTCCTGCCCTAAGGGTTGACATTTCAGGCAGAAGTATAAGACCTGCTGCATTAAAATCTTCACTACCTCAAGCTTCATGTGAGCAAAACAGAACAGTCTTCCCAGGAGCGAAGCCCTGAATCCTTGAATCTATCTTTGAGGAAAAAGAGTAGACGAAGTCAGTATGTTCATGGAAACGCTTTCCTCGGAGATATAACAATAAGCAAGGGAGGCAGGTGTTTTGTTTATTTCATGCCTTTGTCCTCTGAGTTTCCAGTCTGCAGTGGATTATTTCTCTATCTACAGAATCTTGTGTGATGAACTTGATTTACAAGGGCCTTGCATTTTCTATATTAAGTTATTAGAAGTTAGTTGAAGATGAGTGATTTCAATGTCTTAGAATTGAAGCCCCGTGGACTAAAAGCGCTGGGGCTTGTTTCAATTGTAGCTAGGCAACACAGAAGATACGGCGGGATGGGCATGGGGAAATGCATTATTGTTCTTTAACTACCAGCTATTTCCTTAACACCTGGAAAAAGAGAGCAATCACACTTTCCCATAATGCAGCCCTTTGTAAATGTAATTCACAGGTGCACTATCTAAGTACTCAGGAGGGTCTGACAGTTCCATCCATCATAATGCAGTCCTCGCTATGTCACTGCCTCAGACTGATGGATACAAAATGACAGTCATTCAACCAGCCAAATAAAAGAAGCCAGAGAAAATGTAACGTAAAATCATTTCAGCCCTTCGATATAAATTCTCGATGTGTATCATTTCCTCTCTCCTAACTTTTGTTCTGTGAGCATATGCCGCAGCATGATCCTATACTTGGCATAAACTTCTACAACAACAACAAAATACTTTCATAAAATGCAAAGGGTGTGAATTTAAAATATGAGACAGCTGCATTAAAATTCCTTTACGTTCCCTTAAAATATCTGATGATTAAGACTAAAGATCACATGTAACTTCCCAGCTTTGTTATGATGGGCTTTTTCTTTTTTGCTAATGAAGACTATAACTTAAAAGTTATAGACAAGTAGAGTACTGATGTCAAGTGAAATTTCAGAATTTATTCCAATTTAAACGTCTATTAAAATATTGACTACAAATGTACTCTTAAAATTGTAAGTTCATAAAAAATCAGAATATAATATCAATTCATATAGTTATAAACCTACAAGTAAAAAAAATGAAAAAAAAAGTAAATGGAAATCCCCCTTTCCTACCTCTTCATGCTTGTTTAGTTTTAAGTTAATTGTGCTGTGTATATTACTGTTTAGTAAAGTTAGTTGATGTAGCTGTAAGCCTAATATTTTTTATTCAGATATAATAACACAGAATATTTTTTAAAATGTTTAATTTCTAATAGAATTTTTATTTGTTTAATTTGTCAATGAGAAAGACAGCTCAAGCAGTTAGACAGGAATGCTGCTCTGGCCTCAATTTCTTGTCCTCCTGACTCTTGAAACCAATTTATACCTCAATTGTGAAATATAAATTCTGTATTATTTGTAAATATTGTAAATTTTGATTTGTCAATTTCCATCTGTAGTCATGTATTAAAACATCAGGCATTGATATGTTTATCATTATGAAATAAATTGATATATCCATCACTTCATATAGAAAATTTTATTTGCAGTGAAGAAATATAAAACCCACTCTATTAGTACATTTCAAAAGGTCAACACAGTGTCATCACCCAGCATCGCCACGTCTGCTTATCATCAGATCTCTGTTTCACCTTCATTACTCATTCTGCATAATTGAAACATAGTATTCTATTTTAACATTTTTAAATGTATGTTTGAGAGTTCTGTCTACATGTATACATGTGTTCCGTGTCCAGCTAGAAAGCTGAGTCTACTGTCATCTTGAAGCCTGAGCCTTGGACATTCTTCAGGACACAAGGAAAGACTTGAAGTTTAGTCTACGGGTACCACCCTGTTGCTATGAAAGCCTGTACTTCATTACTTCATTCATGGCACCAGTTTTGGTTTCTAGGACAAGGTGCAATATTTACTTCCTCCTTCACACTAATAACAAGTATCTTCTTTTTCTAATTTATGAGTTATAGCTATGTCGTGCCATTGCTTACCTTGTGTCCTTGGATATTTTGAAGGTGTTTTTTTTTTTTCGTGAATAGTTGCTTTCATCAGTCTTTCTAAAGTGGAGGGTCAGATGTGAGCATCTGTTGCCACACGGCTTCAGTCTACCCACTCCTCTTTTGCATTCCATCTTACCTTCTAATGTGTTAGTTGTCTTCTGCATCTGCTGTGTTGTGACCTCAGTGCAGAGTCCAGATAGATGAAGGCTTCATCTAGCCCAAGATCTTTGTGGGTTTTTTTTTCAGTTCACTCTCTTTATTAATACAACAAAATAATGACCTTTGTGCTCCTTCACAATATTTTTAGTAAAATTTCATTTTCTAATGCTTAATTTTGATATATACTTATTTATAGATTTTCACTCTAATGTGTTCTAAGGAACTTCTGGAGCATCTTCAAAAGTTCTGCATTCCCCTTCACCACATTTCTGTGAGGTGAGACCACAGGTCAACAATTTTCCTCCAATGGCAAAAAGAGGAAAAAAGTGATCTGCTTGAGGTTACCTAATGAGATTCCACCGACATCCAGTGGCAAATGTCCCAGACTCCATGCCTGTGCTTGGTCCAGGACATCTTGTTGCCTTCTAATACACCACATTCTCACATTCTGGGTAATCAGGCTAACTCTACCTCAGCTCATCCAGTCAGAGAAAGGACCACCCACTGCAAGGCCAAGCTGTCTTACTCTTGGACTGGAATAGAGCATAAACTGACATGGAGCATGCACGCCTGTGCAAAGAAAGAATCATGCTATGAATTCTCACTCAACTTTGTTCACCACAGTGGTATTCAAGTCAGAGGAAGTGTATCCTCTCATTCACATTAATCTATTAGAAATCAGGGATCACGTTTTTCAGCTTTCCATTACTGTAACAAATACCTGAGATAATTCATCAAAAAGATGAAATGCCTATTTATTTTGGCTTATAGTTCTGGAGATTGCTGTCCATTATCAGGAAGGCCTATTTTGGCTTCTAGTGGGGGGTAAGAACATTATAGCAGATACGGGTGCTAGTAGAAAATCATTCCCTTTGTCACCAGGAAGACAAAACAAACAGAAAAAGAGATGAAAGTGGTGAGGTACCATATTTCTATTCAAGGGTTGCACCTCAATTGACTGGAAGCCTTTACCACAGACCTCACTTCTTAGCATTCCCACTACTTAATAATCTTGATTTTTAAAAAAAGAAAAAGAAGCAAAAGTAGAAAGAGGACAATTTGGGAAAAGGAAAGAACCACTTTGGAGAGAAAAGGGAGATAAAAATGATCAAAGAAAATTATAGAATTGTATGAAATGTCATAATGACATATCAACACATTGGAGACTAGGCCTTGGAAGGCATTTAAAACTCAAACTGTAAGAGAGACTTTTGTGTATTCCTTGCAAATTCTTTGGTTTGATAGTGAGCTGAGCTCAACATTCAGTTGAATTTTAGCCTCTCATAGTGGAAGCAGGAGGAAACACAAAGGATGGTCCGTAGAGTCACTCATTGCTACTTAAGGTAATGGAAAATATTCTCAAGTAAATCGGTAACTAAGCAGGTGACATAGCATTGGTACCCCTTGTGTAAATTCTTGGCTGTGGTACTAATTTGATATTGGAAACTTGATTCAATATCAAAGGTATTGTGCAGAGGTATAAATATTCTTTAAACAAAAGGAATATTTTGTCTATGAACTAGTGGTAAATGTCCTTGCCGTAGATACGGTAGGAAATATATAAATGTCTGTCTCTAAAAAGGAGTTAGCAATTCATTTTTTTTAACTTGCTTTATTAGCATGTATTAATTTAAAAAATTGGTTTCACTATGACATTTTATACATGTCTGTAATACCTTTTGATCATTTTACCCCCATTTTCTTTCCCAAGTTTTCCCTTTTCTCAAATTGTAAACATTTAATTTTTACCTCTTTTTTATATGTAAGTGAAAATGCAGGATTAGCCCCTCTGAGTCTGGTTTATTTTGCCTAATATGATCTTCTGTAACATCCTTTTCATGTAAATGATGTGATTTCATTCCTTTTTTTTTTTTACTTGCATCTTAATTTTTGTACACACATCAAGATATTCTTGCTTTTTCCAAGTCATTGAGCAACTGCTGGTTTCCATAGGAGCTTAGTATAAATATGTAACATAGTCTGATCTTTAGGAACACGTTTTGCAAAACTAGGGCATGTTGGAAATAATGTATGGCCAGTAGGGATAGGAGAGAGGAGTGGGTATGTCACTTTCTGAAATGTTTGCTGAATGTGACCTGGGCTATCAACTGCTATTACTGTACAAAAACTACTCCTGAACTATTGCTTCTTTAGCTCACAATATATGAGACAGAAAACTAGTCCTATGCTGGTAGTTAGGCTCACTCATTCAAGTATTTTCAGTAGATAGGTACTTGCTTGCTGGCTTAGCCTATAGGATTCATTGAGCTGCCTGGGGCAGAGGAGTGACAGTCTAGCATATTTCTGAAAAAAATATGTAGCATAGTTCAGAGTTATTTCCATGGTCCCCAGAACAACAGGAAGAAAATCCAGTGCACATATATTTTGTCAGTCCTCTGCTGAGTTCATATTTATCCCTAGCCTAGAACAAATCACACATCTCACTGACCTAGTTTCATTCTGTTGCTCTGATAATGCAGCAATAGTAAAAAGCCATCTAGGGGAGAAGGGGGTTTACTTGACTTGCAAGTGCAGACTGTAACCCTTCATGGAAAGAACTCAAGGACAGAAACCCAGGTAGAATCCTGAAACAGAAACCAGAAAGGAGTGCTGCTGAATATACAAATACATGAGCCTATGGGACCTTTCTCAAACCACTACACACACACCCATCACCCATGAATACTAACTCTAAGGACTTACCACAATATTATGCCTTGCTGTACTTCTTTATCATATAGTTAGAATAAAAGCCACTACAGACTCATAAGGACACTGAAGTTCTGTCCATTGGCTAGACCTGAATATGGGAAGAAGAAGAGGATGGGATGAAGAAGGAGGAGAAGAAGAAGACAAATTGCAGCATAATTCAGAGTTATTTCCATGGTCGCCAGAAAATCAAGAATATTCAGTGCAGAAATTCAGACATTACAGTGGTACAGATTGATGGCTCAAAACCCAGAATGAAGTATCAGAGATAAATACAGGACATTTAACAAAAATTAGAAATGGGGCTCCAAACTTAATTACAGTGCCTGCAGTTGGGAGGCAGAAGCAGGTGGGTCTCTGTGAGTTCAGGGTGGCATAGTGTGCACAGTGAGTTCCAGACCAGCCAGGTCTATACAGCACAGTGGTCCTCAACCTTCCTAATACTGCAAACCCTTTAATAAAGTTCCTCATGTTGTGGTGACCCCTAGACCATAAAATTTAAAAATAAAGAAATCTGAAGTTCTCCAGAATTCCCTACTATATAGGCAAAAAAAATGCCCCTTAAAAGGATAACAGGCTACCAAGAAGAGACTTGATACCCTATGAGCATATACAGGGGGAGGAAGTCCCCCTCAGTCACAGTCATAGGGGAGGGGATGTACGTACTGGTTTTCTCTTTCTCTCTTAGTAACTGACCCCACTGCCTAGTTTCATGTCAGCTTGACACAAGCTAGAGTCATCTTAGAAGAGGAAATCTCAAACACGAAAATGTGTCTGTAAGATTGGGCCAAAAGCAAACCTCGTGGGGCATTTTCCTAATTAATGATTGATGTATGAGGACCCAGCCCACTGTGAATGATGTCATTCCCAGGCTGGTGGTCTTAGGTGCTGTAAGAAAACAGACTGAGTAATCCATGAGGAGAAAGCCAATATGCAGCATTTTACTATGGCCTCTATATCAGTTACTGACTCCAGTGTCCTGCTCTGAGTTCCCTCTGTTATAGACTGTGTCCTAGAAGTATAAATAAAAAAAAAAAACACCCTTTCCTCAAATTTGCTTTAGGCCATGGTGTTTCATCAATGTGATAGAAGCCCTAACTGAGACCGCCACCATGCTCCAGTTGCCTATGTCAGGAATCTGAAAATTTCTCTCGCCATCCTTCTCCCATTTCTCACTCTGCACATCCATTCTCACCATGCTTAACCAACCTATGTCTAAGTACACTCTGGCCTCATCAATTGCATTCCTTCTTCACTGTCCCAACCTCACAATCCATTCTGCTCTGCATTTCTCACTCCTTCTATACAGGACAAGGCTTTTGAAACAGCAATCTCAAAGGTTTGAAAATAATTTTAAGTAAATGTTCAATGTCATGGGGCATGCAATTATGTCACCTGTCATAACAGTAATTTAAGATTCATTTCCTGCTTGTCCTCCATCAAGGGGCTTTGAGCTCCAGCTCCATTGATACTTTATTTGGACAGTGGAGGTCATCTTCTCCATGCCTCTTGTGTCATCACACAGGCCACTTCTTCTCTTTGAACTAGGCTCCCCCTTCTGTTTACTATTCATCTAATTTTCTGGTTATCACTTCCTCCAAGACTCTCCCCAGCTTTTCTCACAGGACAGACCCGGGCACTCTCTAAGTCTCTTGTACCTTTGCTCCAATTATTAGAGAGTATTTGACAGAAGAGCCTTTTTATTGTCCTTTACATTTTGCTTAGGGGTTGAGCTGAGTACCACACTCATAACTGCTTGCATCAGAACTGGCTCCCGTAATTGGCTTTAAAATGTGCCTGATATACCAATGCATTTAATATGTGTTTTTAACTGAACATTGTGTCAATGTCAGGACACACAATTTCCTTTTTCAATAATTTCAGGAAAAAAATGATGTATGCTATCATGCTTTTGCAATTTTTTTCAGCTATGTTCCTTACTTCCTTATATGGACAGATGTTATAATGAGTTTTAGCACAGTGAAGTTATAGCTCTATTCTATTATGGTGTATGTCTAAGAAATATTACCATACAGATGTGAATGAAATTGTTACTGTGTATTTGGGTTGGTATTTACTCTACTTTACATTTGTATTTTACTGAAATAGAGATAAAAACCAGCCTTGATGAACTGATTTCATTGTAAACAAATGAACTATAAACACTCATCTCCATTGCTGGCCATGTCTATTACTCATGCACAGATTTGGACACACCTCATATTTTTCTATCTGCATTTTGACCAAAGTGTCTCTTTCCTATGATTTCTTTCTTTCTTTTTTCCTTCCTTCCTTCCTTCCTTCCTTCCTTCCTTTCTCTCTCTCTGTCTCTCTGTCTTTCTCTCTCTGTCTCTTTGTCTCTCTCTGTCTCTGTGTCTCTCTGTGTCTCTCTCTCTGTCTCTGTGTCTTCTGTCTGTCTGTCTGTCTGTCTGTCTGTCTGTCTGTCTGTCTGTCTCTCTCTCTCTCTCTCTCTCTCTCTCTCTCTCTCTCTCTCTCTCTGTGTGTGTGTGTGTGTGTGTGTGTGTGTGTGTGTGTTTCATGTAACACAAATATTTAGGAGGGTGAGTATTTTATACAGTATTTTGTTTTTTAATTGATTTATTCATATTACATCTCAACTGGTATCCCATCCCTTGTATTCTTCCATTCTTCCCTCCCTCCCACTTTCACCCTATTCCCCTCCCCTATGACTGTGACTGAGAGGGACCTTCTTCCCTTCTATATGCTCATAGGGTATCAAGTCTCTTCTTGATAGCCTGTTATCCTCCCTCTGAGTGCCACCTGGCCTCTCCATCCAGGGGACATGGTCAAATATGGGGCAGCAGAGTTCATGTAAAATTCAGTCCTCACTCTCCACTCAGTATGGAGAATGTCCTATCCATTGGCTAGATCTGGGTAGGGCTTAGAAGTTTACTGCACATATTGTCCTTGGCTGTTGCCATAGTTTGAGCAGGACCTCTGGGCCTAGATCTGCCAGTCATAGTGTTCTTCTTGTAGGTTTCTAGGACCCTCTGGATCCTTCCATTTCCCCATTCTTCCATACTCATAGCAGCCTTATTCATAATAGCCAGAAACTGGAAACAGCCTAAGTGTCCCTCAGTAGAAGAACGGATAAAGAAACTGTGGAACATTTACACTATGCAATACTACTCAGCTATTAAAAACAAGGAATTCTCAAAATTTGTGGATAAATGGATGGAACTAGAAAGGATCATAATGAGTGAGTTAACACAGAAGCAGAAAGACTCAAATGGTATATATTCACTTATAATTGTACACTAGCCCAAGGGGCATGTTCCATGAAAATCTTCACTTAACAGGAAATTGGGATAGATGTGAGGACATCCTATTATACAGTATTTTAAATTTGTTGCTTTAAAAACAGCCAAATGACTCTTCTTTTCCAATAAGTAGACAGGTCCCAAGACCATTCAAACTGTTCTAATAATTATACATATTTTAAAGTGAACACACCTCAACATCTACTATGCCATAAAGCACTCTTTAGTTTGAGAGTAAGCTCCTTCTACTAACATATTAATTACATGTATTTTTGTCAAAATCCAGCATTCAAACGATTTTTCCTATTTAACTAATGGCTTCCCTTGATACTAAAAAGGAAGGACTTTATTTTTCTAATTTATTTTTAATTTGTATTACATTCCAGCCATAGCCCCCTCCTTTCTCTCCTCCCACTACCTCCCTCCCACCCTCTGCCCCCTATCCCCACTCCCTTTCTCAGAAAATGAGAGCCCCCCCCCACACTCAACACTTCAAATTGCATCAGGACTGAGATCTTTCCCATCCACTGAGGCCAGGCAAGGCAATCCAGTTAAGGCAAAGTGATTGAAAGCAGATAACAGAGTCCATGTCATATACAGTACTCACTCAACTTTCTAGGAGACCCACATGTAAGTCAAACTGCCCATTGGTAACATGTGGGGGTTATATAGGAGGCCTTGGTCCAGTGCATGCTTGCTTTTTGTTTGGTGCTTCCATCTCTATAGACCTCCATGTGTCTAGGTTAGTTAACTCTGTTGGTCTTTTGCAACATTTTTGTCCCCTCCAGGTCCTTCTAATCTTCCCTCACACTCTTCCTCATGACTCTCTGAGATCCACCAAATGCTCAGCTGTGAATCTCAGCATCTCATTCCATCAGTTGCTGAGAGGAACTCTCAGAGAATCGATAAGTTAGGCTCTGATCTATACAAATAGCAGAGTATCATTAATGGTGTCAGTGATTTGCTTTCTCCCATGGGGAGGGTCTCAAGTTTGTCCAGTCATTGTTTGGTCCTTTCCTCAAACCCTACTCTATCTTTATCTCTGCACATCTTACAGGCAGGGTAAATTTCAGATCAAAGGTTTTGTAGTGGAATTGGTGCTCGCCTCCCACCAATATGGTTCCTGCCAGGTTAGAAGACAGTCTCATCAGTCTCCCCATCAGTATCCTCTGATGCTAGGAGGCTCAGGTAGAAACATCCCCGTATCCTCCCTGTAGACTGTCCTGCTGAAGATCTCCAGCTTGTCTCAGTGATGCCCCTGCCTTTAGTTGCCCTTTTCTCTCCAGGTCCTCAAGTCTCCCCTTCCCACTCTCCCCACATCTGATCACCCCCTTGTTTCCCTCCTCACACCTTCTCCTATCCAGTTACTTCTCTACTTTCTCTTCTACTGTCTATTATATTGCCCTGAGTGAGAATCAAGAAGGGCTTCCCTTGCATCCTCCTTGCTACTTAGCTCCTTTGAGTCTGTGATTTGCAGTATGGTTATCATGTAATATATGGCTAGTATCTGTTTATAAATATATACATAGTATGTATGTCTTTCTAGGTCTGTGTTGGAAATCAATCTGGTGTTTTCTCAGAAAATTGATAATAGCTCTACTTCAAGACCCAGCTATACCACTCCTGGGCATATACCCAGAAGATGTCCTATCATACATCAAGGATACTTGCTCAAATATTTTCATAGAAGCTTTATTCATAATAGCCAAAAATAGAAACAATCTGGATGTCCTTAAACCTAAGAATGGATAAAGAAAATATGGTACATTTACACAATGGACTACTATGTAGCTTTTAAAAACAAGGAAATCATGAAATCTGCAGGCAAATGAATGGAATTAGAAAGTCTCTTCTTGATAGCCTGTTATCCTTCCTCTGAGGGCTACCAGGCCTCCCCATCCAGGGGACGTAGTCAAATATGGGGCAGTGGAAGAAACTTTCATTAGACAAAAATATCATATGCCAGGGGGATTTTAGTTTATGTTGTACAGTGCTCAAACTCATGAGTAAAGTATAAAAGACAATGCCAAAAATCCTTTCAGTATTGTCAGACCTGTATAGTATCATGAGCAGTTCATTCATTTGGTCCAATATCACTTTAAGTTTGCTTGATGAGTATAGGGATAAAAGATTTCTTTTCTATCTCTTTTAAAAATATTATATATATATATATATATATATATATATATATATATATATATATATATATATATATATATATACAAACAAGGTATTTCAACACAGCTTCCAGCTACTGGTAAAACCTCAGTTTGTATTTATGAAGTTTCTGAAAATGTAGTACACACTTACAAAGGCTTGCTCTGCAAAGTGTTCCTTTTTCTTGCATTGTCAGGCAATCCACCTTCACTCTTGCATACATCTGGAGTGTTTTCTGGGTTAATATTTTATGCTCTCATTTTGCTTTCTTTTCTTTAGTAGATTTTCAGGTAGGGGAGGCTGATATCTATACACATAGCCATATGGCCGGAGATGATAAACCAGGTATTCCAACTCATACATGGCTGCACCATTGGCATAGTGAAAGGAAACTGCAAAATCTGAGCAGCAGTTGGGGCCATTTATGGGAGGATAATAATTATAATTGTTGTACCAAAAGGACTTGGGGTACAAACCTGGAACTAAGTGAACTTCTGGCAAAAAGGGATGGAAAGTTTCTTTCCCAGTGGGGTCTCAGGAGTCGCCTGGCTTCACGTTGACCCCTTGTAAGCACTTTCCCATGTTGACATCTTCATTGGAGGTAAAACATTTACACTCTTTCACTTTTAACGCATTCACCACTCTCTTCAGGGCTTCTTTGCTCAAGACATAGCCTGCCCCTCCACTCATGTAGCCCTGTTCTATATAGGGCTGAATCTTCTCCCAAAATAGATGGGTTGCTTCAGGTCATGATTTGCCAGGAGCCATCTCAGGTTGTCCATTATAACATATGTGTCATCATCTGCTTTCATGAACCAGTTCTCATCGTCCAGGTGGTGGTCATGAACATACGTGAAGGCCTTTAATGTTTTCTGGGTCAACTGACTTCTGTCCTCTTCAGTGTTTAATCCAACAGCAGGGAAGGCTGTATTTTCTTTTGAGCTCATAAACAGTGCTTTGTTACAACGCCGGGTCCATGTAGCTTTACTGTGTTTGGCTCTTACCTGCAGGTTTTGTGGTCCTGTCATTATCCAGCAAAGAATCGTCACCTTCTGGTAGAGTTTTGCAGGCATGTCTGTGTCTTCATCTTTATATCCAGTATCCATAGGGAGGATGTTACTCTGTTCTTCCAACAAAACAGTAAATAGCTGAGAACATAAAAGAAATCCGATGACTTATCCGAAGAGGTAGGCTAGCAAATGCACCCAAGAGTTTGAATACATTTAGGAAGATATTTCTGCCAGCCAAGGAAGTTGTCTCTTGCGGGGCTTGAGGGTCACTGGATGATGATTCAATGATTCTCTTAAAGCTGCTTTGTGGGGGTGAGTGGAGTCCTGCAGGTATATGTGGGCCTGCAAGTGTGTGGAGGAAGGGCAGGGAGCACAGTGCCTGCAGCAACAGTAGCTGAGCATCACTTCTGACTTCCCAGCTCTTTCTCATGCTCTCTCTGCATCCTGAGTTTTAATGGTCCATTGTGCATGCCTCTGTGGGACTCTGTGTCCCTTCATGTGAGCCTGTGCATTATTTCCGTTCCATTTGCTGCTCAGGAGCAACTGTGAGAACGATGAGGTTTATCAGTGTTGAATCAAATTCATTGGCAGTTTTGTGCTTTTTAAAGATGGAATATGGTATGAGAAATAAAAGTTTCCAAAGAAATCGGCTTTTTAAAAAATATGTCTCAAGACTAGAGAGATTGTTCAGTGGTTAAGAATATTGGTTTCTCTTCCAGAAGACCTGGGTTTGATTCCTAACACCCACATAGTGGCTCACAACCACTATAAACCCAGTCAATCATCCCACTCTTCTGGCTTCCAGGGGACCAGGCACTGTGTGATGTACAGATAACATGCAAGCAAATACCTATACACATAAAAAAAAATTAAAGATATCTGATAAAAAGTAATATTACAATATATTTTAATAAACATTAGAAATATGTAAATTATCTACCCCTTTCAGTTTTATATTCAGGAAAAAGCTGTTAAAGGTTTACTATAAAGCCATTTCTACGCAGAAGCAGATTATCTTGTAACTTACTTTTCCTTTATTATGACCGGTGGTATTAAGCCTTTGAAAATCATTTCTAAGCCTTAAGCTATTTAAAAGTGTGAGTTGAATTTATTATGAGGTGGGAGGAGAATAATGTATATCAGATATTTTCTTAGAAGTGTTTTTTGTCACATAGACCCATGCTGGGTGTTACTGTCCTGCACTAAGGAGACAAAGATGAATGTTTTTTTTTTCAAAGGCAGTAGAGGTAAAGAGAGCATCTCCATACACAAGGATAGAACTGAACTAAATTAACAAGTGACGGATTAGCTATACCAACAAATCAACCGTCTAGCAATTCTGTCCTTTTGGTTTTGTTCGTTTGCTTGGTTGGTTGGTTGGTTGTTGGTTTTGTTTTTTAAATTCTCTTTTTAGATTAGCAAGGTTCATCATGTGCTGTTATGATCTCATTAGTACCTCCCCCCAGTGCCTTTATTGTCATCCCTCAGGCCTCCAGCTGGTTCTTTCTTTCACCCCACTTAGTACCCCCTTCTTATTCACAATCACATGTATCCAGTTTCTTTCTATTTTCCTTCTCTTAAGATATTTTCCTGTAACCTCTCAACAGCTGCATAAAAGTGTATATATACATACAGATTTTAGATCTAGTTGTAATAGAGAATGTGACCTTTGTTTCTACGAGTCTGATTTATTTTGTTTACATGGGATTATCTAGTTGCACCCACTTCCATTAATACCATTATTTCATTTTTTTACAGTTTCATAAAATTTCACTGTGTAGCAAACACATTTTCTTTATGCATTCATCTGCTGGTAGGCATTTAGGATGATTCCATTTCCTGGATATTGTAGCTGTAAGCATGGATTGGCCAGTATTTTGTGGTGTATTGACTTAAGTACCTAGGAGTAGTAGAGCTACATCACATTGCAACTCTATTTTCATGTCTCATAGAGGTACACAGTTTACAGCCCTACCGAGATGACCACAGGTTCCTCTTTTGCTACACCTTTACTAGCATTTCTTTCACATCTCTCCTGTTTTCTGGATGACAGACATTGTGATTGCAGTGGTCTGGAATCTCAAAGCAGTTTAATTTGAATTTCCCTGATCAGCAAACAAATCTTTATGAGCTACTTTGCAAAATAAATTTCTGGTAATTCATACCAATTTCGAAAATTCTGGTTTTTTTCCTTATTGTTCTCCATATATTACATTCAGATCACAGTTTCCCCATCTCTACTCATCCCAGTTTTTTCCCCTACTACTCCTTACCCCTAGATCCACTTCTCCTCCACTTCCCTTCAAAAAAGAACAGTTTTCCTAGGAAAGTAAGCTGAATCAGCATAACAAGTTGCAACAAGACTAGGCATAAACCTTTATATCAAGGCTGGACAAGATACACCAGTAGGAGGAAAGAGGTCCCAAGAGCGAGCAAAAGAGTCAGAGACAGCCCTTACTCCAACTGTTTGGAGACACTAATGAACACCAAGCTACACAACCATAACATGGATGCAGAGGGCCTAGCTGAGACTCATAGACTCCATGATCTAATCATCACTTCCGTCTCTGTGAGCTCCTATGGTGCATGGTGTCCTCAATCCCTGTGGGTCTGACAGTGCTTCCTTGTTCTCATCCACATGGTTCCCTAAGCTCTTGGCTGCAGATCTCTGCATCTGTATGCATGGGTTGCTAGATAAACCCTTTCTGATGACTGAGCTATCCTCCCATCTATTGGTACCTGAGTATCCAAGCAGTTACAGTCACAGGCATTGTATCCATTTCATAGCTAGGACCTCAAAGTGGACCAGCTATTGGTTGGCCACTCCCACAAGTTCTGTGGTACTGTTACCCTCAGCATATCTCATGGAAAGGGCAAATTATAGATTTTGTGGCCTGGTTGAAATCCCATTCCACAAGCAATAGTGTAGTATTCCCCTTACTCCAAATTCTTTCCAGCAAGAGCTGTCACTTGTGTTTTTTATCTTCTCCAATCTATATATACAGGCAAATTGGTGGAACTAGGAAAAATCATCCCAAGTGAGGCAACACAGACCCAGAGTGATAAATATGGTATGTAATAACCAATAGATAATCAATAGTCTTAGAGAAGTCAGATATAGAAAAGAGAACTAGAGGCACATATGGATAGCCTGGGTAGAGGAAAATAAAACCGATTTCGTGGGTAGATGGGGGATAGGAATAAGAGAATCAGGTAGGAAGGTAGAGGGCTGATATAATTGAAGGAAGGAAAATTTGGAGACACAGCTAAAACTGAAGGGCATTTGAGGAATGGTATGGAAAACTAGTACAGAAGAAACTGCCCTGAGTCTCAATAAGACATCTCTTCTCATCAAGTAAAGTTTCCGGTTCCAGGACTGTGTTATATCAAAATGAGTTGTTAACGAAAGGGGTCCCAAGGAAATCTCCAAACAACCCAGATAGTTGCAAAGCTAACAGGTGGCTCTTATAAATGGACAGCAAGTTTTTACTGATAAAGACAACACCCACACAACTCATTGAACATGAAGTTTTCTGTCTGGTGTCTACAATAAATTTTCTGTCCCAACTTCTATGATCTTTGTTATGGGGAGGTACTCTGCAGGCAAAAAAAAAAAAAAGAGAGAGAGAGAGAGAGAAACATAAACACCAACCTAACCCCAAAACCTTTGATCTACAATCTGTTCTGCCTATAAAACATGTTATAACAATCATGATGAAAAACTTGGGGAGTAACCAACCAATGTCTCATTTTCGTTAAGACCCATTTCACAAGATGGAACCCATACTCAACCTTTTTAGATAACCAAGAACCATGAGTCACAATAACCCAGAGATCAAGAGTTAAAGCCAAATACTACTTGTTTTTTTTTAAGTATACTACAATTCACAGACCTAAAGAAGATAAGAAAGAAGGAGGACCCTAGGGAGGGTGCTTAGTTATCATCCAGAAGGGAGAATAGAATTGACACTAGAAGCAGTCGAAGAGAGGGAACAGGATGGGCACCTACCATAGATGTCCTCTGAAAGACTCCATCTAGCAGGGAATGGAAGCAGAATCTGAGTCTCACAGCCAAACTTTGGCCAGAGTGCAGGGAGTCTTATGGAAGAGTAGGGCATAGAAAGACTCAAAGGGAACAGGAGTCCACAAGGAGACCAACAGAGCCAACAAACCTGGGCCAAGTAGTCCTACAGAGAATGGTGCACCAAGCGAGGACCATGTATGGAGAGGACCTAGGCTCCCTGCTCAGATGTAGTCAATAGGCAGCTCAGTCAACATATGGGCCCCCTGGTAAAGAGAGCAGAGGCTGTCCTTGCCATGAACCCTGTTGCCTTTTCTTTAATCATTTCCCTATAGTAGGGCAGCCTTACCAGGCCACAGAGGAAGAATCTGCAGCCAGTTCTAATGAGTCTTGAAAAGACTAGGCATAGGGCATAGGGAGAAAGAGGGAGGGAAGGTGGGACTGGAAGGAGATGAGGGAGGAGGCTACAATAGGGATGTAAAGTGAACAAATTTTTAAAAATCAATTTAAATTAATGAAAAAGTAACAATAAAGTGATTCCTTATGCTATTCTGCTATATGCATAAATCAATGTCTTATTCCGTCCTCAACAGAGAAGATTCCTCCTGCATGCAGCAGTGGGAAGAAGCCTAGAGAGCCCCATCCACCTATTATGCAAATCGAGAGAGCTTGGATCACAGAGCTTTAAATGGGATGTCACCATCAAATTTCTTCCCTCAAAGCTAAGGAAATCCCTTGGAAGAGGAAGCAGAATGTAAGAGCTATAGGGGATGGAGGACAGCAAGAAAATGAGGGCCTCTAATAACTGAACAAAGCTCATATGAACTCTTATTCACAGCTGACTGTACATTAGTGTTAGATTACTTAGCTGTTGCCCCCTCCTGTGTCTCAGCAGGACACTATGACTTTGCTCTAGACAAGTCTGATTGTGGCTCACATTGTTCCAACCTTGTAAAGTCCTGCTTGCCACTTTCATGGTGGTTTAGCTTAAGCCACCATTTCTTGCCTCTGCAAGCCTTCAGCAAACCTTTCATGAATTCTATTACGGGGAAATGTAGCAGGTGGAAATGCCCAGTAATATGGAAAACCTTGAGATTCCCAAGCAGCTATTTGGAAGTGCATGGTACTATAACCTGCAAACAGCAAGTGATGACATTCAGGGAGCTGTTCTCGCAAGAAGATGGGAAAAATGAAGAAAAGCACACCTGAAACACCTGAAAGCATGGCTTACTTTCTCTTCCCTCAAAATACAGAACAACATACTCTTGGGATCCAAGTAGCACTTCTGTGGCAAATACTGCATTACTCTGTGAGGCTGAGTTCATACCAGAGTATAGGTAGTTAGACCCTGGGGTGAGTTCTAGTTAGGTATGTTATCATCAAAAAACATAAAGCATGAATAAATACCATGTGAGTGTCTGTTTCTGCTTTCTTTCCTCTGAGTGTTGTATCACAGCATTTCATGTTCATTTCTAACACTCAGTGTGGTAGAAGAGGCCACCTTAGGAATTAGAGAGAACATTCTAAGAGAAAGGATACTGTGATACAATTGTTAGGCCTCCTCTCAAACTCCCATGTTTATCTCCCCAGTTTGACTCAATTCCACTAGACCCCCTGAGCCTTGGAGGAACCCTGTTACAGCAACCACTCTCCTCTTTTCCACTTTAAACTGAAGGTAAGTGAAAGATATGGATTGTATCTCATTTCTTCCTGTGGTTGGGGGGTGGGGCAGCTAACAGAGTGCTAGCCTCGTTGTTGAACAGCAATGAATATATGCCAGCTGTCAGGTGACAGAAAAAAAAGACAATAGTAAAGATACCCAGTTGTGTAATTCTCCTCTTGATGTTATTTTAATATATTTATGGAGAAAAGTGTAAAAAGAAATTTTAAATTGAAACTTTGACAATTTCATGTACATATAATGTGTTTGATGATATTCACCCTATTAACCTCTGTCTTCCTTCCCCCTCCCTTTGAACCCCTTCTTCCAAATTAGTTTCCTTCCAAATTCTGTGTCTTTATTCTTTGGTGTGTTTATGTGCCTCAATAATTTTGCTTAAGGTTGCTTATATGTACACTGGTAGACTTTTACAAGTGTGAAGTCATGAATGGCAGTGCATATACCGCTACACAGAGAAGGTGAACAGATTTACGTATCATGATGAAATTACATCCCCTGCCTTATGCCTCACATTGTGTTGAGGTGCTGAGGACAAGAAGAAATGAAAGCTTTAAAAATATCTATTGATTTTTGGGAAAGTATTTTAAATAAACACCGTAAAAAATCATTCAGAAAGAAAAAGGCAGGATCAATGCTTAAGATCAATACTCGCTATTATTTTGCTTTTAGTAATGACCGACATTGCCCTTTATAGTCTTCTTCGGCTCTCTGACTGTGTTAGGTAATTGGCTGACCCAGTGAATCTTTCAAAAGGTTTTCAGAAGCATGAACCTGAATGTCTAGGAACTGGGAAATAATAGAGAAGAGGAGAGAAGCTTGTCTGGGAATGTCTTTCGAAAGACTCAGTTGTCTAGATTAACACTTTCAAAGAAAGAAATAAACATGAAGTATTTTTATAACTTACCAGAAACCTGATAATCACCGTTGCTTTCAACAAAAGCTAATTATATTTAAATTTTACATTCCTGTTGGCCAGGAGCCAAAGAGGAAATAGATAACATGGTAAAACAAAAGAATGGTGGCAGGGTCTCTTTGTCAGAGGGAAGAGATCAAACTAGGGGAAGGATATGAGTCCATTCAGAGACAGAGGATGGCAGCAAAGGTCTTACAACCATGAGGCCTGAAAGAAGGGAAGGATTAAAGATCAAGGAAGAAGCCAAGGAAATTTGTGATGTCAGACTTAAAGAACAGTCTCCAAACTGGTGGAACTTGAATGATATGTATTTACATAAGTTTTTTCCATAGTAAGATATGATTGTATATTTGTGGTACCAAGGGCTTATGATTCACCTTAATATCAGGTCCTGGGAGGGTTTTTCTCTTTTAGATTTTTTTTATAATAACTCATTATTTAAATACCAAATTAAAATGACAAATTATTTATTATAGGAAAGTATCCAAGACTGGGTTATTATTTCTTGCTTCTAGAATTGCTTAGTCAATTGTGTGACTTTTTTTTTTATCTGATTTGTTTTGTTTTTTGCTTGAGATAAAGTCTAGCTCTCGCTGTAATGGAACTTACTATGTAGAGTGGACAAGGCTGGCTTCAAAATCATAGAGATCTACTTGCCTCTGCCTTTAAAATGTTTGCATTAGTTGTGTGCCACTACACTCACCTATTTGCCAGGGTTTTTTAAGTTTTTCTTTTGATTTCAGAATATCATACATACATATAATGAATTTTGATCAAATTTGCCCCATCTGTTATCAATTTATCTGTTATTTCCCAATTTCTCCTCCCAACTTTATGTGCTATTTTTTAAATTCCCGTGAGTCTACTTAGTGCTGCCTGTGTGTTCATGGGTGCAGGACCATTAATTGGAACATGGGTAGCCCTGTAGGTCTTTTATTCACAAACTAAATAGATTCTTCTTCCCACACTGTCACAGATAGATCACTGTGGGATCAGCTAAGGATGGGACTTCATGAACACCTCTTCCATCCATGCTGGGATTCTGGCTGGCTTGACCTTGTTCAGGTCACACAGCTGTTAACAGTTTATGTACAATGACCCTGACATGTTGTCAGACTTTTTGGCTACTTATTGGGTTCTTTTTTTTTTTTTTTTTTTTTTTACCTCCCAAACCTATCTCTTACAAATCTCCCAAAACTGTGTAGGAGAGAAAGAAGGTTAGAGGAAAAATAGGTGTCGGTATTCTTAGATTACTTTCTGCTGATTAGGGGTATCAAGCTTATTGGGGCTAGTTTGATCTTTGTTGTCAGGAGCTCTCCAACCAGCCATCCAGCAAACAACAACAGGAGCAAAGAGCAGCAGGGGGAGCAGTAGCCATCCTTCTAAGGACTCTGGCTTTACATACCCTCTGAAGAATCCCCAGACTTGCAAATGTAAACTATCCCCACCTGGGAAACTCACAGCCCTGCCAGAGCACAAGACAAATTATAGTTAGCTGCAGTGAACAATCTGAAGCAACCAATATCCCACACCAGTGGTCAAAACAAAAACACGTTCATATAGCATTTCTTTGTTTTTAAAGAAACAAAAAATTCTCACTATACTGGCATATTTGGAGACTGCTGTTTTACTAAAGAGGTCCATTACCTCTGGATCGTACAGTCTTTTTACCTGCCGTTTCTTCTGCAATGATCCCTGAGCCTTGGAAGAAGAGGGTATGACATAGATAACCGTGTTGGAGCTGAAGCACTCCAACATCTTTTATTCCCTCCACATTAGCAGTAGTGGGTCTTTGTCTACTGTAGAAAGAAGCTTCTTTAATGAGGGCTGAGAGATATTGTAATCTATACGTATAGGTACTACTAAGGGGAAAGTTTAATACAATGTGCACTTTGCAGGATTTGGTAGTATGTTCTCCCTTATGGTCTATGACCTAAGAGCCGAAGATATTTTTGACCTAGTTAACAGTGATGGGCATGAGTTTCCTCTTGAGGAGTGGGCTTCAAATCCAATCAGTACATGATTGGTTATTCCCATAATATTCATGACACTCTTGTACTAATGAGTATATCTTGCCAGGCCAGTTATTGCTGTAACTTTCAGGGATCACAGCTGAAGTAGACAATTGATGACTTTTCTCCCTGTAGTGCACAGAACCTTTCAGGGCTATGAGGGTAGCCAGAGGAATGAAGGTTCCAATCAATATGAGTCTGTTTTCTCCATGCCATATGACTCAAGTATGAGGTGCAACACTGTCTTGCTCTCATGGTTTGGAGGGTAGTAATGAGTGATGGCAATAGCCTGCGATATTTTTGTGTTTATGAAATTTCACTAAGCAGCACAGTAAGATATTGAACAGAGGAACTGTTTTCCTTATAGAATGCTACAGTATGAATTCAAGCTTATGGCGACAGAGGCATCAGAACTTGAGAAGGTTTATATTTTTGTTTATTTATCTGCCTGGGGGCAGGATTTCCTAATCAGGTCAGACTGACCGCTTACTTATAATTTTCCTACTTCAATTCCTGAAGTCCTCAGTGCTCAGTTCACGGGCATGAACTCCAAAGTTTGCTGAAACTGGCTTTTCTGGCCACTGAAAATGAAGGCTGCTCTATGGGCTGTAAGCCACTCCCATATGTGAGTTTAACAACACAGGAAATTATACCAGTCTTACATTAATATTTCATATGATTAAGAATAATTCATTAGAAAGAACTTTCCAAATACTTCAAAATAGTTGCAGCATGGAGGAAGGAAAGGAAGGAAACCCTATAATTTATCTTCATTAGTCCTCCTAAGGACTTAATTATCATGATGAAAATAATTATGTCATTTCTCTACTCAAGACTGACCTTGCTGGAATCATTCGTGGGCATAGGAGTATCATGGTTAGACAGGGGGCCCTGTGTCACTGTAAGCATGAAGTCATACTGTAGCATTAGATAAGGAAAACAGTACCTCTAATCAATATCTCACTGAGATGCTCAGAATAGTCTTTAAGCAGTATAATGTCATTTTTCTGGGGGCAGTTGCTTTCATGGGGACTTAGCACATGCTGCAGAAAGGCCTACCAAGTCACTGAGAGACCATCGTGATGGTGTCTTAGTTGAAGAATCATGTCTATCTTTTAATTCTTGGTATTTGGCCTGATAATCACTTTTAAAAGCTTGATGCTTAGCTTATTGCTTACATAGCAGAAACAAGGCATAATTCCATGAGTTTTCAACCTGATGGGAATTAAATAATTTTTATTAAAAACTTCAAGTGTTTTATGTAACCTTGATTTGTCACGGCTTTATCATTCTAGTTAGAATTTTCTTAGATCCAGAGCATAAAATTAGCTGTTCCCATTTATAGCACAAAGTCTATAGCTTCTATCATATCCTATGATGCTAATAAAGAAGTTGACATATCATTATCAATGTGTATAGGATGGAGAGTACAAAAAGACATGCACATGTGCTTCGTGCTCTGAAAGAAGAAGCTAGATAGGCAGAGAACATTCAGAACTTGAACACACCTCAAGGTTTCACAAAGGACCCCATGAATTCCATTAGTGATACATTTACAGTAACATTATCTAAACCTACCACTTGTTGGTACCAAGAAGTAAGCATGAATTCCTATGCTAAACTTTCTTGTTAATAAAAGATGTGGCAAAGGAAAAAAAAATGGCTAGACAAATTTCCTGAGGCCTCTCATTCTGCCTACTCAGCTGTAAAGTTCGTGATGCAAATGAGAACGGTGTTTACTGGTCAGGGCATTGACTATGCCCTATAATAGGTACTAAGAGTGCTCATCATCCTGCCTTTGAATCTGAGATCAAACTAAGAAGATGCAAATTTCACATAACAAATAGTTCCATGTATTGTGACAAGGTCAAAAATGATCAAACTGTAGTCAGCTGCTACACACTTTATCCTAAATACTGCACTATAGTCTAGTGGTCCTCAGACACCATGATAAATTTCTTTTAACAGCCTCTTGTCTCCATGAACACCTCCAGGTTCAGTTTACTCTTAGCTGTGCATATCTCTCATTCAGCTTACAAAATAGAGAACCAACAAGGGAAAAAGAAAACAAAGTACTCTATTTCTAGTCATCTGTCTCTATGTCCTTGTACTTGCAACCTCTCCTATCACTTTCAGTGTCTGCACCTGCCTTGTTGAGCTCCTATGCTTTGTTTAGCCTCCACTTCTAGCCTGTGTTATAATGTTCTCCTATCTCTCTTATAAAAGCTTCTTTTCTTGAAAATTAAGCATTCCCAGTGATACAAAGATATGCTTTAATATTTTCCTTCTTTTTTTTTTTTTTTTTTTTTTTTGGTTGGTTGTTGTTGAGATGAGGTTTCTATGTGTAGCCTTGGCTACTCTGGGCATGCTTTGTAGACCAGGCTGGCCCCAAACTCACAGAAATACACTCTCTGCCTCCCCTAGTGCTGAGATTGCAGGCGTGCACCACTGCATCTGATGTTTTCAATATTTTCTGTGTTTTTAATAACAACTAAAAAATCAAAGCTTATACACCCTTAAGGTTTGTCTTCCTTTAGTTACTAACTCAGTTTTAATTTACTTTCTCAGTAATCTCGGAGATTGTTTTTTCAGCTCTGTTGCATTCTGAGAGTGTCCTCCTTCATGTTCCTTTCCTGAAGCATTAGCAATGTCCACTCCCCACCTGATTGTCACAGATTTTTTATTAAAAGCAGCAGATATTCCATTCTCAAAGGCAATAGTTAATCCTCCTCTTTATCTTAGTAGAATCTTAGTAATATCTAGCCTTGTCTCCTATGTCCCTGGTAGAAACATTTTCTCCTCTTTTTGCTATCGTTTCATGGTTTATCCCATGCTTTTCTGTTTCTAATTAATTTTTGGACCCTGTTTTGATATTATACCTTAGGTGTTAGAATTTGTAGACCAGACTGTATTCCTTCTTTTATGCATTTTGCCTATCTTCTGTTGCTGATCTCTTTTGTCCTTTTGATGCAGAAAAATTCAATGTAATAGAATTGGTTATTGGTTATTAATATATTTTCTTAGGATACATTGTTACATAAAGTAGAATTTACAAAGGGAACATTGCTTCCAACATACTCCAATGATAAGTAATATGCTAACCAGCCTGTTAAAGATAAACAGAATTTATCATGTTAGAATCAAAATGCTTATTCATCACGATTGATCATCCATTAGGACCATCCGCAAAGAACATCCCCAAAGGCAGCTCAAGGAAGCAGCACAGAGTCACAGCCACCATTAGGTCCTGGGCTACCATTAAGTCATCTCTGATCTTAAGAGGGAAAACATAATTCTGCCAGGTGTTCAAGATGACTCCAGAGAACAACTATTCTGGAAACAAAAAAAAAAAAAAAAGAAAAAAAAGAAAAAAGAAAAGAAAAGAAAAGAAAGGAAAAGAAAAAAAGGTCAGCAAAATTTCAACAACAAACCACTGGAGAACTTAAACACTTCAGGCAATATGTTCCCTGTGTAAATTTCCCTCCTAAGAGATCAGAATTACAATATTCTGTCTCTGCTTAATTGTTCAAAGTATAACTTGGGGCTGAGACCTAAAGGATGACTGTATGTGAAATTTATAAGCCTAAAGTGTATGTATGTAAGTTAGTAAAGCCATCTATTTAAGGCCAGTTCTTCTCTGGGTCTGAGAGAGAACAAGATAAGCACTATAGAGAGCATTTTTTTTGTGTTAATCTCTACGTGTGTAGAGTGATTCCCCACCAGGAAGACATGATTCTATTATGCTGTGACTTCAGATGTCATTTTGTATCAGCTGGTGTAGGATTTTGGATGACACATTTTTTTGCCTGTGGAAATGACACAGGAGTGCCTGACTTCCAGCCATGGATGCATGTTGTTGAGAATAACATCTTTCCCTTTCCCAGGGTGGATTTCTAAGCAACCCCAGTTCTGATTTTAGACTGTGACTTGTTTCGGGGGCAACAGGATAAGAACCTCTTTTAATACTCAGACATATCAAAGAAGAACTAAGGAAGCTGATGTTGGGAAACACAAATAGCTATTTCTTCATATAAATTATAGCAAGCAGAAGTACCGGGCTGCATTATGTGGGAACTGGTAATTGATTGTCTCAGTTGGAAAAGAGGTAGTAACTGTTGGGGAAACAGCCAACAAGCTTTTAATAGTAAAGTAATTATATGATACGATTAATATGGCGTCCTAGTAAGAAATCATTCTAGCTCTTAGCGATTAATAAAGGAAACATTCATTAAAAATAGTGTTGGTCTGGTTCTGGCTAAAGCACAAAGAGGAAATAAGCTCTGGACAGAAATTCCCCTCAGCTTCTATGACATCAAGTTGCACTTTGAGCAATGAAACATGGTTCACAGGGACAGAAATTCCAATGTTTGGTTGTTTAGACAAATGAGGAGATTTATAGTGTAGACTATTGCTATAGTTATTCCAGGGTGCTTTTGTCAGGTCTGTTCACCAAGTCCCTCCTGCCCAGATGGCAGAATCATGCCCTTCCTCATAAGAGAACCCAGACATAGTTACAGAGAGGATTTAATAGCTACCTACTTTGAACTGCCCTATAGAGGCATGTTCCTTGATGTGGAAATAGTCCTAACGGCCACCTGTGAGCCAGAGGTGTCTCATTTTGTTATAAATATAGGGTTCATTTAAAAACAATCTTAGTAAAAAAATATCCTAACAGAAACATAGTCTCAGCAAACTTAATCTTTAATTATGTTAGAGGTTCCTCTTATGGCTTCTAGCAAATCTGTCTAATATGCTACTAGTCCTCAAGTGCCCCCTTACCTACATCTTGCCTTGTAAAACTTAGTATTTCCTAAACAGCTTTAGTAGATCCAGTATAACATCAATTTATTATTCCTAGCATCTCCTCTGTCATTTTAATGGTAGAAAGAGTAGCATTTACCAAACAAGTAATTCAGTATGTTTTGTCATTGGCACTAACTTGGAATAAGTTTAAGAAATTTGATGTAGACTTTCACAGACATTGAAATTTCTTGACAGTCAGAAAGCCCCGGCAACTGCTACCCTGTTCTAAGCATGAAGCACCCAGCCTTAAGCATTTGCCTGGGGCTCTTAGCTAGAGACCTGAGGTGTTCCGAGGCAACTTCCGCATGGAGGAACAGTTTTTATAATGTGGCACAAACTCACAACATCCCCCACTGTATTCTACCCTATATTTGTATTTATACCCCTACTGCTCCAGTGTGGTAGTTATCATGAATAACCAAAGAGAAGAGCCTCCATTCCAGTCCCCAGTGATTCTCCAATCCTTGATACCTAACCTTCTGGAGACTTCCTCTGGTCCCATTATTTAAATGGATAACTATGCATTTTCAGCTCTCAGGGAGTTAACTTGAACTCCAGTACAGGAATAGGAAGACCATGACATCCATTCAGGCTCAACTTAAAAGACAAATTGAATGGTTAGGGAGGAACCACAAAAGGCATCCATGAACAGTACTTCCAGTGGCATGTGCTCATTAGTAGATGCCTAACCATATAGTCTTCTATACCAGAAACTCCTGGTATCATTTCCATTGCTGAGCAGTTGTATTAGTGTCCTCCTGCTTGAGCCTTCCTGTGGTATGGGAGATAACTGATGATAATGTGGTCCTTCAGCTTAGCTGAGAATAGAAGTTTTTTGTGTATACATCCTCCTATATGTTGCCAAGTATCTTTCTAAAATTTGCTAGTTTCAAATAACAAAGAGGTGACAGCCACTAAAAAGTCTTGGCATAACCTCGGAGTTTAAAATGTGTTTTATGAATCAGGAAATGCCTGTTCGATGTCTGGCTGTGTTTCCTATTAATTTCGTCCTTAAATACTCTTTCAACTTTCAATAATAATATTCCCACTGAAACACGAACTTTATTATTTTAAAAATAATTTGATTTATGTTTGTATGGCTAGCATATAAAATAGGAGTTGTACCTTCTTAAAACACACCATACAATAAATAATTACAAATCAAATTTACGAGAATGTATTCATGGTACAGTTACTTGTAGTGCAGCTTAAATGAAGAATGATAATGATTTGCTGTCATTATAGTATTTGAGTTTTAGACTAAGTAAAATATTTAGTTTTATTGTGCAGTCATTTGTAGAATAATTCATGCCATAGGCTGGTTTACTCTTATTTAGAAAACCAGTGTGCTGAAAAAAAAAAGTAGGAATGATTTGTTTTTGTAGTGATTGTCTACCACATTGTATAAGTGACTGTAGCACATGTGAAATGGCTTAGAGGAGACAAGGATCCAGTTGGTGTCCATGAAGTGCTGATTACCACCTGAAATGCTCTCACACAGGTATCTACAATTTGCTGCTATGTATAGTTAAGTGTCTGGTTAGTTCTAGGGGGAAGGATTTATTTTTACTCACTTATTTTATGCATTTATTTCTTTCCCTATCCCTGGCTGTCCTGGAACTGGCTCTGTAGATCAGTCTTTGAAAGTTTTGTATCTCAGAGTTGTTCTCTGTTTCTACACACTCTATTTTCTGAGCTCAGAGAGATATTTACCATTTGGGTGGAGAATGAGAACACCATGAAGGACGATGTGAGGACACGTGACACGTGTGCTCATTCTTAGGCTGGAGGATGGGTAAAGAACATATATTGTCAGCATATGACATATTTGTACACGGCACCCTTTGTCATTCTAATTAAATTACTTAAGTCTCTGGAGCTTTTGAAATATGTGAGTCATTTATTTATTTATTTATTTATTTATTTATTTATTTAAGATTCTCAAAAACAGCGAAGCACACTGCTAAAGACTATTCAGAGGAAAGATATGCCACAAATTATAAAACCAATACTAGTAGTTGGTTGATTGTGAATTGAAGAAAAATGATATTTCTAATTGTTTTGGTTGCAAAGGAGCACTGGTTTTTTTTTTTTTTTAAAGTTGGTGTTTAGAAACCCTTCACTTTGTTGGAAGGCAGGCAGATCTCTGTGAGTTTGAGGCCAGCCTGGTCTACAGAGCAAGTTCCAGGACAGCTAGAGCTGTTACACAGAGAAACCCTGCCTTGAAAAACCAAAACAAACAAACAAAATTTTAAAAAAAAGAAAAGAAAAAAAGGGAAAGAGACAAGAAAAAAAAAGGAACCCTTCAGTCTGAATCACACTTATTGTACACAATCCTCCCACTTTATTGTAATTTGTTTTATTTTGAGCACTTATTTTCAGATTGTGAGCATATGGCATGTTCAGGAAAGCCTATTTTTGCACTAAGATAAAGGCTGGCAATGACTCCTGCACTTCCTCTTTAGGAGTACATTGCTGTGTGAGTCTCTATTTCCAATTCATATCCTGGAACAAATACAGTGTATGGCTATGACGACATTATCATAAGGCAAATCCCAAATCTGGAACCGCTTGCTACTTAGGATCGGGACGTGTTCCTGCCTTCACTCCCTGCCTAGTCCAGGCCTTCAGTCCATGACAATTACAAGTCACACAGCATTATACTGTCCTCAGTGCTTCTTCAAATGCTTTCCAATACAATTTGAGCAAATCGTAGAAGAACATTTTAAATGGCATTATATATCATTCTGCTGATACATGTCACTATGTGTTAGATAATCTACTGTACTCGAAAGCATCAACCTGTACTTCCAAAGCAGACCCTTTTACATTCTAGATCAGCAGATCAGTGATTTTCTTATCCCAAGGTTCCCATATCTGAGGTGGTGCCAACGTCTCTTCACTGAGCCAAGCTGTCTCTCCAGGTGCATTATTCTGAGGTATATTTTCGCTTTCCTTGCACACCCCCCCTACACAGAGTGACACCTAGAGTTGTCCCTCCTCTTTCCTTCTCTATTTCTCTCTCCTTTATTTCTCTCCTTCCATCTTTACCATCCATCCTTGGCCATCATAGCAACACTCCAGTTCATGCTTGTCCCTTCCTTTTTATTTATTCATTTAACTCCCTACCATTCCTCTGTGCATCACTGTACCTCACGGTCTTTGTCCATTCCCTCTCGACTACTATCCACAGGGCTACTTCTTCCCATCCCAGGCTAGACAAATGCAAAGAGTTGGAGATTATTTCTCAAATTTGTGACTTCAGTTATACTGAGCACAGATCACCTCATCCATTGAGGTTTTTTTTTTCACCAGTAGAGTGACAGTGTTTCTCATAAGAGAATGTGAGGCACCCCTTCCCTGCATTAGCTGCAGTTGCTGAGCCATGAATGACAGGTACTTTTTGTAAGAGTGTATGCTCTCTAAATTTCAGACTGGCATAGTAGAGGTCTGAATGTGTTCTGCTTGGGGAAGCTGGGACAGTGTCACCTTGCTTGGCTGCTGTTCTGAACCAGTCACACTTGACTGTAGTAACATGAATGAAAATGAGGGGTTTCAACAATTGTGTACAAAGACAGGCTGAACTCTTAGCACCTGGGGTCCCAAAAAACCATGGGCACAACCACACTGCCATTAAATGCACCCTCCCTACCATTCCTCTTTGTTACCTGTGGTCCACATCCACTCAGGCCACTGGCATCTGCCCTACAGTGCTGTTGAACAGATTAAAAGTAGCATATGGCTACTTGCCTGGCACTCAGCGATGATACCTGCTATCCTCGCTTGGTTCCTTACCTCATTCCCTTCTCATGCAGCGAAACTTGAAGTAATAAGTTGATCTTAAAGGATCATCTAACAAACTTGCTTAGGAAATATCGTCACATGAAGAGAATTCAGCAAAAGGAATGCTGCCTCCAATATGACCAGAGATGAGTAGTACTAACCAGAGTTGGTAGAAACTGTAGGAATGAAAATTTTATACCCTAACTGAAGTTCGGAGTTGCCGAGAAAGAATGGTTCTGCTGCTTGTTCACAGAACTAGACCACCAATCAGGCCCCATTCCCAGAACGAAATGAGACAACTCTGATTTAGGACAGGTCATTAGGCTCATCCCTGTGGCATGAATTGAACATGACTCTAAGAAAAGCTCAAGGCAGCAGTGTAAGACTACCAACCATCACTAAGTCCTGATCTGCGGTTAAGTCTCCTTTATTCTTGGCAGGAAAAGGACAACTCTGACAGGTGGGCAAGATGACTCTGGGTAACAACTGCAGGTAAAACAACAATTTTAAGTTAGTTAAGAAATAATTCTTTCAGCCAGGCATGGTGTTGAAGGCCTGTAATCCCAGCACTCGGGGAGGCAGAGGCAGGCAGTTCTCTGTGAGTTTTAGGCCAACCTGGTCTACAAAGTGAGTCCAGGACAGCCAAGGCTATCCAGAGAAACCATGTCTTAAAAAATCAACCAAACAAACAAACAACCAAAAAAAAATCCAAAACAACAACAACAGACTTAATTCTTGTAATATCTTTTCTGTATAAATCTCCCATAAACCTATTGGCCAGACTTGCAGTCTTATATCTGTTTAAATTGTTCTAAGGGTTTCCTGGACAGGGATCCTTAGGGATGGCAGCATATATTAAATGCATAAGTCTAAGTCGTATACAAAGCAGTAAAATCTCCTATTGAAGGTGGCTTCTCTTTGAGCATCAACCAGACTCACACTATCGTTAAAGAAGTTTTTCCTTATTTTTTTTCTTGAGTGTGTAGAATGCATTCCCATCAGAAATGGGAACCAATTTCTGTATTGCTTGCAGTTGCCATTTCCAACCTCAGAAAAATTCTTATCTTCCTGTCATTCATTTATTTCTCAATCATCTGACAACTACTCGCTACCCATATGTTATGGCATGCACTGTGTCCTGCCTATAGAAGAAGATGGAACTGACAGTAAGAAAAGCAGAGCTGATTAGTATCATTCAAAAACAGAAGGCAGATAGAACACATCAAAGCTGGAAATG
Source organism: Acomys minous (assembly GCF_964271855.1). Taxonomy (NCBI): domain Eukaryota; kingdom Metazoa; phylum Chordata; class Mammalia; order Rodentia; family Muridae; genus Acomys; species Acomys minous. The sequence continues at coordinate 129,274,589 of NC_140483.1, forward strand.
GAGCATATGTCCAATAAGCTTGCACTAACCCTGAGGCATTTAAAATAGTAGAGTTCAGAGCAAAGTCAGAACTACAGGTGCAGATTTGAGTTTCTGTGCACAAAACTCTATGTCCAAACAGAGTGTCCAACATTAAGAATCCAAAGTTGCCAGGCGTGGTGGCGCACGCCTTTAATCCCAGCACTCAGGAGGCAGAGGCAGGCGGATCGCTGTGAGTTACAGGCCAGCCTGGTCTACAAAGTGAGTCCAGGACAGCCAAGGCTATGCAGGCTATGTCTCAAACAATAATACAATAAATAAATAAATAAATAAATAAATAAATAAATAAATAAAGTCCAGAGGTTTTTTTGGGGGGTTGTAGTTTTTATTCTAATTTATTCAGATTACATCCTGATTGGTATCCCTTCCCTTGTATCTTCCCATTTCCACCCTTCCTTCCTCTTTTGCCATATTCCCCTCCCCTAGATCTCTGACATAAGGGGATCTCCTCCCCCACTATATGACCACAGCTTATCAGGTCTCATCTGGAAACACCTGCTTCCCCTTCCTCTGTGTGCCACCAGGTCTCCCCACCAAAGGGAGGTGATCAAATTGGGGGCACCAGAGTTCATGTCTGAGGCAGTCCCAGCTCTCCCCACAACTGTGGAAAATGAGCTGTCCATCCACTAGATCTAAACAGGGGGTCTAGATTTACTGCATGCATTGTCCTTTGTTGTTGTGGCAATATGTACAGGCATCTCTGGGTCCAGATCTCCCATCCTTGATGGTCTCCCTGTGGGGCTTCTGAACCCTCTGGATCCTTCCATCCACCCATTCTTCCATACAGCTTTCACCTGGAGTCTAGCAGTGAGTGCCAGCATCTGTCCCGGTCCCCCACCAGATGGAGACTATCAGAGGACATCTATTTTGGGCTAATATGAACATATAAGTAAGTATATACCATGTATGTCTTTCTTTGTCTGAGTTACCTCACTCAGGATGATCATTTCTAGTTCTATCCATTTGCCTGCAAATTTCAAGATTTCCTTGTGTTTTAATACTGAGTAGAATTCCATTGTGTAAATGTACCACAGTTTTAGTCTACAGTTTATTATCAAGCTCCTTTTTCTAAGATACTGATAGATGTGACAGATCTATAGGAGGGATCATGACACATTCTTACATGGGAATGCCACTTCTTATACAGTTGTTTGTAAAATATTGTGCTAGATAGTTTTACATCAACTTGAAACAAGCTGAAGTTATCTGAAGAAGGGAACCTCAATTAATAAAATGGCTTTATCTTCTTTGAGATAGGCTGGGTGTTGCCAGGAGTTAACCTATCTCATTGTCAATGACTCTTTAAAATAATAAAAATATCTTTAAGTGCCATATTCTGTATGTCTCTGATGTTTTTGAAGACCTTATCTGACTATTTTACCTTATCTTTCTATAGAATCATATCTGTTACACCTAGGATGTATATTCTTGTGATAAAATTAGACCAGCCAACCTCAAAGAAGATGGATGAGCATCAAAGAAACTTCTTATGGAGTTGGCTTCAAATGTGGCAAAACAGCCACTGTACAAAATGTCATTGTTTCAGCCACAGGCAGAATTCTGCCTTAAAATGGGTGAGCTGGGATGCAGGCAGAGTCAATGGCCAAACTCTGCCAAGACACTGTAAGCAAGTCCTCAATAGTTCCTGCCTCACAAATATGTCTGTCAGATATATTGGGACAATGCTATAAAGAGTTTTGGGTGACTATTCAGGCACCAAACTGTCTCTGTCATCTCATTTGAGAAGCTGCTAAACTTCACTCCATGCATACTCAGGTAATTAGTTTTATTCTTTCTCAAGTTTCTGGTTAAAGACCAGATAGTTTAGTTTTAGAATTAAGCTTAGTTGTTTAAAGGTTTAGATGTTTTTAGGTCTAGATAGATGTTTTAAGTTGATAATGACAGGATATGATAGGTATTGATTTACATTCAGAATTTTAGATGCACCAAGATAGTAAACATGTTTTCTTCAAGGTCGCCAATGTAACATTTATGTAACTCCTGAATATTTCATGGTTCTTCTTGTGATAGGTAGTTTATTGAATATATGTGTAATAATATAAATGTATGTGTAAAAATAAAAACTAAAGAAGAAAAAAAATGCCTTTGTGAAATCCAGGCTATAGGTGAGCTGGTAGGGCATTTTCTTAATCAGTTATTGATGTGGGAGGCCCCCATCCCATTGTAGGTGGTGCCATCCCTAGGCTGGTGGTCCTGGGTTCTATAAAAAGCAGGCTCAACAAGCCATGTTGAGCAAGCCAGTAAGCAGCACCCCTCCATGGCTTCTGTGCCAGCTTCTGCCTTCGAGTTCTTTCCCTGTTTGAGTTCTTATCTTAATTTTCTTCAATGATGGCTAGTGATGTGTAAGTCTAATCCAAATAAACCCTTTTCTCCCATATTGCCTTGGTCATGGTGTTTCATCACAGCAATAGAAACTCTGAGACAAATATTATTAAAAAGAACAGCAAAATTTTGCTGTTATGGATTTTTTTCAACTCTATGAGGTTGCAATGGTCTCTCTGTAATAACACCCAGGAGTTCATTTCCATATTCCGATGGACTTCAATTGCTTTAGAGTGCTGAGCACTTAATGGTCTCAAGAGTGTGGTGTGTCACCCTTCAGTGAGAGTGGTTGTTTGCATACACATATTGAGCCCCAACGTGGTGTATGGATTGAGGGGTAAGCCAAAGCATGAAATAAGCATTTTCAGGGTGAAGCAATTTCTCGATAAACTTTATAACCTTATTCCCAACTCCACCTGTCAGTTTACAGCTTTCCAGATTTATATCTTAAATCTAGAAAATGCCACACATGTACAGTAGATAACTTGGCCAATCTTTTTTGTAAATTGCTGCTTCTGGTTTTCAAAAACACAGTAAATTGCTGGCAATTGACAATGCTTCCCTATGCCAGGCCAACTTCACTTCTGCAGCTAACAAATCAGTCTTCAATTATTCATGCACATCACCCACTGTATAGGCTTTGATTGACAGCCATTGATTTTAGGGACCTGTAATTCTTTTATACTGCAGTAATACTTGCCACCTGATTCTTTTCACTCTCTTCAAATGTGAAATTAAAACTGTAAGCAGAAAAAAAGAAAAGCTCTACCTTCTTTTGAAATCTCCCTGAGAGGTTAGTACAACTTACAGTTCATTCCTCGCCTGCTACCCTGGGCTGCTCTGCAGGGTACCTGTTCCCTCAAATTAACAGCTTCAGTGTTTTCTAATAACCATACAGAGTGTGTTCCTTTCTGCTTCAGTTCTATAATGATAGAAAAAAGCAATGCACAGCTTTATGTGCAAATGAAGACATCGGGTGGCTTGTTTAAAAACAGCATTATTAGCCCACTGCAGACTATTCTAGACTTTTCCTTTCCTTCACACAGTATTAATACTAAATCTAAGTCAAATAATATGTTTGTAGCATGAAGAAATCTTACATTTGAAAAGCACTTTTGTCAACATTTGCATAACAATAATAGCTCAAGGGCCTTTAAAAAGGAGCAGCAGTAGGAAGACATGTCATATATTTTTAGTCTGTAAACATATATTTGTAGGGACTTTGTTCAATAGTATATTTCAAAACACTATTTCTTAAGGGTACTGACCTCATGCTCTGGTCTGTCATAGTGTCTGTTTGTAAGTAGAAACTTCAAATAGAATATTCCATAAAACCAGCAAGCAATGGATGTGGATAAATGAATATGGGAAAATTCATTACAGGATATGGAAGAATATGCTGCTTATCTCATGTGTGGCTGAGAATAAACATGGCTCTCATATATGACCATCAACACTAAATTTTCAATATTAACTCTGACTAGCATAGAGCCAATGTTTGTACACTGATTGTCTAGAAGCCAGTGGCTGCTTATAGTGGGTACTAGTGAAGATCACACAGGTGCCTGGTGAGCAGTGGAGTGGATTGCTAACTGCTCTGCTTCTAGGTGCCGTGCTCTATGATTCTCCAAGATGGTCAATACAGGCCAACAGAACCATATCTGTGCACAATTCCCAGTAGCTGCTCCCATGATTCCTAACAGCAAGAGTTTTCTACAGCAGCATCCCTGCTTTAAAAAAATGTCAAGGATGAGATGTCATCCTTGGTTTTGAATTTAGAGTTCTTATGTTGAGAATACTCCAGAAATTACATTTTCTTGTGATGAAATTTTCCATGAGTCTAAGGTGACCCTCCTGAAGATAAAATAAGGATATGTCATGAGTGTTTTCTAGAAAAGTTACACTTCAGCTGACACACAGGTGCTGAAAATAAGACTGAGTTACCTCAGTGGCAACTTGGAGGCTTGCAAATTGTTTATGTTGCAGTGCTGTTTTTGAGAAAAAGATATTTGTCAAGGATCTGAAGAACTGGGAGTCAAATTTATGAGGAGACTTGATGATGGTAAAGCAAAAGTCTGGGCATTTATTCTTTATCCACAGGGCTACATGAATGGAAGTTTGATCCCTACAACATATTAAGATATTAGAAACGTCTAGGAATGGATCTTCAAATTATTGTTATGTCAATTCCCCTTTTCAAGATTGGTCTTTCTCAGCTGTTTAGTGATCTTAATTTTAAAGAACTACTTTACTAAAGAACAGAGAAGAAAAACTTGAAACGTTTGTGGCATCATTCCATGGGCTGGAATCCAAAATGTGACACATTTACACAATGGAATACTACTCAGCTATTAAAAACAAAGACATCATGCAATTTACAGGAATATGGATGGAGTTATAAAGGGTCATTTTGAGTGAGATAACCCAGACCCAAAAAAGACGCACATAGCATGTACTCACTTATAAGTGGATATTAGTCATATAGTACAGGATAACCATGTTATAATCCGCAGACCCAAAAAAGCCAAGAAGGGCCCAAGGAATGGTCCATGAAACTCACTCAAAAGAGGACATAAAATACACATCTGAAGTAGATGGAGGGAGGGAGCTGTGTAGGACAGGAGGCAGGCAGGGTAATAGTGATGGGGATCAGTTGTGGGGAGAAGAGGAACACTGGGAGAAAGAATGGAATGGGGCACATCTCTGGGAAACGGGAGGCTCACAGGAGTCTAATGGGGTGACCTTAGCTGAGATTCCTAACAGTTTGGTATAGTGGATGTAAACATATTTTTGTTTTTATCTCAAGTGTTGAATGTAATACCTTGTGTGAGGGTGTGTCATATTTGTCTGCTGGAAACAGACTAGTGAGAGGGCATGTGATCTTTGTCAGTTGGAAATGTCTCATGTAGGAGCATGGTCTTTACCAGTTGGAAAACACCCTGGCACAGACTCTGAGAGGAGATAAATAGGACCCCCCCCCCAAAAAAAAAACCAATCATACCTTCCCATATTTTGCAATACTTTGCTTTGAGACACTCCTAGAGTGAAAACTTCGAAGAAGCTGCCTTTGGTCCTGCTGTTGCCACCAGTGCTGCTTGTGCCTGCTGCTGTGTTTGCTGTTGAAATCCTAATGACCAAGAGTAGAGTCGCCCTAAGGAATAGAGGCGAAAAAGTCCTACCTCCACTGTTTCTACTAACCTTCTTTCTCTCTTATTTAGGGTAGCTGGGTACAAAACGAGGTAGAGATATTATAGAACTCCAAATGAAGTAGATTTTAGAAAGATCAAAGGCTACAGCCTGAGCTAGAGAGCCCAAAATTGACACCTTCTGTAACCAGTGGAGACTTCCAGCAGAGGGAGGGTAACACCAACCTACCCATAAAATCTTCAACTCAAATCAGTCCTCCCTACAAGAAGTGTAGGGCTGAAGATGGAACAGAGATTGACAGAATGGCAAACCAATGATTGGTCCAAATTGAGACCCACCCCATTGTAGAGAGCCAACCCTGACACTATTAATGATACTCTGCTAAGCTTGCAGACAAGCGCCTATCATAACCATCTTCTGATAGGCTTCAACCAGCAACTGTTAGAAATAGATACAGAGACTCATATCTAAACAATAGAGTGAGCTCAGGAACTCTTATGGAAGAATGGGAGGAAGGATTAAAGGAGTTAGAGGGGTCAAGGACAACACAAGAAGATCTGCAGAATAAATGGGCATGGTTGCTCCCATGGGGGCTCACAGAGACTGAACCACCAAGCAAAGAGCTTGTATTGGCCAGACCTCGAGCCTTTGCACATACTTAGCAGATTTACAGCACAGTACCCATGTGGTTTGCCAAGATATTGGCTGCCTCTGACACTGTTCCCTGCCTTTGAAAACCTTTCCGTTAGCTTGGCTGCCATGTATGAACTCAGTGGGAGAGGATGTGCTTGGACCTGCTGAGACTTGATGCATTTTTTGGTACACATAAAGAGCCTCCCCTTCTGTGGGAATAAAGGGAAAGAGGAATGGAAAGGAGTGGGGTGTGAGGGTAAGGAGGGAGGCAAGGAGGGAGGAAGCTGCAATCAGGCTGTAAAAGAAAAGAAAAGAAAAAGAAAGAGAGAATTGCTTAAGTACCAGCATTCAACTGTCTGCTCTCTCACTGTGGAACCAATGTGATCAGGCACTTCTATGTTTGCTCCCATGATTTACTACCACCGTAAGGAACTGCACTTTCACATTGTGAACACACAGCTCATCTCTTTCTTCCTTAGGTTTATTTTGCTGGGTATTTTGTCAGAAAAAAAGTAACCGATGCATAAAACTGGAACTGAAAAGTAAGCTCATGGCTGTAATATGCTTTAGGAAATTTCCCTAACCTAAAGAAGAGTCTTATAAAGGTACAAGGCACATACAGAATAGCAAATAGTTTAGAACAGAAAATAAAGATTCGTTGGCATGTAACAATCAAAGCACTAAATGTACAGAACAACAACAAGAACAACAAAAACCAAGTACTAAAATCTGCAAGGAAAAAATCACAAGTAACATACAAAGACAGACCTTTTAGGATTACACCTGACTTCTCATGGGAGATTGTAAAGGCCAGGGGCTCTGGACAGATATGTTATAGATTCTAAGAGACCACAGATGCAAGCCCAGACTATTATGCCTTAAAAAAAAGTTAAATATCACCATAGATGGGAAGAATAAGATATTCCATCATAAAACCAAATTTAAGCAATATTTATCTGCAAATCTACCCTACAGAAGGAGCTAGAAGGACAATTCCAGATTAGATACAAATTAAATGCACAGGGAATAAATAATCTCAGACCAGCAAAATTTCATACACAAACACAAACACACACATACACACATGCACTTATGCATGTACATCAATCATCATATCAGCACCACCAGCAAAACAACAAACAAACAAAAACCAGGAATCCACAATGATTGGTCATTGATATATCACAATATGGATAGTCTCAATTTCCACCTAAAAAGACCAGACTAATAGAATAGATGGGAAAATAGCATCCATTTTACTGCTGCATCCAAGAAATACATCTCAACATCCAGTATAGTAATAACCTCAGGATAAAGGGTTGAAAAAAAATCACCCAAGCAAATGTAGCCATCTAACAAAATAGAGTTTAAATACAAACTAATAAGAAAACATAGGGAAGGACACTAAATTCTCATCTAGGGAAAAACCCACCAAGATGACATTTCAATCTTAAACTCTATGCCCCAAACACAATGGTACCCATGTTTGTAAAAGAATCCAACGCTATAGCATAAATCACAGATTGATATTGATCTCAACACACTGAGAGTGGAATACTTCAATTTCCCACTCTCACCTAATAGACAGGTCATCTTGACAAAAACTAAATAGAAAATTTCTGGAGCTAACAGATGTTATAAATCAAATGGACCTAACATATCTACAGAGCCTTCTCACCTAAACATAATAGAGGATACCTTTTTCCTAGGACCCCATGGAACTTTCCCCAAAATTGACCACATATTCAAATATAAAGCAAGTCTTAACAGATACAAAAAATATGACACAATCCCCTGCATCTTCTCCAACCACCGCAGTTAAAGGTGGATTTCAACAACAACAGAAAGCCTAGTAACTCATGGAAAATGAACCACTCTCTACTTGATGACTTCTGGGTTAAGACAGAAATAAAGAAATAAATTAAAGACTTCCTAGAATCCAATGAATATTAATGCACAACATACCCAAACTTATGAGACAAAATGAAAGTGGTGCTAAGAAAAAAGTTCATAGCACTAAGTACCTACATATTGAAATTGAAGAGATCTCATACCAGGAACATAAGAGCACACCTGACAGCACTAGACCAAAAATAAGAAGTACACCTAAGGGGAATAGACAGCAGGATATGAGCAAACTGAGTGTTGAAAATAATGAAATGGAGCAAAAAGAACAATATAAAGAATCAGTGAAACAAAGAGTTTGTTCTTAGATTAAAAATAAAATTTCATATCCAAACTAATTAAAAAGCACAGAGAGAGTATCCAAATTAACAAAATAAGAAATAAAAAGACACTAAGAAAATCCAAAGACTCATAAGGTCATACTTTAAAAACCTGTAATTCACAATATTAGAAAATTTAAAAGAAATGGACATGTTCCTAAATAGATACCACTTAATAATGTTAAATAATCCAATAACCACTAAAAATATAGAAGCAATCATTAAAACTTTCCAAACCAGAAAGAGTCCAGAGCCACATTTTAGCCCAGAATTCTACCAGAATTTTAGAGAAGACTTAATGCCAAAATACTCCTCAAATTATTCCACAAAATTAAAACATATGGAACATGGTCCAATTCATTTTGAGTCCATAATCACTGTGGTACCAAACCACACAAATATTCAACAAAGAAAAATAATTTCTGACCAATTTCCCTTATGAGCATATATGCAAAAGTAATCAACAAAATACTCAGAAACAAAACCCAAGACTAACCATTGAGATGTAACAAGAATAAATTAATAAAAAAAGGAAAAAAATTAAAAAACAAAACAAAACCCAAGACTACAACAAAAATATCAATCACAGTGATTAAATAGGCTTCCTCCCTGAGATGCAGGGATGGTTCAACATGTGATAATCAGTCAATGCAATCTACTATCTAAACAAACTGAAAGAAAAAAAATGATAATCTCATTAGATGTTTAAAATGCCTTTGAGAAAAATTCAATACTTCTTTGTAAAAAGGGAATGCATGAATCTCCCTGGAAAGGGGAAATAGAATAGATATTGTAGGTGAACTGGCAGCTAGTAGACATGGGAACCTGAGGGATGATGTAGGGGAGGAAGGGATGTAGGCAGAAAGTATAGGCAAAGAAGACTGCCATTTGTGGGGCATTTGCGGGATAAATTGGAAGCCTAGAACAATGGCAACGTTTTGGAAGCTAAGAAGGTGACTCTAGAGAGGACTTCTAATGATGAAGGCTATGGAACCTGAACTGTCAATCTTCTGTAGCCAGGCAAGGCTTCCAGTGGTGATACTGGGACATCAACTATGCCACAAAACTCTCAACCTAAAATTTGTCCTGTCTGCAAGATGTGCTGGGGCAGCGGTGAGAGTGGCTAACTAATGGCTGGGTTAAGTTGAAACACAAGCCATAAGATGAAGCCTGTGCCCAGCACTGCCTGGATAGCCAGGAACTGGAAGCTGATAGCTCACAGACCTAGGGTAGAACCAAACATCATACACACACACACACACACACACACACACACACACACACACACACACACACAGGCATAAGCACATGCACAGACACACACACACAAAAACCAAAAACAGTCAATGAAATGCTCCCTAATGATATTTTTCTATACTTACAGATCTATGCCTAGCTTTGGACTGGGAAAATTAAAAGGTGCCCTTGAGCTAAGATATCACCTACCAAAGCCTCTGGTTTATGTGAAGGGAAATTCATCTGAACGGTGTGAACCTGAGTCTAGAGGCCACTGGAGAGGTTCACTGCCAAAAAAGCAACCATTTAGGGATGTATATAAGGTGGTTTCCAAGAAGACCTAAGTGAGTAAAGAAGACATGAGCCTTGGTCCTGAGCCGAATAAAAAGGAGGAATGAGTAGAACGCCAGCTATGCCTCTGCCTCCCTCCTGTGGCACAGGGTGACCAACTGCCTTCTCTCGGGCTCTCCCAACTACAAGGGAATATACTGTCAGCCTGGGACCCATACTAAACACTTCCTTCCTTTAGTTGCTGTTGTCAGTAACAAGAAAAATGACCACAGCACGCTAAGAAACTCCATTTACTACCTTCACTTCTCTTCAGGTCTGCTTTGGATTCATCATTAAAAATAATACTACTTTCCAGTGGTCATTTTCTTGTGGGTTTTCAATTCTTCAGAAATAACTTTCACAAGGGAAAGCAAAGAACGTTTGACTGAAAATGAGCTAACTGTTAGAGTGCTGTAGTGTTGTGTACTTATATTCCAAGGTCTCAGAACCCTGAGGCAGGAGGATCACAACTTTAGGTTCACAGTTGCACAATAAGACTGCTTCAGGACACAAGCACAAGCACAAAGCAAAAAACATACAACGTGTTGTATATTTACCTGCTTCTTTAGTGCTGCAACAGCAAAGCCTATTATAGTCTTTTCTCCCTAGAGAGGCGTTGCTTGTTGGAATATGTTTCATACTCTTGTGTTCAGATTTCTAGGAAATCCTCCTGTTCTGCTGTTATTAGATTGCCAGTGTTGTGTGTTATGCAGAAAGCTTTATGAGACAGAAATAGCTAGTTGAATGTTATTCCAACTGCCATATGTGTAAGCTCCAAATTGAAATTTGTTTATCAATTTGCATTATACTGGCTGTGATATTACAGAAAAGCCAGCATGATGTTTTAACAGACATTATGTCATTTCTCATATAAGAGGATTCAGAATTAGGTAAGCCAATGCTGTCACAATAACTCTACAATGACAGGGGATCTGAGACTGGTCCTTACCTGGTGGTCATGATTAGCTTATGGTACAATGTGGCTGTCAAAGCTCAGCCAATTTTTTCCCACCTTTTCCTACCCAGTTGTTCTGCTTTCTTTTCCATTCTTCTTTATCTTCATATAGACCCTTCACTGTATCTGAGTGAAGCTCTTGTGCTAAACTGACAAGAGCTTCGAGAGCATTCTGTGGTGCCCAGTCACATCATGAAAACAGGCCTATTCTAACGCACTTCACATTCAAGCATAAGCCGCTTTGGCATGTTTGACACATGTCTTCTCATAGAATCAACAACAAACTACCTCCATTCAAAGAGAAATTATTTTGGATAGTTTTATAAGATCCTTCTTATTTTCAAAAAGGGAACTTACAAGGAAAAAATAGTGCAGCAATGTATTGAGTCTTTACTTCCTTTGTAACATCACAGTTGTTTTTTATTAGTGTATTTTAAGGTTCTCTGATCCTATTTGGTGAGTCAGCGAAAGCTTTATTTATTATCATTTAGTTATAAGTACAATTTTATTTTATTAAATAAAAATACCAAAGCCATGAATCACTATTTTGTTTGAAAAACAGTGACAGACATGATGTTAGGTCTGATTTTGTCTTATGAACCATTGCAAATACCACCTAAATCTTTACCATTCTAATCTTGCTCCTAATTAAGTTTCTCAGCCATGAGATTATGTGCATTAAGTTTACTAATTAACTTCACAGCAAGAGAATCCATAATCTTAATGATATTTGCTGGTGTTCTATTTGTTCTATATATGCTGTTCTAGAATGACCTTATGTTCAATTTCTTCCATCAAGAATTCCACCTGGGTATTTGAATTTCCTTTTAAAAAGCCCAGCAGCACATCTCCCAGGAAGCCATTCAATCTGTCTTCTGGGGAGCAGCAAGCTGCTTTCACTGACATTAGCATCCATGCCCTCCTGTCAGCAGCTTAAGGTTTTCAGTTGGTGGCCTAACGCTCACTTACCAAAACTCACTACAGGTTTATCAAGAAAAATAATGCTTGTGCAGAAGGATGTAAGAGATGGGGCAGGTTTGCAGGTCACCATATCAGTGGGCTCCAAAAAAGTCAAGTTATAGGAAGCAGTGCCTGATGTTCCCAACCTTCAGTTGTTTGAATGTGAAAACTGCTTGCTGACACAATTTATCTTGCACCAACACAGTGGCTTACACATGACGGAGTGGGAAGAGTAGAAATCCTTAAAAGCCACAAGCCACAGGCCACAAGCATGATTTGCTGTGCCCAGAAAAGGATCCTGAAACCAAATGGGAACAAGTCAGTTTTGACAGCGATTGCTGATACCGAGTTATGCTGTATTAAATTAAATGGACAGGGGAATTCCACAGAGATGTAAGGGAGGGCATTATTCAAAATAACATATCATATTTTACATGTTCCTAAATTGATGACATGGGACAATGTTTACTTTATTCAAACAATTTCTTTCATATTTAAGGAGAGAGGAGGCAAAGTTGCCTTATTCATGATTTTAGTGGGCTTAATTCGTTTCTGTCCGCCTGAGTTGATATATGCCATGGGCTTGCTGTAAACTGCCTCTTTTATATGTTTCCTTTTGAGAAACATGGATTCTTAGAGATTTTCCATTTTGGTGGAATACATGTTTTTAAAGTATGTGTTACAATTTTCTAGATTTCCTCAGTGTCTGCAGTTGTGTCCCCCTTTTCATTACTGATTTTGTTCATTGGATATTCTCTCTTTGCCTTTTAGTTAATTTGGATAAGAGTTTATCTATCACATTGATTTTTATGAAAGAACCAACTCTTTGTTTCCCTGATTCTTTGCATTGTTTTCTATGTTTCCACCCATAAGCATGAGAGCTTTCTCCAGCTTCTGATATGTTTTCAGTTTTTCTTCAGAGACTTGAAGTTTTTAGTCATGCAGGTCTTTCACGTGCTTGGCTAGAGTTACACCAAGACACTTTATATTATTTGTGACTATTGTGAAGGGTGTTTTCCCCTAATTTCTTTTTCGGCTTTGTTTTGTTGCTTATTTGCTTGTTTATAGGAAGGCTATTGACTTTTTAAAGTTATTTTTGTACCCAGATACTTTGCTGAAGGTTTTTATCAGATGTAGGAGTTTTCTGGTAGAATTTTTGCAAGTAGCAACAGTTTGCCTTCTTCCTTTCCAATTTGTATCACCTTGATCTATTTTAGTTGTATTATTGCTGTAGCAAGGACTTCCAGTACTATAGTGAAGGGATACAAAGAGAGTGGGAAGCCTTGTTGTGTCCCTGATTTCAATATAGTGATCAAAATTTCTCTCTGTTTAGTTTGATGTGGACTATAGGCTTGCTGTATATTGCCTTTGTTGTGTTTATGTATATTATTTGTATACCTTGTCCCTCCAAGACTTTTAACATGAGATGGTATTGGATTTTGTCAAGAGGTTTTTTAACTTGTTCTGTGATGTTTAAAATATCTTTTCTGGAACTTTGACCTTGTTTGTTTTGTTGTTGTTGTTGTTATTATTATTATTATTATTATTATTATTATTATTATTATTATTCCAGACCTATTATTCATATATTTAATCTTTTCATAATATATGATATTTACTGTATGTTTTGTGCCTAGAGTCTTTAGATTTAACATGGTCTTTGATTAAGCTATCTTTTTCCTCTATGTTCAAGACCTGAATGTCTCTCTTCCATGTATTTTAATCTGTTGGCTGAGGTTTACATATTACTTTTTTGTTTGGTATTCTAAGTATTTCATTTCAGGTTTTCCCCCACAGTTTGTGGGGTTTTTGTTGTTGTTGTTGTTGTTGTTGTTGTTGTTGTTTTAGTGATTCTATTTTTTTATTATTAAATTCTATTTTCATGCCTTAAAATGTTTTCATTATTTCCAGCTTCTGTAGGAGGCATATTGCCTTTGCTGTTCACATTTGTGCTTTTGTGATGGGACTTAGGAACTGCAGGTTATGATGTTTAAAGTATTTATTGGTGTACATAGCTTGTCTTGTCTTGTTTTTTCTTGCCTTTCCTAGATGAATGTTTCAGTCTTTGACTGCTATTGGCCACTCTAGTTCATAGGCAAATGTGGTGGCTGTCTGATACCTGACAGAATTTCTTCTGGGCAGAAGGTGACACATAGGAATAGAAATAAGAGAGGGTCATAGAGAAACAGCTAGGCTCTCTAGGGTCTATACCAAGAAGTAGAGTGCCCAAGAAATGAAGGAAGGAAGGGAGGAAGCACCTCTGCTGGTAAAGGTGAAACATAGCTAATAGTAAATCTGGAGAGACTAGGATAAAAAAAAGCTAGGGATTTTTGTATATTGAACCACCCTTGCATGCTTGGGATGAAAATTATCTGGTCATGGTGAATGAAATTTTTATGTGTTCTTGGATTCAGTTTGCAAGAATTTTATTGAGTATGTTTGCATCAATGTTCATAAGAGAAATTGGTCTGAAATTCTCTTTCTTTATTGAGTCTTTCTGTGGTTTAGATATAAAGGTGACTGAGGCTTCATATAATGAGTTTGGTAATGTTCTTTCCATTTGTATTTTGGGGAATAGTTTGAAGAGATTGATATTGGCTCTTCTTTGATGGTTTGGTAGAATTTTGCGCTAAATCCATCTGGCCTGGGGCTTCTTTTGGTTGGGAAACTTTTGGTGACTGATTCTATTTCCTTAGGAGATATAGGGCTATTTAGGTTGTTCACCTGATCTTGATTCAATCTTGGCAATTGGTAGCTATCAAAAAAATTGTCCATTTCACTTAGATTTTCAAATTTTGTGGCATACAGACATTTGAAGTAGGACTTAATGATTCTTTGGATTTCCGCAGGGTCTGTTGTTTATGTTTCTCTTTTCATTTCTGACTTTGTTGATTTGAATACTCTCTGTGTTTTAATTAGTTTGGCTAAGGCTTTGTCTATCTTGTTCATTTGCTCAAAAAAAAACAGCTCTTGGTTTTGTTGATTCTTTTAATTGATCTCTTTGTTTCTATTTTATTGATTTCAGCCCTGAGTTTGATGATTTCCAGCCATCTATTCCTCTTTGCTGTGTATGCTTCTGTTTGTTCTAGAGCTTTCAGATGTGCTGTGAAGTTGCTAGTACTGGATCTCTCCAATTTCTTTATAAAGTCACTTAGTGCTATGAATTTCCCCCTCTGCACTGCTTTCATTGTATCCTATAAGCTTGGGTATGTTGTGCCTTCATTTTCATTGAATTCTAGGAAGTTTTTTATTTTTTTAAATTTTGTCTTTTACCCAGAGGTCATTGACTAGGGAGTTGTTTAGTTTTCATGAGTTTGTAGGGTTTCTCTTCTTTCTACTGAGTTCGAGCTTTAATCCATGGTCATCTGATAAAATGCAAGGAACTATTTTGATCTTCTTATATCTGTTGAGGTTTGCTTTGTGACCAAGTATATGATCAATTTTGGAGAAGGTGCTGTGAAGTGCTAAGAAGAAGGTGTATTCTTTTGTGTTTGTGTGAAATGTTCTGTAGATATCAGTTAGGATCATTTGATTCATAGCATCTACTAGTTTCATTATTTATGTCTTGATGATCTGTCTATTGGGTAGGGTGGGGTGTTGAAGTGTCTCCCACTATTAATGTGTGGAGTTCGATGCAATGTAATCCATCATATAAGCAAACTGGAAAAAAAAACAACACATTATCATCTCCTTAGATCCTGAAGAAGAACAAAATTCAATGCCCATTCATGTTAAAAGTCTTGAAGAGACAAGTGATATAAGCACGTACCTAAACATAATAAAGGCAATATACAGCAAGCCAAAAGCCAACATCAAACTAAAATGAGAGAAACAAATGAATTCCACTGAAATCAGGGAAGAGACAAGACTGTCTACTCTCTGTATCTCCTTAATATAGTATTAGAAGTCCATACTAGAGCAATAAAACTACTAAAGGAGATCAAGGGGATACAATTTGGAAAGGAGGAAGTGAAATTATCACTATTTGTGGATGATATGATAGTATACATAAATGACCCCAAAAATTCTACTAAGGAATTCCTACAATGGATAAATACCTTCAGCAAAGTGACAGCATACAAATTTAACTCAAAAAAATTCAGTAGCCATTCTGTATAGAAAGAACAAATGGTTTGAAAAATTATGGAAACCACACCATTCACCGTAGCCACAAAAGACATAAAGTATGTTGGTGTAACTCTAACCAAGCAAGTGAAAGACTTGTGTGAAAACAAAAACAAAAACAACAACAAAAAACCTTTGAGTCTCAGAAGAAAGAAATTGAAGAAGATATCAGAAGATGTAAAGAAATTGAAGAAGATATTTGAAGATGGAAAGATCTCACGGGCTCATGAATCAGGAGAATCAACAACAACAAAATGGGCACCTTACAAAAAGCAATCTACAGATTCAATGCAATTACCATAAAAACTCCTACATAATTCTTTACAGACCTTGAAAGATCAATTCTCAACTTCATATGGAAAAACAAAAGAATGCAGAATAGCTAAAACAATCCTATACAATAAAAGATCTTCTGGAGGAATCACCATCCTGTATCTCAAGCTGTACTATAGAGCAACAGTAATTAAAAACAGCATGGTACTGGCATAGAAATAGGCTGGTAATCAATTGAATTGAATCAAAGGTGAAGAAATAAAACCACACAGCTATGGACATTTGATTTTTGACAATGAAGCCAAATCCATACAATGGAAAAATACAAATAGATCCGTATTTATCATCTTGCACAAAGAATCCAAGTGAATTAAAGATCTCAACATAAAATCAGACACACTAAATCTGTTAGTATAAAAAATGGGGAAGAGTGTTGAATTCATTGCCACAGGAGGCAACTTCCTAAAAAGAACACCAATGGCTCAGGCTCTAAGGTCAACAATTAATAAATGGAACCTCATGAAACTGAAAAGCTTCTTTAAGGTAAAGGACACTGTCAGCAGAACAAAATGACAGTCTACAGACTGGGAGATCATCACTAAGCCTACATCCCACCAAGGGCTAGTATCCAAAATATATAAAGAACATAGGATATCAAACATCACCAAACCAAATAACCCAATTAAAAATGAGGTACAGAGCTAACAAGAGAATTTTCAACAAAAGAATGTTGAATGGCTATGGAACACTTAAAGAAATGCTCAACATTTTTAGTCATCAAGGAAATGCAAATCAAAATGAATCTGAGATTTCACCTTACACCTATCCCAATGGCTAAGATCAAAAACTCAAGTGACACTCCTCCATTGCTGGTGGGAGTGCCAAGTTGTACAACTTTGAAAACCAATCTGTTGCTTTCTCAGAAAATCGGGATAGTGCTACCTCAAGACCCAACTCTACCATTCTTGGCTATATACCAAAAGATTCTCCACCATACAACAAGGACATTTGTTCAACTATGTTCATAGCAGATTTATTCATAATAGCCAGAATTTGGAAACAATCTAGATGTCCCTCAACCAAAGAAAGGATAATGAAACTATGGTAAATTTATACAATGAAATACTATTCAGCTATCAAAAACAATGAAATCTTGAACTTTGCAGGTATATGGATGGAACTAGAAATAATTACCCTGAATGAGGTAACCCAGATCTAGATAGACATGGCTGGTACATACTCACTTATAAGTGGTTATTAGCCCAACATAGATATCCTCTGAGAGACTCCACTCAGTGGGGAATCTGGACAGATACTGAGACTCACAGATGGACTCTGGGCTTAGAGCTGAAAGTTGTATGGAAGAGTGGGGGGATGGAAGGATCAGGAGGTTTGTCAGGAGCTTTACAAGGAGACTATCCAGGCTGGCAAATCTGAACCCAAGGATGCCTTCACAAACTAATGCACCAACCAAGGACATTGCAAGCAGAGAGCCTAGAACCCTGGTTCTGGTGTAACTAGTGGACAGCTCCTTCTCATGTGGGGAAGGGGGAAGAGCAGAGGAATACCTCTGGCACAAACTCTGGTGCCTGCAATTAGATAACTACCACTTGGCAGAGAGGCCCTATGGGAACACAGAGAAGGGGGATACAGACTATCCAGATGGAACCTGATAGGCTGCGGTCCGATGGTGAGGAAAAGGATGTAGGGGAGTGGAATAGAGCAGTAAAGGAAGGGAGGATGGGAACAGGAAGATAAGAATGAGGGATTACAATCATGATGTAATGTGAATAAACTATAATAAAAATAAAAACTGTTGCTAGACAAATAAATAAGCTAGGGAAACTCTGGGTCCACACCAATATTACTGAAGAATAAATAAATAAATAAATAAATAAATAAGCAAGCTAGGAAGACTCTGGGTTCATACCAAGAATGAGATTGCTCTGATATTTTCAATGTGAATACTTACAACTGTAAACATTCACTGTAAAATTATGTTTGCTGTGCTTTAATTTCCATTTGATCTTAACATTTTTACAAGTTCCTCCAAGGTTCTTCAATGACCAAATAGGTATGGAAACATGCATCTTTTAATTCTAAGTTTTTGTAAATTTTTACTTTATTTCTAACTTTTTTGCTATTGACTTTTAGTTACATTCTACTGTGATCTGATAAGATATAAGACATTATTTCAAATTATTTGTGTTTTTATGACTTCCCTTATGCCTTGAAATCTCTTCTATTTTAGAGATGCATCTACAACCTATATATATATCAATATATATACACATATATATTCACATATAACATTACATATGTTGGGTAGAATATTATCTGAGTGAGTGTTAGTGTATTTAAAATTTGCTGTAGCTTGTTCTGATGGTTATTTGTTGATTTATAATTTGGCTGATCTAGTTGGAGATGTGAGTGGAGTATTAAAGCCATTCCCTTTTACTTTATTAGATGACTACCTGTTATTGTGTATCCATTGGTGCTTGCTTTATGGAACTGGGAGCAACAATATTTGATATATATTTTAAAATACTATATCCTGTGTACACATTTTTGCTTTATTAATGTGTAGTGAACTTCATTATCTCTTCTGCTAATTATAGTTTGAAGTATAACCATTATCAGAAAATATTCATTTTTTCTATTTTTATTTGTTTGCAGATTGGTTTCACATTCAGTGAATGTCTTTGCCATCAATTTATGTTTATTTAGACAAAAAGTAGTTGGATCTTCTTTTCCAATTCAGTCAGTCTGTGTCTTTTAATTTGAAAGTTAAGGTTACTTATATTTAAAGTTATTTAAATGTGAGAGAGGGAGGAATGGAAGGATACAAGTGATGGGATAACAATTGAGATGTAATATGAATAAATTTTTAAAATATATAATTTAAAAAATAAATAAAGTTATGTTTGAGAGAAGACTACTAGCATAGCATCAAAAGCCTAAAAGAGAAAATGGCATAAAAGTAACAAAATGTGTTATGAAGTTCAGAATAATTTAAAATAAATATAAAGATAGTAAGTTGTTAAAATAAAAGACAGAAAGGATCAAAGTTGGAGAAACATTAAACAAATAGGAGGAAGGTGAATAAAGAGTACTATGAAAGGAAAGAATAAAGAGTAAGATATTTGAAAAAGGAGAAAGGGCTGCCTAAAAATGAAAGAATATATAAAGAAAAGTAGAAAAAGGTAAAGAGGATAACAAAACCCATAAAATTTCATTTCTTTGTTTTGGGACAAGGTTTCAGTTTCTAGATCAGACTGTTCTTGAACTCATAAAGGTCTGCTTGTCTTTACCTCCCTTGTACCAAAGATTAAAGATGTGCACCACTGTGAATGTCAAAACCACAAAATCTTGGACTTAAGACTCAATGAACAATAGGGAATATATGTCTGGTATTGGAAGCATATTCAACTACCCAGGCTAGTGAAGCTATGGATATTGGAGGAGAACCCTCAACAACCACTTTATTAAATCAGCATAATCCCTAATTATAAACTATCCTTAGATCACAGATAAATGTAGTAGTCCTCATCTCTCCTTAAAGAAACTTCTCCTTGAATAAATGGAGACTATAACTACCTAGTCATCAACCTTATTACAGAATTGAGAAGAAATGAAAGTATTACCTGAGTAAGCAGGAAGTGCAGGTAAACATCTTCCAAAAAAAATAAAAATGACAGAGACAGTTTGTTGTCTAGACAGTCATCCATCTATAACATTGGAGCATCTTCTTTAGCCTTCTAGCTCAGTATATCTGACAGACATATTTGTGAAGCAGGAAGTACAAAAGACTTGCTTACTCTCTCTTGGAAGAGCTAGGCAGTCAACTTAGCCTTTGTCCAAGTCTTGTCCATTTTTGGACAGCATATTGTGTACAAAGAGAATAGAAGCATTTTGCCCAGTTGAGGCAAACTCCAAAATAGTGGTCCTATGATGCTCATCATCATCTTCCAAGTGGAAATGAGTGCTGTCAGGTGCTGACATACCTCAAGCCAAAAGGCCCTAAATTTAAAAAAAAAAATCCTTAAGCGTCGTATTCTGCAGGTCTCCAAGGTTTTTGAAGACTTCTATCTATTCATATTTATATAGTGCATACTCACATCTACATATCTGTCTTCTATCTATTTATCTATCTATCTATCATCATCTATGCATCTATCATAAATCTTAACAGGTAAACATTGTTTGTTTTTAGCCATTTACTATGTGTTCAACCTAGGATATACATTTCTGTGATAAACTAGACTAGTATCTGATATGGCCATAAATATGATTGACTAACCATTAACCTGTATTATTTAATTATCCTAAATAGTTTATAATAATAGCCTAAAATATGGAAGTACACCTTGCATTTATAAATAAATTGTATACCCCAGAAGAAACACGTGTGTGTGTGTGTGTGTGTGTGTGTGTGTGTGTGTGTGTGTGTGTATGTGTGTGCATGTAGGTATGTGGACACACATATGTGTTTGTGTGCATATGTGTATGTAAAATGACCTTACATTTGTATCAATATACAAACTCTGTACCAATGTATCAAAAATAACCTATTTTTGAGAATGACAATAGTTTTATAGTTAAAGATTGGATTTTAATAATCCACCCTTTTCTTTTATTATTTCTATATGATATTACCATGTTTCCCCCTCTTTGTTTTCAACCACTTTTCCCTTACTTATGAAATAAAGAAATATAGAGAAAAGAAAAAGAAATAAGAGAAATACCTGAGTCTTATTTCTAGTATGGCCTGGGGTCCTTGGTGCCTGTGTTGCCTCCAGGAAAACAGTCAAGGTTATGGGGCAGGCAATAGAGCACATGGTATGGGGTGCAATATACCACTATTGGTTGTACTTTCAGGGGAGTTGGCAGTAGGGCTTCTGGGAGGGGTGTGTGTGTGTGTGTGTGTGTGTGTGTGTGTGTGTGTGTGTGTGTGTGTGTGTGTTTAACTGGTATTCCTGGTGCTGTAAGGCATACAAGAGAGGAGGCAGAGTTCTGGGGTGGGAAATTGAGAGTAGGATATGGGGTGCAGTTTACAATAATTAAGTGTGCTTTCAGAGAAGTTGGCAGGTAATAGTTTGGGGCTCAGGGTGTTATCTGGTGTTGCTGGTGCTAGCTGTCAGGCCTCCAGGAAAGCAAACAGAGTTGTGGAGAAGAAAATAGAGTACAGGGTATGGAGTGATGTTTACCCTTGTTGGGTGTGATTTAAGGAGAGCTGGCAGTGAAGGGATTCATCGCAGGGCAGGTTTTAGCTGGTGTCCCAGGCGCTACCAGGCCTCCAAAAAGTTAGGCAGAGTTATGAGGTAGTAACTGAAACACCAGGTATGGGGTGCAATTTACAGCTGTTGGTGTGATTTCAGGTGAGGTGGTGGACAAGGGCTTGGGGTGGTTTTCTGTTTTCTGTTTTTGTTTTTTTAAGCTCTTATTGCAGGTGTTTTCAGTCTTTCAGGAAAGCAGGTAGAGTTGTGGGAGAGGAAACGGAACACAGGGTATGGAGTGCAGTTTACTGCAGATGGATGTCCTTTCAGAAGAGTTAGTGTGCAAGGTATATGAAAGATTATAAGGATGAGACATCAGAGCTGTTTCCTTTGGGCTTTTAAAAGTCAGAATCTGCTAGGTGGATATGGTAGTGGTGAGCAGTCAGATGAACTTGTGGACTCTGTGTTTCACATGTTGTATGTTGGTGCTAAGCCTACACTGGAAAAGTGTCAGAAGTCTACTTGAACTATCTTCACTTTACTAATCTCTCTATTTGTGTACCTGGAACTTGTTCTGACTATTATTAATTTTTCAGACAGATTCTCTACCTTTATCAGACTACCAAGTTTATATGCTCTGAAACAGCTGAGGTTCTAGCTAGAGCACATTTCCCACCTGTGTTAAAAATGGAAGAAGAAAACAAAATACTGATATATTTACATATGGACCGGTCTCCGTACTTTTAGGATCCATCAAACATTAAACAATGTGGTGGGTGGATGTGGATGTTTATAATCTTACTGGAATTGGAGAGTTCCTGTTCTCTACAGCAGTGAACTTCATTGTGAATGGATGAAGAAGTTCAGCTTTCCATTATCTTTAGGCTCAGTAAAGTAACAGACTCCAAACTTAGTATCAAGTAGTAAAGACAATAATTTCCTCCTCCTGTGCAGGTCGCTGCATGAACAGAACCTCTTGTCATCAGTCCTTTATGGCTTGACAGTGTCTGGTTCCTCTATTTATCACAGTTGCCTCCTAGAGGAATCTCTTTACCTTGGGCTGTGGCTAGTGGTTGTGATTCAGGTACCCTGACTCCTGATTCCTCTCAGGACCCTGGGATAGTTCAGTGGCTTTCATCTAAAGAGGGTGCCCAGCTCCATGCTTCCAAACCATGAGGTGTAACAAAAACAGAACTCGTCTCTGCTAATAATTCATCTCAACAGAAGAATGGCCATTTCACTAAAAGCTGCAGTTAGATGAGATTTTCAAGAATTGTAGACTTATCCTAGGAGTAGGATAATCAGGCCCATTCCAGAAGAAAAGCCTAGCTCATCTTTGAAATGAGAGGTCTGTTTTTCCTTGTACGTGGCAGCTGCACAGATGGAACTGTGTATAGCTTCCTTCTTTTCACTGAGTCACTACTCTGTTTTACAACTTTTCAACTGCCTTCTTACACTTTTGTGGATTTCTGATGGCCATCTTTTTTTTCTAGCAATAGAATAAAGCCTATTTTTTATTATCCATGGAGGCAGAGTGTAATCTGCAATCTGTGATGGTATAGCTCCCACAGGCTTATATATATTTGAGGACTTGGGTTAGGAGGTATGACCTTGTTGGAAGAGAGTATAACTTGGACGAGACTTCGAGTTCAGAAGACTCAAGCCATTTGCACTTTCTCTCTATCTCTTACTTGCAGATCAAGATGTGAGCTCTCAGATGCTTCTGACACTGTACCTCTAATGCTCTATCCATAAACCCAATTAAACACTGCCTTTATAAGCTGCCTACATCATGGTGTTTTATTACAGAAATATAAAAAATTAACTAATATACTAGCCTACTCAAATATATTCCGAAGTTTCAACTTTTGTGATAATTTAAGAGTATTTGTGTATTTACCACAATTCCTAATTGTGTAATTTCTTAAGTGAGTGAATTACACTATTGACAGGCAAGTTGGATTTTTTTCCCTGGAGGATTAAGAAACCCAGTTACATATAAGTAAATTCAGTGCTACTCCCAAATGCCTCATTGATACTTATGTATAAAGATTAAAGTCAATACCATCTTTCTAGCTCCCAATGCAGCCAGAATTTTTAAATGTTTCAAGAATGCTGCTTCTATAAAAGCCTCTAAATCAGTTCCTTGAGCAGCCTCCAGATCACCATGAATATCACATTTCAAAATTCACTTGATGGTTACCCATGTAGAGAGAAATCATCTATTAAAAGGGCAAAAGACAGTTTTAGACTTTTGTCAGATTATGTGTTTAACTAAAACTGAGACATGAAAGGCAGAATTAGTCAAATTCTAACATTCAGAAATATTTTTTAAAATCTAAGGTTACAAAAGATAGATTAAAGACACCTAGAAGAAACTGATATTTTGGTTTTCTGTACTCAAAATGTTAAAGTATATTCCATTCATATACCATACCCAAATACACACCAAACCCAAGCAAACTGGTGGGAAAATAAGCAACCATGTCTTGAGCAAAATAAACTGTTTTCCAAGCCATGCTCATATAACGAATTTAAAATAGATAATAGGAATAATAGAAAGCCACAAAACGGAAGCCTTAGTTTATTGACCTGATTGGCTCCTCAAGTGAAGTATGTAAATGGAGTATTTCACAGGAAAAATGAATTTTCACAGCAAGTGAGCCGTGACAAAATGGGAAAATGGGGGCTGAAGACATAGGTCCTTTACAAGCATTTACAGGGCCTTGGGTTTATTCCCAGAACTATAAATTCATGTATGTGTGTATGTGTATATGTGCATACACACAAGATATAAGGTTCTATCGTAGGTATCTTAAAATTGTCTTTCTCATAATGAACCAAAGTCCTAATAAATCAAACTACCTTAGAAAACGACTGCAAACACTGTGCCTAACAAAAAGAAAACCAGTGCACAGTGAAAAGTCAGATTTGATAAAGTATGAGCTGAATCTCAGTGGGTGGCCACCTCTCACACTGTCTGCTTCCCTTCTTTGCATATGTCTTAAACTTTTTGAGCTAAAGTTCTTTGTAGAATAAAGAAAATAATACTTGCCTTAGATGGCCACTGCAGTTATGGAACAAAACATATAAACATAAAATGATGTGTGTAAGCAGAGTGGGCAATCAGGTAATATCAGCCATCATTTGTTTAGGAGACATTAAGTTGAAATTAATGAATTATGTAGGACAAATCATTGTGAATTTCTTTAGACTACTTGCTTTATTTTTATGTATAAAACTGCTTGTATATAAAAATATATATGCAAATTCTTAGAGAATATGAAACATTGAAAATACCCAAGGATCACAATGGAAGAAAAGCCCTATGGATCTGGGGTCAGGGGTCCTGCTCAAACTATGGCACCAGCCAAGGACAATACGTGCAGTAAACTTCGAACCCCTGCCCAGATCTAGCCAATGGACAGAACATTCTCCACAGTTGAGTGGAGAGTGGGGACCTACTTACACACGAACTCTGGTGCCCCACATTTGACCATGTCCCCTGGATGGGGAGGCCTGGTAGCATTCAGAGGAAGGATAGCAGGCTACTAAGAAGAGACTTGATACCCTATGAGCATATACAAGGAGAAGAGGTCCCCCTCAGTCACAGTCATAAGGGAAGGGAATAAGGGGGAAATGGGAGGGAGGGAGGAATGGGAAGATACAAGGGTTGGGATAAGAATTGAGATGTAATATGAATAAATTAATATATTTTATTAATTATATGTATAATGTAATAATATGAATAAAAAATATATTTTTAAAAAAGAACAGCCCTATACCTCTCAAAATGTAAAATAGCAAAGAGAAGTGGATCATACATTTGCTCGGAATTAGATGCCTGAATAATGTCAGGTTGGCTCCTTTAGAAAGAAAAGTATGAGCTAAAGCTTTAGTATGTCTCTTGGTAATCTTACACATGCCAGAAGAAAAATGCTTATCTTTATGGCTGCATGTGTTATGTAGAAGGAAAATGATGCCAAGTCATGTAAGTTCCAGGGAAGCAACAATAACTTAATTGTAGCCCTGTTGGTCTTAATGTGACGCATGAAAAACAGCCTTGGAGACTTCCAAAGATGCCTGAGTACTCCTAGTGAGAGCAGTAGGGAGCAAGAGAATCTGGCAGCAGCAGTCTATCAAAAAGCTATTTACATGTTGAAGGACAGGACTTAATTAATAGAGTTACAGCTGTGAAGTCAATGTGCAGATTTGAGTTCCAAGCACAAGGGACCATTATGTCTATTTAACTTGTCACTTAGTCCAATGATTTTCCCTTTTATGCTAATGCATGGTAATAAACATACATCCCCAAGTATTGACTGAGTCTTGTTTGTGGCTGTTACTTCTACTACTAATGAACATAATAGCTACCATTTATTGTATACTTAAAATATACTGTGTCCTTTAATAAGCACATTTCATACATTGCACATTTATTTTTTTTCAGCAACCCAATTAGATTGATGCTGCCATTATCTTACATAAAAGAAAACCAGAGATTTAACAAAGTAGATAGTTTGTGGCATGTGGTGTGCTTTTCATGAAATAGTCAATTGTCACTTTTTACCTCCCCATTCAAAACCATTTCCATGTGAAGAGTGCCTCTATTCTTTTAAAGTATATTAAAAAGATTTAAGTATACAAGCAAGATTGAGACTTGAACTGACTTATTTCTATTCAATGCTTCTATCTCACTGCTGGATAGAGAAGTAGACTTGGACATTTAGCTTTGAAGGAATGGTAAGAGATAGTTCTATTATATGTGTTGTGTCATAATGTTCTTTTTAAAGAAAGAAAAATAATATTCTGTCACCTGTCATTGGACATCATATTTGACATCAGCACCTTCTTATCATCACGTGAAATATTTGAGCCAGCCTCCTCCAGTCTCATGTTTCCAATTTCTCTTACTATGTTGTTTTCTCTATAATATTCAAAACTTGTACTCATATATTAATATTTCTTTTTCTAATATTCACTATTTACGTATTATCACATGTTGCTGTGTCAGTTTTATACATTATATACCATTATACCTATTTATATGTGTTAAAACACTGAATTATATTAACTGATACCTATGATTGTGGCTGCAGTGCAGGTTATGTCTACTAGTTTATTGGTATGTCCTAAGTACCTGTAATTGGATGAAACATTCCACTTATTGTGGAAGAGCAGAAAAAAAAAATGAACTACTGAGGCATAAGGCCAACCAACTAATTTACGGTGGAACTTCATGTTAATAATAAAATCCTTTGAAATGAAAGTTATTTAGGGTTGTGACTGGTTCACTTAGAGCTCAAAAATCTATCTAGATATAAGAACAAGGTATTACTGTCCCCTATTACTTTTGAGTGCTAAGATGTGGTACATATATAACATATATATTAGTTATATTCTCTGATGGCTAGTCTTTAATTTGTCCATGGTAGTCTCTACCTTCTGCTTGATTTTGGTTTGAAGTCTACTTTATCAGGTATGACAATTGCTACCTGTGGTGATTTTAATAGATATGGCTCCCATAGACTCATCTGTTACCATGTCCCATAGGGAGTGGCACTATTAGGACCTATGGCTTTGTTGGAGGAAGTATGTCATTATGTGGGTAGGCTTTGAGGTTTTCTATGCTCAAGCTACATCCAGTGTGGCATGTAGTCTCCTTCTGTTGCCTTTGATCAAGATGTGTAACTCTCAGCTCCTTCTCCAGTACAATGTCTGCTTGCATGCTACACTGTGACGATAATTGACTAAATCTCTGGGAATTGAGGAGGGGCAAGACAGGGAGAGAGTGGGAGGGAAGGTTTGAGGGCTTGTAGAGAAAAGGAAAACTGAAAGCAGGGACATTACTGAGTTGAACTGGAGACATGCGACAGGATAGGCTACAGAGAGGATATGGGGCTGCCTCTAGCTGAGCCATCTAGCAGCATGGGACATGGACACTGAGGAGTTTATCTTCTAGCCAGGCATGGCCTATAGTTGTAGGAGGAGAATACCAGTCAACCTACAAAATCTTGAACCAAAATTTACTGTGCCTACAAGATGTGCATAGAGAAAGATAGAGTAGAGACTAAGGGATTGGCTAACCGATGCCTGGCCCAATCTGAGACCCTCTCCATGGGAGAAACCCAGCTGCTGACACTGTTAATGATACTCTGCTCTATTTACAGACAGGAGCCTAACTTAACCATTCTCTGAGTGGCACCGGTTCTTAAGAAATCTCATGAAAACTCCAGTGATATTTGATATGCAACAAATGACATTTGAATCAGTTAAGTAATAAAAATTCTATGCCCATTTCTTCTACAGTCTATAGAGAGGTTTTCTGTGTATTCTTCCTTTTAATTTCTTTATATACAAACCTTGCCTCTATCTATCACCTGTTACAAAGACAAGGTGTTGAGAACAAAAGAAGAGAAAGGAGAGTGCCCTAAACTCAGGAAGCCCTGGTTTTTAAAGCCCCAGTATGTAAGTTGCAGGAGGCTAACTAGGATACCTCCTGGGGCCTGCCTCTAGAATGGATTCAGGACAGCTTTGAAATGTTTCTCTGAAAGGAGCCAGCAGGAGGGAAGCACTCTCCTTATTCAGAGCTCAGAAAACTGGCTTTCTGGAAGGATGTGCCTCTAGACCTTGACCTGCGAGGACTACATAAATATAAATCCTATAAATACTAGAAGCATATATAATAATATAATATATAAAATAATAACAATAAATACATAAATATATTAAATCAAATAGTTAACAAAATTGGCCAACCTCTAGTGGCATTAGCCAAAGAAAAGAGAGAGAGGACCCAAACTAACAAAACGAGATTGTTAAAACAAATCCTAATTCAATCCAGAAGATTGTCTGGGCATACTTTGAAAATAATACTCCAATGAGTTTGAAAAATCTAGGTTGTTGCAGGATGTTTGATCCCATTGTGAACCTCGAAATTATGAACTATAAAACCCTGTTTCTTTTGTGGTGTGATTGAGCCACAACTCACAACTTTAATCCAAGAACTTTCTGTTAAAACAGGTCAGTATGGTATGGTTCAGCCATCCCTAGCATGCACCTTTAATACAAGAGTTTTCTGTACACAGGATTTTTAAAAGTTGACCTAGGTCAGGAGGCAGAGCAAGAAACCAGCAGAGAGATGCTAGAGTAGGAGGAACTTTGAGTTGAAGGGTATTTTTGTTAGTAATATATTCAGATAAATCCCGCTTGTTATCCCCTCACTTGTGTCTTCCCATTCCCACCCTCCCTCCTCTTTCAACCAATTCTCCTCCCCTAGACCTGTGACAGAAGGGACCTCCTCCCCTACCAGATGGTCTCATCCTGATAGCCTGCTTCCCCTTCCTCTGAGTGTCATCTGGTCTCCCCACCAAGGGGAAGTGGTCCAATAGGCAGCACCAGAGTTCATGTCAGAGTCAGTCCCTGCTCTCCCCACAACCATGGAGAATGAGCTGTCCATTGGCTAGATCTGAATAGGGAGAGTCAATGTTTACTGCATGCATTATCCTTGGTTTGTACAACAGTGTGTGCAGGCCCCCCTGGATCCAGATGCACCAGCCTTGATGGCCTTCTTACAGGGTTCCTGTACCCTCTGGGTTCTTCTGTTTCACCATTCTTCCATACCACTCTCACCTGGAATCCAACAGGGAGTCCCAACATCTGTCCCAATAGCCCGCTAAGTGAAGACACTCTGAGGGCATCCATGTTGGGATAATATCCACTTATAAATGAGTATGTAACATGTGTGTCTTTCTGGGTCTGGGTTATCTCATTAAGGATGATCATTTCTAGTTCCATCCGTTTGCCTGCAAATTTCAAGATTTCCTTGTTTTTAATAGCTGAGTAGTATTCCATAGTGTAATTGTACTACAGTTTCTTTATCCATTCTTTGACTGAGGGACATCTAGAATGTTCTCAGATTCTGGCTATTATAAATAAGGCTACAATGAACACAGTTGTGCAAATGTCCTTGTTGTGTGGTGGAACATCTTTTGGGCATATGCCAGGAGTGGAATAGCTGAGTCTTGTGGTACTCCTATTGCCAATTTTCTGAGAAAGCACCAGATTTATTTCCACAGTAGTTGTGCAATGTATACTCCCGCCAACAATGAAGGAGTGTTCACCTTTCTCCACATCCCCCCCACAGTGAGCCTTTTTGGACTTTTTCCTTTGAGACGTGGACTGGGGAGGAAGGTCAGCTGGGTGTTTTCCTCCATCTCTCTGAGCTAGCAGGTTTTCACCCTAGAACCTGGCCACTGAGCCTTTATTGGTAAAATCAAACATTAGGGGTTTACATTCTTTAAAACAACACTAAATGAAATGGATAAATTCTAAATGCATATGACATGCCAAAAAGTAAAAACAACCTACACAGACCTTTACAAGCAATCAGATAGAATCAGTAACTTAAAGTCTACTTACAAAAACAAGCTCAGGACCAAATAGATTCTACTGAACCTTAAAGGAAGATCTGATACTAACATTTGTTACACTGTTCCACCAAACAAAAAGGACACGAACACTGCTAAACTCAATCTACAAAGCTATTATAACATTACTACTCAAAATGGATAAAGACCGATGCATAAAGAGAAAAATAAAATTTAAGAAGCAATCAAGCTACAGATAATTTTGTTGATCAAAGAAAAAAATGCTCAATGAAAATAGTTTCAAACTGTGCATATTACAAAGATTGGAACCAAGTTGTTTTCATCACAGGAATGCAGTATTCAATGTATGTAAACCCATGCATATAATACACTCGTAGGATTAACAGAAGAAATCACACAAACATCTCTAATGCAGAATAGGCATTTGCTAAAGTTCAGCACAATAAAGGTTCTGAAGAAACTAAAATAGATGAAAGATATCTCAACATAATAAAGGCTATATATGACAAGCATAAAGCCAATTTTAGACTAAAGGGAGAAAATTGAGACTGTTGCTTCTAATATCTAGAAGGAGACTTAGCCACCCACTCTGTTCTTAATGTAGATAATCTCTAAGCTTTAGCAATAAGTAAAAATTATTAAAGGTGTAAAATGGAAAGAGAAACAATATGATTCTGTAGATGACAAAGCCTCCACTGGAAAACTTATGGCTGTGACAAAGGCTTTCCATAAATTTTAAGATACAAAATCAGTGTATAAAAATCAGAAGTTTTTATGTACATCAATAACAAGTCTTTGGAGAAATAAATATGAAATATGTCTTATAAATCTTGAAAACATATAGTAATAAACCTAGCCAAGCAGATTAAAGACTTCTCTTTAAGAAAACTTTAAGATACTGAAAAGCAAAACTGAAGAAGACATTGGATGATGAAAAGCTGTACGGTGCCTCTGGGTCGGCAGAATAAGAACTGTAAAGATGGCTATACTCACAAAACCAATGTATAGATTCAATGGAAATCTCATCAAAATTCTAATGGCATCCTCATCAAAACTAGAAAAATAATCCTAAAACTCTTTTGGGAACACAAAATACCACAGTAGCCAAAGTGATTCTTAGTTGAAAGGCCACAGCTGGAAGGTATCACACTTCCCAGACCTATACTATCCTTTAGAGCTATAAAGACAAAAAAACAGTATGATGCTGTCACTGATACAAACAAAAATGGGACATAAAGAGGAGCCAGAGATAAATCTGTACAGCTGTAGTCACCTACTTTTTGACTGAGGCATCACAAACTTACACTGGAAAAAGACAACCCTTTAAATAATTGGTTCTGGTAAGACTAGATACCCATCAACAGAAGAATGATACCAGATATGTATTTTTCAGCCTGAAAAATCAGTTCAAATTGGATCAAAGGCCTTAATTTAAAATTATGACTCTCAAACTGCTAAAAACACTTCAGAAGATAAGAATAGACAAAAATTATGAGCAGAACCCCAGTAGCAAAATAATTGACTGATGAGGTTACATGAAATTTAAAAGTTTACTTACAGCAAAAGAAACTATTGACAGAAGTGAACTATAGAATGGGCAGAAGGCCTTTTCTAGCTATACTTCAGGCAAAGAGTTAATATGTAGTATATATGAAGAACTGCAAAAAACTTCCAAACTGCCAATCAATAATTGAACGAATAAACCAAACAGGCATTTCTCAAAAGAAGATGTATAAATTCCCAATAAATATTTGGAAGTGTTGAAGATCTCAGACAAAGGCAAATTAAAACTACTTTGAAATTTTATCACTATCCTGATAAGAATGGTTAACACCAGAAAAACAAATAACAAATGCCTATGAGGATGCAGGGAAACTTCCTGATAGCTATCAATTGCCAAAATTGAATCAAGATCAAATAAACAAATTAAATAGTCCTATATCACCTAAGGAAATAGAAGCAGTCATGAAAAGTTTTCCAACCGAGGAGAAAAAAGAAAAACCCCAGGGATAGATAGATTCAGCATAGAATTCTACCAGACCCTCAAAGAAGAGCTAATACCAATTCTCTTCAAAGTATTCCACAAAATAGAAATGGAAGAAACATTCCCAAACTCATTCTATGAGGCCACAGTCACAATGATACTTAAAACACAGCAATAACCAACAAAGAAAGAATTTCAGATCAATTTCCTTTATGAACATTGATGCAAAAATACTCAGTAAAATACTTGCAAACCAAATCTAAGAACATATCAAAAATATCATTCACGATGACCAAGTAGACTTCATCCCAAGCATACAGGGATGGTTCAATATATAGAAATCCATCAATTTAACCCATTATATAAGCAAACTGGAAAAAAAAATAAACCACAAGATAATCTCCTTGGATGCTGAAAAAAACATTTGACAAAATCCAACACCCATTCATGTTAAAAGTCTTGAAAAAATTAGGGATACAAGGCATATTCCTAAACATAATAAATGCAATATGCAGAAATCCTATAGCCAACCACAAATTAAATACAGATAAACTTAGATAAATTCCAAGGCTGTCTACTCTCTATATCTCTTCAATATCATACTTAAAGTGCTAGATAGAGTAATAAGACAACTAAAGGAAATCAAAGGGATACAAATTGGAGAGGAAGAAATCAAAATATCACTATTTGCAGAGGAAATGAGAGTATGCATAAGTGACCCCAAGAATTCTACCAAGGAACAACTGATAAACACCTTCAAGAAAGTGGGTGGATACACAGTCAACTTTTCAAAAAAATCAGTAGCCCTCCTGTATACAAATGACAAATGGGCTGAGAAAGAATTTAGGGAAACAAGATCCTTCACAATAGCTACCAAAAAAAAAGTTTCTTGGTGTAACTCTGCCCAGACAAATGAAAGACCTTTATGAAAAAACTTCAAGTCTCTGAAGAAAGAAACTGAAGAAGATATGAAATGGAAAGATCTCTCGTGTGCTCATGGTCAGGAGGATCAACATAGTAAAAATGTCCATCTTACCAAAAAATGATCTACAAATTCAATGCAGTTCCCATCAAACAACCAACACAATTCTTTACAGAGCTTGAAAGAACAATTCTCAACTTCATTTGGACAAACAAAACAAAACAAAACAAAACAAAACAAATAGCTAAGACAATCCTATATAATAAAGGATCTCCATCTCTGATCTCAAGCTGCACTATAGAGCAACAATAATAAAAATGGCTTGGTACTGGTATAGAAATAGGCTGGTTGATCAATGGGATAGTGAAGAGGAGATAAATGTGCTTTTGTTTTGATCCCAAGTGTGGGATGTGGAAGGGCGCAGGATGTTTTTCCACTTAGAATTCGAACTAGTGGGGGAGCTTGGTGAAAAACATCCTTGAACAGACTGAGAAGATATAGATAAGCCCAAAAGAGGAGGTTGGGGGCTTTTGATTTGGACATGGTTTTTGGCTGTTCATCCCTGCACATCAAGAGGCTCCTAAAGAGAAATGCTCCAGGGAAGGCTTCAAGGATTTGGGCTCAGGCTGAGGCTCCTGGCTCAGGTTGCTCCAAGTTCCAGCAGCAACATTGGTGGAATTGCTAGTCTGCTGAAATCCTGCTGACTATACCAGGTGAATAGTTCCTAGGAGCTGATACCCAGGTTTCATTCTTGTTTTCCTTATTCTCCTTTTCCTCTTACTTAGGCTAGTTGGGTTATAAGGGAGGTACGCTCATTTAAGAAGTTCATAATAAAGTATAATTGTTAAGAAAATTGAGCCTACAGAATAGAATTGAAGACTCAGAAATAAACCCACACACCTTTGGACACTTGATTTTTGACAAAAATCAAAACTATACTATAGAAAAAAGATAGAATCTTCAACAAATAGTGCTGATCTTACTGGATATCTATGTACAGAAAAATGCAGATGATCCTTAGTTATCACCCTGTACAAATCTAAAGTCCAAAGGAGTAAACCAGACACACTAAATCTATTAGAAAAAAAACTGTGGAAAAGCCTTGATCTCATTGGCACAGGAGACAACTTCCAGACCAGAATGGCAATAGCTCAGGCTCTAAGATCAACAATTAATAAATGGGACCTCATGAAACTGAAGTCCTTCTGTAAGGCAAAGGACACTGTCAACAGAACAAAACAACAGCTTACAGACTGGGAAAATATCTTCCCCAACCCTCCATCTGACCTAAGGCTTATATGCAAAATATATAAAGAACTCAAGAAATTAAAGACCAAGAAACCAAATAATCCAATTTTAAAATAAGATACAGAACTAAACAGTATTCTCAACAGAGGAATATCTAATAGCCGAGAAACACTTAAAGAAATGTTCAACATATCTAGTTACCAAGGAAATGTATATAAAAAGAACTCTGAGAATCCACCTTATATCTGTCAGAGTGGCTAAGATAAAAAACACAAGTGGCAGCACATGCTGGCAAGGATGGGGAGAAAGGGGAATACTCCTCCATTGCTTTTTAAAATTGTCTGGCACTTTCTCAGAAAATTGGGATTAATTCTACCTAAAGACCAAGCTATACCACTTCTGGGCATATACCAGAAAGATGTTCCACCATACAACAAGGACATTTGCTCAACTATGTTCACAGGTGGTTTATTTGTAATAGCCAGAATCTGGAAACAACTTAGATGACCCTGAACTGAAGAATGGATAAAGACACTGTGGTACATTTACACAATGGAATACCACTCAGCTACTAAAACAATGAAATCTTGAAATTTGCCAGCAAATGGATGGGACTAGAAAAGATCATCCTGAGTGAGGTAACCCAGACTCAGAAAGACATGAATGGTATGTACTCACTTATTAAAAGATATTAGCTACATAATGCAGGATAAATACACTGTAATACACAAACCTAAAGAAGCTAAATAGCAAGGAAGGCCCTAGGGAGAATGCTTAATTATCATTCAGAAGGGCAAATAGAATAGACATATTAAGATGTTGAAGAGAAGGAAGAGGATGGGAGCCACTGTTTGTGGGTGGCATCTTGCTCTAAACTTGCCTTTAATTCTTAAAACTGCCAGGCCGATGTTGCTGGCTATTGTATCCACTGGTCACAGGGAGAAACTCAAGAGAAAAGGAATGGGGAGGCATCCAAAAACTGATAGCTTCTGGAGAAAAACTCTCAGCTCCTTTATCTGAGAGACCAGCAGTGAGGAGGTTGTTAACTCTTTGTGAGCCAGTGAGAAAGAGAAAGAAAAAAAAAACCCACACACTCTCACACACATTGGATGGATGCAGCAAAGCAGGCTCCAACTAGCAAGTTTCCACGAACTTCTCTGTGATGGTGTCATTGACCTCGCCAGCATCTCCTCCATGGGGACTACTGCATATCCAGGCTTCTCTTGGGGGAACCTCTTTGTCCAGCCAGCTGCTGCATTCATTTTCACTGGATTAGTTCCTACATATGTACAGACAAACAACTGGACATGCAGACATATGCACATTGATGCATTGGTTGGATGGAGCAAGGCAAGCTTCAAAAACTTCAAACACACATTTATACAGACAGACAGACAGACAGACAGACAGACAGACACATATTTGATGGATAATGGATAGTGGATGGAGCAAAAGCTCCAGCTCCAACAGCCAAACAACATCCTACATATATATGCATACACACATCTAGTTCGTGGATAGAGCAAAGCTCTAATGAGAAGGCTCTAACACACACAGCCCAGACAGACACATTCACACGTTTGCTGGATGAAGCAAGCTCTAAGGATCATGCTATAACAACGTTTATATTTTTCTTGGTGTTGTCTTTAAAAATGTTAATTTCTTTTATTGGAAAACAAATATACAACATGTAATGGATTTGAGGCCAATTGTACCACAAGCAGATTTTCTTTTAGTGGCTAAACAAAGTTTAAAAAACAAGTGACAACAAAAGAAAATGTTTCTGATACAATACCAGCAGTACAAAAACAAACAAACAAACAAAAAACAAGTGTGCGAGTACCTGGGTAAAACATCCAATTTGCAATAGTGCGACTTTAAGTACTATTGTTGACTGTCCACAGTCCATGTAGAGTCACAACTCCACACTTCAACAACCACATACTGACAGTTCCTAAAAACTATTTTTTAAAAAAGCGATAACCCAGATGTTTCCTCATTTGACCAACTCCATCTAAGTGTAGATATGCAGACAGGCTTAGATGTATTCAGAGTAAGCCACGTGCACCATGTTACTTAATTAATTCCCAAAAATAAGGTTTGACAGTGAGAGTAAGGGAAGAAAACATGGAGGAATGAAGCCCTAATTACTATACATGTATATTTTTTTGACTCTGGGGAAAACCTTTCACACATAAGTTACAAACAAAGAAAAGGCAAATAAACAATTTTGTACAAGAAATTTAGTGCACTCTGTACAATGTCTTCACTTTGATGTCATCATTTGTGCAAACACTTCATAGTTTACCTGACCATTGTTATCAATATCTGCTTTCCTGATCATCAACCTGTCCATCAACCTAGCCATCATCAACCCTATCAAACACGTGGAATGCTTCGCTAATGTCTTCTTCACTGTCTTTCATGTTTCTTGCCATCATTGTAAGAAATTCAGAGAAGTCAATTGTGCCATTACCATCTGTATCTACTTCATTAATCATGTCTTATAGCTCTGCTTCTGTGGGGTTCTGCCCAAGAGACCTCATCAGAGTCCCCAGTTCCTTTGTTGTTATAGTCTCATGACCATCCTTGCCAAATAGTGAAAAGGCTTCTCTGAATTCTGCAATCTGCTCTCCAGTCAGCTGGTCAGCCATGCTGCAAAGGCTACTGGTTTCTGGAAATGCAACCAGACAATATGACTCACTTGCTCCACTCGGATTTTTTTTTTTTTTTTTTTTTTTTGGTGCTTTTCATATTCTCTAAACCGAAGTATTTTACATCAGAAGAAAAATTACCTCATGAGAGCAATAGATTAAGAGTTACACAGAAGGAGTTACAGAAGTTAATTATTTTCTGTTCATGGCTTATCTATCGTGGTGCATACCAACACTTGATGATCACTTCATACTAGAGCAAATGTTTACCTGGATCATACATCTGTCTCAAACCTTTTTTTTCTTCCTTCCTTCCTTCCTTCCTACCTACCTTCTTTCATTTCTTTCTTTATTCCTTTATTTATTTTATCTTCTTATAATTTATTCATATTACATTCTGATTGTAATCACCTCACTCTTATCTTCCTGATCCCACCCTCCCTCTGGGGGGAACCATGCTAAATTCAGCCATGTTAAAAATCCTGTGCTTAGGCTGCATGCTGTGCTCTTTGAGTTGTTGACTTTTGCTGAAGGAGTTCTTGTGTTTAGGCTATTTTTGGATTGTTTACCTTTGAAAGAAATAAGGAAATTCTTACAGGGAACTACACAGAGGATTAAGGAAGTTGTTACAGGGAACTACTCAGAGGATTGTATTCTTGCCTTGGGGCTTGGGAAAGTGAGACTGTAATAGAGATTGTGGTGCCCTTGCTATATAAACCATACTCACTTGAAGTAAAGTAAGCCTTGATCAGGATTTCTTGTCTTGGCTTCATGTTTCTCGAGTCTCTTTCCCCCTCTTTCAATCCCCACTCCCTCTTCCAGGAGCCATGTTCGACTTGTCCCAGGGGCCTGGGACATCCCTCCTTCTTCCGCCCTATTCCCCTCACCTAGACCTCACATAGACAGGGGTCCTTCCTCCCCCACCATCTGACCACAGCCTATCAGGTATCATGTGGATAACCTGTATCCCCTTCCTCCATATTCCCAAAGGGCCTCTCCACCAAGGGGCAATGATCAAGTTGGGGGCACCAGAGTTTGTGTCAGAAGCAGTCCCCTGCTATCCCCCTACTTCCCCACGTGGAGAATGAGCTGTTTATTGGCTACATCTGAATAGGAGGTCTAGGTTCTCTGCTTGCAATGTCCTTGTTTAGTGCATCAGTTCAGATCTGCCTGCCTTGATAGTCCCCTTGTGGGCTTCCTGACACCTCTCCCCTTTCCATCCTCCAACTCTTCATTACAACTTGCAGCACTTCACCCAGAGTCTGGCTGTGAGTCTAGTAGCTGTCCAGATTCCCTTGCTCAGTAGAGTCTCTCAGAGGACATCTATGTTGAACTAATATCCACTTATAAGTGAGTATATACTATGCATGTCTTTCTGGGTCTAGATTACCTCATTCAATATGATCACTTCTAGTTCCATCCATTTACCTGCAAAGTTCAAGATTTCATTGTTTTTAATAGCGGAATAATATTCCATTGTGTAAATACACCACAGTTTCTTTATTCATTCTTTGGTTGAGGGGCATTTAAGTTGTTTCCAGATTCTGGCTATTACAAATAAAGTAGCTATGAATATAGTTGAGCAAATGTCCTTGCTGTATGGTAGAGCATCTTTCTTCTGTAAGGCAAAGGATACTGTCAACAAAACAAAGTGACAGCCTACAGATTGGGAAAAGATGTTCACCAATCCTCCATTTGACTGAGGGCTAATATCCAAAATATATAAAGAACACAAGAAATTAAACACCACCAAATCAAATAACCCAATTAAAAAATTACGTATAGAGCTGAATAGAGTTCTCAGAGGAATAGCGAATGGCTGAGAAACACTTAAAGAAATGCTCAGTGTCTTTATTCATCAGGGAAATGCAAATCAAAATCACTCTGAGATTCTACCTTACACTATCAGAATGGCTAAGATAAAAACTCAAGTGACAACATATGCTGGTGAGGATATGGAAAAAGGGGAACACTCCTCTATTGCTGTTGAGATTGAAAATGTATAACCACTTTGGAAATCAATCTGGCACTTTCTCAGAAATGTGGGACAAATGCCTATTCTTCTTTCTTGTGCAAATAATGTATTTGACAGAAGAAGGTTCACAGAGTCCTATTAGCTTTTGTTATTCTGCAGAGGTGGGAGTGGGGGGTCTTAAAGTTACTTAGATCAGATTAGGAATTCCATAAAATCATTATGAGGAGTTATAAAATCATCAGTTGGTCTAAACAGCATTATTACATGGAGGTACATCTTTTATTGATTCTGTAGGAAATCTGCAGAATCAATAATTATCAAAGTCAATAATTACACAGAAAACAATAGGCATTGAGTGTTCCCTCCTCCAGTCAATCACCATGCCAGATATATGAGACAGGGATTGAAAGGCATATCAGCAGCAAGAAGCAATCCCGGGACAAAACCCTTGTGGTCCATGCCTTCCCAGGTGCATCCATTATAGACTATGCAAAATAGTAGACTTCCTCCAGGAAGCTTACTTGCTTGCCACAGGCCCTTTCCGCATGCATGGCTTTTGCCACTGGAGGTATCACCATTCTTGATTTCAAGCTGTATTACAGAGCAATATTAATAAAAACTGCATGGTATTGGCATAAATATAGACAGGTTGATCAATAGAATCAAATCAAAGACCCAGAAGCAAATCCACGTACCTATAGATACTTTATATTTGCTAAATAAACCAAAATTATACAATGCAAAAAGAAAGCATCAACAAATGGTGCTGAGGAGTTTGGGGGTACAGGAGCAGGGTACTTGTTGGGGGAAGGGGTGGGCATAGGAGTAGAAGGGATATGGCTGGAAGAGAGCAGAAAAGAGAGATTACTCAGAGAGTAAACTGGAATTTTTGTCTGGGGCATTCTCTGGGACAAGCTAGAAACCTAGAGTGATGGAAATTCCCAGGAATCTATGAGCTAAGATTCCTAGCAAGGAGGGATATGGAGCCTAAACTGGCTGCCTCCTATAACCAGAGAAGACTTCCAGTGGGGGGACTGGGACACCAACCCAGTGGCAAATATCTTCAAACTATAATTTGTCCTGCCTACAAGATGTGCAGGGGTAAAATAAAGATGTAGGATAAATTAAGGGAATGGCCTACTCATGATTGTCCAGCTGGAGACCAATGCCATGAGAGTGAGCCCATCCCTGACACTGTTAATGATATTCTTCCATACTATGCAGAAGTCAGCATAACTGTTATCAGAGAAGCTTCACCAAGCAACTGATGGAAATGGATGCAGAGAGCCACAGATAAGCATAAGGGAAAGCTTGGGGATTCCTGTGGAAGAAGGGAAGGAAGGATTGTAGGAGCCAAAGGGGTAAAGGACATCACAAGAAAACCTACAGAATCAACTAACCTGGGCATATAGATGCTAACAGAGATTGAACTACCAACCAGAGAGCATGCATGGGACTGAGCTAGGCCCACTGTACATAAATAACTTTTGTGCAGCTGGGTCTTCATGTGGGGCTCCTAAAGAAGGTGCATGGGCTGTCTCTGACTACACTGCTTGCCTTTGGATCCTTTCCCCTAATTAGGCTCCCCTTTTCCAGCCTCAATAGGAGAAGATGAGCCTACTCTTACTGTAACTTGATAGGCCAAGGCTAGTTGATATCCAAGGGAGGCCTCCACTTTTCTGAAGAGAAATGGAGGAGGGGGGTTAGGGGGTAGGTCGGGGGGAAGGACTAGGAGAAGAGAGAGTGGTGACAATGGTCAGGATTAATTCTCCTTATGTATTCTGAAGATAAACAAGTGAGAAGTGGATGGGGGTTTGGGGGTAACAAATTTGAGAAGGTGGGGACTGCAGTAAGGATATTAAAAGTATATATATATATATATATACACACACACACATACACACACACACACACACACACACACACACAAACACACACACACACACATAGTCAATAAAAGTATTTTTTTAATCAGTCAGAAATTGTGGATTGGGACCAGGATTTTCAAAGCACCACCTCAATCCAGGTCCACTGGAATGAAATAGCCTGAGTTCTCTAACTCTTCAAGTACTGTTAGATTCTTTGCTGGTCTGTTTTCCCACACTGGATCCTTTGTAGGAGGAAGAAACCTTTGGTTTCCTTTGTGTAGCATTTTATGGTCTAGCTTCTAAGAGTAGTGAGCAGGTATACTAAGTGAGTGATGCCAAGTGGCTCTTCCTGTTTTAACTTTGCAGAGTATTTCTCGTCAATGTTTTCTTGTTGACTCTTCTGGCAAAGGATTGAATCTTACCATCAGAAGGGAGACATCATGGGTGCTCAAGAAATGAGCTAAGTATTGATTAAATAAATAAGTGGAATGATGAACATGTGGTTTCACAATGATCCATTCGTATACTAAACATAACTTTTTTTGGTGATAAATAATAATTTTGATATACAAGATGCCCAAGTTATCTGCAAAAACTGCATTAGCATATTTGAGATTCCTAAATAATTTTACAAGAAATAAATGTGAATTCAAAACTATTAATTCTTTAAATATATAGTTTTTTATCTACAAGAATATAGTAGGAGATCCAAGATGGCGGCGAGCAGTGTGGACCGTGTTTGAAAGCTCCAGCGAACAATTCAGGGAATTGCACAGATTTCTGAGCCAGGAACACCAAGGTCCCCATACCACGGCAGCAGAAGTGCTCCACGGTTCGGAGGGACCAGGGTGCGGAGGACCTGCCTGCCCCTGCACACGGGAGGAGCGAGGACTTTCTTGGATCAGAGCGGTGGTGGTGAGGACAGCAGTGCCATCAGCGGCTCCGGCAGCGCCAGCGGCTCCAGCGGCGCCAGCGGCGGTGGCTGAGGTTTGCAGCTCAGAGCCTTCCAGTGGAGGCGATTAGTGTGGTGGACGGTGGGAGTTGCTGTGGGAGAGGGGACTCTGGACAGGATTTGGGTCGCGTGGTGCCTTGAGACCCAGGCTGGACTCAGCAGACGGTTCGGCCCGGAGTCCTGAGTTTGCTCAGTGAGCTGTGCTGTGGAGAGTCTGGCTCGGCTCGGCGGGCAATTCTGCCAGAGGCGCAGCTCCCCTGCTGTGACGCAGGCTAGGTGGAGTGCGGGCTTCTACCCTGGGCGCCAGCTCAGCGCAGACGCAGTTTTCCTGCTGTGACTCGAGCAGGGCGGAGCGCTCAGTTATACTCCGGGTGCTCGCCCAGCGCAGACGCAGTTTTCCTGCTGTGACTCGAGCAGGGTGGAGCGCTCAGTTATACTCCGGGTGCTTGCCCAGCGCAGACGCAGTTTTCCTGCTGTGACTCGAGCGGGGCGGAGCGCTCAGTTATACTCCGGGTGCTCGCCCAGCGCAGACGCAGTTTTCCTGCTGTGACTCGAGCGGGGCGGAGCGCTCAGTTATACTCCGGGTGCTCGCCCAGCGCAGACGCAGTTTTCCTGCTGTGACTCGAGTGGGGCGGAGCGCTCAGTTATACTCCGGGTGCTTGCCCAGCGAGACGCAGTTTTCCTGCTGTGACGCAAGCAGCGCAGAGCGCTCAGTTATACTCTGGGTGCTTGCCCAGAGCAGCCTTGGTTTGCCTGCTGTGACGAAAGTTGGGCGGAGCGCTCGCTTCTACCCTGGGTGCTTCCTCAGTGCGGTCTCAGTTTCCCTGCTGTGACGCAAGCCTGGCGAAGCGCTCACTTCTACCCTAGGTGCTTGCTCAGCACTGCCGTAATTTTCCTGCTGTGACGCGGGCTAGGCGGAGCGCTCAGTTATACCCTGGGTGCTTGCTCAGTGCAGCCTTGGTTTTCCTGCGGTAACACAAGCTGGGCAGAGTGCTCACTTCCACCAGGTGCTTGCTCAGTGCAGTCGCAGCTCTCCTGCTGTGGCAGACGGTTCAGGCCCTGAGAAACTAGCTGAGCTCGACGCGTGGCTCGGGCCCAGTATCCCTGGCTGGACTTGGCAGGGGACCCAAAAGGTTGTGGATACCTTGGCCTGACCCAACGATCATTCAGAGACCCAGGACGATTGCAGGACCCACAGCAAAGGGGAGCTGAGGATCACTGGTGGTGAGAGCCCAAAACTACAGGGATAACCTCCTGCCATCCACACCAGTGAAGTATCAGGGCTTCCAGCCTATGGAAATCGTGAGAAAACAAGTGAATCTATCATCAGACTCCCTCCACTCAACTCTGGAAGTTACCCAACAAAAACAGAGACGGCAAGATGCCTAAGGGACAGCGTAAAAGCATTCGCAAAAACCCCCAAAACAACATGATGTCTCCAGTTCCCAGCTATCCCAAAGAAAACAACCTGGAGAACTCACATACAACGGAAGCACAAGAAAATGACCTCAGATCCTTGGTGATGAGGATGTTAACGGAGGAAACAAATAAAATTCGAAATCAGATGCAGGAAGAAGCAGCGAAGCAGGTGCGAGACATAAAAGAAGCACATAGAGTGGAAATGGAAAATTTTCAGGAAAATATAAACAACCAGATGAAAGAAATTAAAAAATCTGTTCAAGATATGAAAATGAAAATGGATTCAATGATAAACACACAGACAGAAGAAAAACGAGAACGTGA
The DNA here is from genome assembly GCF_964271855.1 of Acomys minous. Taxonomy (NCBI): domain Eukaryota; kingdom Metazoa; phylum Chordata; class Mammalia; order Rodentia; family Muridae; genus Acomys; species Acomys minous. The sequence continues at coordinate 129,317,807 of NC_140483.1, forward strand.
GGCCTCAGAGAAGATGGCGAATGACACAGTGCTGAGCTTTTCTAACAGAATCCAAGAGATGGAAGAACGAATCTCAAGTCTAGAAGATACAATCAGATCTTGAAGCAACCATTAAAGAAAATGCCAAATCTGGAAAATTCCTGACACAAAACATCCAAGAAATTAAGGACACCATGAAAAGAAGAAATCTGAGGATAATAGGCATTGAAGAAAGAGAAGATATCAGACTCCAAGGCCCAGAAACTCTTCTCAGCAAAATCAAAGAAGAAAATTTCCCCAATCTAAAGAAAGAGATGCCTATAAACATACAAGAGGCATACAGAACACCAAATAGAATTGACCAGAAAAGAAAAACTGCCCGTCACATAATAATCAAAACACAAAACATACAGAACAAAGAAAAATATTAAAAGCTGCAAGGGAAAAGGGCCAAATAACATTTAATGGCAAACCTATCAGAATTACACCCGACTTCTCAACAGAGACCATCAAAGCCAGAAGGGCCTGGACAGAGATCCTGCAAACCCTAAGAGACCACAGATGCCAGGCCAGACTACTTTACCCAGCAAAACTATCAATAAACATTGATGGAGAAAACAAAATATTCCATGACAAAACTAAATTCAAACAGTAACTATCCACAAATCCAGCTTTGCAGAAGGTACTAGAAGGAAAACTCCATCCCAAAGGGTCAAGCTACAATCAAAACTACTCAGGAAATAGATAACTATACCATGGCAAAAACACAACTACACAAACGCTCAACTGGAACCAACATCAAAATTAAGACTCTTAATAGTAACTGGTCGTTAATATCTCTCAACATCAATGGTCTCAATTCTCCAATAAAAAGACACAGACTAACTGAATGGGTGCATAAACAGGATCCAACATTCTTCTGCATTCAAGAAACACATCTCACCCATAATGATAGGCATTACCTCAGGATAAAAGGTTGGAAAAAATATTCCAAGCAAATGGACACAAAAAGCAAGCAGGCGTAGCCATTTTAATATCAAACAAAATAGATTTTCAACCAAGATTAATCAAAAGGGATGAGGATGGACACTTCTTACTCATCAAAGGTAAACTCAACCAAGATGACATCACAATTCTGAACATCTATGCTCCCAATACAAGGGCACCCACATTTGTAAAAGATCTGCTAAAAAGGCTTAAACCACACATCGATCCCCACACAATAATAGTGGGAGACTTCAACACCCCACTCTCACTGAAGGACAAGTCATCAAAACAGAAACTAAGCTGAGAAATAACATCATTAACCAATGCCATGGGTCAAATGGATCTAACAGATATCTATAGAACCTTTCACCCAAACAAGAAAGAATATACCTTCTTCTCTGCACCCCATGGAACCTTCTCCAAAATTGATCACATTGTAGTTCACAAAGAAAGCCTCAACAGATACAAGAGGATTGAAATAATACCTTGTATCCTATCAGATCATCATGGGCTTAGGCTGCAATTCAACAACAACAGAAATAACAAAAAGCCTACACGTATGTGGAAACTAAACAACTCTCTGCTAAATGACACCTGGGTCAGGGAAGAAATAAAGAAAGAAATCAAGGAGTTTCTGAAATTCAATGAAAATGAAGGAACAACATACCCAAATTTGTGGGATACATTGAAAGCAGTGCTAAGAGGAAAATTCATAGCACTAAGTGCCTTTAAAAAGAAATTGGAAGCATCGCACATATACACCTTAACGACACAACTGGAAGCCCTAGAAAAAAAAGAAGCAGAAACATCCAAAAGGAGTAGACGTCTGGAAATAATCAAACTCAGGGGATAAATTAACAAATTAGAAACTAAGAAAACAGTCCAAAGAATCAACAAAACCAAGAGCTGGTTCTTTGAGAAAGTCAACAAGATAGACAGACCATTAGCCAAACTAACTAAAAAGCAGAGAGACAGTATTGAAATTAACAAAATCAGAAAGGAAAAGGGAGACATAACAACAGACACTGAAGAAATACAAAGAATCATAAGATCCTACTTTGAAGGCATATATGCCACAAAATTTGAAAATCTAAGGGAAATGGATGATTTTCTTGATCAATTTCACTTGCCAAAGTTGAGTGAAGAGCAGATAAACAAGCTAAATAGTCCCATTTCCCCTACAGAAATTGAAGTAATCATTGATAGTCTCCCAACCAAAAAAAGCCCAGGGCCAGATGGCTTCAGTGCAGAATTCTACCAGACCTTCAAGGGCGAGCTAATACCGATACTCTTCAAGCTACTCCAAAAGATAGAAAGGGATGAAACATTACCAAACTCATTCTATGAGGCCATAGTCTCATTGATACCTAAACCTAACAAAGACCCAACAAAGAAAGAGAATTTCAGACCAATTTCTCTGATGAACATCGATGCAAAAATACTAAATAAAATACTTGCAAAACGAATACAAGAGCACATCAGAGATATCATTCATCATGACCAAGTAGGCTTCATTCCAGGCATGCAGGGATGGTTTAATATACGGAAATCCATCAATGTAATCCACCACATAAACAAAATGAAAATAAAAAACCACATGATCATCTCTTTGGATGCAGAGAAAGCATTTGATAAAATCCAACACCCATTCATGTTTAAAGTTTTAGAGAGATCGGGAATACAAGGCACTTTCCTCAACATAATAAAGGCTATATATAGGAAGCCAATAGCCAAAATCAAAGTAAATGGTGAGATACTTAAGGAAATTCCTCTAAAATCAGGAACAAGGCAAGGCTGCCCACTCTCTCCATATCTCTTCAATATAGTACTTGAATTTCTAGCCAGAGCAATAAGACAACATAAGGAGATCAAGGGTATTCAAATGGGAAAGGAGGAAGTCAAATTATCCCTATTTGCAGATGATATGATAGTCTACATAAGCGACCCTCAAAATTCCACCAGAGAACTCCTACAGCTGATAAACACCTTCAGCAAATTGACTGGATACAAAATTAACTCAAAAAAGTCTGTAGCCTTCCTATACACAAATGATAAGCTTGCAGAGGAAGAAATTAGGAAAACTACACCCTTCACACTAGCCACAAGCAATATAAAGTACTTAGGAGTTACTCTTACTAAGCAAGTGAAGGACCTGTTTGAAAAAAATTTCAAAACCCTAAAGAAAGAGATTGAAGATGACATGAGAAGATGGAAGGATCTACCTTGCTCATGGATAGGGAGAATTAACATAATAAAAATGGCCATCCTACCAAAAGCAATCTACAGATTCAATGCAATCCCTATCAAAATACCTACACAATTTTTTAAAGACATTGAAAGTTCAATTCTGAACTTCATATGGAAAAACAAAAAACCCAGAATAGCTAAAACAATCTTGTACAATAAAAGGTGCTCTGGAGGAGTCTCCATACCTGATCTCAAACTGTACTATAAAGCAATAGTAATTAAAACAGCATGGTACTGGCACAGCAACAGGCCGGTTGATCAGTGGAATCGAATCGAAGACCCAGATATGAATCCACACACATATGGGCATTTGATTTTTAACAAAGAAGCCAAATCCATTCGATGGAAAAGCGAAAGCATCTTCAACAAATGGTGCTGGTCTAACTGGATGTCTATGTGTAAAAAATTGCAACTGGACCCATATTTGTCACCTTGTACAAAACTCAAATCCAAGTGGATTAAAGACCTCAACATAAAACCAGAGACACTAAATCACTTAGAAGAAAAAGTGGGGAAGAGCCTGGAACATATTGGCACAGGAGACAACTTCCTGAACAGAACACCAACAATCCAGGCATTAATGTCAACAATTAATAAATGGGACCTCATGAGGCTGAGAAGCTTCTGTAAGGCAGGTGACACGGTAAAGAGAACAAAGCGACAGCCTACAGACTGGGAAAAGATCTTCACCAACCCCACATCTGACAAAGGTCTAATATCCAAAATATATAAAGAACTCAAGAAATTAAATACCACCAAACCAAATAACCCAATCGAGAAATGGGGCATGGAACTAAACAGAGAATTCTCAACAGAGGAATATCAAATGGCTGAGAAACACTTAAAGAAATGCTCAACCTCCTTAATCATCAGGGAAATGCAAATCAAAACAACGCTGAGATTCCATCTTACACCCATCAGGATGGCTAAGATCAAAAATTCAAGCGACACCGCATGCTGGCGAGGATGTGGGGAGAGAAGAACACTCCTTCATTGCTGGTGGGAATGCAAACTAGTACAACAACTTTGGAAATCTATCTGGTGCTATCTCAGAAAAATGGGAATAGGGCTTCCTCAAGACCCAGCTATTCCACTCCTTGGAATATACCCAGAAGATGCTCCAGCACACAGCAAGAATATTAGCTCAACCATGTTCATAGCAGCCTTATTCATAATAGCCAGAACATGGAAACAGCCTAAGTGTCCCTCAATAGAAAAATGGATAAAGAAACTGTGGTACATATACACTATGGAATACTATTCAGCTATTAAAAACAAGGAATTCCCGAAATTTGTGGATAAATGGATTGAGCTAGAAATGATCATAATGAGTGAGTTAACCCAGAAGCAGAAAGACTCAAATGGTATATACTCACTTATATCTGCATATTAGCCCAATGGGCATGTCCCACGAAAGCCTTCACTTACCAGGAAGCTGAGACAGAGGAGAGAACATTCTAATGGGACTCTAGATGAGAGAATCATGGGAGAAAGGCAAAGTAGAAGGACCCAGAGGGTCCTAGAAGCCTACAAGTAGAACATTATGATAGGCAGATTTGGGCCCAGGGGTCCTGCTCAAACTAAGGCGCCAGCCAAGGACAATACAGGCGGTAAACCTTAAGCCCCTACCCAGATCTAGCCAATGGACAGAACACTCCCCACAGTAGAGTGGAGAGTGGGATATGACTTTCTCACATACTCTGGTGCCTCACCTTTGACCATGTCCCCTGGACGGGGAGACCTGGTGGCAATCAGAGGAAGGACAGCAAGTTACCAAGAAGAGACTTGATACCCTATGATCATATAGAGGGGGAGGTAATCCCCCTCAGGAACAGTCATAGGGGAGGGGAATAAGGGGAAATTGGGAGGGAGGGAAGAATGGGAGGATACAAGGGATGGGATAACCATTGAGATGTAACAAGAATAAATTAATAAAGGAGGAAAAAAAAATAAAAAAAAAAGAATATAGTAGAGTTCACTGTTATAAAATAATGGGCATTTCATAGATTGTATGCTAATGCTAAAGTTCAGGAAATCAGACAAATTGATTATTATCTACCAAAACTTCCTGGTGCAGACTCAGTCCAAGAGAGGGTACATTATTACCCAAATACATAAGACATGATTGAAAAGACAAAATTACTGGCAATAATTTTTCCCCGGTGTTGTTAGAAGATACTAGGCAGATAAAGAAACCATTTAATCATCTTTAAAAAGCACCATTTACTGAAAAGTATCTGTTAAACTTTTATCATGACTGAAAATATAAAAAGACATTTTAAACAAGACAAATGCAATGATTGTCCAAATTGATGTGGCTATAGAGATGGCAAAATAAAAGGATTTCTAATCAGCCATTTTATAGAAACTCATGAAAAATAAAAGTTTTTAGTTCACATTTCCCTTCATCACTTGCTCAGTTTCATTAAGTGCTAAATTCACATTTAAGTCATACCCATATGCTCTCACCTTAAACTGCTGCCATATGTCTATCACCGATGTCCCACCTAAATAAATGACTCTGTGTCACTTTTAACACCTCCTTTTATGCTTATATTTGACAGAGGATAAACATGCTTAGAATCCATGTGGAATGACAAAACCTTTACAGTAGAAAGAAACAATTCAGTTAATTCCCACTGGCAGGTAGTAAATGGAGGAACACTCAGACACTATTTTTTTAATTTATTCATTTTTAATTAAACATTTTTAAAATTTTACATATACATTTATATTATTACATTTATGCAATAAACTACTTATAGCAAGAAGAACCTTGACACAATCAGGAATTATATAAATGTTACATTCTTAGTGTTTTGGCTACTTGTCTTTGACAGCCTTGAAAAAAACATCTTTCCTATCATGGTGCATCTAAAATTCTGAATATAAATCAATCTCCATCACATCTTGTCATTATCAACTTAAAACATCTATCTAGACCTAAAAACATCTTAACCCCTAAAAAACTAAGTTTAACTGTAAAACTATGCTATCTGGTTTTCAACCCCATCAGAGACTTGAGAAGGAATAAAATTGATTACCTGAGTATGCCAGGAGTGCAGGTTAGTAGCTTTTCAAATGAGACAACAGAGACAGTTTGCTACCTGAATAGTCACCCAAAACTCTCTATAACGTTGGAGCCTCATATTCAGCCTTCTGGCCCAACATATCTGACAAACATGTTTGTGAGGCAGGAACTATTGAGGGTTTGCTTACCCTGTCTTGGCAGAGTTTGACCATTGACTCTGCCTGCATCCAAGCTTGCTCTTTTTCAGGCAGAATTCTTTCTGTGGTAGAAATGAGGACATTTAGCCCAGTGGCTTCTTTGCCACATTTGAAGCCATCTCCATAAAGAAGTTCTCTGATCATCATCATCCTCTTTGAGATAGGCTGGATGTTGCCAGAAGTTAACCTGTCTCATTGTAAGAGAATCTTTAAAATAAAAAAAACATTTTAAACTGACATATTCTGTATGTCTCTGAGGTTTTTGAAGTCCTTAAGAGAACAACACCCCATTTCCTTTAATAGGGGTCAGTACTGATTGTAAACAGATCTGATTTGGAATCTTTGCTAAGAGACCTCAAACTTTACATATATTTCATACCCACCAATCTGGGCTAAAAACTGGAGGATAAAATGGGACCGATTTCATAAAACTGTGGTGAACTTGTGGTAGAGATAATCTGTAGACATTCTAATACCAGAGCATTTACCACTTTATTTAATGCTCACAAGAAACTGAGAAGATCAGCTCTATTATATTTCCATTGGAATGATGATGGTGATGAGGAGGAGGAGGAAGAGGAGGAGCAGGACTACGAAGAGGAGAAGAGAAGGAGGAAGCAGAAGCGGAAGCGGTAGCAGCAATACTACAACAAGCACATATATAGACACAGGATATCTTGGCGTACATGGAGTACTTGTAACTGCTTCTTCAGCAAAAGTAGACGTTCAAAAACATTTTATTGATTCTCTAGCTAGATAAACAATTTACATGGTTTTCTACATTATTCCTAACACACTCCCCTATACTGCATGATTATGATCCTCTTGTGCAAATAATTACATTCAGACTTAAAGACATTAAGTGTTATAATTTACTTTAGAAAGCAAAGAAATAAAGTATATGTTTGATAGTGAGAAATGAAAAATAGTCTCTATCCTTTTATGTCAATATTAGCTTCTTACCTAATATCTAGATAACTAAATTGTAAAAGCAAATGAATTTGGCACAAAGGTAGATTTGAAAGTAAGACGGAAAATATCACATAGATATAACTGAATTTCTGTTACACATTTTAATTATATATGCGACATTGTGTCAAACATCTGGGTAAATCTAAATAATATAGTATATTAGTTTCATTTTCTGGTGCTGTGATAGCCTACTGTAACAAAAGCAGCTTAAACGGGCAAATTTTTTTTCTTGGTTTACCATGCCAGGAGAGATACAGTTCATAACAGCAGGGAAGATGTGGCTATTGGGAACATTAGGCCAGCTCTGGAAGCAGAGAAAGAACAGGAAATTGGTCAGGAGATAAACTCTCAAGGCCTCCCCCATAGTGGTACACTTCCTCCAGCAAGGCTCTACCACCTAAAGGCTCTATAATCTTCTAAAAGACTCCCACCAGCTGGGGATCAAGTATTCATCACATGTGCCCACAGAGGATATTATACATTCAAAGATAGCATATTTATATTGGTATGACATGATTCTTTATAATATGGGTTATTATTATTTTTATTTATAGCCAAGGAAAGGAATTCTCAATATGAGGGGGATCAATAAATAAGAGGCGCCTACTAAGTTGAGATGAGTGTGAGAAACTAGGTAAGAATATAAACTTGGTATAAGCAGAGAAGGGTAATAGGAGTCATAGCTCTAAGTCTCACAGCGGGTGAGAGAGGGAAATCCTGCCCATTTGAAACACTTGACACCTGTGCTCAGCTGCCTTTGTATCCTAAAGATAAACTACACACTTAACTTAAACAAAAGTTTCAGATTGTCACTTTACAACAGAAGAAAACTAAATCTTCTCAACAAGCATTGATTGTAAAATGTGTATTCTGGTTTCAGAGGCATTAAAAAAAAGTGAAGGATAATGCATCTTAGAATGAATGAAAGATGATAAGATAGACACAGGCAATAACATAAGTTAGTTTGTCAAGGGAACGGTGAGTACAGCAGAGGAACAGACAGGGATGAGAATTATCAGTAAACGTCGAGGGCAGATAGACAGAGAGCCAGGAAGATGTATGGTAAGATGGGGTGTCATGCAGTATATGTGGTCTTCAGTGGGTTGCGGTGAGGAAGGGGGAGAAAGGACTTTACCAAGTACCCTATAGGATGAGATCCAGTAATAATGTGTATGGAAAGAGAGGAGGTGACCAACCCAGATGACAAGCTTGTAGTGGATGGCAATGGCATGTAGGTTATTAAACACCCACGGGAAAACATATGGCCATTAAAATAAAATCAGAACCATTCTTTTTTTTTTCTTTCATTTTTGTGTTCCTGAGCAGAGTTGCATAACTCACAAGCATTAAGCAGCTGTAATATGTTAGATTCTAAGTCGTAAGTAATATGAGACGACATGGAACAGACAAAATAGAGAGAGGATCACAATATAACAGCCACTGTTTATGTGATTTGTTGAGAAACTACTAATTGCCAGGTACTGTGAAGGTAATTTGTTATATCTTGCATTCAAGAACAAGTTTATTCAAGAACAAAAGAAACAATGGTGCTCAGTAATGTGGAGATTTCTCTGCACCTTTTCTTAATTCAACTAAAAATGGAAACCGTATTTATAGTATTTTATTGATTACATGAATTATACAAAGTGTAAATGTAATGTAGTTAAGATTCAGAAAAAAGAATTTGGGCCCCTCCTTGCACTTAGGTGTATAATATTCTTTGTAGTTTCTCTCTTTCCTCTAAAGCCTGTGCTTAAATTTAATTTAAAACCATTTCCTAATAAACTGCAACTTTACTTAAAGCAAGAAACTTACATCTTTATATTAAGTAAAACACACTGAGTACTGAGATCTGAAGTCAACACCTGGACCCCAACCCTGAGGTAGAATTTGGCCAACATTATTTCAGCTAAGACGTGACAAACCGACAGTAAAACTGACTGACAAAAGCAGCTATTCCCAACCTTTCCAATTGCTGCGACCCTTTAAGAGTGTTTCACACTTCATAACTGTTATTTTGCCACTGTTATGCACCACAATGTAAATATCTGATATGCAACCCCTGTGAAAGAGTACAGATCTACCAAAAAATTCTTGCACTGACAACTGCAAGGTCAAAAGATAACAGGTCCAAATATCCATGGGCTGAACCCTCCAAAACTGAACTGAAATAAACCTTTCTTCTCTTTGACTATCTTAGGAACTTTGTGAATTCTTCAGAAAGCCGACTAATGTGGAGATTTTACCCTGAGGTAGTGTATGTGCATCAAAAGTCCAAGTTAAAACACAAGCCTGCGTGTTTGGTTGCTATCCCCGGGAGGCCTGAACCTTTCTGAAGGGAAATGGAGGGGGAGTGGATGGGGAGCAGCGAGGGGAGAAAGGGGAAGAAACTGTGGCCAGGATGAGAGAATATGAGAGAATAAATTAATGAAAAAGTTATAACACAAAGCTACACTGTGTGGTTAGAAGCAGATATTCACAAGTTCTCTGCACACATCTTCTTCCTGATGGCAGAGTCTACAGCATACTGGTTCGGTCTTCCACGCGCTCTGTATCAGAGCTTTCAAGCCCCTAGTGCAGCCAGGAGATGAAGCGTGTGCGCTGACTCATGGCAAGTCAGATGGAGGTGCTCCAAACATTTTTAGACAGATGTTACTGAACACAGTTTATTGTTACTCTTTCCTCATAAATTTGCATAAAACAATCATTGCCACTGAAAATGAGGCGCAATCAACAAAGAAGCTGTTTATTCTTAAGGTCTGAGAATCTGTTCCTAGTGAGAAATGGATTTCTCTTCCTGTACTTCAATAAAAATACCACCAACATTTAAAAATACTACATAAACACATCAACAATATTTTCCATTAAATCACCTCAATTTTACCCCTGATGCTTCTCTAAATGGTGTGTCACTGTTTCCTTCCTTCCTTCCTTCCTTCCTTCCTTCCTTCCTTCTTTCCTTCCATTCTCTCTGTCTTTTCTTTCTTTCTCTTTCCTTGTACTCTGTGTTTTAAGGGTTAAAATATGGTGCATCTCCTACTTTGTTACATATTTGTTGGTGTGATAAAGTACCGTGACCTAAACAACTTATGGAATGAAGAGCTTGTGATGTATGTTCTGGCGTGGCCCTCCATAGTGGCAAGGAAGGCATGGCCTCCATAGTGACAAGGAAGGCACGGCTTCAGGAAGCCTGGAAAGAAAGTGGTAGATCACATTTTCCTGAAAGGAAGAAGAAAGAGCATAATGTAATTGGGCAAAGCTACAATCCTTAAAAGTCCATCCCCAGTGACATATTTCCTCAAATAAAATAATGTCTCCTAAAAGCTTTTTTTTCTTAAAGATTTGTTTATTTTATTTAATTGCATATGAGTGCTCTATCTGCAGAAGAGGGTATCAGATCACACTATAGATAGTTGTGAGCCACCATGTGGTTTCTGGGAATTGAACTCAGAACCTCTGGAAGAGCAGGCGGTGCTCTTAACCACTGAGCCATCTCTCCAGCCCAACCTCCTGAAAGTTTTATAGCCTTCCTAAACAGAATCACCAACTGGGCACCAAGTTTTCAATTATATGTGCCTATATGGGGTGGACATTGTTTATTCAAACCACTATGGTCTACACCATGGTTGTCTCAATGTACAAAATGCATTTTGTTCAACTTCAAATTTTACCATAGTCTGTAATAGTCTCAATATTGTACAAAAGTCCAGTTTTTTTCTGAGACTCAAGGCATTCTTTTAACCTTTTGTAAAGCTAAGAAAAGAAAACAAAATTTAAAAATTTCTAACATATAATTTGCAATGGCACAGAATCTACATTTCCTTTGTAAAAGAGAGAAATGGGACACAGTGAGGGAACACTGGACTAAAGCAAGATTGAAACCCACTGGGGCCAAATACCAAACCCTGTAACTCCCTGTCCAGTTTCTGGGACTTTGTTTCATAGGGATCAGAGGGATAGTCCTTCCTTGTACTCAGCTTTCCTCAGTAGATTCATGGCTTTGCCTCTTCAACATCCTTGGGTCTCTCCCACTATCAGTCCTTATATTCCCGCGTCACATGACGGCCTCTTGGGGCCTTTGATCTGTGACACTAGCACTACCACATGTTGGCTGGCTGGCGTTAGCAACTCTCTGAAATCAAAAAGGAAGGATGCATACTTTCCTCACTCTTGCATCTTCCATGCCTGCCTCTAGTGCCAGTAACTTCTGGACAGCATTGCCAAGTTCAGCTGCCAGCTCAGGGCAGACCCCCAGCTTTTCAACCTAATTAGCTTTTGTTTGTGGAAGTGATTGCTTGCGAAGAGCAAACCACCCCTTAGGATTTCTCCTATCAAAATTTGGAAGCTTAACTGGGCAGAGTCTTGCCTTCAGGGGTCTACACTGTTCCAGTACACAGCCCAGGTCTCTCTTTAATGACACCAATTTCCTTAACAATTATAGTCTCCTTTTCAGCACGTGCCTTGGCTATAACATGAAACTTCCCAGTGCTCCTTTTCTCTCCAAAGTACGTTTTGTATTTCTTTCTGCCCCACTTATCATTTTTATTGTAGACCTGCAGAAATGTTATCAGTAATAAGCCCTTCACCTTCTCAATGTTGTGTCTTACAATTTTCTCCATCAAAGAAATTTGTCTATTATTTTTTAATTTAGCCAAATTCTTTGCCATAATTCCACAATAATAGCCTCTAGCCTAATTGCTAATCAATTCGTTACTTCCTTCTGAAGCTGTATGAGCTGAGCATTTACCATCCACTTTCCTGTCAACACCACTGTTTTCTGGCCTCCTACTAGAATAGCCCATAAAAGTCTGCTTGTAACACCCAGTGGCATGTCTAGTCTAAAGCTCCATAGTCTCCCACATTTTAAAAGAAAAAATATCTAGATTTTATACAGAAACATCCACATTTTGGTCCCAATATTTATATCAGTTGCTTTTTAGTGGCTGTGATAAATTACCATGTCCAAAGCAACTTAGAGAAGAAAGATTTCATTTGGAATTATTGTTCCAGAAGGGGACTTCATAAAAATCAAGATAGCCTGGCAGCAGAAAGCCAGAGTAGAAGCTGGGTAATCACATTTTATCATATGTGAGAAGGAACTGGAAATGAAGCCAGGGTATAAACCTTCAAAACTTACCACAGAAAGGCCCCACTTCCTAAAGGTTCAATAACCTTCCCAAACAGTGCCAACAACTGGAGAAGTAAGTGTTCAAATACCTGAATATATGGGAGACATTGCTCATTCAAACACTCCCTCACTGTAACAATACATTTCAAAAAAAGGAGATGAAAAGACATGGTTTTTTAAAAAGTCACTAAAAACTTAAATTCTTTTTTTTTTAAAGAAATGAAACTCTTGAGTTAAATGAGTATTTCTAGAAGAAAATAGATTGTTCTTTGTATGACTGAGGAGAATGGACAGATGATAAACCCCCCACATCTCAGGATGTCACCCACATCGGGCAATCTTCCAATGGACATATAGTTGGTGGACTAGATACCAAAATATTCCAGAACAACATGGTTTCTTCAGTAATAGGCACATTCTTTCGCAGAAAGATTCTACTACATGAAAATATACTGAATGCTGGGCCCAAATCAAGAAGCCAGGGTGACATCTCTCAAAGATGGTGGTTGAAATAATCACTAGTAACTCAGAGATCTTAAAAGTGTCATGGCACATGGGGGAGATGGCTCAGTCAGTAAAGTGCTCACTGCAAAACCTGCACTCAGATCCTAGTTACCCATTGAAAACCTCTGCTACCTGCGACGTCAGCACTAGGGAGACAGAGACCAGTGGATCCCTGCAGTGCATTGGCCAGTTAGCCTAGCAGAATCCACCACTGCAAAACCATCTCTGCTCAATGAAAGACTCTCGCCTCAAAGAGTAAGGCAGTGAGTGATCGACAAACATACCCGCCACTGACCTCTGACCTCTCCACTCCTACCACAGTACATATGCCCTCACCACACATACACACACAAGCATGAACAGAAAGGTATAGCTACACCACACCCACACACCCCCCACCCCCCTACACACACAGAGAGAATCAGTAAAGTATGACAAAAGAAAGAAAAGGCAATTACTATAAAAAAGTAGAACTAAACTTGAACTAAGTGTTAGTTCAAGTTAGTATAGGCAAAAGCATTAGATAACTGGTTTAGAAACATATTGTATTGACAAATGAATTAATGTGGATTTCACTGAAATAGAAAACATTACAAATAAAACAGAAGTAAAATTATAATATTGAAGAAGATAATGTTTGGAATGAGAATACAATAAACATCTGATGGGATCGAGTGAAAACAAAACAGAATTAACAAATTATCAAAAATTTCTAAAAATAAACCCAAGTGACTGCAAGCATTCCAGCCAGACCAACAGAGCTACATCACACAATGAGTGTGACCTGCCAGATGTGGAAGCTGGGCGCCAAAGCAAGATGCCACACATCTGCAATCCCAGCACCTTGAAGTCTAAGGCTGGAGCATTCTGAGCTTGATTATGTGTGTGTGTGAGAGAGAGAGACGGGCGGGGGGGGGGGGGGGAGAGAGAGAGAGAGAGAGAGAGAGAGAGAGAGAGAGAGAGAGGGAGGGAGAGTAGGGGGGCTATGGGGGAGCAAGGAGGCAGGAGAATGCAGATAGACATCTGACACTGTTACAGCCAGAAAAGCTGAAAGCCTACTAAAACACAGACTGAATACATGAAATTCATTCCAGGTAAATCAAGTCAGGCTATTGTAAAACAAAATTAACAAGAAACCCATAAGACTCCCAGAAGTTAGAAACGCACCTTGAGGGTGTCAAGAAACCCACAGTTATAAAAGTCTGTTTTCTCCAATAGCCACCATTTGAATACTCTGAAATTTCCTATTCTTGTTTGACTCAGGTATTCTGTCACAGAAATAGAAAACGATATACATCAAAATCTATTTATTTAGTTAAATGAAAGATAGCAATTATCCAAAGTGGGACCTGCAATGTTTTATATATTTCATATTGTTCCATCATATTTGTATTTTTATAAAGTTTATAAAGGTTATAGTTCATTTTGAGCAAAATACTAAAAGTGATGTGTTTGAAAATAGCTGAGAGCCAAATTTAGAAAGTGAACTTACTACATTCATAGTCTGTCAAGAGCATGCTTGATGTCCAGAACCCCAGCCGCAGCCAGCAAATTGCAGTCCAATTTACAACCAAGTTTGTCTAAAAATATTAACAAATACAAATTGTCACAGAGCCCTTATTGTTACTAAATTTACCTTTCCACACAGCCTTGTGCTTGGCTTTTGAGTGAGATCTGCCAGTTGGTGGCAGCCCTAACTGCAGTCAGGTAGCCTTGTGTTTCATTTAGGTCTACCATAAAGCTAGCAATACCTTTAACACACACTTAAAATTTTATTTTATTCTCTACCTTTTAGGTCAAGTGCAAATGATTTAGTGGCAGATGATATTTTTCTATATGAGTGATTTTTAAGTATTAAACAATTTTCAAAATAACTTGTACAGTTAAAGTGTGTGTGTGTGTGTGTGTGTGTGTGTGTGTGTGTGTGTGTGTGTTTGACCCTATGGCCTGGTACATGCTAAGCCTATGTTCCTCAACATGGTTATGTAACTTTTAATATTTACATTTAAAATTCAGGCAAGTTCTATTGAGTGCCTACCTGATGTTTCTGCAACAGATTTATCCTTCTCAACACATCTATCTTTTTCCATCTTTATAGTTTTCCATCATTCACATGTTCTGATACAATTTCGTTGTCCACAAAGTATGTTATGATCTGTCAAAGCAAAAGCTTTGAGTTCATGTTTGCATAATGTAGTAATTCATGTCCTGATACTACTGTTTAGTATGTAAAATTACTTTTTGATTTTTCTAGATTTATTTTACTTCTAGATACATGTATGTGCATCTGTGTGTAGGTATATGCACAGGTACTTGTGGAGGCCTAGAAAAGCTGTTGTGGGATCTCCTGTTGGAATTACAGTTGGTTGTGAGCTGCCCAACATGAACTCTGGAAACTGAACTCAGGTCTTCAGCACTGTACCATCTCTCCAGCTCCCTAAAGTGACCTTCTCAGTGAATCACTGTAATTAGAAAATTTGTCCAATAGAGCATTATGACCCTCAATTTAAATAGTGCTCTGTTACTTAGTGTGATTAATTTGAAATATGGTATTGGTGGACATTGAAATTAAAAAAAACATATATAAATTCTTACATTACCTTAATACATCTCCAGAAATTCCACTTTCAAGTTAGGAGGAAACTTTGAATCCCTTGGTTTCACATGTAGTGAATAAGTGGTGGTTTGATTTAGACATGTCCCCCCTAGTCTCAGACACTTGAGTGCTTGGTCCTCAATTAACAGTAATGTTTGGGGAAGTTCAGATGGCATGCTGGAGGACATATGTCACTGGGGATGTGCTTTGAGAATAGAAAGCTTTGCCTACTTCTAGCTCTTTCTCTCTGCTTCATGCTCACAATGTGAGCACCTAGCTTTCCCCATGCCTGCAGTCTCTTTGCATATTGTTTCTACCATAATGGACTCTTAAATCTCTGGAACGGTAAGTAAACCTTTTATTTTGTAAGTTGCCTTGGCCACAGTGTTTTGTCACAAGAACAGAAAATATAACATATAACGTGTTTTTTTTATAATGTGTATTAAAATAAATTAAAGTACCTTTTGTTTTTTAGAAATTCTCAGTGATATGGGAAAACTTAGTAACTATATATAGCCAGAGACAACTCACATCCAGTACTATAATTTCATACATCTTAACTGTGGTGTATTTGGTATATACCCTCAAATATAATCCTCATTTAATACCATGAGTTATCATGAATGGATAGTTGTAAAACTAAGTAAGCCTGTCTCCTCACAACATGCCTCAGTGTTCCCCCGCCCACCACTCCTCTCCCACCCACTAAAAAGAGAGGTGTCCGGAGGGAAGCCAACTGCGCGAGCATCAAACTGCTTAGACAAGCATAGCTAGCTGAACTGTATTCAATCTTCTTCTAGGAAACAAGTTCCTTTAGCTGATACCAGATTTTCAGATTTACTCTGTTTTAAGCTTCAACTTCCTGATCGGGCAGGCAAAACATGTGGTGGTTTTCATGGGCTCGCACAAACTCTTAGTTCTCGCGGTGTTTGGGTTTGGGCTTATGGAACCTTTGGGAGGTGTGGCTTTGCTGGAGGAAGGCTTGAGCGTTTATAGCCTTGCCCTACCTCCAGTTCACTCCCTACTTTTTGTTTGCAGTTGAGCTGTGACCTCTCATCTTTCTGCTCCTGCTGCCTGCTGCCATGTCCTTCGCAATGGTATGGATTGGGATCAATGCCAAAATAAACTCCTTCTTCCAAGGTCACTTTTGGTTATAATTTACTAATATACCCAATCAATTCCAAGTTCTTAGAGACCATTTTTTTTAACAGTCTGAAAGACAATGGGAGGGTTACAAATGTCTTTCCTCAGAGTATCTTGGTTCTGACACAATTCTACCTTGTCTATAAACAATATTCTCTGGAAATATCACTAATGAACTATCTGGTAGTTTGATCTCAACTGACCCATCTTGCCAGCATCTGTCCCAGCTGGTCTGGCCAATCTCATCTTGAAGTGGGAGTAGGAAATTGCTATCAGTGACAGATGTCAAGAAGTTACTGCCAACAAAACTTTATGATCAATTAAAGACTGCCTTTTAAATCATGCATACTGTAGGTGATCAATGTTAAATACCTTTTAATTATTAACTGGCACAGTTTGATGCACAGTTAAGTCTGTCTAATTACTGTTACTTAAAGAAAATAGTCATGATAGAAAGAGGAACATATCAACATATGCATGGAAAAGGTTAGTACCGTGAATATTTTCACACCTCCTTGCTGGCATGTTTTCTTCGCTTTTAACCTTAGAAAGCTTTTGCAACATAAAAAGAATATAAATATATTTCAAGTATAAAGGATTCATCACTATACAGAAGAGCCATGCAGAGGTCCTTTGCACATTAACTCCACTTCTACTTTTAAAGTAAACTTTAGACCCTATAGTAAAGTAAACTAATAGGACTGCAGTACTGACAAACACCAAAGCATTAGACGTCCTACAAATTTACTGCCAGGGACAACAAAAAGACCTATTTTACATTATACAAGTGTATCTCATATGTATAATAACAAAATGATTTTTTTCACTAGGGCAAATGGAAGTCAGAAAGATTTCCTAACACCCAGGTTGCCCATATGATAGATTGTTTTTTATCTGCATGGTGTTGATTAAATAGTAAAAAAATTCATTGGCTGTACCAATATAGCAGACATAATATACACTGTATGTAACAGAATTCAAGGACCACTTTGCATGGGTGAAATTTAATGTCTAATACAGAAAACATCAATATAACTTAAAGTTCAGATACACAGCTTTATGTCTTTTTTTTTCACAGATATATAGGGTATTAAATGTACTAAAAATCACTTTTAAATGTTTTCTCATAAATACCCACTTAAAAAGAATAACATAGAGACAGGAAAGATGGCTCAGAGGTTAAGGCTGAGCATCCACAGAACCTGGGATTCCTAGCATTCATGTAGCGGCCCAAAGCTGTCCATAAACTCTAGTCTCAGGTAATGATTCACCTCTTCTGGCCTCCTCCAGATCTGCACACAAAAAGTGTACATACATCCAGGCAAAAGCCCTGTACACATATAAAAATAAATAAAAGATTAAAAGAAATAAACTGATAATTAAAATGAGCCTTTACTTGGTCACGATAACTTTCCAAGTAGTAAAAAAGCATATAAATTGAAGAAAACATAAGCAAAACATAATCTCGATAAATTTACAATGTAAACAAACAACAAATTAAATAACAATATATCTAATTTCATAACGTTACTTACAATAAGATGTATTAGCAAGTAGCGTAATAGGAACATTAGCCCATCCAATGTATATTTCATATGGGCAGAGTCCAGAAATCCTGCACAAGCATTTTTCCACAAAAACCAGTCCTAAAATTAATCAGTTTTACTTATATATTAAGTTTGCCTAGCAAGAAGCAGTTTAGAAAACTTTGGAGCCCTGAACAAAAGCAGTTATATGTCCTTGTAATTTTTTTTACTTGACTATTTGCTTTTACCTTTCTTTTCTAGTTTTATTAAAACTTTATTGTAAAACGTTGCAAATAAAAAAAATCACATATCAAAGTTAGCCAAACTGATATGCATATAAAGGATCTATGAACCATAAAGAGAATTTTATTTTTTTTCCTTTTTTTATTAATTTATTCTTCTTACATCTCAATGGTTATCCCATCCCTTGTATCCTCCCATTCTTCCCTCCCTCCCATTTTCCCCTTATTCCCCTCCCCTATGACTGTTCCTGAGGGGGATTACCTCCCCGAATTTTAAAGCTGATTTTCTAGTCTCAACTCTGTCTTGTGTTTTTAATTTTCTGGTGGGAGGTCAGTGGTAAAAATGAAATCAACACCCTGTGTCCTTCTCCATGTATGCATACACGCACACACGTTTGATAGTAAAGCTGTAAAATCTAGTCTGAGCCTCTGTAGCTTCAAAATTGCCATTCTAACTGTCTAGAAGTACATTAGAAATGAATAAATTTTATATCTCTCTAGAATGTATTTTAAAAGAAAATCCTTATCCAAATCCATAGAACCAATACAAAAGTTTGTGTCTTAGCAAAACTCTTGTCCTATATCTTCAATGAATGAATATTATTTTAAATAAACAATCTATACATTTAATAAACTATTTTAGATGTTATCCCTTTGGGACACTTGTTTTAGAAAAAAATACCACCAGTCTCTTGTAAATCTTTTAACTAAATTTCTCTCAATCTCAGTTTCTAGAACATTAAAAAGTGTGAACCCCGAAACGTTCTACCAAGAAGGATACTCAAAGTTAAATTTCCCATTAGAAAACATTGTAATCACTCCTGCCTGACATAAAGTTCTATACAACATTTTTTTCAGTTCAATTTTTGATGAACTACTGTTGAATCCCTGCATTTTAGCTAACTGTGCCCCCACAGGAACTGGTGGCATAAGTAACACTTTTCTATATATTAATATAGTCCAAAATTCACACCACACTCACATTTTAAGTTAGGCATGTGCGAACAATCATTTTTTATGCAGTAAGTTCAAAAATGAAACACAAGTGAAGTGCTCAGAGGCTTCCTGCTGGGGTATTTTCAGGGACTACAGGAGCAGAGCTGGCTTTGGCCCATGGTACTATCAAAACCATCACAAACCTTCAAAAGACTTGTTTGCTAGAATTCTCCCTAGGGGGTACCAAAGAAGTGTCCGCTTATGACAGCTGCCCAAATAAATCAACAGAATTCCAATTCTTCAGACGAGCTTCCAAATGACAAGGTCTCATAGTACTTACAAAAGAACAGCCTAAAATGGTGAAAATAATGCAATTAGTTCAGAGGAACTCTGAAAGACACAACCAATCAACAAATGCCAGTTGCCAAAAAGATTTAAAGAGAATCCAAGCAGCTCAAAGTAACTTCTAAAACTGAAAGTCAAAACCTGAACTGCAGCATGGTAAGGAAGCATAGCAAGGGTCATACTTTCTCAGGAGTCCCAGACAAAGTCCAAATGCTTATCTCTCAGCTTTACCTGATGTAAGCAGAAAGCAGCTGATATGACAGACTCAGGGGGAAAATTCCACGGAAGAAAGTGTTTTAGAAGCTTCATTCGGACTGTTTGACCTTCCCTTCTCATTTGCAGTTAACTTACTACAAGACAGTCAAAATTTTTGTTTCGTTTCATTTTGTTTTGTTTTTCCCTGCCCATGGCTTATAAAAAAAATTTTTTTACCAGAATTGTAACTGTCCAAGCTTGGACTCTACCATTTCTAAAACCAAGCTCCTCAACAGGATGATAAAGAAATCTCCAAGAAAGAAGATTTAGTCAATGTGACCACATTGGGGTCCTAACATGAGGGTCAAAGTTAAATAAAAATCAAGAGATACACGCAGCCTTGCCCATCACTGTTGTCTCAGTCCCAGTCTCTCCTGAAAGGTGGTTTGACAAGTTATCAGACCTGTATAAAATCCATGATACAAATTCCCATTCCATCTGAGAGCAGGCTTCAGTTTTGTCCTCCTCCAAGTATATTTTTCGAAAAATTCTTACATTGTCTTCATAGTCTGATATCTAAAAAAAAATGTCATTCATTAGAATATGTTCCCTCCTGTCAGATCCCAGAGACTTCATCATAGTTCCAGTGAAAGTTGATTTTCTAATATACATACAAAAATTTTAGCTAAATTTTAATATTAATTTACAGATATTTACACAAATTTGTGAAGTGCCATGTGATGTTTTGGCACACACACATATAGTATGATGATTTAATCATGATAATTAACATAATCACCACCTCCAACATTTATCACTAGTGTAGGGGGATATTCAAAGTCTTCTTCTATCTATTTTTAAATGCACGATCCATTTTCATTAAATATAATCACTGTATCAAGCAGTACACAAGAACTTTTTCTTTCTGTATAATAGTTTTTTACCCATTGGTCAATGATTTTCTCTTTCTTCTTTCTCGTTCTTCTCAGCCTCTATGAATTGCTACTGTACACTCCAACCCTGTGACTTTAAGCTCCATTGAACATATGCTACTTGTACATATTTGTAAGATGCAGCTTCATAATTCAACAATGTAGACATGTGGAGATCAAAGCATAATAATTAGCATTTCCATCTACCTTAGTGCCCTTCCCATAGCTCTGATGAAATACTCTAGCCGAAGCATTATAAGGGAGAGAGGGTTATTTTAGCTCACACCTCAATATCTACCATGGCAGGGAAATTTTGACAGAAGGAACTGGAAGCATCTGGTCACATCCCACCCACAGTCAAAAGAATAGAGCAATGCCTATGTATGTACTAGTGCT
The DNA here is from genome assembly GCF_964271855.1 of Acomys minous. Lineage (NCBI taxonomy): Eukaryota > Metazoa > Chordata > Mammalia > Rodentia > Muridae > Acomys > Acomys minous. The sequence continues at coordinate 129,339,163 of NC_140483.1, forward strand.
CATCTCACCATCCACATGAAACTGGGTCTTCACATGCTGTAATCAAGACAGTCCTCACACGTATGTGTCAAAGCCCACTTCCCAGGGAATTACATATTTTGTTTTACCAAGTTGACAACTCTAAGCATCGCAACCATCTTACTAAATACTTATCATGTCTCTGTGTTAGAAAATGTCAAGCTCAAGTCAGCCGCTTCTAGTTCTTTATGAAAATATATTAGAAGTTGCTGTGGGTTTAAGTCATAGTCTTGTGGCACCCTACAAGTTATTTACTTTGTCTAATTGCATCTCAGCATTCATTATCTAGTCTTCCTGTGTCCTTCCTTCTGGCCACAACTCCTAACCTCTAATGACCACTCTTCTACTCTCTCCTGCTGTGAAATCGATGCTTTCAGCTTCCTCATATGAGTGATGACTTGGGTGTTATTTTCTTTCTGTGTTTATAATATCTGATTACTGTTGGAGGTTGGTCTGATATACTTTGATGAAGATTGTAACTTGCCTAAGAGCCTACCTAACCAGTTTGACCAATAAAAGGCCACCCATCACACCCTGGCAGGGCAAATGGGATAGGTGTGCCTAAGATTCCAGGGCTTTGGGAGACAGAATCTTCGGAGGTGGGGAGGTCAGAGAAGAAGAAGGCTGAGTTATGGGTTAAGTGCAGGAGAAACACATGCCCAACCTGGATGGAGGACTTGGCCCAGATGATGATAATTAGCAAGTATTTGGGATTATGGATGGGAGGTGTCTTGACAGAAATTATTAGAACCAGATGGGATGGAATTGGGGCAGGTATGGGATACCTGCCCCACTATGGGAAGTAGTTTAGGGGATTATTATCTGCCCTTCCCCAGGTTAACTAAGGCTATTTTGAAATATAGCAGGTGTCTGTGTCTTGATTGATTGCTACTGAGTTAGAAAATACTGCCGTAATAATAATTATAGGCCTAATAATAAATATTATTATGCCATACTGATAAATTAACCACATGAGATTACTACAGTTACACTGCAGAGCAATAGCAAGTTCATTCTTTTTTGTGGCTTAACAATGTTTCATTGCAAAAGTATTTCAGCCATTTATATGCCAGACAAATGCACTGATTCAAAATCTTACTGCCATGAACAGTTTTGCAATGATCATAGGAATGTTGCACTCTCACTGATATATTGATTCCCTTTCTTTTGGATGTGTAGATATCACTGGGATTACTCGATCATGTAGTAGTTGTATTTTAGCTTTGTAAGGTACTTAATGAGGACTTTACTAACTTTGAGTTTCCTCACTGGTTTGTGCGTATTCTCTTTTCTTCCATTCTCACCAGCATTCACTAAAAGTTGTCTTTTTTTTTTAAATAATAGTAGTTCTCTGTAAGAAGACATGCTACCACACTGTAGCCTTGATTTGTATTTCTCTGATGACTAGCGCCCTGGAGCATCTCTTTCTGCCTGCATAGCTTCTATTAAAGAACATCTATTCAGATAATTTTTCTCATTTTTAAATCTTTTGATGTGTAGCTTAATCCTTTATCAAATTTGTAATTTGCATTTTTTTCATTATTCAGATTGTCTCTTTACTGTATTATTTGATGCAATCTTATCTGTCATATTTTACTCTAATAAAATATTAATGTATCTATATCTCCCATTAGAAAATAGAACATGTTACTTTGTTGAGAGTAAACCCATTAAGTTAACAACATAGCTAAGTTTTAACTTTTTTTTGAAACGGACAAGTTCTTACTTGTGATTGCTGTTGCATTGTTTTTATTTGTCAGAATTCCATGCATATCAAGCTGAAGAAAGTAAACAATAACAAAAATCCTTCTGAAGCTCAGCTCAATCTTTTTCCTGAATGCAGTAGTGACAAGAACTTGTCAAGGTGCCCATTCCTGGAATGTTAGCTTGTGTTAGGGAGTCTCTGTCTCACAGCACCAGGGGCCTTTGCTTCAGGAATACAGTGCTTCCGCCCACATCTAAAGCAACACTAACTGTGTTGTAATTGAACTGGGTAATTTTAGAGCATCTTCGTTTCTTAAAAAAGTTTCAATAGACAAATAAATAAATAAAACTTTCATTTACAGATATTATCATCTTACTTTAATAAATATTTATTGGATCTGTCTGATTCCCCCAAGAAATTCTCTTTCCCAGGGTCAGGCATTTAGATAAAAGCCACCACTCCCTCAGGAGCTTGAAGAAAACTCCTACTTGCTGAAAAGGGAGATTTTCTCCTTAACTCTGGCTGGAGGAAAAAGTGACTCTCCATTGACTGAAGACTCTGGTGCCTATTAACTTGTCAAGGCTCTCTCAGTTCCATCTCACACAACCAAACCCAACTAACAAGCCCTCTTTCTCCCTTTCTCATTTAGCCCTGGAAACATTTTCCCTATTGCTTCTTTTTGTTTTGCCAGAAGATAGCCTTTGCCATTTGGAATAAACGTTCCTTTTTTCACCCATGGAGTGGCTATGTTGCTTTCTTTACTGTGCTTATTTTCATTCAGAATCTATGCCTGAGATTTGGTGGCGAAGACAAATGATATTCTTTTGGAAGAAACAACAGCAAATCAATATGTAGTTAGAAACTATATAATTTCTGAGATGGTCATCAGTATTATGAAGGACATAACTCAAAATGAGTGAGTAGATTTCAAAATTGTCTCTTGAAACTTGGTTCATGAACAGAATCATAGGAGAACAATTCTGAGTACTTATGAGAACAGTCAAGAAAACAGGACAAGGGTCTTGTGGCCTCAGTTTCTTCAAAACATGTGATAGTTTTGGATTGTTTTCATACTCCTCCAAGGTGTAGCAGACATGAATGTGTTTGCTTTAATTAACCCATTGCCACATGCTTTTGGTATTCATATAAAGTTTAAATGATCCTCTGTGTGCCTCCATGGAAAAACATGGCTTTGCCATACGTGGATGGCTTCACGTTGTGATTGCATATAGCCTAAATTCATGTGAACATTACTCATATGAACTTTCTGTGCCCTCAAAATATAAATTGTCTGAGGTTCTGAATAAAGTTAGCTACGTCATAAGACTTTAGTCTTCCTCATTCACTGGCTTCATCCTCCCAGGTCCTACAAGCTCTGGAAGAGTGACAGTTGTCAAGCCCACACATATACACTTTTAAGTACCAATGAAGTATGAGATATGAAATATGGAACATGCCACACAACACGCGCACGCACGAACACACACACACACACACACACACACACACACACACACACACACACACGCACACACGCACCACCTCTAACACCATTTCCTGCTACACAGAACCACATGCCTGATATCTCAACAGCCACAGGCCCACCTACATCAAAAGTGAGGAAGAATAGGTCCCATTTCTGACTAGAGACTATGAAGAACAAAGAAGAAGAGCAGATAGTATAAAGGGTTCTGGAAGGAGCAACCTGTGAAAAACACAGCTAGTGTGTACATGTTGCTGATGTCTAATTGAATTGCTGACACATGGTAACAAAGGTAAATTAGTGGATTCTCTGTCAGAACACTTTGGTCAGTGAAAAAGTAAAATTTTTTAAAAATATGAGATTATCATTCTCATCTAAATGTAGTGAGAAAATACATTAGCTTGTTGTTTAAAATGAGTTTTATTTTTTAAAAATTTAAATTACATTTGTGACAATCTGGAACACATGCAAGCAAGGAACATACCATATTTCTAAAGCATTAAAATGAAAAGTTATTAGTGTACAGCTTTTGCTTTTGAGAATATCTAAGCTCTAAAGTCATAACTCAGTAAGCCATGTTTGTAATGTTGCACTACGTTAACTACCCTGACATTTGTCACTCATAATATTATCACCATTGTTTATTTTATTGTATGTCAAATGTATGATTACTATAATGTAACTTCTCTTCAAAGATGCAATTTAACAACTTACTTTGGATA